>NC_092873.1:462002516-463202516 GCF_028372415.1 Notamacropus eugenii | reverse complement strand
CTAGACCAGAAATATTTGAGAGGTCACCTATATATGAATCTAGCCTGACACCTCATCTTACCGATATCATAATCTCTTTTGGAGAGAATTTGGCTGGATTCTAGAGATTCTAGAGGGTCTTGAGTGAGCTATACCCTTACATATTTAGATAACCCATGTAGACTCAGATCTCCAGGAGTGTACTTGATCCAGTTCATACTGGCTCATGAAAATTAATTTGCTAAATTTCCAGGGTGGGCATTTTCACCTGGAGATTGACAAATGCTACACACCTTACTTTGATCTATTGTTCTGTGGATTTGCTACATTTAAGAAAGTGGTGGAAAAAATTTTAACAAGACAAATTAAACTGAAAAGCATACTATGCATACTTTTATTTTTTTAATGGGCTGGTTGTTAAACATCTACCAGTACATCTGTGCCCATTTCTTACATGGGAGCACATACCTTACACAAAAACAATGAAAACTCATTTAGGAAAAGCCACAAGAGGTGTTCAAGAAAAGAAGGTTTCTGTAGGTAGCTTGGATTACAAGTTAGATTATACAATGGGGTATTATTAGGTGAAGTTAATACAAGAGAAATAGGAGGAAATAGAGGAATGTGTGAATTATTAGATATACGCTATGGCAATGTCCTGGTGTTGGTTAGTTTTACTGACTTCCCTTTTCAGTCTTTCTTAAGTCTTTGTTACAGGGGATTAATTGCTGGGTAGAGGTGGGAGAAGGATATATTCACAAATAAATGTGAGATAAAAATAAAAGGTAACAGTAAAATATGATGCAATTTTTAAAAGAGAAAAGCAAAAACAAATTCTCTTGTGTGGTTTCCTCATAAAGGAATGATATAAGACAATCAAGAATGTGAGTTTTGATCAAGGAGGAGAATGTATTGGAATAATGGTCTGGAGATAGGAATGGATGAGTTAATCATTTTTATTATTGTTAAGGTGTAATAGTCATATTTACTTTGTATTTACTAGAAATGAACATTATGATAGAATAAGTGGATAGAATGCTGGGCCTGGAGTCAGGAAAACTCATCTTTCTGAGTTCAAATCTGGCCTCAGACCCTGGTCAAGTCACTTCACCCTGTTTGCCTCAGTTTCCTCATCTGTAAAATGAGTTGGAGAAGTAAATGGCAAACCATTTCAGGATCTTTGGCCAGAAAGCCCCAAATGGAGTCACAGAGAGTTGGGGAGGACTGGAACTACCCAACAGTAAGAATTCTTTAAGATAAAAGGTAGTTAATGTTACTGCTTCACAAATTTTAAATTCATTTAAAAACATGACTCAACGTGAGGCAAAATGATGTACATGAAATTCTTTGAGTATCTTACAGCCAAAGAGTTTATATAAATTAAATTTTGTTTGATTTTGATTTGATCAAGTTTATTTGATTCTAATACCTGCTTGCAGTTACCTGAGAATTTCCTGTTTTGAAGGAAAAGTTGTGTTTGGTGGTAAGAGTGTTGACTTAAATTTTAGATCTAGTCTGGATTCTTATTAACTGTATAATTTTGACCAAATCATTCAACTAGTTGAACTTTCATTCCCTTATATGTAAATTAGAAACAATAATATTCATAACATCTACCACATAAAGGGTTATGAGGATAAAATTTGGTAATTTAGGGTCCAACTTTATCATTTAGGGAATTTCCACTATGGAAATTTTCTCCAACGATACAGAGTGAAAATTGTTCTGTCATTTACAATAATAATAATGATGGTGATAATAGCAACAACTAAATTTTATATAGCATTTTATGGCTTGCAAAATGCTTTACAAATTTCTCCTTTCATCTTCACAACAAACCTAAGAGCTGCATGTTCTTTCATCTCCATTTTACAGATGAGAAAGGTGAGACAGACAGGGGTTAAATGACTTGCCCTTGGTCACATAACTAGTAAGTATCGGAGACTGAATTTGAACTCGGGTCTTCCTGATTCCAGGTCCAGTGTTCTATCTACTGTGCCACTCGGAGAAGTTAAGTGACTCCTCATAGTCCTACACTTAGTATGTGTCCAATACAGGTCTTGAACCCAGGTCTTCATGATTCCAAGATTGACCTTCTATTCACTCTTCCATGCTGCCTTTCTTGGTAAATCAGAAAAATACTTCTCCCCTTCCCACTTTCTCTCTCCCTCTCCCTTCCCCCCCTTCTCCTTCTTATCTCTTTATTTACTTTCTCTCTCTTCTCCTCTCTGTCTCTCTCTCTTTCCCCCCTTTCTCTCTCTCTTTTCTCCCTCCCCCTCTTATTCTCATTGTATTACCTTATGCTATCCTATATTACATTATGTTGTTATACTGTATTGTTATAGTTATGTGATATTATATGTATATAATATGGCATTATATCATAATATATCATATTTATTATATTAGTATATTATATAAGTATGCTACCATTATCACTCATCTTCATAACAACTCCCTCCCAATTCTGCCCTTTCTCGGCCCTTTGGCCTCTATCTTCATGCTCCATGGCATGCCGCAGCAAGCGTAGGCTGACCTCTGCATCTTATTGGTTCCAGATAGAACTTGATAGCTACTCTCTGGCTCCAAATAAGTATGGGAACTAGATTCATCAGATGCAGATTTAGACATCAGAACTTTAGTGATAAGGATGGAACTGACTCCACTGGGATCATTTAGAAGCAAACAGTTTTCCTCTAGATCTGATAAGCCCAGAAACTCCTGCCTTGGGAGATCAGACAGTGCTTAGGAAACCCAAGGAGGACAAATTAAAAGTTGATAAACTGATACTGTGGAAAGGTTAAAGGAAAGAATCAAAGAAGGTGAATGTCAGACTAAGCAGTTTATGCAGTGATCAGCCAATAAAGTACTAAGCCCAGGCTCCTCTACAGGTCATGCTGCATTGAAGTCAGTGTAATATTGGACTGAATATTTTAATGTTCACCATGTTCACTTCCTGATGGTAGTAGTGGAAGGAGGAGTTAAAATCCCAACTCTACAGTCCCTAAAGTAGAGAAAGTTCAACATTTTAAAATTCTTCTCAGCCATAAGGACATTTTAAAAACAGAAAAGGATGTTGATGGCTAAGCACTTTTAGTGAGGAGTAGTGGAAAAGCACAGAAATCTAAATTAGATGACGAGAGAGAGAGAGGAAGAAATACCTCCAGACTTGGATGAGAACATCAAACCATTCAAACCCAACATGGATCCCTATAAACCATACCCCTGATTATGACCACATCTTTGCCTACAGCTAGGCTGTCTTTCCCTGTTCTCTAGAGCCATATGCGTCAGATAATACCTATCAGTGCAAAGGGGCAGTTAGGTAGTACAGTAGATAGAGCACCAGTGCAGGAGTCAGGAGGACCTGAGTTCAAATCTCACCTAAGACACTTGACACTCACTAGCTGTGTGACCTTAGGCAAGTCACTTAACCCCAATTGCCTCATCCTGGGTCATCTCCAGTCATCCTGATGAATATCTGGTCACTGGATTCAGATAGCTCTGGGAGGAAATGAGGCTGGTGACCTGCACAGCCCTCCCTCTCTCAAAACAAAGTCAAGTGCAAGTCATGTCATTATTTCTCTGATGGCATGGTCTTCTTCAGCAATGAAGGACGAACACACATCAGTGCAAAAGACAATGAAGAAATAAGTGGAGGGGGAATAAAAAATAAGTGAACTGATCTGAATAAGTTCAGATGGTGAACAACAAGGAGTTGGTTGGGATAGGAATGGGTGAATATAGTACAGAGGACAGCATGCTAACCTTGGAATCTGGATAAATCCCACCACAACCCCAATTCATTGGGTGATCACACACAGGTCACTTAGACTCTCCCACTCTCAGTTTTTCTACTCCATATGTCAGTTATTTTTATGATTTTTGAGGTAATTAATGTGAGGGGAGTACCTGAAACAAGGATTGTGAGTACTTACAGAGAGCTTATTAAGCTGATGATGGTCTCCATGGACTGAAGCCTTGCATAGAGTTGCCACAAAAGAGCAGCCTGTAGCTATCACTCTCACCCTTTTGTTTATTGATCAGAATAGTGGAAAGCCAACTGGAAGAGTCTAAGGGCAGGATCTGCAGCCAAGAAACAGCTCTTAGGAATTCACACTTTTGCACAACCTCACCCAGGCCCAGCCCTTGCTGAGAGGCCAAAGCTCTTGTTTGTTTCCTTGTTTTTGTTTTTGTTTTTTTAAAAGATGACCCAATCTGTGGCTAGTTAAACATGTTTTGTCTTTGCAGGGATTTCTGGCATAGAACCACAGTATGTTTTTTTAATCTTACATCCCTTTGCTTTTAGTGGAATACACAGACAACTTTATTTGTAATTCCATGCATCCATACTCCAAAAACAAACATCCTCAGTCTCCTTCCTAGGCTGTGTTTATCTGGATACAATTCAATTTGTTGTTGTTATTCAGTCATTTAAGTCCTTTTGTGACCCCATTTGGAGTTTTCTGGGCAGAGATTGCAGTGGTTTGCCATTTCCTTCTCCAACTCATTTTACAGAAGAAGAGCCGAAGCAAACAGGGTTAAGAGACTTGCCCAGAGCAGCACAACTAGTAAGTGTCTGAGGCCAGATTTGAACTCAGGAAAATGAGCCTTCCGGACTTCAGGCCCAGTCCTCTATGCACTATGGTGCCACCTAGCTGTCCCTAATACAACATAACAAACATTTGTTAAGTATTTCTTCTGGCACCATGGTATAAGGCACCGTGCTAGATGCCAGGGATACAAACATTCAACAGGAAGCATTCCCTGTCCTCCAGAAATTTATATTCTACCAGGAGGATATTCCATGTACACAAGGTAAATAAAAAGTAATGCAGAGAGCCAGATGAGATAAGAAAAAAAAAACCATAATGCATAAGGTGTCAGGAGTAATGCTGATTTCCTATGAGCTCCATGTCTCAAATTGTTTACAAAGGTGAGGCCACATGAAAAGGAGAAGTCAGCCTGGCCCAGAAATTACCGGCAATACAAATGCGCAAAGATGTGGGAGAGTGAAAATGAAGCGATAACAGCCAGAGGAAATTCTCTCTGTGTCACAGCCAACTCTTGACTGCACTCCATCACTCCCCTAGTGACACAAGCCATGAAGAGTGATTGAGGTCTGGTCAATGAATAGCCATGCTGAGAAGCAATCATAGTTCAGGACAGGAGGTTCTGTTTGGTGACAAAGCAGTACATAGTGAAAAATGACTGGCTAGAAGAGGAAACAGTATTTTGGGTTCCCAGTTCCCCACTACTGACTCCACTGACCTTTTGGGGTCATGAATGAAAAAAGTAGACAGAGGGTGCTTAGGCTGCAGAGGAAAAGCACCTTGGGGATGTTTGCCAGTTTTAGGTGGGAGATGCCAATGCGCAAGTCAGAGTCCAACCACATGAACTATGCCTGGGACCTCTTGAATTTGGGTCATGCCTCGAGGAGACTAGCCTTATTCATGTAGGCTGATTCTCATTACCCTCCATTAGTTTCCACTTCAGAACTAGACATTTCTTGACCTTTTCTGGCATTTCCAAAGCTATGTCTTACTTGGTTTCTGTAACCCTTTGGTGTACCAACTACAATATCCTATTTTTGATAGGGTTATCAGACTCATTGATGGGGGGCAGAAGAAAGGGAAGGAATGCCAAAGACATAGTGTATTTTAATTTCAGCAAGACTTTTGTGGACAATTTTAATAAGTGTAGATTGGGTGAGACTATAGTTGAATGGATTTGAAAGGGTTTAACAAGATCCAAAAAGTCATTGATTAACAAATCAGTATCAACCTGTATTGATTTCCATTTGGTTGTCTTGCAGCTCTGTCCTTGGCTCTGCTCTGTCACAGCATTTTTATCAATGACTTAGATGATGACTTCGATGGAATGATTATCAAATTTATGGATAATATAAATCTGGAAGGCAAAACTCCCAAAAAGTTTCAAAAAGTTCATAAAAGAATGAACTAACGCTCCGAAATCAACACAATTAAGTTTAAAAAATAAATTTTACAAGTTCATGATTAAAGCAGACCAGACAATAGGTCAAATAAAAAAACCTAGGGGCTTTAGTTAACAATAAAGTCATGATGAACCAATAGTTTGACACAGTTACCAAAAAAAAAGAAAAAAGCTGATGTTCTTAGTCTGGATGAACAGAAATGGAACATCCAGTTTGAGGGAGGCAATATTACTACTGTACTTTGTCCTTGTCAGACCACCTTTGAAATATCATGCAGCGTTCTTGCCTCCAAATTTGAAGAGAGACTTTAAAAACCTAGAGAATGACTAAGATGATAAAAAAAAAAGTCTTGTGTCCAAAGACAAGACACATTTGGGTGAAGGAGCTGTGTATATTTGGCTTGGAAAAGAGGATACTTAAGGAGCAAAAGCAGGAGTGGGGGCCACGATATTTATCTTCAAATATTTGAATGTGTCATGTTGAAATAAGATTAGATGGGCTCTGGCTGGCTCTCAAGGGCAAAGGTAAGGTCCATGATAAGCACATTTTTTTGGTCAATATAAGTAAGATGTTCTAACCCTTAGATCTATCCAGCAATATCATGGACTGGACTGTCATAGAGTAGTAATTTTCTTGTCTTTAGTTCACAGAGAGGCCAGATAACCATGTCAGAGATAATGTAGTGTAGTGAGGTTCTTAATCTTTATCATATTATCACAGAGGCAGTGAGATGGCACAGTGAATGGAGTGTTGGGCCTGGAGTCAGAAAGACATAAGTTCAAACCTGACCTCAGACAGTTGTTAAACTTGTGACCCTGGGCAAGTCATTTTATCTCTGTCTGTCTCTCAGCTTCCTCATCTGAAAAATGAGGAGAATAATAGCAGCTATCTGACATGGTTGTTGTTGTGAGGATCAAATGAGATAATAATTATAAAGTCCTTAGCACAAGGTACACAGTAAGCACTTCATAAATGCTTCCTTCCTTGTGGATTCCTTTGATGAAGCTCATGGCACCTGTTGCTGAGTAATATTTTTAAATGCATAAAATAAAATACATACAATTACAAAGGAACCCAATGCTATTGAAATTTAATCACAAAATATCTCTTTAATAAATGTTCACAAACCAGGTTAGGACCCTGCCATAGAGGATAAAATTTTGTTGAGGGGAAGGTTGAACAACACAGCCTCTAGGGTAGCCTCTAATGTTGAGACCCTATGAACTTAGTTATTCAGGGCTAATATGATTAATCCTTATGAAAGAAAAGGGTCAGAGTGAGTATTTGTGAGCAATAATGGTGCCGTCTTATTCTGGTGCTGTGACTCTGTGAGTGCTAATGACCTCATTCATTGTTACTATAATAACTCATATGTCTCTAGTGTTAGTAGGTTTCAGTTGGTGTTGATAGGCCACTAGTTTGCCAAACTAGCAGACAGGAAATTCCCTCTAGACAAGGATTATTCCTTCTTTGTATTCCACTAAGTATCTCCTACCAAGCATAGTGACTTACATAGTTGAATTCATTCATTTATTCAATAGACATTAATAAGCACCTTCAACACATAAGGCACTGTGGTAGGGGCTAAAAAGATGCAAAGTTGGGATATAGTTCCTGCCCTTCAAAAAGATTATGATCCGAAAAAAGATAATGATCTAGTAGAGCTGATGGCTTCAATCAATCAATAATCCTTCATTAAAACCTACTTTGTGCCAGGTGCTGTTCTAGGTACTGGAGCAACAGAGACCGTTACAAATAGATCAGTTCCTGACCTTTGGGGACTTGTATGGAATAAGATACAGATATAAGAGAAGACAAGACCACACAAGATAAGACAAAGGACAACTGGGTAGTACAGTGGTTAGAGCACAAAGACTGTGGAAAACTGGAAAAGCTGGAAAGATTTGAATTCAATCTTGCCTCAGACACTGATTGGCTGTGTGACCCTGGGCAAATCACTTTTGTCTCTTTGTGCCTCACTTTCCTCAATTGTATAATGGGGATAAAAATAGCATCTACCTTCCAGGGTTACTATAAGGGTCAAGTGAGAAAACATCTATAAAGATTTTTGTAAATCTTAGGTCCTTTCAAAATACTAGCTATTAATACCACAAGCCATTATTAAGCACATGCTATGTAAAGACTCATCTTTTGGAATTCAATGTCAACAGGTAAATATACACATTATAATTTGAGGAGGAAGAACAAAGAACTAAGGGGAACAGGTAAAACTTCTTTAAGGAATGGTATATGAACTGAACCTCAGAGAGAAAGCTAATCATTCCAAGAGGCAAAGGTGAGGAGGGAGCACATTCCTGCCATGGGGCACAGCCTCTGGAAGGTATATAAGGTGGGAGAGGAATTTCTACATGGCTGAGACAGCCAATAGCTCAGTTCCACTGGACAGAGAGTATGCGAAAGTAATGTGAAATATGTCTAGAAAGGGAAGTTTGAGCTAGACTGTAAAGGGTCTTATATGCTCAGCGGAGGAATCTGTATTTTATCTTAGAAGAGATAGGGACTCATTGAAGCTTCTTGAATAGGGGAGTGCAATAGTTAGGATTATACTATTTGGAGAATGGACAAGAGAAAGAAAACATGAGGAGTTGGGGGCTCTATTATGGGGCTATTGTAGTTGTTCTGGTGAAAGGCAATGAAGGTGTGACTTTGGTGGTAGCCAAGGGAGCAAAGAGAAGTCAATGAATAAAAATGATATTGTCATGGCCTGATATGTACACATGAACTCTAGGGTAAGAGACTCTGTCTTAGAGGAATTCTATATAACATCTGTCCAAATACTTTAGACAGCAAGAAGGGCCTAAGGCAGGTACTAACATACTAGCAAAGGATACAGGTACAGAATATTCATGATGAGCCTAAGATTGTCACTCACCATGAGAGTCTCCCCTTCCCAGCTTCCCTACCCTACCCCAGTCCTTGAAAGTGAGCTACGAGGAAATTATGGGATTACATTCATGGCTCAGCCCCAGGGACCTTTACAGAAATTGCTCTTCTCCAGCCCTCCAACCCTTTTGTTCCTATTGCCTTTTAGGAGATAAAAATTAGGAAGTCTTCTGAAATGTTTCAGAAACAAAAAGAATTGGAACATTTACAATAAAATTTCCTCAGTAAAGAATTACTTCAATACCTCTTCAGGGTGTGGAGGTAAAACTAGCTTCTGGAAGGTTATGACAATGGAACTCTACCTGAGGCCCTGCATAGGTGAAAGGTTCTACGTACCTACCCAAGGATTATGTGTTTCATCTATAAAGGTGCCGTCAGCAAAAGGATACCTCAGCCACCATCTAATTCAATCTATAGCTGGCAAACGTAGTCAAAAAAAGGAAACTGTCAGATGGTAGACTGATTAGGAGTTCCACTTCTGCTCTACCACTCCTAGTCCCTATGTGGAGACCTCCCCAGCGGTGGCCTAAGGAGCTCTGTCTTTCGTGAATGTCTAAGTGAAAGGGTTGGATAAAACAAGAAATTTTAAGTGTTCCTCAGAGAATGAAGAAAAAGAGAAGACAATGGATGAAGAGGAGATAAAGGATATCACGACGGAGGATCTCAATATTCTGAATAAAGTAGGTGAGATAGAAAGAGTGGAGTAGTGTTGAGGACTTAGGGAATGAAGAGCACTTTACATAGCCTTTGTGGGGATGGTGATGAAGAGTTAATCAAGGAAAAATGAAAGGATTATTGTGTAGCAGTGTTGTTGTTGTGTTTGTCCTTCATTCTCAAAGAGGACCATGACATCAGGGAAATGATGATATGACTTGCACTTGACTTGGATTTGAGGGAGGGAGGGCTGTGCAAGGTCACCAGCCTCACTTTCTCCTCCAGAGCCATCTGGGTTCAGTGGCCTGATATTCATCAGAATGACTGAAGATGGCCCAGGATGCAATGTGGGACCTTGGCCATTTTAGGTTAAGGTCTTATCACATTCTCACTTTGAAGGAGATACACCCATTCAATGAATAGGCCTCTTTAAATAGTTACTCAAGGAATGGCCCCTTTTAATAAAAGAAAAAAATAGCCAAAAAATCAAAGTGGGAGGGGAAGACCCTCAGGGTTCCTGGGTAAAGTTCTTCACAACAGCCATTGGAAGCAGGTGCATTATTATGCAAAAATGTAAGCAGCAGAATCCAAGCAGCTTGAAAGAAAGATTTTTTGTTTTTGCTACTTTTGGCCCAGGGTCAGGCACAGAGTGAGCAGGTGGTAAATACTTTTTGAAATGACAAAGCAAGTTACTCTTAAGAAGAGAAAATTGTGAGGACCAAGATAAAAGAACACTTACAGTGGGCCTGATCTATACGGTTGCATGACTTCCACCAATGACATTCAGTAGAGTAGGAACAGTGAAGGCAGATGGTATAGGTGACCCAGAACTGAGGACTGGTAAGGTGTGAAAGGTGAGAGGATGACATGACAAGAGATTCAAAGGTGAATTGTGGTGCCCACTAAAACCAGGAAATTACATTGTCAAGACTGTGAAGAGATGAAAGTGAGACAACAAACACTAGAGATGGACAAGGGAGGGGTGTAGGGACTAGAGATCACAGTGAGAACAAAAATAGATTTAAGGAGAGAGAGAGAGAGACAGAGAGAGACAGAGACAGAGAGGCATACACATACACAGACAGAGACAGACAAACAGACAGAAAGACAGACAGAGAGAAGGACAGGGGTTATGGTTAGGGAGAAAAACTTCAGAGATCAAGGTCATGGAAGGAGCTCTGGGAATAGGGGTTTATGATTTCATTGGCAGAGGGAATTTCTGAATGGGGAAACTCCCTCTACCAATGCAGGTCACTTTTTCTACAAGTTATGTTCTCCATTGACTAGAATACAGAGAGGATAGACAGACAGACAGACAGACAGACAGACAGACAGACAGACAGACAGACAGACAGACAGACAGACAGATAGATAGATAGATAGATAGATAGATAGATAGATAGATAGATGAGTAAATAAATAATTAAATAGATGAATGAATGAATGGATAGATAAATAATATAAATAAAAAGTAAATGATAATAGCGCCTCATTCCCTAAGTCCTCAACACTGCTCCACTCTTTCTATCTCACCTACTTTATTCAGAAAATTGAGATCCTCCATCATGAGATCCTTTATCTTCCTCTTCATCCATTGTCTTCTCTTTTCTTTCATTCTCTGAGGAACACTTAAAATTTCTTGTTTTATCCAACCCTTTCACTTATGCAAAGTATTTTCCAAATGTTACCTCATATGATCCTCCTAACTGTGCTGTTGCTGAGGTTGATATGAGGTAGGTGCTATTATTTTCCCCATTTCATGGATGAGAAAATTGAGACTGAAAAAGGTTAAATGACTTGCCCAGGAACACACAAGCAGTATCTTAGGCAAGAGCTGAACTCAGGTCTTCCTGACTTTTAAATCCATTGCTCTATCCACTATGCCAGCTTGTTATGTCAGTTAGTCAATCAGTCAATATACACTTATTGAGAGCCTATTAGGTGCTAAGCACTATACTGTGTGACTTCCCTGGGGTCTCACAGCTGATATATATCAGAGTTAGGACTTGAAGCTAAGTCTTCTTGGCTCAAAAGTCAGTTCTCTATTCCCTATACCACACAGCCCCTTTGTGAGATTTAAGGTATATTTGGTATCAGCTCGTGGTGGTTGAATACTAAAAGATGCTTTAGGGTGGTTGAAGAAGCATGAAGTTTTGGAGGTTAATAACTAAAAGACCTGAGTATTTGAGAGGACATCGATGTATCTATAGCGGTCCCCAAATATGAGGGCAGGGCAGGTAATGATAAGGATGAGCATAAGCCAGATACCGGACTTCTAGAGAGAAGCAGAAAAGTGTCAGGGTGGCCAGTAGATTATAGCAATGAAGATCTGTTTGGGATAATATAGGTAAATAGAGTGAATCTAAAAGAACAGGTTGTTGAGTGATGGTGATAGGAAAGTCTAGAGGCAACAGAAAGGAACCAAGAGAAAATATGATACACTAGAAAGACTGATTTGGCTTTGGAGACAGAGGAGCTGGGTTTGAAGCCCAGCTTGGACACTTACCACCTCTGTGACCTTGATCAAGTCATTCACCTTCTCTAGGACTCAGTTTGATCATCTGGAAAAAGGAGTCAGACCAGTGGTGCCTTCTCACTCTAAATCTGATTCTATATCTTAGGACTCTTCCTCTCCGATCAGTGAGTTAGAATTGGTGGGGAGGGAGGGGAGATGAGAAGAGAAACAAACAGAACTGGATAGAGTAAACAGGGATGAATTGACTTGCTGTGAGAGCCAGTTCTCTACTAAGGTAAAGTATGGTGCTGGGTAGGGGGAGGGGCAGAGAGAAGGATATCAGCCTCCATGGTGAATTCTTTCTCCCAGAGTAGGAGAATGGGAGATAAGTTAAGTGGTGAGCCTGAGTCAGGAAGTAGCTAGTGATCAGATTCCCAGAACTAGATGGAATTTATGCAGTGGCAGCTCTCTGGACTCTCTCCAAGATGACAGGGAATGAGACATGCTCAGAAGGTAACTTGCATATGGAGCAAACACTCAGGTCAGAGCTAGATTGGACAGTGCCAAGCCAGTTTCTGTATTGGAAGACAGCTGGTTGGCAAGTTCTTAGTTTATTGGATTTTATAAGATGGAGACACTCAAGGCTGGGAGGTGGGAAAGAGGAGAAAATAGACATAAGGAGGAGAGAAAATTCTGGGTTGTGTAGCTTAGATTCAAATTCTGGGCCTGGCAGCTTGGGACAAGGTAGCTCAGATACAAGCCAGGAAGTTCAAAGCTAATTGATTCCTATCCATGCTAGGTGGCTCTGGATCTAGCTCTAGGTTAGGTTAGCTCCAGAGAGAGTATGCCTGGGCCTAGGGGTTCTGAGTCATTCAATTAACTCTCAACTTGGCAAAACTAGATCTAGTCAGAATTTATTTTGGATTGAGTGACTCTGGGTCTTCAAAGTTACGTGTGGAGGGTGGGTGAAGAAGCCCTAAAAATTTCCAAAGATATAATGACCACTGACACAGCAATTTGGCAAAAGCACCCTTTAGTGTTCAAGCAACACTTTCTCTCTCCTCCAGCATTAACCTCTAGGGTTCTTTTGAACCCAGGACTATTTTTACCCACCATAGGCTGTTATGGCGCTGATGCTTAGATTGTCTTTGGCATGGTCATCTTTACCTCAAACTATGGCAGGGATTGCTCCTATGAAAATCCTTAGAGTCTCTACCTTGTTTAAAGTTCAGAAATGGGGAAAACTGAGGTCCTTCCTGAATATCCTCCCCAAAAGAACTTTCCTGTAATATAATCAAATGTTGGCATCCTTCACTGTTGCCTGATAAAGCAAGTCTTTTTTAGCGATGCTTAAATGTGGGTATTATAGGCTCTGAGCTACTAGACTTGTAGTCCTATATAAGCTAAAAAAACAAAAATCAAAACCCAAAATGAAACAAACAAACAAACAAAAACCCCAACCATGAGCTTGGCCTTGCCCTTGGTTATCCTGTATGATTCAGAAATAAAGTAAACTCCCTCTTCTGATGTAACATGTTCTGGGAAATTCTGTCCTGATTGAGAAATTAATCCAAGACTAGACATTGAAATATCTAGACAAGGCATAAGAAGTATATTCAGTGAAGATATAGTAATCGAGTTTTCCTTGGGTTCATTCTTGCTCGTTGGAAGGAGTGAAACTGAAACCTTGTAGATCTTGAGATAATGGAATATGCTGGATGCAGATCACTTTATTCCCATGACAGTAAAATCACAAATTTCACGTCAGCATGCAAAAGCATGATGGACTTGTGTACATCAGAATGCCCTGATTCAAGATTTTTATCTGAGACCAAAATACAGGGACTGCTTTTAGAGACTTCCTTGATAGCTCATTCCAGTATTGGCAACCAACCAACTAGTGCTAGAGATGCTAAATGCTTCTTATAAAGTCAGACATCTGCTAGATGATAAAGGATACAAAAGGAACATAATATAGAACTACACACACACACACACACACACACACACACACACACACACACACACACGTAGATGTGCCTGGTACTGTGCCAGGTGCTGGTGATATAAGGACAAAAAATATGAACCCACCCCTATCCTCAAGGAGAATGGGTAACTGGCTTCTGAAAATTAACAAATGATACCAGAGCTCCTGAAGATTTGGAGGGCCAGGAACAGACCAGCCCTGTTGCGTGTACTTGTATGTACCCTGGAAGGCCTACAATCTCTTTTCAGTGAAAGGAAATAGTCCAATTGAGGTAGGTATGTATATGTATGTGTGTATATATTTTCCCAGAAGACCCCTTGCTCTATTAATCTTCTTGTAGGGACTCTTTTAAGCCTCCTGACAGATTCTCACTATTAGTAAAGGCTCAAGTGACTCATTTCCAGGCATCCCTTTCAGCTTTTGCCTTTCAAATTTCTACTAGTTCAGATAATTTAACTAAGACTGAAAGTGCTTTGTCTTCCTCCTTATACACTTTAGAAAATATCTACTTTAATCTCCCAAAATTTTCCACAGCCTCATGGAAAGTGTTTTCAATATCTTTTCTGTAATAATAAGTAGGCACTCTCCTTGGCCCTCACAACTAAAAGTCCTAGCTATGTACCTAGTCCTATTGTTTAGACCAATTTTCCAATGATTGAACAGTCATGGTTCTATTAGCTCCAGTATTTATTAAGCACCTACCGTATACCACGCACTTTGCCCAGTATGGATGACACAAAAGCAGAATGGACAATTAATGTCTTCAAGGAGCTTATAGTCTATCAAGAAAGAAAGTATGTACGAACTAGGTATAAACAAATGAAGATTATTTGATTCTTTGTATCTGCATCTGCAACACTCTATACAGCACTTGGCACATGATGGGTGCTTAACAAATATTTGTTGATTGATTATAGATTAAACATAAAGTCATTTCCACAGGGGGAGCCTTAAAAGCTGGGGTGGGGAGGGTAAGAAAGCTCTCATACAAAAAGTCATGCTTGAATTGAGCTTTGAGGGAAGCGAAGGATTCCAAAAGATGGAGGTGAAGAGAGAGGACATTGTGGATGTCAACCCATGCAAGAGTGCAGGCATAGGATACAAGAGAGCAACAGTATTAATAGCAATTCAACAACACTGATAAACAATCTGATAGAACTACACACATACAGGAATAAGTAGCATAGTAGAACAACAGCTGGTGTGGACAAGAAGAGAAAAAAGTTGTGAAGAGAATTTTCACTGTCAGAGGAATAGCCTTAGACCAACCTTGGGCTCAACTTGGCTTTCTTCTTTTTTTCCTCCTTTTCATCTTTCATTTCTTCTTCCTATTTCTCCTCCTCCTCCTCCTCTTCCTCCTTCTCTCTCTCACACATAATAATAATGATAACAAACTAAAATTTTAAAATAAAAAATGATCCAAGATGGAGGCTCCATAGTATAATACTGATGTGCACAATCCCTCTCCACCCCTAGACAGCTTCCTCTGTTACTCTGAGAGTCTACTCAGGGCTCAAATTCCAGATAATTTATTTGGATCAGTCCCTATCCAGTAGAGGCTCTTTTTATTTAGCTCCAGCTATTAACAATCATTTAGAACTTATAGCAAAAGTAAGACATTTGGTTTAAGTGAACAAGTATTTTGATAAGAGGAAATATCAAAGGAAAAACAGCACACGATACAACCAACCAACTCATCATCTCAAAGCACCACCGTCTCATGCTCCTGAATCTTGGCTCCTGCATAGGGTGTCAGGGTTGTTAGCCCTTCCTTTGCCCAGAACTGTTCCATTACACAGTACCAAAAGACAAGAGAAAGCCAAAGACAGGGTATCAGGCCTGCCACAGATGAGCACAGGAGGCAATAATTTCTCAACATCTAAGTCTCCATGCTATTTCTCTCACAGATCATTGAGAGAGAGAGAGATTCGTAACAGGTCACCAGCTACTTTCTCATCAAGGATGATGTACGCGATCTCTAGACAATCATAGGAACAAAACTTGCATCAGGAAAGGAAGAAACAAGCATTTATGAAGCACCTAATATCTCCCAGGCACTATGCTAAGTGCTTTACAAATATCATCTCATTTAATCCTCGTATCAGTCTTGGGGAGTAGGTGTTATTGTTATTATGGTCACTCTGTAGTTGAAGAAATTAAGCAGACAGAGCTTAAGGGACTTGCCTTATTCATCCTCTTGCAGGGACTGTTTCAAGCGTCCTGACAGATTCTCACTCTTAGTAGAGGCTCAAGGGACTCATCTCCAGGCATCCCTTTCAGCTTTTGCCTTTCAGACTTCTACTAGTTCAGATAATTTAACTAAGACTGAAAGTGCTTTGTCTTCCTGCTTATACACTTTAGAAAATATCTGACTTAATCTTCCCAAATTGTCCACAGTCACATAGAAAGTGCTTTCAATATCTTTTCTGTAATGATAAGTAGGCATTCTCCCTGCCCCTCACAACTAATAGCCCTAGATATGTACCTAGCCCTATTATTTAGACCAATTTTCCTTTGATTGAACAGCCATGGTTCACCCAGCTAGGGTCACACAGCTAGCAAGTGGGTGGATTTGAACTCAGGTCTTTCTGACTCCAGGTCTTATGCTCCATCCACTGGGTCACCTCGCTATTATGTGCATTATCTGCTTCATGGGGAAAAGTAAAACTCCTCTTAATGTTGGCAAGCCTCCTCCTGTAGCCATTAACTCCTCTCATATATTTTTCCCACGTTCTAGTCAAACCTCTTACTGCTACACACTCATTTGGTCAGTATCCGTACTTGTGCAACAATCAACAGAGCTAAGCCCCCTTGTACAAAGATGAATGGGACTCATGCTATTAACTAATAAAAGGAAATTAGCTCATACACGATTGACAACAAAGGCAGAAAGCACTTTTATTTTTTTAAAACAACCTGAAATCCTGGCTTTAATTATTTAAATTTGTGTGTGTGTGTGTGTGTGTGTGTGTGTGTGTGTGTGTGTATACACATGAACAATGTTTTTTGTAAGAATGCTTTAAGTCTTCCCAGTGCTTAGCACATTGTAGGAACTCAATATAAATGCTTCATAATAAATGCTTAATATTATTCAGGTGTTTGGCTCATTGTTTTTCCTGCTTCGTTTGGTGTGATCTTTTTTGTGGGTGGTGGTGTAGGAGTGGTAGGGATGGTTATAGCCAAAGAAGAAGTCAAAGAAGCAAAGGGAGAGAGGAAGGTATCAAATGATGGTTTGAAAGGCACAAGAGATATCAGGAGGTGGGTGATACACTTGGAGTCTTTCATCCATGCAAGTTGACATAGTATTTTACTTCCCCCCACCTATTAGGAGAGGAAATTGAGGTATAGAAGTATGTGCCACTGAGTTCCCAGCATCAGACCCAGGGAAGGATCCTGGATGCCTGCTTTCCCAACCTGTGTTTTTCTGCCAGCCTTGTCTGGCTTGTTAATATCCAACCTCTTAGAGCACCTGAATTTAAGAAGCAGCAGCACAATGGGTTTGGCTGAGTTGTGAGCAGCTGGGCTGTGGAATTTTTATGTGAAGATGCACACTGAGACTTGTCTTGGAATTTCCAAGAAAGCCCAGTAGGAGGGAAGGGGATAGGCTTTGATGGTATAATGCCTTAGAGAGTTCACCTCAGCCTCCATGAACTGCCTGGAGACTGTATGCCTGCTGTACCCCAGGGACCCAATGTTCCAGTAAACAATGGGATGAACACACTTTAGATCAGACCTTGGCTGATTTTTTTTTAGATCTTTTTAATAGAAGACAGACCAAGGGTGGGGTCCAAAGAGGATACTTCAAACCAGCAAATATGCCTCTAAGGCAAGCAGGAAGGCAGAGCAATCCAAAACACATATATATTTCCAGCAGGGTCATGAGCTCCATAGGCAGAGCAACATGCCAATCTGTAAGGAAGATCAGAAGCTTCCTTTAGGACACTTCCTGGGACCAGCAGAACTGCCCCTCCCTTCCTGCCCCAGGTCCTAAACTAACAGCAGCCCTTCTGCAAAGAGGTAAAGGGAAAAAGACCTTGACAAAAAGAAATGTACCACAGACTGAGCAAAATCATCACTGGGTCCATTTTCCATCTGCATGTTCCTGCCCAGTCACGCACTCAGCCAATGAAACCCACTTCCTTCCTCTCCCCACCCTAGTTTCTTTTCTGCCTGGAATCCCTGATCATCACCAAGATTAAGTATCAGCCCACAGGTCAATTTGAACACCAGCCGGACATTTAACTGAAAGATGAAGAAGAGCCCCCTGACTTACTGAGCAGGTTTATGGAATTTCCTTCCCCATGTTTCTACCTACCTGAACAGGGATTAGGTGTGGTGGATCCAAAGACAACTAAAGGTCTCCTCCAATCTTATGAAACCCTGGCTTTAATTATTTAAATTTCTGTGTGTGTGTGTGTGTGTGTGTGTGTGTGTGTGTGTGTGTACACATGAATGCACACCAAGTTCAGAGGAAAATATACATATATACGTATATGAACATATACACACATACACAAACACACACATATACATATATATACATACACATATACATGTATATGTGTATATAGATAGATAGATCTATCTATATTTATCTATTCCCTGAACTTGGCATCCCATCCCCTCCATCTGTGACCTTCCCAGACTTTATTCTTCAGTCTTCTGCCACCTTATTCTCCTATCTTCCATGATCCAATGATGCTGGCCTTTGTGCTATTTCTCAAACAAGACATCTTTGGACTCTGTCCCCCACACCTGGAATGCTCTCCCTCCTCATCTCTGCTTCCTGGCTTCCTTCAAGTTCCAGCTAAAATCTTACCTCCTACAAGAAGCCTTTCCTAACTACCCTTAGTGTTAGTGGTTGCCTCTGTTATCTCCAATTGTATGTTCTCTCTGCAAATTATATTCTATCCATTCTATATGTATCTTGTTTGTACACAGTGTTCCCATGTTCTCTTCCCCTCTTCCCAGATCCTTCAGGAGGGGCCTAATTTTTGCCTTTCTTTGTATCCCTAATTTTTAACACAGTGCCTGGAACATAGTAACCACCTAATAAATGTATGCTGATGGACTAAATAACTGGATAAAATTAATTTCTTTTGTGACCCTACGTATTTTATTTTATTCATTTAAAATATTTTTTCTGAGATGGAGGTCATATGCTTCACCAGAATAGCAAAGGAGTCCAGGACACAAGCAAGGTTAAGACCCTCTGCTCCAATATTATAGTTCACCAGACCAATAAACCAGATGCCAATAAACACTGGACTATTTCCACATGAAGAGGTTCCCCACATTGATGAAATCACACGTCTACCATCCACCCTCCACCCAAATTCTATTATATCATTCTGAAAAACTGACCTAACTGTCTAACAGTGGCATCCACCCCTAACAGCCTAGCCCTCCCTTATAACTGAGTGATCCTTGCTGTGACTGAATGATCCACTCCCTTTGCTGCCTTTGGTCATACTTACTGATTAATACCCTCCCTCCCCCAAATAGCCACACCCCAGTTTTGGAGCTAGAAAGTAAGTTTTTTATAATTACCCATATGAAGACCTCATGACTTCTCTCCTATTATGGTAAGTGACATAAGGAAGTTGAGCACATTTTATGAGTTACTTTGGTGTTTACTCCAATTGGTCTATCTCATTCAGAAAATGCCCAACCCTGTTTGTTGTAAGCTTGTACTCATATAATGGTCATGTTTCAGTTTTTTGGACAGCCAAAGCTGTCATAAAAAAAGAAGGACTGGAGAATAGTTACTCTTTTTTAAATGTGTATGTGTGTGTGTGTGTGTGTGTGTGAGAGAGAGAGAGAGAGAGAGAAAGAGAGAGAGAGAGAGAGAGAAAGAAGAGAGAGAGAGAATAGAAAGATATGGAGTCAGGAATCCTAGAATTGAGTCCTAGATCTACTATGATCATCTATGACATGATACATGACCCTAGGTGAGTCTTATAACCTCTAAGGGTCTCAGTTTCCTTATTTGTCAAAATGAATTAGATGATCTCCTGCCTTCTAGTTCTTCATCCTGTGACCCCAGATTGTACAAAATCTTCTCTTAAGACATGTCTATCCAATGCAAACTGAATTGTCCTTCTCCCACAATGGAATGTAATCCATCAACACTTTGGGATAATTTTTCTAAAGCTACTATTAATCTTTTACAATCATACCCACCTCCTCCTTTATAAGTGATCACTTTTTATAAACTAAAATGATCCACTCTTAGAAACGGCCATCTTCTAATCCTAATGAGCACACTCTTAACATATGACCCGTCCTCTTTTACCAATGATCCTTCTTCCTTTGTAACTGGTCGTTGTTTCAGACAACTGACAAATCTCATCTCTCCCCATGACTCAGGCAGCAGTGGGATATGTGGTAACCAAGAAATTGACAGGAAGTAGAGTTCACTAACCAGGAAAGAAGCCAAATAGTAGCCAGAGTCCAAAAACCTCATCAGTTTTCACTGGATGAATCCAGTGATCAGGACAGAGCTAAGTCAGGAAGAAAAAGGCAGGTAATTTAGGTTCAGCCTAAAAGGAAAATCATATATAGAAAAGGTGGTAAATAGCACATTTTGTAGTTAAAAACAAAAGAACTGGAAATAAATCCAATGTCTATTGATTAGGGAATGCCTTTAAAAAAAGAGAGAAACACATAAACACAATGCAATGTGGTTGTGTTTTAAGAAAAGATAAATATAGTTGACAGAGAAGCATAGAATGACTGATGTACACTGATGTAAAGCAAAATTAGCAGGACCAAGAAACCCTGTATGCACAGTGACTATGACAATGTAAATGAAAATAACAAAAAAAAAACACAATAAAAACTGAATGCTCCAATATTATAATAGCCATAATGGACCCAAAGAAAAGATAAGAGAAGGGACCTCCTTCCTCCTACTTTTTTGCAAAGATGGGGAACTATAAGCATGAGATATTCTGTATAATGGGAAGCTACGTAGCTGGTAGATAAAGTGCCAGCCCTGAAGTCAGGAAGATACATCTCTCTGAATTCAAGTCTGGCCTCAGATATTTACTGGCTATGTGACTTTGGGCAAGTCACTTCACCCTGTTTGCCTCAGTTTCCTCATCTGTAAAAATGAACTAGAGAAGGAAATGGCAAATCCACTCCAATATCTTTGCCAAGAAAACCCCAAATGGGATCACAAATGATTGGACATGACTGAAACTACTGAATGACAACCACTCTTAAAGTTAAGATTCCTTATGTACTTTCTGGCCTTTTTTCAATTCTTATCTTTTTGTGATCTCTCTGCAGCTTCTAATTTTATAAACACCCCCATCCCTGTTACCTTTCCTTGAACTTAGGGACACCACACTGTATTGATTCTCCTTCAACTTGTGTGACTATCTCATATCTGTCTCTTATGCCAGACCCTTTCTCTTCCCAAATCCCTTAATACGAATGTTTCTCAAGGCTCAAGGCTTGATTCTCTCCTATTCTTGCTCTATCCTTTCTTTCTGAGCAATCTCATTCATTCCTATGGTTTCAACTACAACCACTATATAGATGATTCACAAGTCTAAGAGTCATGATTTCTCTTCTTTGTTCCAGATTCACATCTCTAAGTGTCTATAGGATTTCTCTCCCTGTATTTTTCACTAATGCAACAAACTCATCACTATTTATGATCAATCCTCCCAACCCTTAAACCTGTTCCTCCTTCTGATCTAACTGGCCCACATTCTTACTTTTGTCTTTTCAAAATGGGGTTTTGTGCCAATGCTAGATTAAGGTCCCTGCTGTGCTTTTGGGTAGACTAGTTTGTCCTGCTCAGTCTTCCTCTGGATCCCCTAGGTTCCTACGCTGATCTCCACTATCATGGGGTTAAGCCCCTAGTTGTGTGTGTGTTTGTTCATCCTTTGTTGCCAAAGAAGGCCATGCCATCAGAGAAATAATGACATGACTAGCACTTGACTTTGTTTTGAGTGAGGGAGAGCTGTGCAGGTCACCAGCCTTCACTTCTTCTCCAGAGCCATCTGAATCCAATGACCAGGTATTCATCAGGATGACTGGGGATGACCCAGGATGAGGCAATTGGGGTTAAATGACTTGCCCAAGGTCACACAGCTAGTGAGTATCAAGTGTCTGAGGTGAGATTTGAACTCAGGTCCTCCTCACTCCTGTACTGGTGCTCTTTCCACTATACTACCTAGCTGCCCCTAAGTCCCTAGCTATTGGAGGTTCTGATCACTAGATCTCTGGCATCTCATGACAGATAGTTTGGGACATCAGAGGCCCTAGGTGTCTTAGAATAAGCTCTGAGTGTAGTTGCTACCCACTGCTTGTTCCCCAGGACTTCCAGAATCCAAAGTCATCACCCTGGGACTCTCTCACCACCTTAAGACTTTCTCTTGGAGTCTTTGACTCCTGCTGCCTCTGTAAATACAGGCATATGGCCTACACACAACTCTGGACCACCTCTGGTTGCCCCAGGAGGTAATCTTGTCTTAGCACTGGCTTCAAGCTACGTTATGCTATACTTTGCTTTCCTCTTTTTCTCAGGCTTCTGGATGACCTCTTGCGTGGTTAAAGGCAAAAGAAGTAATTTACTATAGTTTTGCATTGGATTTCTTGAGCATTATTCAATCTGGTGCAAGCTTCAGGACTTTTCTGGAATAGGTATATGGGAGTTGGACCATCTTCCTTCCATCCAGATCACCATGTTGGAAGATCTGATACAGTACATTGAAAAAGTACAACAATATGTGCAATATACAACATCTGTGTATATTCCATCTCCATAAAAGGATTGGGATTGTCTTCTCATATCACCCTTTTAGAGTCCTGATTGATCTTTCTAATTTTTCATCTATCTGTCTTCTAAAGCTCAATCACAAAGCTATCTTCTCCTTTAAAACTTCTTTGATGTCTCCCCTGAACTCCTCAGATAAGGATCTTTTCCCTCATACCACACATGGTACTTCGTTTTGTATCTCTGTACTTTAGTTACATAATATCGCATATTATATTTATCTATTAGATAAATCTATTATCTAATCATCTAATAATCTATTATCTAATAATTTATAATAATAATAATATAAAAATCTGTTATCTAATAATCTATTATCTGGCAGACGTAAACCTCAATGACGGCATTATAAACTTTGTAGCGCTCCTGGTGTTTGGAACAACCTTCTGCACATAGTAGGCCCTTTGGGACTTAAAGGTTTGTTGAATGAATGAATAAATGAATGAATGAACGTCGTAGGGTCAGACCTAGGTTTAGAAGGTGAGTGGGCAGCAGGTTGAATGTAAAGGCTAGTATTGACACCTGGCTCAAGTGGGAAGAAAGCCATGAAGTTCTAATAGACCCCGCTAACTGATCTCATCAAAGATCTCTCATTTTTCATGCAGACCATCAACTGCACTGGCACTGGATCATAAATTTTCTTATTGTGAATATTCATTGTGCTCCCTAGTACACGTAGTGCTAGGCAGGGAATCAGGAAGATTCATCTTCCTGAGTTCAAATCTGGCCTCAGATACTTACTAGTTGTGTAAGCTTGGGTAAGTCACTTCACTTGTTTGCCCCAGTTTTTTTCATCTGTAATCACTGAGTTCAAGCTTGAAGGATTCTCAGAGGTCACCTAGTTCAAATTTTACAGATGAGGAAACCAAGACTCAAATATAAGTGAGTTTTCCAAGGTTACATATTCTCCTAGTTTACCAATGACAGCCCAAGAGTTGGGATTTGGACCTTAATCTTCCATGATCCTGGGACTCTGAATCTAGCCCCCTGTCCACTATACTACAAACCTGTCCCTGACCATAAGTCTGTATTACTAGTTAGCACATTCCCGAAATGGTCATTATTTCTAGTCACTGCTTCCATGTTCACTCACATGGTAGCTACCATTGGGTTCCACTGACCTCCTCAGCCTTCAAAGAATCGATAAATCTTCTGTATAATGCATAGTACGAAATGACTGAGGTCAGGGAAGACAAATCAGATGCAAGCATAATACCAGAATCCATTGAGGGAGAGAACAGGTGGGAGGCCTGTGTGTGAGCACAGAATCTTGATTAGCTTCCCTCTCCCCAATTCAGCAGAAAGATCTACAGAAGGACCAAAAACCTAAAATGGAGTATTATGCAGGGGAAAATCCATGTGAAGGTGGTTCTGAAGGTTTTAAACAAATTTCATATTTATTTCAGTATTGTACTGGAGGCTGGCTTCAGAATATGCCTTGTTTTGGATTTGCTCTTTGGAGCTGGCTTTGAAATGGCTGGTCATTTTCAGAGAGGAATACTGACATGGTTTTGAAATGAGCAGTATGGGCGACTTTTAAAAGGTAAAGTAATCTCTGGTGTGGTTTGTTCCCAGAAGAGCTACGAATGGTATCCCTGCTACACACATCCAGAGCCTGTTCTCAGAATGGGTCCAGCTTTCCAACCATTCCAATTATAGGTTTTGAAAAGGGCCCAAAGGCAGTATTTAGAAACCTGAAATGGAGGAGGGGAAAGGGAACAATTTTGCAACTGGATGAGTGATGGTCCCCAAAGAGTGCCTTAGGGAATAAAGCTTTGGAAAGCCATGTGGTGGGCAGTTCCAGAATGCCCTAGGAGGTCTGGGATTGACCTTTCCAGTTATAATTAGGGTTAGGATAATTAGGGGTTAGGATAGGATCAAAATAATAATCACTGACATTTATATAGTTTGAAGTTTGCAAAGCATTTTACATGCATTAACAATAACTAGTACTTACATAGTACCTACTATGTGCCAGACACTACGCTAAACACTTTTCAAATATTATCCCATTTGATCCTCACAACATCCTATAAGGTACAGTGCC
Source organism: Notamacropus eugenii (assembly GCF_028372415.1). Lineage (NCBI taxonomy): Eukaryota > Metazoa > Chordata > Mammalia > Diprotodontia > Macropodidae > Notamacropus > Notamacropus eugenii. Next base: position 463,177,743 of record NC_092873.1, on the reverse strand, counting down.
ATGATTATCCCCTTCTTACAGATGAGAAAACTGATGCAGACAGAGGTTAAGCAGCTTGTCCAGGTTCACACTGTTAGTAGATTATCTGAGGCTGGATTTGAACTCCAGTCTTCCTGACTCCAGTTCTGGGCTTTATGCACTATGGCACCACTTAGTTGCTTAGCTCAAAGTTTTACATCAACCTTGTGATATAAGCACATAGGCATTATTATCTACATTTTACAGGTGAGCAAACTGAGGCTTAGAAAGGCTTAGTGATTTTCTCTTGATCTCTAAACTAATTGGAGTTAGAAACAGGATTTGAACCCAGGAATTCCTGACTTCCAGCCAAATACTCAATCCACTATGCTGTCTCATCTTGTACTGGAGTTACACTCACAGTATAGAGTAAACAGTGGCAAATTTTTTTAGGATATAAGTCATCAGCAGGAGAAAAATATGTTCAAAATGGGGGGAAAACACTATGGAATACCACTTTACTCTCAGAGATCATTAGATCTGGTTCTAAGAAAGGGTGTTGGGGCAGATGAAAAAATACATAGAGATTAAGAGATTAGGTTAGGTGATCTCTGAAATTCCCTTCCAGACATGTCTCTGATTCATCTTTGGCTAATGTTCATGTCATTCCTTGAGTTCAAATCTTGTCTCTGTCCCTACCTGTATGATCTTGGGCAAGTCACTTTCCCACTTTAGGGTTCCATTTCCTCATTTGTAAAATCAGGGGCTTCAACTAAAGCCTTTTCCAGTTCTTGCATGCATTCCATCAGGTACAAAACCTATCAGAGCTCCTCTCCCACCTTCTCCTCCTATCCCCCTTCTTTTCTTCCTTTTTCTCCATTTACTCCCTAATGCAATGAGTGACTGACCCTTTGGACAATGAATCTTGGTTTCCTCAGATTTTGTAGTTTTATTCTTTTTATGGCTTTCACTTCATGGTGAGTCATCAGGAATATCCCAGTCAGGGGTATGCTAGTCAATATTTAACAACCGGCCCTCCAAAAAAGAATGGGGGGCACGACACACCTTTAAATTCAAACTGCATTGTTAACATTTTCTCCATCTCCTTCTTAAAGTCTAGGGAATCAACAAAACAAGCTGGAATTTTAACCTTTGTGGATCAGATTTCTGAGACATCAGTGTTCACAGTGACAACTTAATAATCCACTCTTTCATCCAGAAGGGGCAGCTAGGTGGAGCCATAGTGCACAGAGTGCTGGGCAGGGAGTCAGGAAGACTCATCTTCTTGAGTTCAAATCTAGCCTCAGACACTTAGTAGCCATGTGACCCTAGGTAAGTCACTTCACTCTCTTTGCTTCAGTTCCACCATCTGTAAAATGACCTAGAGAAGGAAATGGCAAACTACTTCAGTATTTTTGCCAAGAAAACCCCCAACTAGGGTCATAAGTATTGGACACAACTGAAAAATGACTGAAATGAAAATTGCTTGGATTACAACAAATGATTGCACTGCTGTGTGAAGAATCCAACTATAAGCAGAAACATCGTTTGCATAGGCATAGGATAGTTATAGAGTATTTCTAAGATCTTCTTATTCTGGATTTTCACTAACTAATACCAGGAGTCCTTACCAGTCCATGATCTAGTGTTGAAAAAGTCTGTAAAGTTTGGTTTCTTGTTCTAGTTCCACTTTACTTTTCTCTCAAAATCCAAAATAAGACCTTCTCTTCTTAGCTCCTCAGAACATGGAACAAGTGAGGACTTTCTCTCTGAGATCCTCCATGATTTAGTGGAATTTCCATTGTACTGACACTTCTTGACCTCTTTTCAAAATAATGGTCATATTCACATGATCCATCCTCCTCAAGCCTCTCTGCTTCTGGTGTCCTTTACCTTCTGACTATAATAATATAAACTTCCTTTCTTCTATTTTCTCCTCCTCTCCCTTTCTTTCCCCTTTATCTTCCTCTTCTCCTTCCCTCCTTTTTCCTCCCCTTTCCTTCTCTTCCCTTTTATTTTTCATCCCTTCTTTTATTATAATCAGAATTTTAGAACTGAAAGCGTTCCACTAATTCAACCCCTTTATTTTGCAGAAAAGAAAACAGAAACCCAGAGAAATCAGTCTCTCGAACAAGAAGAATTTATTAAGCAACCACTATTCTCTCTTAGAAGAGTTCTGATAGAATACATCCCCTGTAATTAAGATGATTTACAGGCTTATAGGCTCAAACCAGGCCTGGGCAGAACTCCTTGATATTTAATATTCAGGAGATGATAGAGTTGTTGCTACTAATAATTCTAGGGAAATCACCGAGAATTGAATGCTGATTTCAACAGCCCTTGCCCATGGAGTTACACCCAAGCTTTCTGCTGAGCCAGGGTAGTATCTACAGAAAAGCCCATACCTGTGGACAGGCTCCTGCCTGTTCTCTCCCCAAGGGATTGGGATAGAAGTAAAATAGAGCTAAATCTCCTTTATAGTGAAGTCACTCAGCAAACCCTTATACAACCTTGTATGTTCATGAAAGAAGAGATTTTCCCCAGATTTGACTTCCCTAAAAAGAAGAAGGAGGAGAAGGAGAAAAAGAAGATGATGATGATGACAACGATGAAGACGATGAGATTTCTGGAGAAAAAGAGATATTTAGTAAATGTTTTACTTTAAAATGCTCAGTATGAATCAACAGTAGAATTACCTAGTCTTATTCTTCATAAGGAGCAAGCGAAAAGACAGTTTAATGAATTATCTTATATCTTTTCTCTCACTGATATCTCAAATTCAACTCCAAATCCCCATGGGCAAGGAGGAAATTCAGCCATTTATTAATTCATTCATCAAACTTTTATTAAGTCCCTGCTATGTGCAAGGCACTACACTAGGGGAGATATAAAGATGACTAATACATGGTTCCTGCCTTGATCAAGATTGCAACTGAATAAGTGAGAGAAGTTATGTATGCAAATAAAGTACAAGATAGGATTGATAACAGCTGAGAAACATTTGAGAGACTAACATACACACAAAAAAACTATTGGCACCTGCTTCAGTAGTTCCAAGAGAAAAGATCATTTCTAGGTGAGAGGGAATCTAAGAATACTTCATGGAAGATGTGACATTTCAGCTATCTTAAAGAATAGGTGAGACTTTGGACAGGTATGGGATGGGGGGACAGGGAATCAATTAGCAAGTGCTTATTAGATGGCTGATCTAAGCCTAACATGGTGCTGGGTAGGCACTATGAGAGAGTTAAAGGAGTAAAAAGCATTCTCCATAGTGAATTGCCAGTCATGATTAATGGACATGTTATCACCCAGAAGCATTCCTAGCCACTAATATTCAGAAGGAAAGATCAGACACTGAGCAAGACCCATACTTTTCCTTGTGATTATGGTCTTCCACTCTACCATGAAGAAACTAAGATTTCTGTGCATAACCTGGGGCTCGATCTCATTTGCATAACATTCTCCTGGAGAATGATTACTCAGTGCTTCATGCAAAGCCAGGATCTGAACTCATATTCTCTGATTCTAAATTCAATACCTTTTCCCCCTGGACTGAACTTTTGTTTCCAAGCCATCATACAACATTCCTGAGAAATGAAAGATGATTCCTGATATATAACAGAAAAGTTTACTTTGACCCTAAATCTTACAAAAAGGGTGCCTGATTACTATCAGGCTGCAGAGTATGGTCAATGACTTCTGTAAATTGGTGCAAGTCCAAGTGCTATCCACCTATCTACCCACCACAGTCTTGACTGCATATGCCATGCATAGTCTGACCTTTCATCATTTCTCAAAGCAAAAATCGTACTCTCAAAATGGCACCAGCAAAATGTGCCTGTGATCTAATCAATCTCCATACCTTAGACCCAATAAAAACATCTGATGCAATGACATTATGACTACTCCATGTATTTGGACAAAGGATATTTGAACATGAAATGGTTATTCCAGAGGCATAGCCCAGTCAGGAGAATTACATAGTCCCCTGGTAGTGGGATGGGGAAGGAAAAGGTCATGCAAGGTGAAAGAAATCAGAATGTAGGCTTCAGAAAGTGTTGAAACTGACTGGCACATCTGTACTCTTTATGAGCTGATGACTGTGAACAAAATCTGGTGACAAAACCTGTGGAAACACTCTCATGCACACTTCTTAGTATTGTAAAATAATACTAGGAAAATACTTTAGGCTGAAGTCATAGGTCCCACTTGAATGAGGAATCTCATCAGTTTTTCTTTATCAGTTCTGAAATGGTCTGGCACTGAAATCTTTTTGCACTGTTCTTGTCTAAAGCCTCATCAGCCAGAAGGGAAGAGGAGGAGCAATACTTGGACTAAGAAAAGGAAGAAAGCTTTGCTCAATTCAATTAAGAGAAGTATCAGTTCATCTTTGACCTGGTTGAAAGAAAAGTCCTTTAGAGGGAGTGGTTAAAGAGGGAGTTAATAGTTTTAGGAAAATTATTCTCCAGGGTACACTGATACTATAAGTTACCATTGTTTGTTGGGTAAATTAGAGAATTTAGTAAACTCTGAGATCTTGTTAGTCTTAAATATGGAATTTTGTCTTTGTTTCTAAAAACTGTAAGACCTTGCCTGGGCAGAGTTTCAATGTTTCAGTTAGCAAGGGAAACTGCTGCTGTTTAAATCTCCCTCCAATATTTTAATTACTAAGATATATGTTTATATATTATAATTATATATTTAAATTATTATATTGTCATATATTGTGTACATACGTATATAAATGTGTGTATATGTGTGTATTTTGTATGTTTGTGTATATGTACATATATGTATGTGTTTACATATATATAAGTATACATATATATAACATAACTGACATCAAAATCTAAAATTGAGTACTATTTTTTTTCTTCTGCAACTGTTATACTATACTACTTACCTGTTTCCTTATTAGCCTTGTAAGTTTGGACTGGTGGCCTACATTCTTCTTGAGATTAAGAATCTCATGTAGGAAATACTTTAACTTGATACTACCATCTTGGAGTATGTCCCTGGGCCTTCTGATTTCTGTTAAACCATAGCTTTTCACTACTGGACTAGGAGAGTTTAATTCTTAGGAATAGAAGCCTATACTGGTGTGAGAGCCCAGGCAAGTGATTTAAAAAAGGAATTAGCTAGTGATAATAGGTATGAGAATTTCCCCCCCCCCTCCACATCTACAGCTCTGCCCTTCTGGGAGGCATGATCTTCACATTTCACCTAAAAACTCATCATCCTGCAGATTGACTGAGTTTTGGATACTTGACATCCTCTCAACACCTTCGGTTGCCTCTCCCCACTGAAAAGGAGGGCTGGAGCAATTAGTTCCTCCCAAAGACTTCCTTTACAGAGCATTCAGAACTCTCCCTATAACTCTCCATTTCCCAATAGTTACTGTGCTTAGTCTCTTCTCCACAAACAGCCTAATTCCATGGGGCATAGCCCTAACTGACCCTACCCTTCCTCCACTTTTCAGTTTTCTTTTGTCTACCATCTTCCCCATTAGTTTATAACCTCGATGAGGAAAAAGACGATCTTCTTTTTTTCTTATTTATAATCCTGGTGCTTAGCACAGTTCCTGGCACATAGTAGATGCTCAATAAATGTTATTGACTCCTGACTGATTCACTTTCAAATGTTCCAACCTACAAAGTATTTCATCAATGCCTTTGTTTTCAGGAAAGATGTGTTCAAACCTCATAAGTCATGCAAGTTTCCATCCAGCCTTATCTTTCCTACCCAGACATCATAATCATGTGTTGGGGAAAGGGAGAGTGAGGTAAGCAGAGAACCAGTCTAAGCCAAGCCAACCTAACAGAACAAATCTTGTCACAGTGGTCAGAACCTTGGCTTGACATCAGAGAACATGCGTTCAAATAATGGCTATGTAACTTGCTAATCGTGTGACCTTGAGCAAATCAATTAACCTCTCTACCTTACCTCCCTCATCCTCTGTAAAATGACAAGGTTGGATCTGATGACCTCCAAAGATCCTACCAGTTCTATATCTATGATTTTTTAACCAAAAATGTGTTTATTAAGCTTCCGATAGAAGCAACATATTTATCAGGTACTAGAGATACAAAGACAAAATGAAAAATACTCCTTGCCTTCAAGGAACTTGTATGGGAATGAAGTCATTTGTAGTCAAGTGGGTTTTAGAAGCTGAGTTGTTTTTGTTGTTTTCTTAAAATCATTTCTGATTACATATTTATCTCATTATCACAACATCTACTTAGAAGTTTCTTCTTATAGGGCTAGTGAGAGAAAAGGGGAATACTAAGTTCCTGAAAATTGCAATCAAGTAAAACATAACTAGTGACCAATTTATTAACAGACATTTGTTATGTTCAAGCTAAGTGACTCTGGGCAAGTTACCTAAACTGAGCCTCCATTTTCTCATGTGCAAAAAGGATAATAATATTTATTCTTGTATTGGGAATAGTGGAGTGGGTCTGTAAATATCTATACTCTTCTAACTGAAGCTCTGGGCTTCATTTTTTTTTTTAATTAATTAATTTATTTTTAGTTCTCAACATTCACTTCCACAAGATTTTGAGTTCCAAATTTTCTCCCCATCTCATTCCTCTGAACACCCCAAGAGATCATGATGCATTCAGATGACCCCTTCCCCCAATTTGCCCTCCCTTCTATCACATCCCTGCCTTCTCTCATCACCTTCCTCTATTGTATGGCAAGACAGATTTCTATACCACATTGCCTGTATGTCTTATTTCCCAGGTGCATGTAAAAAAATTTTTTAACATTCGTTTTTAAAACTTTGAGTTCCAACTTCTCTCCTTTCGTCCCTCCCCACCCATCCCCACTGAGAAGGCAAGCAATTTGATATAGGTTACACATGTGTGGTCATGCCAAAAATCTCCCTTTACAATCGTGATGTGAAAGACTATATTTCCTTCTATCCTATTCTGCCCTGCCCGTGTATTCTATTTTCTTCTTTGACCCTGTCCCTCCTCAAAAATATTTACTTCTAATTACCCCCCTCCTCCCATTTGTCATCCCTTCTATCATTCCCCCCCCCCACACTTATCCCCTTCCCCTCTACTTTCCTGTGGTGTAAGACAGATTTTCATACCAAATTGTGTGTGCATGTCATTTTCTCCTTAAGACAAATCTGATGAGAGTAAGGTTCTCTTACCTCCCCCTTTCCCTCCATTGAAAAAGATTTTTCTTGTCTCTTTTACGTGAGAGAAAATTTACACTATTCTATTTCATCCTCTCTCCTTCTCTCAATATATTTCTCTCTCATCCCATAATGTTATTTTTTTAGATATCATCCCTTCATATTAAATTCACCCTGTGCCCTCTGTCTATATGTATATAATCCCTCCAGCTACCCTAATACTGAGAAAAGTCACAAGAGTTACAAATATTATCTTTCCATGTAGGAATTAAAACAGTTCAGCTTTAGTAAGTCCCTTATGATTTCTCTTTCCTGTTTACCTTTTCATGCTTCTCTTGATTCATGTGTTTGAGAGTTAAATTTTCTATTCAGCTCTGGTATTTTCATCAAGAATGCTTGTAAGTCCTTTATGTCATGGAATTACCATTTTTTCCCGTTCAAGATTATACTCAGTTGTGCTGGGTAGGGGATTCCTAGCTCCTTTGACCTCTGGAATATCATATTCTAAGCCCTCCAATTCTTTAATGTAGAAGCTGCTAGATCTTGTGTTGTCCTGATTATATTTCCATAATACTCAAATTGGTTCTTCTGGCTGCTTGCAATATTTTCTCCTTGACCTGGGAGCTCTGGAATTTGGCTACAATATTCCTAGGAGTTTCTCTTTCCAGATCTCTTTCAGGAGGTGATCAGTGAATTCTTTCAATATTTATTTTACCCTCTGGGTCTAGAATATCAGGGCAGTTTTCCCTTATAATTTCATGAAAGATGATGTTTAGACTCTTTTTTTGATCATGGTTTTCAGGTAGTCCCATAATTTTTAAATTGTCTCTCCTAGATCTGTTTTACAGGTCAGTTGTTTTTTCAATGAGATATTTCACACTGTCTGCTATTTTTTCATTCTTTTGGTTTTGTTTTATAATTTCTTGATTTTTCATAAATTCATTAGGTTCCATCTGCTTCATTCTAATCTTTAAGGAATTATTTTCTTCAGTGATCTTTCGGATCTCCTTTTCCATCTGGCCAGTACTGCTTTTTAAAGCATTCTTCTCCTCATTGGCTTTTTAGATCTCTTTTGCCATTTGGGTTAGTCTATTTGTAGGGTGTTGTTTTCTTCAGCATTTTGGGTCTGCTTTAGCAAGCTGTTGAGTCATTTTTCATGATTTTCTTGCATGACTCTCATTTTTCTTTCCAATTTTTGCTCTTCTTCTCTTACTTGATTTTCAAAATCCTTTTTGAGCTCTTCCATGGCATGAGACCAATTCACATTTTCCTTGGAGGCTTTGGATGTAGGAGCTTTGACTTTAGTTTCTTCTTTTGTTTGTATATTTTGGTCTTCCTTGTCACCAAAGTAAGATTTCATAGTCTGATTCTTTTTCCAGTTTTTGCTCATTTTCCCAGCTATTTACTTGATGTTTGGGCTCTTTGTCAAAGTAATTGTCTTCTTCCAGTGGGGGTGGGGGTATGCTGTCAGCCACTTGCTCCCCTCACAATCTGTGGGCCTAGAGCTCCACTGCTACCTCTGTCCATGCTGTGGCTGCCATGGGCTTCTCCATTCCCTCCACTGCCCTGGGGCTGGGGTCAGTCCACTCTACTCTCTCACATACGTCTGACAGGTTTTTACCACTGACCTTCTTCGGTGTTTTGGGGTTGTGAAGTCTGGAAACTGCCACAGGTGGCAGAGCTTCAGTCCCCCCCACCAGGCGTGCTGTGGTCCCATCCATGCTGGCCTGTGCTCTGCTTCCAGTGCTGTGAGATAGATGCTTCCTGTTGACCTTCCAGGCTATCTTGAGCTGGAGATTTGCTTCACTCCATCATTTTGTGAGTTCTGCAGCTCCAGAATTTGTTTAGAGTAATTTTTTTACAGGTATTTGGCTGAGCTTGGGGGGAAAGCTCTAGAAAGTCTCTGCTTCTAGCCTACCATTTTGACTCTCCCCTCCAAACCCCCAGCTAAATGTGCTCTGGGCTTCTAAAAGACAAAAATCCAAAAAGCAAAAGAACCAAAGAGACATCATTCTTCCCCTGGAGGCATCTAACAGTGATGCAACACAGTCACAGAAAGTGACAAAAAAAGAGAAATTGCAGGCTGAAGGCATGTAATTCAAAGAAATACTAGGATGGCTTAGCGGCAGCTGGTTTCCCTTCCAGGGCTAGCCACTAGGTCTATTCACCCCACCCTATGGTGTACAAACCATAGAAAGAAGTAGATAGAAGTCTCTGCCAACCAACAGGACAGCCAAGACCAAGAAAAGCACTTTCTGCAGGATCATCTATCTTCTCCCGAGTCTACCCAAACCTAAGTATGATTCCTTTTTGGTAAGAGATGTCAGTTCGAAAGTTTCTTATTGTTTTTATTCATTTGCTTCAGTCATTTCTGACTCTCAGCGACCTTATTTGGGATTTTCTTGACAAAGATACTGGAGTGGTTTTGCCATTTCCTTTTCCAGCTCATTTTACAGATGAGGAAAAAGAGCCAAACAGGGTTACGTGAGCTGCCCAAGTAAGTGTCGGGGGCCAGATTTGAGCTCAGGAGGAGGAGTGTTCCTGGCTTCAAGCCCTGAACTTTATCCATTGCACCTAAAGGCTGGTCCCAATCAATCAATAAATCAATAAGTGTTAATAAATATACTTATTATATATACTTATATATACTTATGTTCTCAGACACTAAGGATACAAAAAGAATTATACTATCTGCTTTTAAGGAACTTTGACTCTAACAGGATAGAAAAGATGTAGCTACATAAGTACATGCATAATATAAAAATAAATATATAAATAAACAGATAGAGTAAATAAATGAATAGATAGATTGATAGATAACTAAACAGGTAAATAAATAAATGCAAAGTGATTGGTGAGGAGGAAGTGGAACAGGAGTTCCTAACTTTCTTGCATCATGAACTCTTCTAGCATTCTGATGAAGCCTATGGACACTTCTGACTATTGTCTTTAAATGCATAAAACGAAATAGACATGATTACAAAGGAAACCAGTTATATCAAAATACTTATCAAAGTATTTTCAAAACAAGTTCATGAGTCCTAGGTTAAGAATCCATGCATGAACAGCTGAAGTAGAACAAGAAAGATTCAATGAGCTGAAGTTTAAAGAAAACTAGGGACTCTAAAAAAGCCTAAGTAAGGAGGGGGAGTTCATTCTGGGTTGGAATAATAGTCAGCTATATATTCAGGCATAGAGAATGGAAATGGAATGTCAGGTGTAAGGAAGAGTAAAAAGGCCAGGCTGAATTCAACATGTCAAAGTTGGTCATGAGCCTTATAAGGCTAGAAACATAGGCTGGAACTGGATTGTGAAGGTCTTCAGATCACAAAGTCATTACATCCTACGGTTAATAGGGAGCCACCAGAGAATGTTAAGTAGGGAAGAGACTGAATCAGACCTGTACTTTAAGGAAATCACTTTGGTCTCTATATGGAGGATACATTAGATTGGGAGAGCCATCAAGCAGCAAGGCCAATGATAACGCTGCTACAATTGTCCAGATAAGAGGTGATGACTGTTTGAATTAAGGGAGCTGCTGTGTGAATAGGGAGAAGGGTTATATTTGTTGAAAAAGGAGAACTTACAGGACTTTACAATTGATGGGATATGTTGTTATCTTGGCTGAATGGAAGGATCTCTTGAAAAAATTTGTCATTGTTCAGTCATGTCTGACTCTTCTTGACCCTTTACAGGGTTTTCTTGGCAAAGATATTGGAGTGGTTTATCTTTCACTTCTCCAGTGGATTAAGGCAAAGAGATGTTAAGTGACTTGCCTAGGGTCACTGATAGTGAATGCCTGAGGCCAGATTTGACTCCAGGTCTGGCATTCTATCCACTTCACCACTTAGCTGCCTCTAATAACAATTAAAACAACTGTCCAAACTTTTATGAATGCTTAGTCTAAATGGGTACACAAAGATTATGTATTAAAGTTAGAGCCAGCTTAACCCAGTTTGATTATTAAATTTTCAGTGTGGTCATTTATATACCTCAGGAATTGCAAATGTTGACTGTATAAGCCCTTTTAAAAGTAACAGGGGAAAATGTCACTAATGCAGATTAAACTTAAAAGCGTATCTTGTGGATGTTTTTTTTCCTCTCTGGAGAGCCAGTTGTTAAATGTTTACCAGCACACTCCTTGGTAAGGCTCATTTGCTCTTTGAAAGCCTAACAGTTTATTCATTTTAAACTCAGTTGAGGCCAGACTGTGTGTCTTCAGAAGAGCCTGTAAAGTTTAGATAATATTGACAAGACTAAACCTTCACTACTGCTTGTCATTTTGTTTAAGAATTAAATGAACTGACGTTCTCCCTCTGGAGAAAAGGTAGCTGAAGGATTTTCCCCTATCTGACCCTGCATGTGTGAAGGGACTGCTTCCTTCATCAAAAGAAGAGCTGAAACTTAAGCTCCTGAGTATGATTCCAAAAAAGAAGTGTTAGAGATCACACCTCCTCTTATCATGAAGAAGAAATACCTCAGACCAGAAGCTGAAAATAGGAAGAAGACCCACAGTCATGTGCCCAGAGGAGCAATGCCCAGCAGTGACCACAGTGCTGGCAGAGCACCACTCAGTAGAGAAGAATGTATATAGAGACCCATCTGGAATTATGCCCAAAGAGTTATTAAACTACCTATACCCTTCAACCCAGAAATATCACTATGAGGTCTATTTCCAAAGATGATGAAGGAAAAAGGGAAAAACCTGTATGTTCTAAATTGTTTATAGCAGCTCTCGTTTGTGGTGGCAAAGAACTAGAAATTACATTCCCCATCAATCAGGGAATGGCTGAACAAATTGTGATGTGCAGTTGTGATGGAATATTCTTGTGCCATAAGAAATGATGAGTTTAATGATCTTAGAAAGCATAGAAAGACTTGTATGAAATGATGAAGGGTGAAAAAAGCAGAACAAAGAAAACACTGTATACGGTAACAACAACATTGTTTTAAGAATGACTGAGCAAACAACTTATTGGACCAGTTGACTTAGAACTTAGCTCCCCATCACTGACAGTGTTCAAACAGACTCTGAACAATCATTGGTCAGGTATATCGTCAAAGGACAGAGGGATATTGTCAGTGGGTGGCCTGTTGGACCACAATGTTTAGGCATGGTAGAGACTATGATAAGTGGTATTTAAAGGGTACTTGCCTGGTGGTAGTATACAACATAGATTATTCTATAGCAACTGTAGTGTTAGAACCCATGATTTACTTACTCCTTTTGAGGAGGCAGATTAAAACAAAATCTTCAAGCTGAAGTCTGAGGAAATTGAAAACATCTGATAACTGGAACAGAGACCAAAAAAGAGGGCATCTAGATTGGAGAAAACGGCAAAAGAGATCAGAGGTTGCCTCTTCAAAGATCTCCTAGGTTCTAGAATTCACAATATGAGTTTTGTCATCTCCAGGTATGAGGCAGACCCCTTTCTAAACTGAATTACTGGAAAGCTTTTGAGGTCTACCTCCCCCAGATTTTTGCCACATGGAAGATATTAAGAAATCTTAATGTAGAAAGACACCAGTAGAAGAAGGAAGTTTTGTATTAATAGGGTGTGCAGCTCTGAAATTATCATAGAATCATAGAATGTTAGTACTGGAAGAGACAATGAAGAACCTTCAGTTCATTGTTCCCATTTTGAAGATGGAGAAACTGAAACCCAGGAAGATGAAAAGTTTGTCCCAGGAGCTCCTAGATATCCCTACAACTTGCCCCTTTTATTCCCCTCCCTGCCAGGGAGACTTCAAGAGATTAAGAATGGTTAGGATGGGAAATCTGCAGCCTGTTCTGATCCACAGACTAAAGAAGGACTCTTTCTTAAAGGGATAAAGCTGTGGTTCCCTTCCTTTGTAGGAGAAGCTTTTGAGAGAGACACTGAGGCAGGTAAAAAAGATGCTGAAAGATTGGTTGGAGGGAGATGCTTGGAGGAAAAAATAGAGGGAAAAGGAATGAAGGAAACAGAAGGGTGATTTGAGCAGAAACTAGGCTTAGCCACCAATGAGCCATCCCTCTGCCTCAGTCCTTGGTGGCCTTTGTGGGAGTTGGCACAAGATTAAAAAATGATGTTGCAGGCACATGTTTCTAGGGAACATAGAAACAGAGAGAGTGCTAAGGGGGACTGCTAACATTGCCATTGCTTTAGTCATTGCTGTCAAGAACCAGAAATGGCAACAGTTCGGGTGGCCCTAAGGATCATAGTGATGTTTCTTCCCCTTCCCTTGCCACACCCCTTGTCTTCTCTTTCTCCTTGCAGAGAAAGAAATTTCTTGGTCCAAAATTATTTCTATAATTAAAAATTTATTCCTATTTCAGTGTTGATTATTCATAAATGCTGACTCAATTTATATAATTTCTAAATCCAGTCTACCTATATTGATTATTTTTTGAATTATATTAGAACAGGGATACAGTAACAAACTTTATGCAGATAGAAGGAAATATTACCAAGATTCAATTGTTGGGACAGAAAAAAGAGCTCAGCAACTCTCTCCATAATCTACCAGACTAGGGCCTGAACTGCATGAGAAAGAATCTTGTGATTTTGATTTATTAATAAACTTTCTTCAAAAAGCAGAATGAAGCTGAATCTAAGGTTTTTCATTGTCCCTGAATCAGCACCATTTTGTTATCAGAGATGAGGCTGGTCTGGGTCACATTGCCTCATTGCCTCCTTCACACTAACCACCACTCATGCCCAGAAAACTTTCCACAGGGATTAAATTGAATACAGTGAGTAGGGAGTAGGAACTGCCTAGTTAAAGGAAGAGAAGTTATGATTGGTCCTAGCTAGCAATGCCCACATGACAAAGATTAGGGCCAGAGATGAGTGTAGTTTCTGACCTTCTATCTGAATCTTATACCCAGGCAAGTAAAGAAGGCTATGTATGTCTACTGGTCTGTAAATTCCATGTTGGCAGGGAATGGGCCTTACCTAAACTTTATATTTGCCCAATATTTAGCCCAATGGTCCTCTTCAAGAACAAAAAGCAACAACCACCAGCCCAAGGTCATAGTGGTGAAGACGCTAGACTTGGATATAAATCCTAGCTAGTTGTACAATCATGGGAAAATCACTTAATCTTTTCAGACCCTCAATTTCCCCTGTAAAATGGGAATAATAATGTTACATCACAACGCTGACACTCCAATGACATAATGTAAGTAAATAAAATATTCACAAACACTAAGATTTCAGTTATTACTATCCTGCCGTGTTCTAGCTCCCCATGATATTAAATCTAATTCTGTCTCAGTAGATAAATACTTGTCCTCAAAGAATTTTGTCAAACCAGGAACAAAATAGTATGTGAAAAGCACTTTGTAGATGGTAATTATGATGACGATGTTTGCTGAACATTGAATGAATGAACCGCAGCCTGTGAGTGGTAGAAACAGTTCTTCTGACCTCTCTTTAGGGCTCTTCCCTCCATCTTGTGTTGAAAACAACAACAAAGAGTGTAACTTTCCCCATGACTTTATGAGTGTCCTTAGAACACTATTGGGAAGAGCACATAGGGCAGTGGTACTGACAGATGTCCAAGAGTTGGCCTGCCTTTAGGGCTGCCGGGGCAATAATTGGTCTTGGCACCATTTCTCATTGTGATGTTCTTCTTGGGGCCATGCATTCAACTGTCAATTCTTCTAGGGGTGTATGTTTTAATGCTTTCCAACATAAGGTCAGGCTGACATTGGTGAGCACAGGGGAAGTCAAACCTAGCAACAAGAAACATAGTTAACCCAGTTTTGTTGACAGCTGGAATACAGCCAAACTGGGGCATGTTGGCATCTTGCCCCAGTCATGGGGATACTTTTTTTCCCCAGGATGAATTTGCCCATTCTTTCAACAAGTGTGAAACCTTTTAAGTTGACTTAGATTTACACCCAAATCTGCTTTCTGGGGTGGATTGTCAGGCAACCCTGGGTGGAACCTTCATTTTTACGACCTGCCCATATAAGTGCAGGTTCTCACATGTGACTTTTGGACCTGAGCTGGTGGAAAATAGAGGGTGTGAGGAAGGCAAATATCACAGAGGATTAGAATGGGTGGATACAGTGTACAGGACTGAGAAAGGGGCCCTATAGGCAGGATGTGACCAGATATAAAAACAAGAGGGTCAAATTTGGGCACATATTTTTGTTCATTTAGCAAAGTAGGATGATAGATTTAAAGATGGAAGGGACCTTAAGGGGTCATATAATCCAATTGCTTCATTTTACACTTGAGGAAATGGAGGCCCAGCCCAGGTCTTGCCCAATGTCACAGCAGTAATAATGGTTACCATTTATATTTAAGGTTTGCATATTGAAGCTTGCAAGAGAGCCCACACTGGGGTTTGGAGCCATTGTTTAAACTTGTAGATCATTCTTTGCCACCTTCTTGAAAAGATAGGCATGTCATGGGTTCTGATACTGTTGCATTTGCTGTGGAATAATCCATGTCGTTATACTGCCACTAGACAATTTTTCATTCAGTGTCATTTTTTTCATAGTCTTCCCTGCTCAGATGCTATGGTCAAACTGACCACCTAGCATAAGAATTACTATTGATGTCCCAGATGATGGTGGTCCAATTTCTGTTAGAATACAGTGCTTAGCACACAGTAGGTATTTAATAAGTGCTTCAGGGATGAAGAATTGACTAATTTCTAAGGCAGCTAGAATGTGGCACCAACTCTTAACTCTCTCCAGCCTCTCTTTTCCTGGACTGCAGCTAACTTGATCACTCCAAACTGCACTTGTACTCAGAGGTAGAGGTGGTTCGCCAAAGGGGCAGCCTCATGGCAACAACTCATCCTCTGAGTTCAACAAGTAAACCTGGTAGCAAAAAAACTATAGGTCCTGAGTCCCCACTGGTATGCTTCTCATTTAGAGAATCAGATAATACAACACCATTCATGTTTAAACAGGAAACACTAAAAGAAATCAAAGACATGATAATCATCACATAAAATAACAGGCCCCTCATAAACCTGAGAGCTGCTAAGTGATGCAGTGGATAGATTACAGAGCT
This sequence comes from Notamacropus eugenii, assembly GCF_028372415.1. NCBI lineage: Eukaryota > Metazoa > Chordata > Mammalia > Diprotodontia > Macropodidae > Notamacropus > Notamacropus eugenii. The sequence goes on along the minus strand of NC_092873.1, from coordinate 463,161,621 downwards.
TGGAGTCAGGAAGACCTAAGTTCAAATTCACCTTCAGACTCTGTATAACCCTGGGCAAGCTACTTAACCCTGTTTGCCTCAGTTTCCTCATCTGTAAAATGAGCTGCAGAAGGAAATGGTAAACCACTCCAGTGTCTCTGCCAAGAAATTGGGTCAGGAAGAGTCAGATGCCACTGAAAATGACTAAAATTACAGCATAAACATGGAGAGATTTGGTGACACTTCCAAAGGTTACACTGCGAGGACTTGAATGATATTTATTGGAGTGCTCTTTCATTGATAGGGACCCACTGGTGATATTATCCACTAGGGATTTCTTGGCTGTGTTAGTTTCACATGGATCTAGTACAGAGAAAAATGTTTTGAATATTTTTAAGCAATCAACTTTCTGATGAGTTTTTCTTTATTAGACCAATTTCTGTGACACAATCTTGATGGTTTGAATATTTAAGTAATAACATACATTGATTTTCTGTGCCTCTTCCTAAGAATGGAGGGTATTGTAAATACTATAGATGTTGTATCCCTAGAATTCTGGTGCTTAGAAATGCAGATAGAGTTACACAGAGGACTCAGGGAAAAGAGTGTAATATGACTTTAGAAATAAAGATATCAGAGATATTTTAAAGATGCTACTAATAGTTTAGGGATTTGTGAAATACTAAGAAGAATGGAGTATAAATTATAATTTCATCTTTTTAAATAAATTAAGTAAATATATGACCCCTTCTAAAATTTCTAATAAGATAGGGATTTAAGAAAATAATTGAGTGCCAATAACCATGTCTCTCACAAAGAAAGAGAGGATACTTCATAGGGTTAAAATGATGCTGATTAGCTAGAAAGTATCTGGATATACATCATTAGAATTAACCTAGAGGAAAAAGACATTTCAAATGCCAGGAGTATCTTTCAAATGCTAAGAGATTTCCTTATTTCATAGAATATAATATTATATCACAGTGAAACCACAGTCCTAGGTTTGAACGTTTATCAGGAAAAAACCTGTCTCCCCCAAGGAAGAATTATGAAATATTTGGGTCAGAATTGTGTCTAAAGCTCTAGAACAGTGGCAAGTACCCAAAAGGAGAGAAAAAATGTAGACTGTTAGAAATTCTTAAGTCATAACGTTTGGAATTATGCAAAAGATAAAGAGAGCAGAACCTGAAATCACCTGGAAAGAATGTTTGCAGAGATAAGAAAGGCAATTTGGTGAAGGTAAGATACCATGACAAGTCTATGCGAATTTCGTTCAGTACAGTATTCAGAAATGGAGAGTAGTTTGAGTTTGTAACTAAAGGGCTCAGTCACCTACAGAGACCAATAAGAGGATCAATAAAAACTGATGAAAGAATTACAACTAAACTGAGGCAATCTTGATTGAGGTCAAGGCATGGATTTGATCCATAGCTCTTTGAAAGCTGGAGAGCCTGGGCTGAGGCTAGCCCACTCAGCCCAACCTACACTCACATTAGCAAGTAGGTATGTCCTCTCAAAGGGGACCTATATGTCTACAACTGACTCTCAGGGTCTTAGGAATAGCCTTAGTGGGGAAAACTATATGTATATTACTATATGTCTACTATTCAAACATTGGTAAAATGCCACCATTAACTCAGAAACATGAACTATTTAATAGTAGAAGGCAAAGTGACAATATTTATAACATAGCGTATCTATCCATAAATCTCAGTCACATTCTCCCACCAGTGCATGCAGTATCTACCTAGGAGAATGTGCATCGATTTATAGATGCCTTGCCATGAGCCACCTAAGTAAGAAAATTCGTGTGCATGGGACAACTTACAACTCTGGAATCCAGGACTTAGTGTTCTTCTCTTTAGTGTCCATACCACATATCACTTGCTTGGTAGGATTACTCCTCTTAGGAACTCCTTGTCCTCCTGTTGCATAAAACCATCTCTGTGTTATTCTTAGGCTGGTGAAGCATTAAGTTAAGGATCTACAGGACTTTTCAAGTTTATTTTCTGGGTTCTAGAAGAAAAAGCCCTCCAGAAGTTAGTAAAGTGTAAAGTAGAGAATCCTCTGAGGGGTTTTCTGTCAATGGAATTAGAGAACAAAACAAGGCAGCCTTTCCAGAATCAGATCTTTAAGAGGTAAAAAGTTTCTAGTTTCTCCAATTAGCCCTCAGCATCAGAGATATTTGCTAATCAGATCAGTTCTCCATGTCAATTGTAGGGCCTGTTGTTTCTAGGTATCCAATCTCAGGTGGGCAATACTTCTATTATATTCACTTATGTGTTTTGACAGTCTTTCTTTGGCTTCTACCTTCTCATTTCCCAGTTTTTCTGACTGTCCAGCCTCAAATCAAGGTCTCCTTATGTGCAGTGACCCACCTCTTACTTAGGTTGAGAAACCTCAAATACACCTTTCTGTCAGATATGACAGAAATGATCAATATACAGTTTTCCCATAGTTGTACTCTGCCAACCAATTCTTTGAATTAAGGTTTCCCAGACATAAACTTCACAAGCCTTTAAAAAAAAGTCATGTGAATTAGCTGCTGGAAAAAATACACTGCAGCCATTTTGCCTTCAGTACTTTTGCTTCTAGGAAAGCTGTTTTCAATCAGATCCTCTCAGCGCTCTGTGTGTGTGTGTGTGTGTGTGTGTGTGTGCGCGTGTGTGCATCTCATCAAACATTTTTGTCTGAGAGCCTAATTTCTCTCTGGTCCTCTCAGAAACATCTGTTTTTTCACAAGCTGCTTTCCTCTGTATGATTTTTAAAATCTCCTTTTCCTTACCTTTTTGGCTAATGAAATGTCTACACAAGAAAGAGACCATACCTTATAGAATAAAATACAAACTCCTTAGTCCAAAGCTCTCCAGACTGGGTGGTATAACCCTCTTGAAGGATGAGAAGCTCTTTCAGGGGGGTATGAAGCAGTCGTCAAAATTACTAGATATTTTCAATACAACTTCAACATCAGCAAAACCACTTATAATGACTTTTTCAGAAAAAATCAACTGTTTTTAATAAGCAAAACAAACTTTTTCAAAAACTTAGCCTCCAACATCAAAAGAATTTCATCATACAAGGGTACTGGTATACAAAGAATTGGTAAGTGCAAAAAATCTCTTTTGGCAGGAATAACATTGATACTGTCTGCAGCCATTGATATGGTCAAAACCATGCTTAGCTAAACACAGAATGCAAGAGAGAATACAAGAGAACTAGCTGGATCTTCTCAACACTGAAAATGAAATACCAATTGACTCCCACCCTTGCACAAGGGAGAAGAAGAGGACGCACATGAAAATATCTATGATTTTTAAGGATATAGAGAAGAAAATGTGTTCATGTTTCAGAATCACAGAATTTAAGAGTAGAAAGGAATCTCCATGGCTACCACATAATCCAACTAATAGAGCTGACAAAGAGTAGTCCAGCCTTTCTTAAAGACCTTGGGGATGGGAGATACTACCTCTATTCCACTTTTAGAAATAATAGTCAGCTATTTTTCGCCCTAAAGTTGAGCCTAAACTGGACTTTTCTACCTAGTTCTATACTCCAGGACAGATTCCTCTTCCATATGACAGCCCTTCAAATACTTGAAGTAACTTGTGTCTCCTCTTTTCTGAGTTAAGCACATCCAATTTCTTTTATTGATTTTCTGACTGTTGCACAGGACAGGGGGTCTTGGCCTGATTCTGTCCTATGGGGACCTGCTTCCACCATACCAGCTGGTAGAGAGATCTATAAGCATAAAAACATCAGTTTAGTGAACCAGCAAGGCCTGAGCATCCAAATGCCTGAGAGCAAAGCTGAAGAGGAATTAACCCTGAATCCAGCTTGCCTGGGGCTGCCTTTAAGGAAGAATCTGAAACAGCTCCAACTGTCTGAGCAGGAGCTCTCTCATTGTACATTGGCCATTAGCGAAATAGCATAGTCGTGACTGGAAAAGGAATGAGAAACAGTGTGTCGTCTTCTCTACGCACTTCACCCCATGACCAGGCATCATAGAAGTGTTCTCATTTTAATTTGAAAGGGAGTATAATATAGTGGAAAAGGGCAGGGGACCCAGAATAAAGGGCACAGGGGTTTATAACCTACCTCTATCCCTTAGTACCTGAGTTACTCTTGGCAAGAACCATTCAATACCTTAGTCTCCCATCTATAGAATGGTTGGCTACCAAGGTCCCTTTCAGCTCTAAACCTATAATCCTATGAATTTTTTGGATGAGAGGTAGAATAGTAGATAGGATACCAAGTCAATTGAAGCCTGAACTCATCTGGTCTCTAATTCATAATGGATGTATGATCCCAGGGGAATCACTTAACCTCCAAGAGACCCTAACAGCTCTCTGAGACTATACAATTCAGAACAGTGACTCATCTGCACTGGTAAAGGGTTTCTCCATACTAGGAAGAGTACTCCATGCTACCAATGAAGTAAGTCATAGCTCTACAGTATAATGATAATAATTATAATTATAATAACTATTCTAATTACAATAGATAGCATTTAAATAGCATTTGAAAGCTTGCAAACATTCTTTACAAATTGTATCTCATTTTATCCTTACAGCCCTTGGAGGTAAGTGCTATTATTATCCTAGATTTAAAGATGTGACTTGTCCAATGTTGCATAGCTAGATGGATTTGAACTCAGGTCTTCCTGACTCCAAGTCAAGTGGTAATAGTAGCAGCAACAGCAGCAGTAGCACCAGCAGTAGTAGTAATGATAAATTTATATAGCACTTTCAGGTTTGCAAAAACACTTTACAAACATCTCTCTGTCTATTATACCATCTAGCCTCATCTTTTTTTATATTTACCAAATATCTAGTCTCTTATATCCCACTTCAGAGATATACCTATGAACCCATTTTCCAGGTGGATAGGATGTTACTGTGGAGACTTTCTGTGACTCAAGAGCACATACAGGCCTTTGGTCTCAGTTTGTGATGAATGGACATTGTCCTAGAAATTCTCATTTTTGGAGGTTTTGCCGCAAAATGAATTGGGGGATTTCCATTGAAGGAACCTCATAGGTAATCTAAACCAACCACTTCATTCTACAGAAGAGGAAACTGAGACACAAGATTAGCCCACAAGATGTAAATAGCAGAGGTTAAACACTCAATGTTCCTCCCACTGCATCCTCAAATGGTTCATCAAAGAACAGAATATACTAGCACAATTTGGGCTTGAAGATCTGCCTATAATATATGGATTATATTGGAAAAGGAGAAGAGAAAGAGTTTTATGAGGGCCCTACAATTTCTGTGACTTGGAAGGCTGGTGGTGGCAGGATTCGTGCTTCCTCTAAGGCCACTGGACCTTTTCCAATTCTTCCTTATTATAATTCTCTCTTCCTTCTACCCTGGAAGTACCATTTCCCAACTACCTTTCCCAGAGCTCTTGTATGACCCTACCTAATGTAAGATCTTTCTCTATAATCAGATATCCAGCAGTTGCCTAGGTGTCCAGAATCTTCCCTCATCCAGAAGCCAGGGCCAAGCAGAGTTTGTGATCAGGATAGTTATGGTTTAAATATTAGGAAAAGAAGGATATGTCCTAGGGTCCGGAAATTGAGTTCGCAAATGTGCCCATGGATTATATCACTCTTAAATATCTTCAAGGAGCTGGGGTCTAAAGCTTAGAAATGAGCAGATTTAAGAGCCAGGAAGGAATAGGTTCAGCAGTAGCAGCTGTAGAGGCAAGCCTTGCTTTCTGCAGTCCCAAGACTGGTTACCATATTCCAAGGTCCCCTCTCTCTGTTGACTCTTGCTTTGGGATTATTTCCTGTTCTAGACTTCCATCGTAAGGAGGGCAGGAAAAAGACAAAAGAGATGAATCAGTTGGGGTATCAGTAACTACGGTCAATAAACAAAAAGAAGTTCTCCTGGGGTGGAGATCGAAATTAGGAGACAGAGACAGAGAGAGATGAATATAGACAGAAGGAAAGAGAGAGAGAGAAAGATAGAGATTTTAGGATGATGAGTGTCTCCTTAACTAAGTTAGAACCTATGTAGCTGATTCCCTGGACATATCCTAGAGGAAGAAACTCTCCCAGGTCAATCCCAATTGCATATTGGAAGGCTAGTTTTTCCAGTGATCTGATCTTTTTTTAGAAACTGCCTGTTTTTTTCTAGGTCTGGCCCTCTAAAAGTTGCCTGTGAGTTTTTCAGCTAGAATTCCTAAACTATGATTTCAGTCCCCAGACAATTCAACCCATTGAGGGTCAATATGATGTGCTGAAAGGAACACTGAAGTAGGATTCAGAAGAGCTTCTATTAGCTCTTCTACTTACTACCTGTGAAATCAAGGACACATCACTTCTCTGAACCTCAGTTTCCTCATCTGTAAAATGGGGAGGTAGAACCAAATCACCTCTAAGGTTCTTTCCAATTCTAGATCTATGGTCCTATGAACAAATCAGTAAAGGCTTGTTGAGTGCCTACAGAGTGCCAGGCACTGCTAAACGTTGGGGATACTCCACTGGGGAGTGGGGAGGTTCTTAAGAAACAGCAGTCCTTGCCCTCAAGGAGCTATATTCTCTTTGAGGGAAAACGACATGTACACAGGTAAATATATACAGAATAAAGGCAATATAAGCCACCAAGCATTATTAGAAGGGAAAAAGCAAGCAGAATGAAACGTAGCTCTGTAAAAGCTAACACTTATGTAGATCTATAGGGTTGGCAAAGCCCTTTTCATGTGCTATCTCCTACACTCAAAACATCCCTGTTAGGTAAGTGCCTTTATTATTCCTTTTTACAGATGGGGAAACTGAGGCTTAGAGAGGTTAAATGACTTGCTCCAAAGTCCTCATGACAACATTCTATCCACTAGGTCACCTAGTTGCTTCAATGACCCCAACCTCAGCTGGAGAATAAGAATTAGGCAAATACAAACGCAGGTATATTTTGATAAGTAAGAATGAATCATGGCAAGAAATAGGAAAAGGCACAAGAGAGTGAGAAAAATCAGGGGTGGGGGGAGAGAAGTAGGGAAAGAAGGTGAAAGGTATTAATAAAATAGTCCTGGGTTCTGGGACTCATGGGACGATATCTTCTCTGGGGACATGGCATAGACAAACAATAAAGTGTAGAAGGTGACATTTAAATGACTCCCTTTTTTGACATCATGATCTCAACTCTCTTCCCACCTCATGTATTCTCCTTACTTTTAAAATATTCAAGTCCCTGGGAATCCAGTGAGCTGCCTGATGGGGAAATACATTTGCCTATCTAATCCTGAAGTGCATCTGGTTGGAGAATTTCAGAGGGAAACAAAATGGTTTAGCCAATTTGTGAGCACAAACACTAGTTGACCACTAGAGCCTGCTTGCTTCTTAATGGTAACTGTCCTCTGTCCTGCCAACAGTCTTAGATCCATTATCATTATGGTGAGAGGGAAGTGGGGAAGGATTTCTGATCCCAGCTCCTAGGGCTGAAAATACAAACTGGAAAGGCTGTATTCTCTTACAGAGATCAATTTGCTTTAATTAACTTTGATTTAAGCCTACTTTATGCAATTCGCCTGCTGGGAATGTGCTCTTTTAAATGCTCTGGGTTATCTACAGAACAGGAATCTACTTTAAATGCACAACTCTCTAAAGAAGGCTACAGTGAATGAGACTGGGAGACATTTTTAAACAAGGGAGCAAAGACACTGAACCTGTGCCTTCAAGGGTACAAAGAGTGCTGGGTGAAGGGTGTGATGTGAGGAGAACATAAGAGTTATTTCAAAGTATTTGAAGAATTATCAAGAGGAAGAGGGTTCACAGGTTCTCTGCATGACCTAGAGATGGAAGGGAATCTCAACAGCCATAGTCCCAACCCTCTCATTTTACTATGGGAACCAGGGAGGTTGAGTTATTTGCCCAAAGTGAAATCACTAATAAGCATGCTGGGGGGTGGGGAGAGAGTTTTGTGTGTTTTTCAGTTAGGCCTGACTCTTTGTGACCTTATTTGGGGTTTTCTTGGCAAAGATTCTAAAGTGGTTTGCAGCTTCCTTCTCCAGCTCATTTTACAGATAAGGAAGCACAGTTAAATGAATTGCCAAGGGTCACACAGCTAGGAACTGTCTGAGGATGGATTTGAACTCAGGTCTTTGTGACTCCAGGCTCTATCCACTGTGCTGCTATCTACTTGGCCTCTGCCAATGTGCTATGTATGATAGCTGTAGACACCCCCCCCCCCCCCATCATTGGAGATCTTTAAGCACAGCCTGAATGACCACTTGCCATCCTGTCAGGTAGGAGAAGGAATTCTTGTTCTGTTATGAATTGGCCTAGCTTGACCTCTGAAGAGATCTCCACAGCCAGGAGATTCTATGGCCCCATGGAGGGGGGGATAGAAGGCTGGGAATGGGAAAGTCAGTCTCTAATGAGGTATCTTGAAGCTATAGGGTATTCATCTGGGCACAGATGTTAAAAGGAGAAGTTAAGCTTGCAAGCAGAGAGATGGGCACAGATCTAAGGCCTCTTCCATCAGGAAGGAAGAATGACTATGTGTATGGGGCTGAGACACAACTGTGGGAGCACACCAGAGAGGGCAGGGTTGGAAAGGAAAGAACACTAGAATGGAGACTCAGCTCCATTTGGACACCAGGTTTTGTTTCCTTTTCCTAAAGATGGGAAAAATGACAAGAATGACTGTTGGGTTCAAAACATTTTTAATGTGAATAAAAATTTGATCCTAGAGGGGAGAGGGCTAGGAAGGACACCCCCCTGTGGTGAAACCAAGCCTTCTGGCACCTGTGATAATAGCTGCCTCTGAGTCCTGACCCTGCTGATAACCCTTCCCTGCAGGACTCACTGGCATCTCACACCCAGTGCAATCATGCAGGGGCTGTTCAAGGCAGCTCGTAAACATTCCGATCCTCAGAATGCTAGATAGAGCATTGAGAACTGTCTGTTCAGGGAACACAGTGGGGACAGCTGTTGTTTTCCCGGTAAAGACTCTCCAACACATGAAGCAAGAATCTCCACGATATACCCATGATGGCCATCAATCAATTCATCTATTGGCAAGCATACATTAAGTACCTACTATGCGTACGGCATTGTGCCAGGTACTAGAGGCACTAAAGCAAAGGACATAATCCCTTCTCACAAGGAGTTTGCATTCTGTTATAGCTTAGTTTGTTCGCTTTTTTTTCTGACGTAGGTTAATAGCAACTTTATTTTTGAAAAGCAAGGTCATATTTATATAAGTGCTGATTTTACAAAGTATGGGGAAGAAAGGGAAACAAAAATGAGTACAGATAGTTTATACTGCCACACCAAACAAGACCATAATGTTCTCTGTCCCTTAAATAACTACTTATGATAAACCACCAAGAAAAAAGAAACCTCCTTTACACTAAGATCCATTCTAACACAGAAGAAAAGTACACATCTAAGTGTACAAATGTAAATACATATATACTTCCTTATATACAAATATAAGGAAAATAAATACAAATACATACAAAGTACTTAGATACCAGATAGTTTAGGAGGAGAAACGCTAGAAGTTGGGAGAAGAGCAAGGGGCATCAGGAAAGATTTAACGTAGAAGGGGCTGCTTGAACTAGTTGTGCTTTGAAGAAAGGGAGGGACTTTATCCTGTACAGACATGTGCAAACACACTCAGGTACAATTGCTTAGAGAGTTTGTACTTAAACATGTAAAACATACTGACTGAGTGGATTCATCAGCTGTTTCCACTGCCTAGCAGCTGAAAGACCCCTTCCTCACCACCTCCCACCCTCATTCTGATTGAGTTGTTGTTTCTGGATCCCCAGTCTTCTCTGCCAACCCTGCCCTGCCTGTCTACTGATAGAGGCTGACACCCCCTACCTCTTGTCAACAACATACACATTCCATGAGCTCCCTTCCCAGACAGTAAATCCTTTTTCTAAGAAGTCCAAAGTCTCTCCACAGTTGTCTCTCCACAGCCTCTCTGTAGTCTCATCAGATACTTCATACTACAAGATGCTAGGGGGGGACTCTGACCTTGCATATCATTGAAATATATGTTTCAAGGAACATAGATCTGAGTAGATGTGAGGGAGTACTCAGTCCCTAGAGCTATTATCTTCAGAAGTTGAGTTTGATATTGAGGATGGTGTAGGAAGGTTTCCATGAGGGTGAAAATAGAGAAGATTGAAACATGACTGTATCAGTAAGCACCCAGATATACACAGGGAGGTCTGCTATCACCAGTTCTTAGATCTGCACCTCTAAAAGAAAAGGCAACTTTTGAGGGGTCAACAATCACTTTCATCAAGCACATGTACCAGTCACTTAGTTCAGGGGGAAAAGTCAGCACCCTGAACTTCAGAGAAAATACAGAGAAATCAAAGGTCAACAGACATGCTTCCAAATGTCTGGCATAAGCAATACATACATCACAGCTCAACAGACAGATCCAACTATCTGACCATGGTTACCAGAGAAGTAAGCACCAATATCTGGGTTTTCAAAGCCAAGGGACTCCTTAGCAGCTTCCCAGAGTCTTGTCTGGCCAAACACTTCTAGGAAGTAAGTCCCAAAGTAAAACCTCACCCTCACAGTATTTATACATTTTTTGGAGCCAGAGGGCATCACAACCCTTGAGAACTACAAATCTTCCCAGACCCATTAATGGGTGGGGAAGATCTCTAATCACATTAAAATAATTAACAATACAAATATCTATATATATCTATATATGTAGATATATAGATATATATAGATATATATATCTATATATCTATATGTAGATATATAGATATATATATACTGTTTCTAGTTAAAGAAACTCTTGTTTCTGTACTTTTCTCCTAGTAAAAACTTTTGGTTGCTAAAGGCAAGATTCAATGAGGCACTTAATTATATTAAAACAAAAAAAGCAAAAGATCTACTTTGCTTGCCATTACAGGGACAAGAACTATCATCTATTGATGCAATTCAGTTTTTATGCCACAGTTCCTTCTGAATAGCTCCACTGTGTGTATGTGCATGCATGTATGTGTGCTTGCACACACATGCACTTGTGCACACAAGCACATACACACAGAGGGGAGAGAGACAGAAAAAGAAATAGACAGAGAGAGAGTTCTCTGTCTTATTTAAAACAAAACCAAACCACACATAGTTAAGCAAAACCACCACCAAAGTGGTGTCTATCAGGTCAGTTGATAGAGAACATAATATTCTGTACTGTGATCCACCTGCTCTCTACCAAGACAAATAAGATCTGCTCTAATATTAAATATTAGAAGAATTTCCATGTGGAAGAAAGATAAGATATGTCTCCTCCTTGTCTAACAGGAGAGAATTAGGCCCCCTGAGTAGAAGTTACAAGGAGATTGATGCTATTTCATCCGTGGGAAGGACTTTCAATAATTGAGCTTTCCAAGAATGGAATGGTTTGCTTTGAAACAATAATTGAGCCCTCCATCACTGAAGTTCTCCACATGGAGATAGATAAATGAGTCAGAATTTCAAGCAGTCAGTCCATAAGCACTTATCAAAGACTTTCTATGTTCTAGGCTCTATGCTACGCACCAGGAATTTTGCATTTGAAAGGCAAATATGCATTGAAAGGCAAAAACAGAGTCCCTGCTCTCAAGGAGTTCATATTCTAATATGGGAGAAAAAAGCAAAATGTTACAGAAAAGCGTTAGAGGTAGTTAGAGGAGGAGCTAGGTGATTTGTGAGGGCCTTACTAGCTCTGTAATTCTATTGTTGCATTAGTGGGAAGGACCTAGTTGTTGAAAATAATGGTTGGGATTTGGGACCAAAATTGGAAGGGTTTATGGAAGAGTGGGCTTAGGGTTGGATCAGTAAGGAATACTTTTGGATAGTTGAAGACATCTGGTCACACGGAAGTTGGATGTAAATTATGAGGGTTCATGTGAACCTCCTAAATCCTCCTTTCTTCCCTGTTACTGCAGAAGGCAACACCATCCTCCCAATTCACAACCTAGCAGTCATCCTGGATTCCTCACTATCTCTCATCCCCATTTCCAAGCTATTGCCCAGGTCTGTTGATTTCACCTCTGCAATATATCTTAAATAGACCTCATTCTCTTCTGACACTATCACCACTCATAACCTTATTATGGATTATTGTTATAACTTTCTCAAATCGACCTACTTCAAATCTCTTCTCACTGCAGTTCATTCTCTATTCAACCTCCAAAGCGATTTTCCTAAAGCATAGATAGATCATATCATTCCCCCCCCCCCCCCCCCACTCAATAAACACTAATGGTTCCCTATCACCTCTGGATCAAATACTCCATTTGGCATTCAAAGCCCTTTAGAACCTAGTCCCTTCCTACCTTTTCTCTTTTCTTAAACCTTACTCCCTACCATGTAACCTTCAATCCAGTGACACTGGTCTCTTTGCAGTTCCATGAACAAGGTACTCCATCTCTCAGCTCCAAGCATTTTTTCTAACTATCCTCCATACCCAGCATGTTCTCCCTTCTCATATCTGCCTACTACATTCCCTGGATTCCTTTAAGTCCCAACTAAGTACAGTCTTCTATAGGAAGCCTTTCCCAAACCCTCTTAATTCTAGTGCCTTCCCTTTGTTTATTATTTATCCTATATGTGACTTCTTTGTACATGTTTGTTTGGTTTTAATTTCCACCATTAGATTATTTACTTTTTAAAGTCAAGGACAATTTCTTTCTCTTTTTGTATCATCACCACTTAGCATAAGGCCTGGTACATAGTGGTTCTTAATAAATATTTACTGACTAACAGGTAAGGCCAGAGCTGTCTTTGGTGTTCTGGGAAGAGGCTGGGGGGAGGACCAGGGAACATATGCACTGCTCTTTACCATGCTTTCTATTTGTGCAATGAAAGCTCAGACCTGACATACAAAACTTCTTGTACAAAAATCCCAGTTTACAAGATAATTCGGCTTGGAGTTGATCATTACCACAAATTTTCTTAGTCTATTCTCTTTATAGAGACAATAGCAACTTGGGGGGCAGCAAGAATACAGGAGAAAAGTCACTATTTCTGTGCTTCCTCAGTCTTATTAAGTTCCAGAGTAATTTGTGTGGTCCTTGGAAAGAATTTTCTAACCCTAATCCAAAGTCAGACATTAAGGAATTAGAGATGGGGAAAAATCAAACAAACAAACAAACAAAAAACCACCAAGGGTTAAGGCTAGGATTTTACTGGCTGGCCACGTGCTGACAGGGGGTATGACTCACAAAAGAACTAAAATAGCCCTAAGGTTATTTTTGTGAACGAAAAGAAATGTAAAGGAATGTGGCTAAACAGCAATCATAATTCAGTTAATACCCAGCAGGTGGCAGTAACCGTTCAGCAGTCAGCAAATGATCCCATGTAGAAAGCAGCCCAGTAAATGACATCACCAAACCAATAAATTACATCAACAACTCCTTAAAGAAGTTTCCAAGGCAGAAAAAGAGTTCCAGCTGGGACACAGTCCTAGGAGCAAGAGCTGTCCTGGCTTTAAGTGTGACCCATTTCATGTCTGCTGCCTTACTTCACATGTACTCTCTCCCATCAGTAATGTCAAGAGCTGTGGGAATGTTGTCTGAGTGTTTAAGAGAATTTTTCCTCATTTTACCTGGCTGTGTTTAATTAAATGCCATTTAAAGTGAATTAATGTGTCTTCTGATTTAGTTTGGTAAAACAGAAACATCTGTAGGGGCTCAAAATAGATACTGATCCAAGTCACAAACCTGGTTGTAGTTTTCAGGGGCCCATATATGCAGACATCTCAAAATATATCTGAAAATGGAAATTCCCAGTGTATAGAAAGTATTTGATTTATAAAATATTATATATTATAACATATATATGTAATAAAATATAGAGAATATTTGATTTATAAAATATTATATATATATTATAACTTATATATGTAATAAAATGCAATAAAATTACAAAATATTTCCAGGAACATGTTTATTGTATAAAGAGAGGTTTGTTTACCCACTTTAAAGAACAGGAAAGCATAGAGTCAGAGAATGTGAAAACTGGAAAAAGACTTAGAAATCATTTATTTCAACTTCCTAATTGTCAAGATCAGGAAAATGAAACTGATTAATCTGAAAGATTAAGTGACTTGCCCAAAGTAACAGAGCAAATTAATAGCAGCACCAAGACTGGAACCTAACTCTCTTCCTTTCCATTATACATTGCTGTTATGACTAGGAATGTGCTAATTATGAGAACTGCTCAATTATTCCACATCTGCCCTGGTGTCTTTATCAGCCTGACAGAATTCTTGGCTGAATAGCCATCAGTCTGACTTAGAGTTACACTATAGATCATAGGGTTTGTTGCTCTGTTTGTGCTTCGTTTTCAAAGAGGACCATGACATCAGGGAAAGGATGACATAACTTGAAGATGAATTTGATTTCAGTGAGGGAGGGCTAGGAGGAACCACCCTGCTACAGGCCCTTGTTAACTCAAACCTAGACTCTCGCAGTGGTTTGCTGGTGGGTCTTACTGCCTCAAGTCTCTCCCTACTTCCAGTCTGTCCTCCACTTAACTGTCAAATTGATTTTTCTAAAACATAGGTCTGATCATATCACATCACCCCTCTATTCAATCAACTCCCTATTGCCTTCAGGATCAACTATAAAATTTCCCGATTTTTAAAGACCTTTGTAAGCTGACTGCTTTCTACTTTTCCAGTCTTTTCACATCTTATACTCCTTCACATATTCTTCAGTCCAGGGGCATTGTCCTTCCTCTTTATAGCACAACACAATATAACCCTTGACTCCAGAAACTTTCACTGGCTGTCCCCCATACATGGGATGCTCATTCTCCTCTTCACTGTCTCCTGGTTTCCTTTAAGTCCTAGCTAAATTCTATCTTGTATCAGAAGTCTTTCTCAATTTCCCTTAATACTAGTTCCTTATCTGGGGTGGAGCCAAGATGGCAGAATAGAAGGATGAACATGCTCTAGCTGTCCTCCCATAGCCCATAAAATACCTGTAAAAAATAACTCTAAACAAATTCTAGAGCAGCAGAAGCCACAAAATGACAGAGTAAAACAGATTTCCAGCCCAAGACAGTCTGGAAGGCTGACAGGAAAAGTCTATTGAACTGCGCTCAGAGAGGAGCACAGCTTAAAGTGGGCCACAGTCCAGCCTGGGTTACACCATAGGGACAGGACTAGAACAGGCCTCAGGGTGTGGAATCCTGGGTAGCAGCTGTGGTTCCCAGATTTTTCAACCCACAAATGCCAAAGACAGCTTCAAAGGTCAGTAAGAAAGCTTTTTCACTTGGGTGAGAGGGAAGCTTGGTCTGACCCCAGCTTTGGCCCCAGAGTAGTGGCAGCCACTGCAGCAGCAGCTTCCACTTTCGGAGCCCTTGGCCTAAAGACCCTGGGGGAATTGAGCAGCTGATCTGAGTCTGAAGGTCCTGAGGGTCAGTCCTGGAGTGAGGAGGAGTGCTGGCCTGGTGGAGATGGTGGCAACTGTGAAGAGGGAATCCTATTTGCAGTTCCAAGACAGAAAAGACTGTTTGTGATTGCTCACAGACCAGAGCCCAGGATAGAAAAGGAGTAAACTCCTTTCCCTTGATTGTGCCACCTTGGAGGAACTGAGAACTTACAGGTCCCTAGAGATATCTCAGAGAATAGTTGCACAAAACCTCTGAAGCCTAGGGTAGTATACCCTCCACTTGATAAAGGACTTAAAAGTCAAATAACTGGCTGGGAAAATGCTCAAAAAAGGGGGGAAAATAAGACTATAGAAGGCTACTTTATTGGTGAAAAGGCATTTTCTTCCATCCTTTAGGATGAGGAAGAACAAAGCGTACCATCAGAGGAAGACATCAAAGTCAAGGCTTCTATATCCAAAACTTCCAAAAAAAAATGCAATGCTATCAAGCCATGGAAGAGCTCAAAAAGGATTTTGAAAATCAAGTAAGAGAGGTGGAGGAAAAATTGGGAAGAGAAATGAGAGTGATGCAAGAAAATAATGAAAAGTGAGACAACAGGTTGCTAAAGGAGACACAAAAAATGCTGAAGAAAATAACACTTTTAAAAACAGACTAACCCAAATGACAAAAGAAGTCCAAAAAGTCAATGAGGAAAAGAATGCTTTAAAAAGCAGAATTAGCTAAATGGAAAAGGGGGTTCAAAAGCTCACTGAAGAAAATAGCTCTTTAAAAGTTAGAATGGAGCAGATGGAATCTAATGACTTTATAAGAAACCAAGAAATTATAAAACAAAACCAAGAGAATGAAAAAATAGAAGATAATGTGAAATATCTCATTGGAAAAAATAACTCACCTAGAAAATAGATCCAGGAAAAATAATTTTAAAAATATTAGTCTAACTAAAAACCATGACCAAAAAAATCTGCCTAGACATCATCTTCCTAGAAATTATCAAAGAAAACTGCCCTGATATTCTAGAACCAAAGGGTAAAATAGAAATGGAAAGAATTCATCAGTCACCTCCTGAAAGAGATCCCAAAAGGAAAACTCCTAAGAATATTGTAGCCAAATTCCAGAGTTTCCAGGTCAAGGAGAAAATATTACCAATAGCTGGAAAGAAACAATTTAAGTATTATAGAAGTACAGTCAGTATAACACAGGATTTAGCAGCTTCTACACTAAGGGATTGAAGGGCTTGGAATATGATATTCCAGAGGTCAAAGGAGATAGTATTAAAATCAAGAATCACTTACCCAGCAAAACTGAGTATAATACATCAGTGGGGGAGGAAAAATGGAATTTCAATGAAATAGAGGACTTCCAAGCACTCTCGTTGAAAAGACTAGAACTGAATACAAAATTTGACTTTCAAATACAAGAATCAAGAGAAACATGAAAAGATAAACAGGAAAGAGAAGCCTTAAGGAACTCATTAAAGTTGAACTGTTTACATTCCTACATGGAAAGATGTTATTTGTAACTTATGAGAACTTTTTCAATATTAGAGTAGTTAGAGGGAGATGTAGATAGATATAGATATATGTATATATGTATGTATATATACGTAGGTGTGAATGGGTATGTACTTATATGTGTGTAGGTATGTATATGTACATGGGTATATGTATGTATGTGTGTGTGTACATATATATATATATGTCTACAGATGGATAAATAAATAGACAGAGGGCACAGGATGAGCTGAATGTAAAGGGAGAATGCCTAAAAAAAGAAAATTTACTGTTGAATGGAACGTACTAGGAGTAAGAGAAAGGGAGAGGCAGAATGTAGCAAATCATCTCACATAAAAGAGGGAAGAAAGAACTTTTACAATGGAGGGCAAGAGTGAGGAGAGAAAAGGTAATAATTGAGCCTTACATTCATGGGATTTGGCTTAAGGAGGGAATAACAAACACTCATTTGGATATGGAAATCTGTTTTTCTCTGCAGGAAGGCAAGGGGGATAGGGATAAGAGAGGGAAGATAATAGAAGGCACAGCAAATTGGGGAAAGAGATAATCATAAGCAACACTATTGTGCGAGGACAGGTCAAGGGAGAGAAAGGAATAAATGGAGGGTAGGATAAGACAGAGGGAAATGTGGTTAGCCTTTTATAACATAACTATTATGGAAATGCTTTGCATTGTTACACATATATGACCTATATTGAATTGCTTGTTTTCTCAATGAGGGTAGTTGGGGAGGGAGGGAGAGAATATGGAACTCAAAGCTTTAAGAATGAATGTTAAAAATTGTTTTAGCATGCAGCTGGAAATTAAGCTATATAGGCAATGGAGTGTAAAAATTTATTTTGCCCTAGAGGAAAATAGAGGGGAAGGGGGATGGAAGAAGGGTGGGTAATAGAAGGAAGGACAGATTGGAGGAAGGGGTGGATGGGGTGCATGCTGTCCTGGGTGGGGCTGGGAAGAGATGAGGAGAAAATTTTGAATTCAAATTCCTGTAGAAGTGAATGTTGAGAACTGAAAAAATAAATAAATTATACATTTAAAAAAACACGAGTTCCTTATCCCTAAGTTTCATTATCTCCTGTATTGAGCCCCAGAACAAAGACATGATTGCCTCACCCTAGTTACATTCCTGTTTCTTCCTATATAATAAAATCTTAGACTTATACATTGCATCTGATTTTGTGGTGTTCAGAACAAATCTCAGATATTTTATTTTTCTCAGAACAATCCAGTAAGAAAATTGAGATGCTGAAAGGTGTACTGGGAGCTAATAACAATGATGACAGTAACAATAGTGATTAACATTCCTGTAGTGTTTTAAAGTTTACAAAATGATTTCCAAATGTTATCTCATTTTTATGCCATCAAAAAGTCTGGGGAATAGGTTATTATTATTCCCATTTTATAGCTGAGGAAACTGGGTCAGAAAGAGATTAAGTGAGTTCTAGCTAAGAAGTATCTGAAGCTGGAGTTGATCAGAAGGTGGATCTTCCAGACTCCAGGCTCAATATTCTACCCATTCCATCTAGATGATGCTTGACTCATGCATCTAATTACCACATCCAGAAGATAAATAAAAGGAGTTCACATTTTTTAAAAGACACTTTAAAGTTGTTTTCCTCATAACAACCCTATGAGGTGAGCAGATCACGCATTATCCTCATCTTACAGGTGAGGAAACGGAAGTTTCCGGAAATTAAATGACTTGTTCATACTCGTGAAATCAGTAAAAGTCAGAGCTAGGGTTCAATCCTTGGGCTTTTAACTCCAAGCCACTCCACCATATCCCCTCCACACACAATGGAAATTTGATTTTAGTTAAAGGACTTGAATATTTTTCTCCCTTCTTGTCTAGAACAATTTGGGAGTGGTGTTGTGCCTAGAAAGTCAATGAATTCCATTCACATATGCTCATCAGAGTAATTGTAAGACTCCAGCTGGTGGACAGGACATACCCACTAGCACTGGCCTTGTATAGGCAGGAGTGTTTAAAAGCAGGTGCCTTGGCATAGAACTATGAACCATCAACTCTACTGCTAGCCCTGTTTTTATTTTATTTTATTTTCAGTTCCAAATTCTCTCTCTTCCTCCACCCATTTCCCACTCACTGAGAAAGGAAGAAATGCAATACCCATTATATATATGCAGTCATACAAAGCACATTTCCACATTAGCCATGTTGTGAGAAAAAAAAACAGTAAGAAAAATACAGAAAGAAGAAAAAAATCTCTTTGAGTTACAAACCTAGTAGTGGTACTGCTGGATCAAAGAGAATGCAGTTGTATAGCCATTTAGGGATAGCTCCAAATTGTTCTTAGAATGGTTGGACCGGTTCACATCTCCACCAATAGTACATTATTGTGCCTGTCTTCCCATATCCCCCCAGTACTGGGCATTTTTCTTGTCTGTCATCCTACCCAGTCTGATGGCTGTGAGGTGGTATAACTCTGCTTTTTTCTTTCCTTGATATCCTAAATGACAGCAGCCTATGGCCTTGACAGAACTCTATCTTGTTCACTGGTCTCTACATTACCCTACCTGTGACACTTTAGAGTTAGCAGCTCTGATCTGTGCTCTGAGCTCAAGGTCTCTTGGTCCACTGGCCATCCTAGGCATATAATAAATATTCATTGATAAATTAACTGATGTGGGTCTTCTAAATGAACTTCAGTTATTTTCTCATAGGACCTTTATTCTAATTTTGCAAATCAGCAAAAAAGTTACCAATCTTTTATTTGTTTGTAAACTACTGTCATTCTATGCAAGACTCAAGTAATAAAACAGATTCAATAAAAATTCTTTTATATAGACCAGTCATAAATCATTACTATCTCTCTGAGATAGTAGGAAAAGTTTACCTGAAAAGCTGCTTTCTTTGATTTGTCTGGATCAAATGATGATTCTAAGACTACTGAGGACTTTTATGATCAGAAAACCTGGGTTCATGTTCTCATCCTGGCATTTACTAACAATGTAACTTTGGCATGTCTGTAAGCCTCATTTCCTCATCTGAAAAGTGGGGGTATCGATACTAACATTATCTTCCTAACAGGGTTGAAGTGAATTAATCACTTTGGAAATTTTAAAACTCTTTCAAATGCAAGTGATTGTTTTAATTTTCAGGAGAAGATATATTTCCTTCACTCAAGAATTGATTGAAGGAATCTCAGTCCCATGAACAACAATAAAAAACAGCTCCTATTTATATGATACTTCAGAGACTTCAGTGTGAGTATTTACATCTCCAATACCCACAAACTTTACAAATTGGAATTTGATTTATTGTTTCATTGATGGTGTAACATTAAGAAAATGATGGAGAAAATGTTAATAATGCAAATTAAACTTAAAAGTGTGTTGTGTTCCCCGCCCTGCCTCACCAGAGCTTGTTAAACATTTACCAGTATGGCCTTATTGTCTATATTTTTATCTACATTCTACAGATGAGAAAATTGTAAATCAAAAAAAACCCAAAATGCTCCCTTAATTGCTGCTGGAGCTTTGGGGCTCATTTGGGTCTTCCCTTTTCCCACTAGATACTATTCTATTAATTCCCCAAACTATAAAATGGTTTAAAAGCTTAAGAAAATGGGGCTACGTAACTTAACTGAATCTCTCCACACGGTTTCTAATCATCTACACCTCCTCTAGCCAGAATCTCTTAGGCAATGGCAAGAAAAGAGAAAAAAGTTGTCAAAGGGAAGAAGAAAGATAGGACAGAGGTGTTTTTCTATTTGTTGCGTGATATAGTTTATTGTCTTCAATTTCTTTCCTCCTCAACTAATTTAGTTTGACGTATTTATGAAGCATCTACTTTGTACAGTGAGGTAGACTTACATAATGGATGGAGTGCCAGATCTGGTGTGAGGAAGACTTAAGGTCATGCTGTTTGATCTTGGGCAACCACTTAACCAGCCTGAGCCTCAATTTCCCCATCTGTAAAATGGAAATAATAATAGAATTGATTTTATGGTGGTGTTGTGGTTATCAAATGTGCTAACACATAAAAAGTGCTTTGTAAACATTTGTTATTATCACTGAGTGCTGTGCTAGGTATTGAAGGAGACAGGAAGTTCGAGCAAGACACTGATCAATAAATACCTTCATGTAGCTCATGATCAAGTAGGGATACATTCAGAGCTTGTTGGAGTCAGATAGTACTTGCTTGTGAACCTATTGTTAAGTCTTCAGTGTGAGCTTCCAAACCTCAGAAACAAGAAAATTCTATAAATCAGAGCTTAATTTATTGTTTTGTTGATTTTCAATAAGAAGAAAGTGGTGGAGAAATATTAATAATGCAAACAACTTAAATGCATATTGGAGACACATTTATTTTCCCAGAGAGCCAGTTGTTAAACATTTACCAGCACACCCCTGAGACCACTCCTTTACTATGATTACCTGGTCAATCCACCCAGCAATGCAGGGTTCGAGTTGAAAAAATATAAGCAAATTTGTGAGGCAAATTTTCTAAGTTAATTGCTTCTTTCCTTCCTTCCTTCTTTTCTTTTCTTTTTTGCAATTCTCATGAGACAACTGCCTCCTTATATTCTCATTTAGAGAGTTACTCTTAAAGAGAAAGAGAGAACTGTTTGTGAAATTCATCCAATTTCCATGATCCTTTAGGATTTTGGTAATCTTAACAGATTCTGCCTCCTGATATAATCTGGTAGACATTTTAGTTACTGGTCTGGGCTTAAACTTGCAGCAAAGACTGCCCCATTTTGAGTCTCCCTGGGGATAACACATCCTCATGAGGAAGAGATATAAATGCAACATAAATAGCAATTTCAGGGCTCATTAAAAACTGTGGGAAATAAAAATAGGATTCAAAGGAAGTGATATTTAAACTGAGCCTTGAAGGTCACTAGGGCATCTAAGAGACATATGGGAGGAAGGAGCTTATTCTGCTCTAAGTAAGAGGGAGAGTCTATGCAAAAACAAAAAGACAAGAAATAGAATATTGGGTATAGAGAACAATAAAAAGTCCAATTTACCTAGATTATAGAGTCCACAAGCAGGAAGAATGTGTAACTAGCCTGGAAAGATTGTGAAGGGTTTGAAATACCAGAGAAGTTTTAATATATTCAGTCAGTCAACAAATATTGAAGTTTCTATTGTGTGCTAGGTCACACTAAGAATGCATTCTAGACCCCGTAGGGAAGGCACGGAAGCTTGGTGAGCAAGGCAGTGATGTGGTCATAACTATGCTTCTGTAAGGTCCATTTAGCAGATGGTGGAGCTTGGGTGGAAAAGAAGAGAAGCTGAGTGTAAGGACACCAAACAGAAGGTCATTGCTGTGGTCCAGGTGAAAAGACCTGAATGAGGGGGCGACGTTGCCAGGAGTGATGAACTTTAAGAGGTTTGTGTAGAAGTAGAATCCACAAAACTTGGCGAGTGACTGTCTGGGGCATTGGCAGGCAGCCTCTGCAGGAGGATGCAGTGAGTGACAGTGAAGAGCCAAGAATGACTGACTCCCAGGCTGCAAGCCTGCGGCACTGCAAGAATGATAATGTTTTCAATAGAAATATAAGGGGCTTAGAGGGAGGGATGGGTTTAGGGGAAAAAAGAAAATGAGTTCATTTTAGATAAGTTGAATTTCTGATACTTGTTACATGCCCAGGTGGCAAAGACCAGCGACTAGTAGGAGATGAGTGACTAGAGCTCAGGAAAGAGAAGAGAGCAGGGTATGCGGAGGTTTTGGAGTCACCTGAATAAATAAGATAATTGGAACTGTGGGAGCTGAGAAAAATCATTGAGATCATCAGATAGACCCAGGGCAGAGGAATAGGGTACCCCCAGCTGCCCACCCCCACTTAGTAGGAAGGATGTGACTGATGATCCTGGGAAGGACATTAAGAAGGGGCTATCACAGAGATAGGAGGAGAGATAAATGGAGCAGGGGCATGAAAACCCAGGGAAGAAAAAGCGGATCCTGAAGAAGGAGGTGGTCAACAGTGTCAGACCAGGCAAAGAGGTTCTAATTTTCTGAATGCTTCCCACTGGAATTGAGATAAGGATACTTAGCAATAAAGACATATTAAGTGGCCTTGGAGAGAGAAATTTCAGTTGAGTGGTGGGGAGAGAAGTCCAGTCAAAAGAGGCTGAGAAGAGATTGAGAGGTGAGAAAGTAGGCATAATTAGTGCAGACAGCTTTCTTTATTTTTTCTTTGTTTCTTCCTTTCTTTCTCTTCCTTCCTTCCTTTCTTTCCATTCTTTCTTTCTTTTTTCTTTCCTTCCTCCTTTCTCTCTTTGTTTCTTTCTTTCCCTCCTTCCCTCTTTATTCCTCCCTCCATCCTTCATTCTTATTTCTTCCTTTCTTTCTTTCTTTCTTTCTTTCTTTCTTTCTTTCCTTCCTTCCTTCTTTCTTTGTTTCTTTCTTGCTCTGTTTCCTTTCTTTTCATAGAAGCATTTCCTGATTTGGAGTTAGGAGCTCTGGATTTGAATTCTAGCACAGCTACCTGTTAGCAATGAGACCTTGGGCATATCATTTCTCCTCTCTGACCTTCAGTTTCTCAATCTGCAAAATGGGGACAATACATTCAAAGTTTCCACTCACATGTTTAGATAAGCATGCTAAATGAGGTCTAGGATAGTTTTAAAGGATTAAATCAGAATACTTATTTTGAAAATTTTACTTTTGATTTTCTACAGGGGTCACAAACTACTACCTGCAGGCTAAAACTGATCCTGGCTAGTTTTGTACAGTCTGCAGAGCCAAAAATGTTTTAGCCGGAGTACAACTGATTTACCAAGGTAAGAAATTCTGTTCTAGAATTAAGCTAGGAGCTTGCCAAAAATAAAAGAATGCAGGACACAGTGAGGAACAATAGCCACCACTGCCCTCCACAACATATACAAATCTCTGCAGAAAAACATTAAACTGTCTGATGTGCTCATGGTTATGACAAACCACTGGCAGCTCAACTCCCCCATCTTCTTTTTTTCACTACTTCCCCTAATCTTTCACTTCCAATTCCCCTCTTTTTTCCCACTCCCCCTTTCTCCTCCCCTCTTCCCTACTTAGGCCCTCCCCTCTCCTAACACACACACTTTACTGCTCAGGACTTCAGTGATCTCCATAGACAGATGCTGCTGATTGATAATACAAAAATTTGCCCTTGAATTGCCTCAGAAGTCTGACTCCTTCACCGTGGTCTAATAGACCTCTGGAATAATGGAGAAAGGTTTGCCTTCCTCTCAAGATATAAAGACAAATTTGGTCTGCTGTGAGAGGCAGCCTTTGTTCCGGTGGGAAGTTGGATCTCTATCCTCCAAACTCTCTAATTGCCTTTGGTGAAGTCATGGGGTGTCTTTGTGCTCCACAGAGAGTGAAGAAAATGATACACCCTTACTCCTAAATCTCCTCTTCCCCTAATGCTAGCTAGCCCCACAAAGAACACTCTGTTCATTCTCTGTGGGGAACTGCACCTCCATCCAATTTTTTTAATGAAAACAAATTGTCCCCAAGAATGTAGCTATGTCAGGGGGGCAGATGCTACTCTACACAGGAGATTCACTCAGGAGGGGAAGAAGCTATCAAGGTAACACATTAAAAAGGAGTTGAGAAAAATTCTCAGTCTTCCAGTATGAGGGGACAGAGATAGGAACTCAATCCGATAAAAATAGTCTAGAGGTAGGTCCCATAGCAGGGGAGTCTGGGTGGAAGATGGAACTAACTGACATTGTCCTTCCCACAATCTCTCACTCTGTGCCACCCCTTGCTGCCTAGGTGAGGTCCTCTTTTGCCTTGAGATGCGCTGGTTTGGAGTCAGAAATAATCAGCTAAAGAAAAGATAAGGCTTCCTGAAGACGAAGGCCATAGACTGTACAAGAGGAATTAGGGAAATATGAATGTTAAGGGGAAAGGGAAGAGACCTGAGGTCAAGGT
The DNA here is from genome assembly GCF_028372415.1 of Notamacropus eugenii. NCBI lineage: Eukaryota > Metazoa > Chordata > Mammalia > Diprotodontia > Macropodidae > Notamacropus > Notamacropus eugenii. Next base: position 463,136,873 of record NC_092873.1, on the reverse strand, counting down.
TTGGTTGTTTCCTTTGGGAACATAAAGGCCTTCTCCTAATTCCCAGCTGCAGGATGACACTATCCAAGAAAAAATGAATCATGATACTTTACACCATTCAGATGGCCCAAATAGATGTTTGCAGGTTGAGATTCTAAGTCCTCATTGGAATATGAGCTTCTCAAAGGCAAAGACATATTTTTGCCTTTATTTGCATCCCCAGTACCTACACAGTTTCTGACACATTAGCGGGTACTTAATAATTACTTGTTATAGTGCTTATGATTCAGGTGATGGTTACAATCCAGCAAGCTGCTACTGTGCATAAGGCATTATGACTGGTGCTAGAGACACAACAACAAAAGGAAAAAAATATTCTGAGGCCTCAAAGTGCTTATGTGCTGCTGGAATACAAATGAAACTAAACTGAGACAGGCCAGCATGGAAAATAATCTCCCAGAGCTAGGATCCAATTCTTTGGGTCCATCCAGGCTGCTGGACCATCCGAATTACTCTAGATTTCCATCTGAAATAGTCAGACCCTAACTGAAGACTCTAGCATGTTCTGAAAGCTCTTAAAATTGATCCCAGTTCCCCAAAGAAGTAAATCAAGTTTAAGTTTAAGAGCAAATAGGCAGAATGGAAAAAAATTGTCTTTTCAGGAAATTTCCATAGAGCTCATAAATACCATTCAAAGATCCTCATCCCAGGACATTTATAGATGAGAAAAAATGAGTCTGCTTTAGAGACTTGCTTCCAACAGAACAGAAAAGCAGGAAATCATCTTGCTTTTGCCCCAGCTACTGTCCTCTGCCACCTCCATTCCTACCATAGGAAGCTTAATTGGCATCTTCCATAATCCAGTTCACATAAGTTGTATGAGGGAAAAGTTATATTTTGTATGTGATATGGAGCTTCACCTTATTGGAAAACAGGTAATTTCTAATTGATTTTTTTTTTTTGAAGAAAAGGTGGAAAGACAGATATTTAAGGATAAGCACTTTTTGAGATTTCTGAGAAATCCTGTGATCTCCACTACTGCTTCTTTATAAATGTTGCCCAAAGTATGAGAATTTACGTGGGGGGAGAGAGAAGAGACCTGATGCAATCTCTCTTGTAGAAGTCCATTTCTGGAAAGGAATAATGATGTATAACAGAAGTGTTCTGTTCCCTGACTTGCAGTATGAGCAAATGGTCCAGAGCTGGTTCTGGTCTACTAACCACAAAATGAAGAAATAGACTTTTGATTAGCTTCCTAAGTTCAAAAGGCATTAGTCAGCCAGGACTCGGCTGTTGGACAATCTTTTTTCCTGCCTGTGTTCCAGTAAGAGGAGACAATGCTGTAAGGAGAGACCTTGGACCTTCTCCATCTCTTTCTGACACATGGCCCATAAATATGGGCTTCTGTTTGTTGCTTCTTTGAATTTGTTCTGTCTTGTTTTAGCTGAAGGATTTGGGAGATGACTATGACCATGTGAGTTTAGAAAGGTCAGAATCACCCAGATTACGGGATCTGAGATCTGGGCAGAGATTTTGTAGAAGCTAGTCAGTGAGAAACAAAGTCCAAAGTGACCTGCCCAGTTTAATCTAGAACTAATAGAGATGAAGACTAATCCATCCAATGACTATGCCCATGGACTCATCACCCATTGGAGATGAACTTGTGCGGATGAATGCTAAAGAAACTACATTAAGTCTGATTTTACTCTCCCTAGGGACTGAGGTGGTATGATAAGAGAGATATGCCCAAGAGATTGAGGGGGAAGGACATTGTTTTTCTTTTGCTACCTGAGCCAACTTTCTTCTGAACTCATAGAGTATTTATAAGAGAATGTATCACAGGAGGTTTGGGGGGAAGGGTGTGGGAGTGGAGTGTTTTGTACCAACTGTTCCTCTTACACAACATTGGTAAAAACTAATTAAGTTTGGCAGACTGGTACTAGAATAGTATCCCCAACCCCTCAGGATTATCCCTAGTACTCTCAGGGAAGATGTAGTCATTACTCCATGGAAGATTGGGTAGTAAGCTCAGAGAGGATGCTACAAAGAGTAGAGAATTATAGATTGAGAGGAAAACAGGGCCAAGTAAATAACAAATAATAATAATGGGAGGGATGTGGATGTGTTTATAGGTAACAGGAGGGTAAGAGCCGTGGCTAAATAGAAATTGAAATTCATGGAGAAAGATGGTACCATCAGCCAGGTGGTCAATCAAAAATCATTTATTAAGTGGTTACTATCTGCCAGACACTGTGTTAAACACTAGAGATACAAAGAAAAGGTTTTTTTAAAGTCCTTGAGAACCACATTCTCATAAGGGAGACTATGAGAGCAAAATGTGTAGAGAAAGATGCAATGTAAATGGGAGGTGATCTGAGAGGAATGGAACTTGCATTGAGGGAGGGGGAAGAAAAGATGTTTTTGCAAATAGTGGGATTTAACCTGGATCTTGAAGGAAGCCAGGTGGTAGAGGTGAGAAGGGAGAGTATTCTTGTTATGGGTGACAGCCAGTGAAAAGACACAGTATTAGGGAGAGAATTTGTTACGTGCTAAGAACAGCAAGACCAATGCCAATGACTCATAGAGGATATAGAGGAGAAGAAAGCATGAGAAGGGCTTTAAAGGTTGTAAAAGGGGCAGAGTCAAGATCACAGAGTAGAAGCAGGGATCTGCTTGAGCTCTCCTCCTAAACCCCTCAAAAAACCTGTAAAAAATAACTCTAAACAAATTCTAGAGCAGCAGAAGTCACAAAATGACAGATTGAAGCAAATTTCCAACCTAAGACAATCTAGAAGATCAACAAGAAGGGTTTATCATGCTGGGCTGGGAGCAGAGGACAGTTTGTTGTGGTCCACACCAACATGGACAGATTTGGAGTAGGCCTTAGGGGACTGAATCTCTGGTGGCTGGGGTGTTTTTCAGACTTCTCAACCCACAGATGCCAAAGACAGCTTAGAAGGTCAGTGGGAAGGATGTATCACCTGACTGAGAGGAGAGTCTGGTCTGGCCCCAGACTCAACCCCAGCTTGGTGCAGTTCCAGAGCCGTGGCAGCCACTACTGAAGCAGCAACTGCTTCTGAAGTCCCTCACTTAAAAAAGACCTCAAATGTCACATGATTGGCTGGGAAGATGAACAGATGGGGGTGAGGGGGAAGAGAAAAAACATGGATTATAGAGTCTTACTTTCTCAATGAAAAGGTATTTTCTTACATCATTGGTGATGAGGAAGATCAAGGGATGCAACCAGAATAAGATTACAAAGTCAAAGCTCCTGAATCCAAAGCCTCCAAGAAAAATATGAATTGGTTTCAGGTCATGGAAGAGCTCAAAAAGGATTTTGAAAATCTATTAAGAGAAGTAGAGGAAAAATTTGGAAGAGAAATAAAAGTGATGTAAGAAAATTATGAAAAACAAGTCAACAGTTTGCTAAAGAAGACCAAAAAAAAAAAGCTGAAGAAAATAACACCTTTAAAATTGGACTAATCCAAATGGCAAAAGAGATTCAAAAAGTTAATGAGGAGAAGAATGCCTTAAAAAGCAGAATGGGCCAAATGGAAAAAGAGGTCCAAAAGTTCACTGAAGAAAATAATTCCTTAAATATTAGAATGGAGCAAATGGAAGCTAATGACTTCATGAGAAATCAAAAAATTATGAAACAAAACCAAAAGAATGAAAAAAATGGAAGAAAATGTGAAGTATCTCATTGGAAAAACAACTAGAAAATGGAACTCGGAGGGACAATTTAAAAATTATTGGACTACCTGAAAGCCATGATCAAAAACAAGAGCCTAGACATCATCTTCCAAGAAATTATCAAAGAAAATTGCCCTGATATTCTAGAACCAGAAGGTAAAACAGAAGTGGAAAGAATCCACCAATTACCTCCTGAAAGAGATCCCAAAAGGAAAACTCCTAGGAATATAATAGCCAAAATCCAGAGCTCCCAGGTCAAGGAGAAAATATTACAAGCAGTCAGAAAGAAACAATTCAAATACTGCAGGAACACAATCAGAATAACACAAGATTTAGCAGCTTCTATATTAAGGAATTGGAGGGCTTAGAATATGATATTCCAGAGGTCAAAAGAGTTAGAACTAAAACCAAGAATCATCAATCCAGCAAAACTGAGTACAGTACTTCAGGGGGGAAAATGGTCATTTAATGAAATAGAGGAGTCCAAGTATTCTTGTTGAAGAGACTAGAACTGAATAGAAAATTTGACTTTTAAATACAAGAATCAAGAGAAGCATGAAAAGGTAAACAAGCAAAAGAAACCATAAGGGGCTTGTAAAATTTGAACTGTTTACATTCCTACATGGAAAGATGATATTTGTAACTCATGAGACCTTTCCCAGTATTATGGTAGTTGGAGGGAATATCTGTGTGTATGCATGTGTGTATGTATATGTGTATCAATACACGTGTATGTATACATGTGCATATATTTGTATATGAGAGGGGAGGCACAGAGTGAACTGAATATGAAGGGATGATATATAAAAAATAAAACTAAGAGTTGAGAGAAATGTACTGGGAGAAAGAGAAGAGGAGAGGTAAAATGTAGTAAATCATCTCATAAAAAAAGCAGGAAGGAGATTTTACAATAAAGGGGAAGAGGGGGAAGGTGAGAGGGAATAAGTGTGCCTTACTTTCATCAGACTTGGCTTCAGAAGTGAATAACATGCACATTCAACTGGGGGTAGAAGTTTATCTTACCCTACAGGAAAGCAGGGGGGAAGGGGATAAGAGAGAGGGGACAATAGAAGGGACAGCAGATTGGGGGAAGAGGTAATCAGAAACAAACATCTTTGCAGAGAGACAGGTCAAAGGAGACAATAGAACAAATGGAGGACAGGACAGGATAGAGGAAAATATAATTAGTCTTTCATAACATAACTGTTATGGCAGTGTTTTGCATGACTACATATGTATAACCTATGTTGAATTGCTTTAAAAAAGGATGTTCAAAATTGTTTTTAGATGCAACTAGGAAATACGATATATAGTCAATGGGGTACAGAAATCTATCTTGCCCTACAGCAAAATATAAGGGAAAAGGATGGGGGGAGGGTGCTAGAAGGGGAACAGATTGGAGGAAAGGGTAACCAGAATACACACTGTCCTGGGGTGTGGATAGGGGGGAGATGGGGAGAAAATTTTAAATTCAAAATTTTATGGAAGTGAATATTAAAAACTGAAAATAAATAAATTTAATTAGAAAATAAGAGATTGTAAAGGACTTTAAATGTCACAAAATGGATTTTATATTTGAACCCAGAGATAATAAGGAACCACTAGAGTTTATTGAGGAGGGAGAGTGAATGATACGGTCAGACTAGAGCTTTAGGAGATCACTTTGGTAGATGAGTGAAGAATTTCAATAGTTCATGTTGCATCCCCATCAGTTGCTCCTGGGCCTCCCCCAAATCCAGTTGGGTACCAGCAGAATTCTGATTACCTTCTTCATTCTTATCCTTGGATTGATGTTGACCTAAAACAATAAGCTTTCCCCAAATTGTTGGTACTAGTTTTAGCTTGAGAGAGTGGTAACAAGACTGAGAAATTCACCATTTTCTGGAGTGGGAAAATACTTGAGGAAGAGAAACTACCTAAAAGGCTGTTGGAATACTCCAGGAATGATGTAACAAAGAGCTACACTGAGGTGGTAGCTGTATGAATGGAGAAAAAGGGACATATACAAAAGATGTGGTGAAAGTAGAAATGACCAAACATGGCAACAGGTTGTATACATATGGTAAGTGAAAGTCAAAGATGACACCTAATTTTTGAGCATAGATGATTGAGAGGATGGTCTTTGAAAATAATAGGAGAAAAAAAGAATATAATAATAATAATGAAAGCAATAGGGAAGTCAGGAAGATGAGAGAATTTTAGGGGAAAGATAATTAAATCTGTTTTGGACATGTTGAGTTTGATGTCTATGCAACATCTAGTTTGAGATATACAATAGGTAGGCCATCCTAGGAACAAGATAAACAAATCTTTGTCCTAGTTACCTCACATTCTAGCACTCTACCCTTTAATGAATAATAACTTCCCACTCTTTCCACATCCCCTCCTACAGTATATGTTGGGGAACCCATCTAGAGTATAACTGTAGGAGTCAGTTTGGATTTGTGTTGAATGGAGAATGCATATATGCAATGAAAGGAATATGTAATAAAAGTCACTAGGATATTAAACTGAAGAGGATGTGGAAGAAAAAACCACATAAAGAATTGATAGAAGTTTCTTGGAAAGAATCATAGTGGAGGGGGTAGACATCAGAGCCATCAGACAGCAGACTAAACTAAGAGAACTGTCTCTCTTACCCTCCACGATTCATTTTTCCATTGTCTCCTTTACTTCTTTCCCTCCTTGATTTCAATAGTTCATGGGTTCATGTTGCATCCTCATCAGTTCCTCATGAGACCCCCCCTAAATGCCAAAAGAATTCTGATTTCCTTCTTCATTCCTTTGGATTCACATTGACCTAAAACAATCAGCTTTCCTCTAACTGTTGGTACTAGTCTTAACTTTGGACACTGAGCCTGAGAACAAGACTGAGAAATTCACCATTTTCTGGCAGGCTTTTAGAAAGAAACTCACTAAAGAGTTGGGGAGCCATCTTTCTGTGCTCTTCTTTATCCTTGCTGATGACAGATTTTTGCTGCTGAGATAAAGGTGTCAACTAAAATATTGATGATGTTAATGATATTGACTTTCCCAATTCTCCTTTCTCAAGAAAAGAACTTGCACTACCCTAGGTCTAGTAACAAAGTCTAAGTCACATACAGAAGTCTTAACATACGTACCTCTTTATTTATAGATGATATTGTATTCATTACATCAGGATCCAGAATGTTCCTGAGCTTACTACATGAAATAACTCAAGAGTTCGGACTAAATATCCACACAAGAAAAGTCAAATGGATGAAAAATGTCTATCATGTAGTCAATCATTAAATACTTATTAAGTACCCACTATGTGCCAGACACAAGCTATTCAATAGATAACCTGTAGAACCAGTCTATCAGTGCATTTATCTTGGACAGATACTGTAGATAAATAATAACCTGGGGCTATAACTGAATAGTCTTTCTGGAGTTCTTCTCCAACTCCCACTAACACTGGTAGCTTTAGGTCCCCAGAGGTCAGCTGACTACTTCACTCTTCAGAGTTTTATCACTATAAACAGGAGGGACTGGTGTTTTCAAACACTATCATTGACAAGCTAACATCCACTGTGGTTCTCCTAACATCATTGGTTACACTCTCCTCTCTGTATACACACAGAACCTAGGGAAAATGGGCTCATACTTCAAAATCCATGCTATTGAGAGAACATGTAGGGTCAGGGGATACTGTGTGATTCCTGTACTCTGAGAGTCCTTTTCTCTCTTTTCTCAAGTTCCCAAGGGACTACATTAGGTAGACTTGGCTACCACAATTGATCTTTGATGGACTTGGCTGCCATTGCTACTGACTCTGGTTGTCATTAGGACCTCTCAAATGACTCCAATGGATCTTCTGGTATCATTGGTTGTCCAAACACTCCCCTCTTAGGACATACAACTGTCTAAGATCAGGAAAGAAAAAATAGTGGCTAGGTAGGAAATAAAGGGGACTACTGGCTCTCCCTTATCTAGTGGCACACAGCAATCTTCGTCACTTGAAAGCCACCAAGGAAAAGAGCAAAGGGTTGCGCAACTGTGCTTTTTGTATGTATTCTTAGTTCTAGCTCTTTTGTCAGTTAGAAGGCTCTTCATTACTAGAGTACCAGCCCCTTAGTTACTGATAGAAATAATCTTATCAAATTTCTGCATGTTGGATTGAAATCAAACAGGGAATACTGTTCATACTCTATATAACCTACCAGGAGGGGCAATTCTAAGGACTGAACACTTATTGGCCAATCTCCTCCAAAAAAAGAAAAGGAGTAAGAGAGCAAGTTGGAGTACCTTTGGAAAATTAGGCAGTATTTTTAATGACCCCAAGCTTCTCCCTGAAGCAAAAACCCATCTTTGCAACATCAATTTTCTTGTAGTGAAGCTTTGTAGCTGCAAGTCATGAAATACCACAGTCTCTAAAGACCTATAGTTCTAAGTCATACAAAGGGCAATGGAGAGTTGCATGTTGAATGTGATTAGACTACACAAATTGCCAGTGAAGGATTCCACAGAAGAGGTGAAAAGGATAAATGTTATCCCCTTTCATGTACTCCACCATCCAGCTAAACTGGTATTTTTCAAAAACATTTCATCTCTAGCCTCTGCACCTTTGTGAGGCTCTCTCCCAAGGCTGGAATGCTGTGTGTGTCCACACAGAGATATTACTTTCTGGGGGGCTTGGATAGATATCTCTAGAATCTCCTTTGCCTACCCTTCTCCAAAGGCAACACCTTGATTCCTGCCAGAAGGGGAATCAGGAGATTGGTGCCAGAGGTTGGCCAGTCTGTTCTCTTTAGAGAAAGGGTATCAGGCTAGAATTATATTGCCTTTTCCCCTAAATATTGTTAGTCAAGAGATTATTTTTAGAATCAAATTGAGCTCTTGATCACTATCCCTTAACAGGAAAGGAGTGCCTCAAAAGATATAGATGCATATATGTACACACAAACACACATATATGTATATATGAATATATACATATGTGTGTGTCTTGACTTTTCCAAACAAGAATATATTTATAAAATAGCAAATAAACCCATTTATCCAAGCTAGTAGCAAACAGAAATCATGGAAGGTACATAGATGAGAATATAACAGACAATAAACAGAGTGAGTGGGGTTCCCTATTTGAAGCAAGATTTTTCAGCTCAATCAAGAGAGAGGGACAACTCCCCCTTTACCCCCAGTTAATGGAGGGGGCAGGTGCACTATTTGATGAGAACCCTAAGAGCTTAAAGATGCTGAGAAGCTCTTTGAGGGACGAGCTGCTGAGCTAGCTCAGGTGTCAGATGCTTTCAACAGCTCTGAAGCCACAGAAGGTGATTCCCAGTGTTCTTCAAGCGGAAGTGAGAGGCAGCTGTAAACCCATGCACACTGAGTGGTGAGGCTAAGAGTGACAGCATATGCAGTTGGACAAGAAAGGCTCGAAAAGCCTAAGAATCTGATACATTTCTGTCTCTTTGATCTCTCCACTCCTCGCCTTCCCCCCCCCTCAGATTATTATTAATCGGAAATGAAGGATGGCTGGCTTTCTTTGTCAGCTGCCCTGGAGTCCATGTTGAAAGGGGTCTTAGTTTCCTTTGAGCATGTTGTTAAAGGTATTCTTACATTGGGTGCTCTCATATATACATACATATATATGTATGTATGTATATATATAAAAATTTTTTTCCTACACTTTCAGAGCCATTTCTCAAGTTCCTGGTAATTTCCCCTTGAATATGTTCTCTGGAAGATTTTCTTTGTCCATTTTCACCTTCAGTAGTCTACTGGACAGGCTATGAACTGTTGGATTCTCAGAGTATACCCCCTTTCCTTAAGTTGGTAGCCACTGGAAATTTAAAACTTCAGCAGGCCTTGAACGAGGGCCTGTGGATTCAGAATCTGGTTGGATTCGGTTGGGTGTGGGGAGGGCAAGCAGAATGAGAGTACTCCCTCAAAGAGTCAGCAAACTTCCCCAAAGGATTTGTCTAGTATGGACTTTTCGATAGCTCTGACTGCCTGTAGTCTGCTGGAGCGGGAGACCATGGTGAGTTGCTAGCAGTGACTCCCTTTTTTCCTTTTTCTGCTTGCCCTCCTGCCCCCCCAACTTCCAGGGAGTTGTCAGAAGGTGACTGCTCCGGGTGAAGGGCCTGGCTAGTTAGCTTAGCAAGAGGCAGTACGGTGTGTGCCCAGGACGATCCTGGACAGCTGTGCTCTGGCACAGTTGGAGGGGTCCTCCCCCTCACTTTGGGGCTGCAGAATAGGATTGATTTGACCCTTTAGGGAACTTACATGCTTGATTTGGACTGTAGTGCGAAAGACCAATTTTAAGATGGTGCTATTTATCAGCTTTTAAAAAACAAACAAACAATATTCAAGAGAGAAGTTGTCCCTTCTCTGCTTCTTATAAAGTTGGTGCTCTCCTTGCTCCCAGGTGCTATGCTGTGGATAGATGAGCTTGGAATCATTAAATCCCTTTGTGCACAAAGTAGACCCCCTAAGTCAAGGAGCATAGTCAAGTTTCCAGGTGCCTTTCTTCCTCTCCCAGGTCCTTCCTCACCTCCTGCTGGTTGGAAGCTGTTAGGTGGTATCTTTGCCCTCCCTAGCAGGAGGCCCAGAGGAAAGAAGTCATTGTCTTTGTGACTTGTCCATGCAGCGCTAAAACAGGGGAAAGGGACACCTTGAGTTAGTATTGAGAGTCCTTCCATGTTCGCACACTGCAAGGTCTTTGAAACAGTGGCTGGCTGGGTTTCACAGACATGGTGAATGAATGACTGTTTTGTGTCATTTTTGTTTATACTTCCTACATTAAAAAAAACCATGTGTACACACACGCACGTGCACACACACGTACATATTGAGTAATGCAGTACAAGATATCACTGTGGCTACCACAATATAATGTCTAAGATTAAACTGAATTATACTCTCCATATATGGCATTTGTGCAACTCTTGAGGAATTGAAAAAGATTTTTTTTTCACTCCTTGAAAGAAAAATGTGTGTCACTTTAAATGATGACAAATAATTATAATGTGTTGAACATAATTAGCCCTTCAGGTTGCCCTGTGACTATAAGGTACACCTGTATGTTTCACTGAGATTAGTCTCTCATAAAGGTGTTTTTTAAGAGACAGTGGGAGAAAGGGGAAATAGGAGGTCCTTTAGCTTATGAGAAAATTCAGGGTTTGCAGTCCCTTTAGCTAAGTGGTCAGCTTTGACGTCTATGAAAACACTTGGGTCTTCATTCTTTCCAGATAGCTTTTAGCCATGGGATTTAGAACTGTTGGGAGAGCAAAGGGTTGTTCAGAGAAATAAAGCAGGTCATGAAATTAACGTTACTTGAGAATTGACTTGTTAAACTTTTAAGTTAACAATTAAAACAATCCCTTCCCCAGAGTGGATTAAAAATCACACCCACACACCCACGTCTTGCTTAGAACATGTGCTATGGGATGTGTCCTAGTCAATAGGGATTAGTTTATATGCTTTAGCTTATGAATTTGTGACATTCAAAATTCAAATTGTTTCCCTTAATTTATGTCAATACATTGTCATTTCGTTCATTTTTAGGAGACAGTTAATCCTAATCCTTTTCTCCTCTCATGCTTGTAATTAATTCTTCACAATTCAGAATTGAAAAGGTTTTCCCTTCTGTTTCAGTTTCTCATGTCTATCTTAATTTGTAATTGGGAAGATGCTTTTCAGTTTGCCTTTATATTAAAATCTGTATTTTCAATGTGTGTATCGCTGTGTTGCTTCCTTTTTCAGAATGTTGGTTTAAGCATCCTTTCCTATGGAAAATCCATAACATTCTCCATTTCCACTTCTAGACTGAAATAAAAATATTTATTTTCACTTGTACCTGTTTTTAATGGGAACTTTTATTCAGTATTGAAGTTGGATGATAGGGAAAAAAAAGAGAGAGAGAGGGAGAGGCTCAGAATTTATCCAAAAGCAAATACTCCCAAAGTATTCAGTGTAGTAAGATATGATCCAGGTGCTGGCTCCTTCACATATTGGCTTCTTCCCATCTTTTTCTTCCTTCAGGGACCTGAAGAAAATCTGGAATTGTGCATCCTCTCCCTCAAAGGAGGAAATGAGAAAACCAAGATCTCTCTTCTTCCAAGTTCTTGCCAACTCTTCCCTTCACATCAAATGAAGCATTGACAAACCAGTCTCCACCAAGGAAGCAAGGCTTATGGAAATGGGCCTTGAGCCCTGGGTTACAGTTACATGTATATATACTGATTGCCCTGAGAAGTAAACTCTTTGAAAGTAGAGATTATTTTATTGCTATACTTACATCCCCAGTGCTTAGCACAGTGATCAGCACAGACTACATGCTTAAGAAATGCTTGTGCGTTTATTATTCAGAGAGATATATGCCAAGAAAAGACAGTGGGTTGATTGTACAGCAAGAATGAGGGATAAACATTGGGAATCCCAGGAACTCCACTGGTACCCATGAAATGTCAAGAGATTTAGAGAAAGTTCCCTAATACATTGGGTGGACCTTTTCTCCTCAAACATGGATAAAGATTGTACAGGATGAGAAGGGAATGAATGGATTTTGATTTACATTATTGAAGTACTCTTATCTATATGCCCACAAATCACTTGAAATATCAAATTCTTACCTAGTTCATTTTAACACTAATAGGTCAGATTAAATTGGAGGTAGAGTGTTAGTTTCTATAGAGTTAAAATGCAAGGGTCAAATAAAATGCGTCAAATAATAATTTTGCATTTAACTTCAGTCTTTCCCAAACATTTCAGAACTCCTGAGCTGTATTGTTTCTATTGAATTTTGTGACATCATTGTCTTCCTTCAAGTACTTCGTCATATTAAAAAATTTAAGTGGATTTAAATTAATTTGACTTTGAGGATTTCACAGATTTTTAAAAAGCAACAGGAAGGAGACTGGACTCTCACAAAAGTAAGGAAGAGGTTCAAGTTAGCTACTTTCATCTCATTCTCAATAACTCAAGCTTACTGGTCAAAAAACATTACAATCCAAGATTATTGGGAGAGAACTCTTCTAGGAATGCATCAGCAGTGTTGAAGTCTAAGTTTATTATTGTTTTTGGTCACATTATCTGCAGACAAATCTCATAACATATTACACCACCATGGCCCTTTCAGTCCTTTGGTCGTGTTCTATTTCTAGAGCCCTTGTGATCTTTGAATGGTGAGAGTAATAGAAAAAAAAGTCTCAAGGATTTTCATGGAATCAGAAAATGTCAGAGCTTGAGGAAGCACCTTAGAGATCACCTGGTCCAACCCCAACCAACTAACCACTAAGGAAACTTAGGTCAGAGAAGTAAATTAAGTTGTTCAAGGTCATACAACAGGTTAGGAACAGAGCCATAAGAGGACCCCAGGGTTCCCAAATCTTAGAAAAGTTCACTTTTCATTACATAGTACTGCTTTTCTTGGCCACTGTTTCTTTCCAACAGTAAATATCCATTTCCTGAAAAAGATCAAATTGATTTTTCAGTTCTTCCATATTAGACCATAGGCATAAATTGCCATCAGGGAGATTTAAATTAGCTCACTTTTCATAAATAATCAGGTAGTCATATGACCTCAGTGAAACTCTCCAAAACTGACCAAAAGGGGATCCTGAATTTGCTTTTCATATGGTCCATAATATCTGTATTTTTCTTAGTTAATACCATTATGGAAAGGCATGAAGCTTTATGTCACCTTCATTGAGTATATATCAATAGGATGGCCTGATTGGAGTATGCTGAGTGAACTATTTCTGTCCTAACATAGTTACTGTAGGTAGGGTATGTATAATATAACCACTTAGAATATAAACTTCTAGAAGGTATAGAATAGATCATACATTTTATGTGGGACTCCACACATCATGGACATGCTATAAAGACAACAGATCAGCTCACATCCAGTGAGGCTACTGGGCTAAAAGAATGAGACAGAAATAGTATTTTCAAAAGCAAGCTATTTGGCGCAAGATTTATCTGAGATATCAGGAAAGAGTACTCAAGGAAATTATTTTATGTGAATACAGGCTTCCCAGGGAAGTAGTGAGAATTTTAAAGACCTTGCTAGGCTAACTGTGTAAACAAGAAATGACAGATAATGGGTGAGAGCCCCTCCAAAAGTTCAATATTCCAAGCCATGTTACTATGAACCCAGTGTTTCAAGGAATAGAAGCACTGTCACATTCACCCTAAGCTAAAGACAGAGTTTATTGATAGCGTACAAGAACTCTATAAAATACCCACTTATTCAATAAGAATACTAGGAGACATAGGCAATCTACTTCACTACAGCCCTTGGAAACCAAGTTTTTGGATCTGGGAAATTAAGTCACATAACTACTCCTAGGAAATCACTTCTATCCAGACATAGACCAACTCCAAATGGTGGACAGATTTTGGGAGCTGTAACATTTTGAATACTGACCACCTCTTCTTGGCTAATTTAAGTGGAAGTCACTGGTCTTAGATTGGAGAGTTTTGGGTAGAATTTTATTCATTTAGACTAACTTTCCATTAAAGAAATTTCAGGTATGCATGTTGTAATTGAGATTTTTTTTTAAAAAAGCCTCAATGGAAAAAGGTTCATAACAGGAGATCACTTAAGGAAAGAAAGGAAAAAAGCATTAAAGTAAATGCAATTTTGTTTTCTTTTTTTAAAAAAAATCAGAAATGGGGCGGGCAGAGCCAAGATAGAGGAGTACAAAGGCACATATACACTAGCTCTCACCCCACAGCCCATAAAATACCTCTAAAGAAGAACTCTCAACAAATTCTAGAGCAGCAGAAGCCACAGAGCAACAGAGTGGAGGAGATTTCTAGCCCGGAGTGACCTGAATGACCAACAGGAAAGGTCTGTCACACCAGATGTGGAGCAGAGCCCAGCCCAGCCTTGGCCACGTGATGCCAGGAAGAGCAGGTCTGAGCAGGCTTCAGGGACAGAATCTCCAGCAGCAGCACAGATCCCTCAACCCACAGGTGCCAAAGGTCAGTGAGAGGGTCTTTTCAACTGGCCAAGAAAGGAACAGGGTGTCCCCATAACTCAAGCCTCCTCAGGTGGCAGCAGTGGAGGTAGCAGCAGACTGGGGCTCCCAAGGCAGACAGCAGCCCGCATCCATTGTTAAAGCTCCCATCATAAACCCCCTGAGGAAACTGAGCACTGTGTAGTGGCCCTGCCCCCACCTGAGCAGCTGATCTTAATCTCACACTGAATAGCTGCCCTGCCCTTGCCTAAAGCCCCTGAAGGTTTGGAGCAGCTCATCTGAATCTCAATCCCCAGTGCTGACTTGACAGAACTGGAGGCAAGGGGGTTGTGGAGAGGAAACTCAGAAGTCAAGTAACTGGCTGGGAAAATGCCCAAAAAAGGGGGGGGAAAAATAAGTCTGTAGAAGGTTACTTTCTTGGGGAACAGGTGTCACCCCCCATTCCTTCCAGATGAGGAAGAACAATGCATACTGTCAAAGGAAGTCAAGGCCTCTGCCTCCAGGGCCTCCAAGGGGAATTTAAACTGGGCTCAAGCAATAGAAGAGCTTAGAAAACAGTTAGCAACTTACTAAAGGAGAACCAAAAAAATGTTGAGGAAAATAACAGCTTTAAAAAGAGGCTAACTCAATTGGAAAAAGAGGTCCAAAAAGCCAATGAGGAGAAGGAGGCTTTAAAAAGCAGAATTAGCCAAATGGAGGAAAAGGTTCAAAAGCTCACTGAACAAAATAATTCGTTGAAAGAGAGAATTGAGTTCAGGGAAATGAAAGACTATGAGACAAACCAAGCAGTTAATAAACAAAACCAAAAGTTTGAAAAAATAGAAGATAATGTGAAACATCTCACTGGAAAAAACAACTGACCTGGAAAATAGATCCAGGAGAAACAATTTAAAAATTGTGGGACTACCTGAAAGCCATGATCAAAAAAAAGAGCCTAGACATTATCTTCCATGAAATTATCAAGGAAAACTGCCCTGATATTCTAGAACCAGGGGGCAAAATAAATATTGAAAGAATCCACTGATCACCTCCTGAAAGAGATCCAAAAAAAGAAACTCCTAGGAACATTGTGGCCAAATTTCAGAGTTCCCAGATCAAGGAGAAAATACTGCAAGCAGCTAGAAAGAAACAATTTGGGTATTGTGGAAATACAATCAGGATAACACAGGATCTGGTGGCTTCAACATTAAGGGATTGAATGGCTTGGAATGGGATATTCCAGAGGTCAAAGGAACTTGGATTGAAACCAAGAATCACTTACCCAGCAAATCTGAGTATAATACTTCAAGGGAATAAATGGTCATTCAATGATAAAGAGGATTTTCAATCATTCATATTGAGGAAAAGACTAGATCTCTATAGACTGTACAATACAAGAATCAAGAGAAGCATGAAAATGTAAACAGGAAAGAAAAATCTTAAAAGACTCTCTAAAGCTGAACTGTTTGCATTACTACATGGAAAGAAAATATTTATAACTCTTGAATCTTTTCTCAGTATTTGAGTAGATAGAGAGATTATACATACACACACACATATGCATATATAGAAAGAGAGTATAGGGTGTGTTGAATCAGAAGAGATGATATCCACACACACAAAAATAAAATAAAAATAAAATTAAGGTGTGAGGGAGAAAAATACCAAGAAGAGAAAGGGAGAAATGGAATGGGGCAGGCTATAATTCATAAAAGAGATAAGAAAAATCGTGTTCAATGGAGGATAAAAGGGAAAAGGGGAGAGGGAAAAATGAAGTTACTCTCTCCACATGTGGCTGAAGGAGGGAGTAATATGCTCACTAAATTTGATATGAAAATTTCTATCACACCACAAGAAAGTAGGGGAGGAGATGACAAGTGGGGTGAGGGGAATGATAGAAGGGAGGGCAAATGGGAGAAGGGAGTTACTAGAAATAAACACTTTTGAAAAGGGACAAGGTCAATTGCAGGGGAAAAATAAGGGGGGATAGAATAGGACGTAGGGCAATGTAATTAGTATTTCATAACATGATTATTATGGAAGTCTTTTGCAAAACTACACATATTTAGTCTGTATTGAATTGCTTCCCTTCTCAGTAGGGTTGGGGGGGAGAGGAGAGGGAGAGAAGTTGGAATTCAGAGTACTAGCAATGAATGTTGAGAATTCTTATTGCATATAATTGGGAAATAATAAATACAAGGAATGGGGTATAGAAATTTATCTTGCCCTACAAGAAAAGAGAGAAGATGGGGACAAGGGAAGGGCGGAGTGTGATAGAAGGGAGGGTACATTGAGAGGAGTCATCAGAATGCAAGGTATTAGGAAGGAGGGGAAGGGAGTGATAGGGAGAAAAATTGGACATGTTACAAAGTGTAAAAGCAATTAGTATTAGAACAATTGACTGAATTAATTACTGAGAATAAATCAATGACATCTTTAGTTTGGGGAAAAGAATTTTAGTCTAAATTTCCTCGAGGAAGGTAACCTCAGGTAAAATTTGGCATGGATGGAAAAGTTAAGCTTTTAATGGTAAATTTGATTTTATGATTGCTATCTAATCAGGAACTAGAACACGTATAGAAAGGCATGTAAGCCACTTAAGATTGGCTTCAAAAGATGTTCCTTAGCCAAAGTGAAATTATAATCATATTTGAAACCTGGTTATTGGAACTTGCCATTTTTAGATGCTATGAGACTATTAAGTGACTGTTCTTCTGAGTCTAACTCCAGGTATGGATAGCATGAAAAGCAGTCTGAGCCTCCAATCCATCATGCCAGTAAGCTTATGAGATGCTGGTATGAACTGCAAAAGGTGATCTCATGGGAAGGGTGGGAGAGGGGCTGCTGAGCCTGGGCTGAGGTGGGATTCTCCTGACTCAATTTCCCCACTGACACCTGGCAAACTTTAAGCCTGACTGAATGCAAGTAGACAATCTAATCCTGCCTGGAACTGACATGAAGTTGGGGAGATATTGTATCCCTGAAATGTCCCTACTCTTGGTGGCAATTTCCTATAGTCAAAAGGTTTATAAGCTTAATACCAGATCTGTTAAATTATAGATTATTGGTAGGGGAACATCAGAGGTTAAGTCTAAAATTAAGCTATTAGGCTTAGGACTTTAGACCAACAACAATAAGTTAGGGTCCTTTAATTCTCAGTAATACTGTGGAGACAATTAGGTCAAGGGCTTGTGAAGTTAGCAGCATAAATATTATTTGTGTCTCAGTTGGTTAATGTTAAAAAAAAAATTCTTTTGTGATCCGTAAGGTAAATGCTTTAAAAAAGAGTATCAGCTGATCAAAAGTTTGAATTGTTTTATCTGTTATAAACTGTGTTAAAAATGAAAAAGAAAATAAAAAAAGAAAAAAGTCAGAAATAATAAATGCATTTAAGTTACATGTTAAAAAATCTAGACTCTCAGTTTCAGGATGTGCAGAGACTCAGAAAGGAAGGGGGCAATGGATCTTAATGTTCCTATTTTGCAGAGAGAGAAACTAAGTCAGATGAGAGAGCAGAGGCCCACAGAGTACTGGGCTTGGAGCCCAGGTCTCCTGACTGTCAGCCCAGTGCTATAACCCTATAATCTACCCTGTGCCTTACAATACGCCACTTTGTTCTTTGTCTTTGGGGGGTAGGCAAGATTTGCTCTTAGGATAAGGAGGTGCTTAGTTCCCATCAGGGCAGAGGAAGAAGCTTCTCAGGACATATCATGGCTAGTGTCAGGAGTTGTCACATTCTGGCCTTTCCTAGGTGCTCTAAAAATTTGTCCCTCTTTCTGGATGCTACTGAGGGGGTGAAGTGATTTTTAGGAATGTATTTCGCTTCTCTAGAACACAAATTTTCCATAGGCACAACAAGATATTTCACTTTTTTCTGTGAATAATTAAGTGAATAAAACTTTTTAAAGTCTACTGGAAGAAATATAACTTGGGATATGGAACTGTACTCTTTATGGAGAGCATGATGTGGGGAGATTTAGGAAATGAATTAAAAGCAGGCTCTAGCACTTACTCATTGCATGATCATGGGTGAGTCACCTTACCTTTTTGAGTCATAGTTTTCTTACCTGTAAAATAGGGTAATGGTGTTTACCCTATTTACCTTGCTGGGCTGTTATGAGGAAGGTATTGTATATGAACACGTATACTTTTCTTTGCACTTACAGATCTTAGAACAGTGTTTGGCATGGCCCTTAAAAATGTTTGATTCACTGACTGACTTATGTACGGACATATATAAAGGAGGTTGACCTTTGAATCAGGAAAACCTGAGTTGAAGTCTTGTCTCTGATACATACTAGCTTGCTGATTGTGGGCACACCATTGAACTACTCATCACAAGCTGGAAACTCTAAGATTTAAATTTCAGAAGAGTTGCCCAACTGTATCAGTGGAGGAAGTTTCCACATTAGAAGATCCTCATACCAACTGTATGACTAATCAGGAAGGAGGGAGGAAAGAAGGAAGGTAGAAGGGAAGGAGGGAGAAAAGGAAGGGAGGGGGGGAGGGAGGGAGGGAGGAAGGAAGGAAGGAAGGAAGGAAGGAAGGAAGGAAGGAAGGAAGGAAGGAAGGAAGGAAGGAAGGAAGAGAGAAAGCAAGGGCCTAGCCATACCAGATCTCAAATTGTATTACAAAACTGCAGTCATCAAAACCACTTGGTATTGGCTAAGGAATAGAGGGGTAGACCAGTGGAATAGGTTAGGTACTCAAGACACAATAGTCGATGAATATAGCAATCCATTGTTTCATAAACCCAAGGACCCCAGCTTCTGAGATAAGAACTCACTGTCTGACAAAAATTGCTGGGAAAACTGGATAACAGTGTGGTGGAAAGTGGGCATAGACCAATGCCTGACCATACACAAGAATAAAGTTCAAATGGATACATGATCTAGGTATAAAGACTGATACTATAAACAAATTAGGGGAGCAAGGAATAGTGCACGTGTCAGATTTATGCAGAATGGAGCAATTTATGACCAAACAAGAGATAGAGAACATTATGAAGTGCAAAATGGATAATTCTGATTATATTAAATTCAAAAGGTTTTGCACAAATAAACCCAACGGAACCAAGACTGGGAGGGAAACAGAAAACTGGGAAAGAATTTTGCAACTAGTGTCTGTGATGAAGGCCTCATTTCTAAAATATATAGAGAACTGAGTCAAATGTACAACCATACAAGTCATTCCCCAATTGATAAATGGTCAAAGGATGTGAACAGGCAGTTTTCAGAGGAAGAAATTAAAGCTATCTACAGTCATATGAAAAAATGCTCTATTCACTATTGATTGGAGAGATGCAAATCAAAATAACTCTGAGATACTACATCACACCTATCAGACTGGCTAACATGTCAAAACAGGAAGATGATAAATGTTGGAGAAGATGTGGGAGAGTTGGAACACTAATTCATTGTTGGTAGAGCTGTGCGCTGGTCCAACCATTCTGAAGAGCAATTTGCAACTATACCCAAAGGATTATAAAATGTGTATACCCTTTGATCCAGCAATACTGCTTCTAGGACTGTGTCCCCAAGAGATCATAGAAATGGGAAAGGGTCCCACATGTACAAAAATATTTATAGCAGCTCTCTTTGTGGTGGCCAAGAAATGGACATCAAGGGGATGCCCATCAATTGGGGAATGGCTGAACAAGTTGTGGTATATGACTGTAATGGAATACTATTGTGTTATAAGAAATGATGAACAGGAAGACTTCAGAGAGGCCTAGAAAGACTTATATGATCTGATACTGAATGAAAGGAGCAGAACCAGGAGAACTTTGTATACAATCACAACGTGCGAGGATTTTTTCTGGTAGACTTTAGAACTTCATTGCAATGCAAGGACTTAAAAAATTCCCAGTCATCTTTTAAGGCAAAATGCCTTCCACATCCAGAGAAAGAACTTTGGAATTCAATGGCAGAATGTAGCAGATCATTTTCTTTTGTATTACATTTTGGTTTGTTTTATGATTTCTCCCATTCTTTTTAATTCTTCTATACAACATAACTAAGGTGAGGGTGTATTTAGTGGGAATGTATGTGTAAAACCTATATAGAATTGTATGCCATTTCGGGGAGGGAGTGGGAAGGTGGGGGGAAGGAGGTGGAGGGAGGGAAAAAAATCTAGGTTATATGGAAATGATTGTGGAGCACTGAAAATAAATAAAATAAAAACTAAAATAAGAAATGATGAACAGGAAGACTCCAGAGAGGCCTGGAAGGACCTATGTGAATTAATGCTGAGTGAAAGGAGAAGAACCAGGAGAACTTTGTACACAGCAATAACCACAGTGTGTGAGGAATTTCTGTGGTGGACTTAGTCCTTCACAGCAATGCAAGGATCTAAAAAATTCCCAATGGACTCTTGAGGCAAAATACCTTTCACATTCAGAGAAAGAACTATGGAATTGGATGACAGAATGAAGCAGACCATTTTCTCTCATGTTACGTTTTGTTTTGTTTTATGGTTTCTCCCATTCATTTTAATTCTTCTATGCAACATGACTAAGGTGAAAATGTATTTAATAGGAATGTATGTGTAGAACCTATATAAGATTGCATGCTGTCTCGGGGAGGGAGTGGGGAGGGAAGGGGGAAGGAATGGGAGGAAGGGGAAAAATCTAAGCTATATGGAAGTGATTGTAGAAAATTGAAAACAAATAGAATAATTTAAAACAAAAATATAAAATCAAATAAAGAATGCAATTTTCCTTTGGAAAAGAAAGAAAGAGAAAGAAAGAAAGAAAGAAAGAAAGAAAGAAAGAAAGAAAGAAAGAAAGAAAGAAAGAAAGAAAGAAAGAAAGAAAGAAAGAAAGAAAGGAAGGAAGGAAGGAAGAAAGAAACAAAGAAAGAAAGGAAGGAAGAAAGAAAGGAAGGAAGAAAGAAAGAAAGGAAGAAAGGAAGGAAGGAAGGAAGGAAGGAAGGAAGGAAGGAAGGAAGGAAGGAAGGAAGGAAGGAAGGAAGGAAGGAAGGAAGGGAGGACAAAAGGGGAAAAAGCTGACTATTATCATATATGAAATGGTTCACAGGACCGTTAGCTCAATCTGTGAAAGATAACTAAAAGCCACAGAATTCATTCTCTATGGTTACTGGGACAATTTGTTCAGTTACTCTGTCACAAACAGCCTCCTTTGTCCCACAAAATCATGTCAACTGTCACAGAGCAAACCATTTGAGAGTGTGGATGATTCAGGGCTCACCCATCCCTTCTACTGGGTAAATAACCTCACAGTGGGTTGGCAGCATCTTCCCATGTCAATTTGGCTTCAGTGACAGCCCTGCTCTGGCAGGTTTCTAACAGAGGTTCTGTGACATATCCCATTGGCTGGGTCCAGAAGATTATAGTAGTTTTAGTCCCAGGCTGGGGAGTTTCTAACTGTTAGCTATACTCTGTGGTTCTTTTGCCAATTGTGGGTAGACCTCAAACAGCTGAAATTTGGGGCTCTGTTCCCATGAGCTCCCCTGTAACTTGAATTCTTCTCTTAACCTCAAGAGTCTGCAAAAGGTGATTGGCAAGTGTTCAAGAACAAGCTGTCTCAAGAGATTTCCTGTACTTCCTGCTGCTGCGAGGCAGGCCAGGCGTCCCCAGAGAAAAACCTTCTTCATGATAGGTTAGCACTTCTGCTGCCAGTGATGGCCAGAAGTCAGATGTGCAGAAAGCACAAAAAAAAGAAAAATAATAAACAAGAAAAAAAGAAAGAAATATGCACCACACTTCATTTGTTTGTTTTTTTAGACTTGAAAACCCATACAACTCAGTGTGGGTTCGCTGATGTCAAAGGTGCAGAATGAACTGGGATGTTATCCTTACTGC
This sequence comes from Notamacropus eugenii, assembly GCF_028372415.1. Lineage (NCBI taxonomy): Eukaryota > Metazoa > Chordata > Mammalia > Diprotodontia > Macropodidae > Notamacropus > Notamacropus eugenii. The sequence continues at coordinate 463,114,446 of NC_092873.1, read as the reverse complement.
CATGGTTTTATGGAAAACTGGCTGACCTCTTGAGTGGAAATATTTCATGAAATCACAGATTCTTGGATTGGATAGGACATCAGAGCTCATCTAGTCCAAGTCATGCCTCAGGAAATCCCAGGGCTCCCTTTCACCTTCAGGATAAAATATAAAATTCTGTGTTTGACATTCAAAGCCCTTCACAAGCTAGTTTTTGCCTGTCTTCCCAGTCTTTTTCCACTTTACTCCCTTCAATGCAGTGACACACACCTCTTTAATGTTCCTCAGTTCTCCATCTCTCAACCATAGGCATTTTCTTGGACCATCCCCCATGCCTGGGATGCTCTCCTTCTACATCTCTGCCTCCTGGCTCCTCTGGCTTCTTCCTTTCCAACAATAAAGAAGTGAGACTTTTCTGGGTAAAGACTCACTTCTTGAAAAAGCCTAGCACAGTGCCTTGTACATACAGAATCAATGTGGTTTTTTTCTCATTTTTTCAAAAGCCTGAGTTTCCCTGTCTTATCAAGATTGTGGCAGCCACTCATGGACTTGATCTCACTATGATTAAAACAGGAGCTAGGTCCTGCTCCATTTTTAACCTGGAACAGTTCACCCCTCCTTAATCAATCTGGTACCCCCCAATCCCACTTCCAAGAGCTCATTGTACGAGTGCCAAGCTTAGTTCTGACATCTGATTGGAATAGCCCTCTGCAGCTCCAAAATTCAGCAGTTCTGCCAGCCTCAGCCTCTCTGATTGAATGGATTACAAACATGCCCCATCATGGCAGGCCAAGTAGTAAAGAGTTAATAATTTTTTTGTTTAATTGAAATTGAATATTATAGATGGAGTTCTTGGCCAATCTTGGTAGGATATGATCATGTAACTTCTAAGACTCCTTCTAGTTCTGAGACTGTGTGATTATAAGTCCCCTGATTCCAACACAGTGGTATTCTTTTCTATTACAGCTGCCTTAGGCAACCAGCTGTTTAAATGTGTCTAACTAGATTTATTCTCTTCCTCCCTTCCCCTAAGAGGGTGTTCAGAGAGCCTATAGACAGATATCCCCTAGGGAAGCCAAGACAACCCCATGCCACCTCCTTCTGCCTCTCCCTATTTTCACAAAGAGAAAATAATAACTTCTTGTTGTTCAGTTGTTTTGGATTCTTCATGACCCCATTAAGGGTTTTCTCGGCAAAGATGCTGGTCTTCCATTTCCTTCTCTAGCTCATTTTACAGATTTTGTTGTTGTGTTTGTCCTTCATTGTCAAAGAGGACCATGACATCAAGATGATGACATGACTTGCAGTTGAATTTGATTTGAGTGAGGGAGGGCTGTGCAAGATCATCAACCTCACTTTCTTCTCCTGAGCCATCTGGGTCCAGTGGCCTGATATTCATTGGGATGACTGGATATGGCTCAGGATGCAATGTGAGACCCTGGCCCTTTCAGGCCATTCTCACTTTGGGTGAGGTACACCTATTCAATGAATAGGCTTCTCTAAGTTACTCAAGGGATGGCCCCTTTATTCAAAAAGAAAAATCAAACTGGGAGGAGAAGACCCTCAGGATTCCTAGGTAAAAGAGAAACAATTACTATTTCATTATGAGGAAACTGAGGCAAACAGGGTTAAGTGACTTGCTCAAAGTCACATGGCTAGTGAATGCCTAAGACCATATTTGAACTCACAAAGATGAGTCTTCTTGACTCTACACCTCACCTTCTATCCACTGTGACACCTAGCTACCCTAAATAATAGCTAACACAAGAAAGAAGAGGAGAGGCAGAGAGCCATTTGGATCATTCATGTGGATGCCCAAAATATATACCTCTTTATTGTACCCTTTCCTTGCAGCCAACCCCAAACCAAGCTCATTTAGCCCTTCAACCACACACCCACACACACACCCAAAGCTTAGATTTGTGGGGTTTCTTCCTGGTCTGTGACTACAGTCACAAACTGTGTTTCTCTGGCCCAGCACCTGTTGGTATCTCAAATTCTCAAGGCCTATAGGAAAGAAAAATAGAAAAGGAGACAAAAAAAATAAAACAAACTCCACCACCACAACAACAACCATAAAACCATAGTCTTTTAATTCACTTGTGCAATAAATGTTCCCAGATCAGCAAACTGATTACTTTGAGCAAGGAAAATAATCTTCACATGATGATTGAAGCAATCAACTTTCTGCCTTATTGGAACTTACCCAATGGCCCATATCTTTTGATTGCATTTGGAGATTGAAACTGGAAGATTACTAGTGAATGAATCTAATCAAACCAGGAAAAAGGAGTCAAGGGCCTTGGACTCACTGATATCTCTTCCTGCTACCCATATTCCATGGTCGCTTCCAGGGTAAAAGATCCCAGGAATATGGTGGTGCTGTCAGAAGTAGGTGCAACCTCTTATATTAAGCCCCTCTTCATCCAACCCCTCCTTTCATCCTTACCCCACGTCCAGTGGCTGTTGCTTTTGCCCTCTCAAAATTAGCTTATATAAATTTGTAAAAACGTATTTGCTCATTGGGATGCATATTGTATCACCCCAGTAAAATGTAAGCTCCCTGAGGGTGGGAACTGTTGTCTTTGTTACCTATCCCCAGACTTAATAGATTTGCATTTAATTGAATTAAATTAGAATCTATTATCAGGGCCAGAAAGTAAACTGAGAAAATAGAGACAGCTTGATAACATAGAAAAGACACTGAATTTGGAGTCAGAAGACTTGGATTCAAATTCTGACTGCTCTGTACTAGTGATGTTCTCTTAGGTAATCACTAATCCTCTCTGTGCTTCAGGGCAAGATGATAGATGATTTCTAAGGTTCCTTTCAGCTCTAAGTGATTGAATTCTGACCTTTGGAGATCATCCACTCCAGGACAGCTTGGGATAGATGGAAATCTGACCTCTTTCTTAAAAGCCTCCAGAAGAGATGTTACTTCCTCCCTCAAGAGCTCCATAGCTAATCACCATCAAGCTCTTCCTTCTCTTTGACTTGTAATTGTACCCAAATTCCATTCCCTTTTACTTCAGTATATGCAAAGAATGCCTAGTCACCATGGTATAAATAAATTCTCATAATCTATTAGTCCAAATGCTATCTAAAAATTTTTATAAGGTATTGGTCCAAATATAATCTAACAAATTCTTATCAACTATTGGTCCAACAGGGCAGCTGAGTGACCCAGTAGATGGAATGCTGGTCCTAGAGTTGGGAAAGACTCAACCGCTTGGCCTCAAACACTGGCTAGTTATGTGACTTTGGGCAAGTCATGTAACCCTGTATGCCTCAGTTTCCTTATCTGCAAAGTGAGGTAAAGGAAATGCAAACCACTCCAGTATATTCACCAAAAAAAAAAAAAAAAAAAAAGGGCTCATGAAGAGCTAGAAAATGACCAAACAACCACAATATTGGTCCAGATATAAGCCGTACTTTGTTCCCGAATCTGGCATTATAAAAAATCCAGGTAGAGTTTAAAATCATGGCTTTCAAAAAGCTCTAACTTTAGGGAGGTGGTCGACATGGGAGGGAGTGGGAGAGGGGAAGCTATAGTCAGGCTAGTAAGAGTATATGTTGTGAAACTTTATAGATTTGGAATAACTAAGGAGTGAAATATAGCCAGTCTGAATTGGCAAAATACCAATTCCACAGAGTACTTAGAGGAAAATTAAAATTGTTTTCTTTTCAAGAGTCTAACCTGTGGCTTAGAAACAAAGTTCTGGGTTTATAGAACAGATTCAATCTTGGGGACATGTCAAGCACGTACATGCCTCCACCCAGCGTTTTTTCATATATTTCCCTAGGGAAACCAGAGTTTAGCTTATCTGGATGTTTTCACAAAAAACGTAAAAGGCCCTTGAGGTCCCATGCAAACATTTAAGCTAACCAAATTTAATATAGGGTCAGACTTTATTTAATAAAACCAAACAAAGAACTCACACCAGAGTCTGTAATCAGTTAAGCAGATATCCTTCTTTCTCTGGTAAGCCCTGTTTTCCAAGAACATATACAACCACCTAGAAGAGAGATTTTCAAATTTACTGATCTCAGGACCCCTTTAAACTCTTAAAAATTGCTGAGGCCTCCAAAAGATCTTTTACTAATGTGAGTTCTGTCCTAGAGTGTGTTGGTAAACGCTTAATATCTGGCTCTCTGGAAAACAAAAGGCTCACATTTAGGTTTAATTTGCATTATTAACATTTTCTCCATCGCTTGAAGTCTAGACAATCAGCAAAATAATAAATAATTTATAAATAATAAATAATAATTGATTTATAATGTTTGCTGATTTCCACGCTAATTTAACAATTGGCTCTCCCATTTTGGAAATTTAGAATGTTGGATTTTAAAGATATTTGTAGATTAATTCATTTAAAATAACAGCAACAATTATATGTTGACATAAATAAAGTTTCTGATAAAAATGATATCTTCCAAAACAAAGAGCAAAATTTAATGACAAGAGTGGCATTGTTTTATAGATTTTTTGTAAATCTTCATGTCTGGTGTAATAGAAGATAGCTGTATTTTCCTATCTACTTCTACATTTAATCTGTTGCAATACAGTGCTTTGAAGTATATGAAGAAAATCTAGATTTACATAGATATATAGTTGGAAAAGGGAGTATTTTGATAGGTAATGTTATTATGAAAATAGTTTTGAACCTCAAGAACCCCCACTGCCATGACTCTCTGGGTTCCAGGGATAACACTTTGAGAACAGATGCTATAGACTACACCAGTGATGTAAACTCAGATAGAAATAGGGGATCAATAAATGATACATAAGGATACCTTCCACAACATATTGACTTGGAAAACCACATATTAACATTATCTATGTTGTATCATTTTTTTTTATTCATTTTGTTAAATATTTCTCAATTATGTTTTGATCTAATCAGACACACTGAGAGCTATGGGTCAGTGGACTCATGTTTGACACCTCTATACTCCTCTGGATAGCTATCTCCATCTCATGTAAAGGGAAAGAATTTGAACTTGTGGTTGCCAGACAGTTAAACACCACCCCCACCTCCACCCCCTTTTTGGGAGCCCCACCTCCCTGGGACCTATACAGACCTTAAACTTAAAATTCCACTAAAGGTCAAGGGCTAGATTTACTTCTCCCCAATATGGTTTTATTCCTTAGTTTTCTTAGCTCTAACTCTCTCTTGGTTCAGATAGTCTTCTGGATGTATAGGAATCATGACTGCGTTCCTTTGATCCAGGAACTATTTTTCTGGGTTCAGGACACTTGGGCTAGAAACTACTTCATTGCTCTACTCCTACCCATTCTATTTCCATCATTGAGGGTAAATGATTCCATGAAGGGACTTGAATGGATTTGTAGTCTCTCCTTCAAGGAACCAAGTTCAAGCCTCCATGTAGTTCTTTCCTTCGTTGTCCCTTTGAACTTGATTCCACCATATCTACTTCCTGAATTCACTTCTTTCCCAGCACCAGCCCCACCTTCCTGCAATTCAACCATTTTCTCTGTTGTCTTCCTATTTTAGATTATAAGTTCCTTGAGGACAGAAACTATCTTTCTTTTTTATATTTGTATCCTTAGTATAGTGCTTAGCACATAATATGTGTTTAATATATGTTTGTGACTGACTTCATGTCTCCAGACTCCTTTTATTAACTAAGCATTACAGGTGTAGCTCAGGTATATGAAATATCTGTATCTCTGTGTGGTGTCAAAGGACCAACAAGTACCCAAGGTGGGAAATTTCACACTTTACCAAATAATTAACTTTCTGAAGAGGCAATAAATATCCAAGACAGTATCTGGGGACCAACTCAATAGACACAAAAAAAATGAGCTAAGAGTTAATACGCATTTATAAGAAAAAGTTTCTAGTAGATATGCTCTAATACATAATGATCATATGATTACAGAATCAAAGACCTAAAATTGGAAAAGACCTTGAAGTGTCCTGTAGTCTAACCTCCAACACACAGTTTACCAAGGAAGAACCTGAGATTCAGGGAGACCAAGCAATTTGCTCAGTCATGTAAGTAGCAAGCAAAAAGCTAAATCCAGAGTCCAAATCCAGGGCTTTTCAAATTATTTGCAATTAACAAGTCACATGCAAATAAATACTTGAAAAGCTGCTTGTTCTATGAAACATAATAAATATCCTCCCTTTGAAACTGTTTAAACCATTTCTGTGTTTAGCAAGATCAAAGAGGGAGAACACTTTATCTGTATAAGCCCACTGACCCACCAAAAAATGGTGATACTAGCCCACATGCTAGTAAAAGATTGGCTTAGTTTATTTCCATTAAAAAAAAAATTCCAGTAAACCTGGTTTTTTTCCTAATTAAGAACAGAGTGGATAAGATTTTGTTGATTGTAATAGCTTTCCTCTAGAAAGAAAATAAGCAACAAAAGTAAGCAAACAAATATTACCCTAAGAGTCAGATGAAAAGCAGGCTGAGGGTTAATGAGATCACTAGGCTAGAGATGAGTTAATGGATTCATGCTGTCGGTCATTCAGCAAACATTCATTAAGTATGTATTATATGTAAAGCCTCATGCTGGATATCACAGGACCTACAGAGATAAATAAATTGTAGTCCCTGCCCCCAAGGAGATGGCAACAGCAAGGTTGATAGAATGCATAGACAAATAACTGTAAATCAAAAAGGACCCTGGTAAATGCATAATAGAAAGAGAAAGTGTTCAGTGATCAAATGAAGGAAGACCATCATTTTCATTTGGGCAAGGAGAGGGATCAGGAAAAGCTGCCTAGAGAAGGGAACATTTGAGTTGGGCTTGAAAGTTGAGTAAGATGGCAATAAATAGAATTTAGGAAGATACTAAATGGAGATATATAGCAGGTGGAGGGAATGATGTATGTAGAGCTCCCTGTCTCCCCTTTCCCATCCCATGCTTGTTGATAGATATTGCACAGATGCATAGATATTCAGCCTGTGGCTCTAAGAAGCTGTAGCTTGCACAGCTACCACACCTAGATAAATTTTCCCTACAGAAAGACTAAATAAACCAGGTTAAGGATAGTACCAACATGCCTCAAACCCATTGGTGAGTTGGATGATTCTACTCAAGCATGTGAAGACTTCCCACACTGGAACGGATAGATGAGAACAATTTGTTCCAATGACCATGAAAGCAGCTGAAGCAGGCATTGTGGAATTCCTAGAGCTTGGTCAGATATCAAAGACACCAAGGTCATCAACTACATTCTGGGCCACAGACAGTCATCCTTATTTTTGTCTTGGCACTGGACTTGGATGACGCTGGAAGAGAGAATGAGGCTGATGGCTTTGCAACTCTGCGTCACTTTTTTTTTATTTATAGAATAAAACAAGCATTTCCATAACAACCTAATTTTAAATGTTGTGATTGCACACAATACTGTAAACCTACAATGGACAACTTGCTATTCCTTTTGAATATAAGGTTATCAAGCAAATTTCTGGGTTTTTTTCCTTTCTCTCTATCTCCTTACAGATGGCTACCATTAGACACAAATATGCATATATGTAAAATTATTTTATATATACTTCTATTTATCAGTTCTTTCTCTGTATGCAGATAGTGTCTTACTTCATATGTCCTTTGTAGTCAATTTGATTTTTTAGAATAGTCAAAAAGACTTGTACACACCATTTTTTTCCTAAAATTATTATTTATTATATCATTATGCTATTGATATTTTCCTGGTTCTGCTCATTATTTTGTGCAAGTCAATTCATGTTTTTCTAAGATCATTACACTCATCATTTCATATAGCACAATAGTATTCCATCACAATATATCACAACTTGTTCAGCCATTCCCCAATTGATGGACATCCCCATAAATTCTAGTTCTTTGCCACCACAAAGAGGGCTGCTATAAATATTTTAGAACATTTATGTTCTTTTTTTCCCCAGTCATCTTTAGAAATATTCCTAATAGTAGTATTGCTGGGTGAAGGGAGTTTAATAACTCTTTGCGCATAATTCCAGATTGTTCTCCAAAATGGTTGGATCAGTTCACAATTCTACCAACAATGAATTAGTGTTCCAGTTTTTCCACATCCCCTCCTTTTGATCCTTTTTAGCCAATCTGATAGGTTTAAAATGATATGTCAAGTTTGTTTCAATTTGCATTTAGCTGATATTATCTTATTCCCTATTTTGATTCCATTTCTTTTTCTTCTCTCATTGATATTGCTAGGAGTTCCATTACAATATTGAACAACATTGGTGATGATGAGCATGCTTGTTTCACACCTGATCGTACTGAGAAGGCTTCTAGCTTATCTCTATTACAAATAATGCTTCCTGATGGTTTTAGATAAATGTTTTTTTTATCAATTTAAGGAAAAATCCATTTATACCTATATTTTCAAGTGTTTTTAGTAGAAATGAGTGTTGTACTTTAGCAAAAGCTTTTTCTGCATCTATTAATATAATCATATCATTTTTAATTTTTTGATTATTGACATAATCAATTATGTTCATAGTTTTCCTTATCTTAAACCATCCCTGCATTCCTGGTATAAATCCCACTTGGTCAAAATGTATAATCTTTGCAAATATTGTTGCAGTCTTTTGGCTAGTATTTTATTTAGGATTTGAGCATCTATATTCACTAACGAAATTATCTATAACTTCCTTTCTGTTTTTATTCTTCATAGTTTAGGTAATAGTATCATATTTGTTTCATAATACAAGTTTAGTACAATTCCTTCTGTGTCTATTATGCCAAATAATTTCTTTAATGTTGAAATTAGTTGATCTTTAAATATTTGATAGAATTGATTTGTGAATCCCTTTCTCTTGGGAAAAACATTTATGGACTATTCAATTTCTTTTATTAAAAAAAGGTCTATTTAGATATTCTGTTTCCTCTTCTGCTAATCTATGCAATTTATATTTTTGTAAATATTCTTCCATTTCACTTAAATTGTCAAATTTATTGGTATATAATTGAGCAAAATAACTACTTATAATTGCTTTAATTTCATCATCATTACTGATGTATTCACCCTTTTCATTTTTAATACTAATGATTTGGTTTGTTTCTCTCTTTTCTAAATTAAATTAACCAATGGTTTATCTGTTGTATTGTTTTTTCATAAAACCAATACCTAGTGTTATTTATTAATTTAGTGGTTTTTACGCTCAATTTTATTAACCTCACCTTTAATTTTTAGAATTTCCAATTTAGTATTTAATTGGGGATATTTAGTTTGTTCTTTTTCTAGTTTTTGTAATTGCATATCCCACTCACTGGTCTACTTTTTCTATTTTATTCATGTAAGCATTAAAAGATATAAACTTTCCTCTGATCACTGCTTTTGCCATTTACCATAGATCTGGTATGTTGTCTCATGATTATCATTCTTTTCAAAGAAATTGTTGATTATTTCTATGATTTATTCTTTAGCCCACTCATTCTTTAAGATTAGATTGTTTAATCTACAAGTAGTTTTTAATCTTCCTTTACATGGTCCATTATTATACACAATTTTATTGCATTGTGATCTAAACAGGAAATTTTTGACATTTCTGCTTTTGACTATAAAAACTAATATGGGGCAGAGGGGGCAGAGGCAAGATGGCGGAGTGAGAGTAACAACTCACCTAAGCTCTTGGACAAACTCCTTTGGATACCTCTGAAAGGAGAATCTGACCAAATTTTGGAGGTGCAGAATCCAGTGGGAGACAGACTGTGGCGAATTCAGAGACCAGGACAGACTGGAAGGTCCATGGGAAGGATCTGCTCCAGGGGGGTGGGCCCACACCGCACAGCGCAGTGTGTCCAGCACAGCAGAGCAGAAGGGCCCCGGGAAACCTGAGAGCAGCAGGTGGAACCAGCAGAGCGGCAGCCGAGGGTGGGAGACCAGCAGAGCTGAAGGAGTGGCAGCTGCTGAGTGCCAGATATCAGCGCAGCAGCTCCTGAGACTTTCAACCCACAGATTAAATATCAGTAAGTCACCTATTTGAACTTCTGGGAGCCAGGATGGCAGAGTGGTCAGTAAATGCTCTCTTCTCCCCCCTTGATGACCTTGAAAGAACCATAAAATATTTTCCCAGAAAAATCCTGGATCAGTGGGAACAGCAGAGGGAGCAAATAGTCTCATAACATCTGAGGCTAGGAAAATAGTTAAGGGGGATTCCTCCTACTGTGGTGGAGGCAAACCAGAAGGACAGAGGACCCAGAGCAGAGGAAACTTGCACTAGAACCCAGGCAAGCCTCAGCACCAGGAGAGGAGCCCCAGGAGGGGCGGGAACTCACACTAGCATCTAGGTGTGCCTCAGCACTTCAGGGGAAATGGGAAGACAATAGGGCAGCTGGGATCACCATCCCCTGAGCTTGCCTTTGCCTAAGTTCAGCTGAGATCTCCCTGACAGACCACCCCTCCCCCACACTTAACTCCAGGGCTGATCAGGGAAACATAAAACAAAAACCTGCTCTTAGCTTTTTCACATGCCAGCTCAACACCAAGTTCTGCAGCTTCTAACTGAAAGAACCAGAAGCCACAACACACAATCACCATCACGAATAAAAAAAAAGCAAAATAAGAGCAAAAAAACCATAGAATCTTCCTATGGGGATAAGGACCGAATCACAAATACCAAAGAAGTCAGTACTGAGACTGTACTTCCATCTGAAACTTCAGAAGGGACTATGAACTGCTTGCATGCACAAACAGCTCTCCTGGAACAGCTGAAGAAGGAAGTAGAAGAAAAACTGGCCAATGATTTTAAAACTATAAAAAAAGAATTCACCGATGAGAACATCTCTTTGAAAAGGAAAATTGAACAAATGGAAAAGGAAGTACAAAAATTAACTGGAGAAAATAACTCCCTAAAAGGAATAGTTGGTCAAATGGAAAAGGAAACACGAAACCTAACTGGGAAAATTGGACAAATGGAAAAGGAGATGCAAAAGTTAACTGAAGAAAACAATTTGATAAAGATTAGAATTGGGCAAGTAGAAACTAATGACTCAATGAGACAGCAAGAATCAGTCAAACAAAATTTAAAGGATGAAAAGATAGAAGAAAATGTAAAATATCTAATTGGAAAAACAAGTGACCTGGAAAATAGATCCAGGAGAGAAAATTTAAGAATTATTGGCCTGCCAGAAAGCCATGATGAACAAAAGCTGGACAACATCTTTGAGGAAATCATCAAGGAAAACTGCCCAGAAGTGCTAGATCCAGAGGGCAAATAGTTATCGAAAGAATTCATTGTTCACCTCCCAAAAGGGATCCCAAACTCAAAACCCCAAGAAATATCATTGCCAAACTCCAGAACTATCAAGTGAAGGAGAAAATACTACAAGGAGCCAGAAAGAAACAATTCAAATATCGAGGAGCTACAGTCAGGATCACACAGGACATTGCAGCTTCTACATTAAAAGATCGAAGGAATTGGAATCCAATATTCCATAAGGTAAAGGAGTTGGGACTACAACCAAGGATCAACTACTCAGCAAAGTTCAGCATAATATTTCAGGCAAGGAGAAGGTCAGTCAATGAAGTAAGGGATTTCCAGACCTTCCTGACAAAAAAGCCAGAACTTAATAAACAATTTGATCTTCAAATGCAGGTCTCAAGAGAAGTATAAAAAAGTAAACGGGGAGAAAAAAAAAAACTTGTTACTCAATTTGGGCAAACTATTTACCTCCCTATAAGGAAAGGTGATACCTGTTAATCTTGAGAATTGTGCATCTATTATGAAATATAAAAGGGATATACATAGAAGGAATGGGTATAAAGTAAATGATGTCATGTTAAAAATATGATTTAAGTATGCAAAAGGATTGTAACAGGAGGTATGAAAAGGAGGAAGCAGAAAATGTTAAATTACATCAAAGGAAGAAGTACAAAATTATAGTAGAAGGAAAGAGGGGAGGGAGATGAGCATTGTTTGAGAGGTACTCTCATCTGATTTGTTTCAAGGAGGGAACAATAAACTTAAGTAGATAATCCTAACTAGCTCTATAGGCAGTAGGAGGGGAAGGGGGAAGAAAGGGGAGGGAAGCTAAAAGGGAGGGAAAAAGTAATAAGGGTAAAGGGGAGTAAAAGGGAGGGAGGCTAAAAGAAGGAAGGGAAGGCTGCAGGAGGAGGTGGTGAAAAGTGAATACTATTGAGGAGGGTAAGGGAGACAAGAGAGCTAAAAGCACAAATGGTGGGAAAGAGGATGAGGGAAATACACAGATTGTAACCATAACTGTAAATGTGAATGGAATGAACTCTCCCATAAAATGGAGACGGATAGCAGAATGGATTAAAAGCCATAATCCAACAATATGTTGTTGACAAGAAACACATTTGAAATGGGGGGGGATACACGCAGGATAAAGGTCAAAGGTTGGAGCAGAATATATTGTGCTTCAGCTGATGTAAGAAAAGCAGGAGTAGCAATCCTAATCTCAGACAAAGCAAAATCAGAAATAGATCTAATCAAAAGAGATAAGGATGGAAACTATATCCTACTAAAAGGCACCATAGACAATGAAGCAATATCATTATTAAACATGCATGCTCCAAGTAGTATATCATCCAAATTCTTAGAGGAGAGGTTGGGGGAGTTGAAGGAAGAAATTGACAGCAAAACTATACTAGTGGGGGACCTCAACCTCCCCCTCTCTGAACTTGATAAAGCTAACTTCAAAATAAACAAAAGAGAGGTTAAGGAGGTAAATAAAACTCTGGATAAGGTAGATATGATAGATCTCTGGAGAAAATTGAATGGGAATAGAAAAGAATATACCTTTTTCTCAGTGGTACATGACACATTTACAAAAATTGAACATGTGCTAGGACATAAAAATCTCACAATCCAGTGCAGAAAGGCAGAGATAATCAATGCATCCTTCTCAGATCATAATACAATAAAAATTATATGTAATAAAAGGCCATGGAAAGATAAATCAAAAATCAATTGGAAATGAAATAATCTAATCCTAAAGAAGGAGTGCGTTAAAGAAGAAATCATAGAAACAATCAACAAGTTCATTCAAGAAAATGACAATAATGAAACAACCTACCAAATCTTATGGGATACTGCAAAAGCAGTTCTTCGGGGAAGTTTTATGTCTTTGAATGCCTACATAAATAAAACAGAGAAAGAGGAGATCAATGACTTGGGCATGCAGCTGAAAAAGTAGAAAAAGAATAAACTGAAAATCCTCAAGTAAATACCAAATTAGAAATACTGAAAACCAAAGGAGAGATTAATAAAATTGAAACTAAGAAAACCATTGAATTAATAAATAAAACCAATAGTTGGTTTTATGAAAAAACTAATAAAATTGATAAACCTTTGGTCAATTTGATTAAAAAAAAGAAAGAAGAAAATCAGATTACTAATATTAAAAATGAAAGGGGTGAACTCATTTCCAATGAGGAAGAAATTAAAACAATAATTAGAAATTACTTTGCCCAACTTTATGCCCACAAATTTGATAATCTAAATGAGATGGATGAGTATTTTAAAAAATAGAAATTGCCCAGATTAACAGAAGAGGAAGTTGAATACTTAAACAACCCCATCTCAGAAAAAGAAATTTAACAAGCTATCAATGAACTCCCTAGGAAAAATTTTCCAGGGCCAGATAGATTTACAAGTGACTTCTATCAAACATTTAAAGAACAGTTAATTCCAATACTATATAGACTATTTTTGAAAATTGGGGAAGAAGGAGCCCTCCCAAATTCTTTCTATGATACAAATGTGGTTTTGATACCCAAACCAGAAAGAGACAAAACAGAGAAAGAAAATTATAGACTAATTTCTCTAAAGAATATAGATGCAAAAATTTTAAATAAGATTTTAGCAAAATGAATAAAGCATCTTATCACAAGAATAATACATAATGATCAGGTAGGATTCACACCAGGAAATCAGGGCTGGTTCAATATTAGGAAAACTATTAACATTATTGATCATATCAACAACAAAACTAACAAAAACCACATGATTATCTCAATAGATGCAGAAAAAGCTTTCGAAAAAATACAACACCCATTCCTATTAAAAACACTGGAGAACATAAGAATAAAGGAAACTTTTCACAAAATTATAAGCAGTATCTACCTAAAACCTTCAGCAAGCATTATATGCAATGGGGATAAGCTAAATGTATTTCCAATAAGATCAAGGGTGAAACAAGGATGTCCATTATCACCACTATTATTCAATGTGGTACTAGAAATGTTAGCTGTCACAATTAAACAAGATAAAGAAACTGAAGGAATAAGAATAGGCAGCTCTAGAAAATAATTATCTGATAGTTTAATTGGTATGGCACAAAATAAGTAAATTAATTTAGGCAGAATTGTCATTTTTATTATATTAGCTCAGCCTACCCATGAGCAACTGATGTTTTTCCACTTACTTAAATCTGATTTTATTTGTGCAAAAAGTGTCTTGTAATTGTGTTCATATAGTCCCTGGGTTTGTTTCAGCAGGTAAACTCCCAAGTATTTTATAGTGTCTGCGCTAGCTTTAAATGGGATTTCTCTTTCTATTTCTTGCTGTTGGACTTCATCTGGAAGAACAAAAGGTCCAGAATATCAAAGGGACTGATGAAAAGGAATGCTAGGGAAGGTGGCCTAGCGCTACCAGATCTCAAATTGTACTATAAAGCAGCAATTATCAAAACCACTTGGTATTGGCTAAGAAACAGAAGGATAGACAAGTGAAATAGACTTGGCACTCAAGACACAGTAGGCAAGGAATATAGCAACCTCCTGTTTGATGAACCCAAGGACCCCAGCTTCTGGGATAAGAACTCACTATTTCACAAAAATTACTGGGAAAACTGGATAATAGTGTGGCAGAAACTAGGCATAGACCCATGCCTGACACCATACACAAGAATAAAGTCCAAATGGGTACACAATTTAGGTATAAAGATTGATACCACGGACAAACTGGAGGAACAAGGAATAGTGTATTTATCAGATTTATGGAGAAGGGAAGAATTTTTTCCTAAAGAAGAGATAGAAAGCATTATGAAATGCAAGATGGATAATTTTGATTACATTAAACTGAAAAGTATTTGCACAACCAAACTTAGTTCGCCTACACAGCATGACTATAGTGAAAACATATTCAATAGGAAAGTATATCTAGATCCTATATAGAATTGTATGTCGTCTTGGGGAGGGAGGAGGGTGGTGTGGAGTAGGCGGGGGGGGGCAAAAATCTAAGTTTTATGGTAGTGATTGTAGAACATTAAAAAAAATAAATTAAATAATTAAAAAAATACTAATATATAGCCAATTTTATAAAGGTACTGTGAATCACTAAGAAAATGGTATATATTTTTTTCTATTTCCATTCCATTCCTCTGGTCATCTGCCAGCCTCCCCCCACCCCATTACATTACTACTCATTATCTCCACCTGTAATTCATTTAACTTTTGTTTTTTTCAAAAAAATAGATGCCATGGTATTTGGTGCATATAGGGTCAGCACTGATGTTGCTTCATTGTCTATGGTACTGTTTTTTCAAAATATAGTTTTCCTGTTTATCTCTTATAATTAAATCTATTTTAGCCTTAACTTTGTCTGAGATGATAATTGCTACCCCTGCCTTTTTTGTGTCAGCTGAAGCATAATAAATTGTACTCCAACCTTCCATTTTAACTCTGTGTGTATTTCTCATTCTTAAATGTGTTTCTTGTAAACAATATATTGTTAGATTCTGATTTTTAATCCATTCTACTGTTTCTGTTTTATGGGTGAGTCCATCCTGTTCTCATTGTGAATTTTCCTCCATCTTATTTTTACTCACTATTGTCTTTCTCAGACTCTCTTTTTATCCTATCCCTGTTACCTTATCTTCTACCATTACTCTCCTCTCCCCTATTCTACCCACTCCTCTAAAAGTCTTTCCTTAATCCTCTCCTCCCATCCTCTTAAAACTTATTCTACAAACCCTCCTAAAAATCTTCACACCCTTCTTCCCCCAGGTCTCTCATCTCTCTGCAAGTCCAGAAGACTTCTTCACCCCTCAAGATGTATACATTGCTTCCTCTTCAACCTAGATCCAATGAGAGTAAGGTTCAACATTACCTGCCCTCCATCTCCTGCTTCTTCTGTATCAGTTCTTCTTTTCATGCCCCATTTTATGAGATAATTGCTTCTTTTAAACCTTTTCCCACTTAATTTTGTTTTTTTTTTAGAATCACCTCATCATATACAACTCAGCCCCAACAATTCTTCCAAACTATCCTAGTAATGATGACAGTTTTATGACAACTGATAATATTTTCATATATAAGAAGTAAACAGTTTGACTTTAATGAGTCCCTTATAATTAGTCTTTAATGTTTTCTTTATGTTTCTTCTTCTATATGGAATTTTGTATTGAGTTCTGGTCTTTTGTAACAAATACTTGAAAGCCTTTCACTTCATGAAACATCCCCTTTTTTTTCTTTCAGTATTTATACTCAACTTCAATGAGTAAGTTATTCTTGGTCACAACCTCAACTCTTTTATCCTTTGAAATGCAATGTTCTAAGACTTGCAGTCTTTTAGTGTAAAAGGTTCTAGGTCTTGTGAAATCCTGACTGTATCTCTGCCATATTTTTTCCTTGCTGCTTGCAATATTTTCTCCTTAACCTGGGAATTTTGAAACTTGCTCTGATATTCCTGTTAGTTTTCCTCCTGAGATCTCTTTCAGGTGGTGAATGGTAGATTTTTTTTTTCTATTCTACTTTCTCTTCTTGTTCCAGAACTTCATGGCAATTTTCCTTAATAATTTCTTGTAATGTTGTATCCAGATTCTTTTTTTGATCATAACAATACATATATATATAGTCTCTCCTCAGTCTATTCTCCAGATCAGTTGTTTTTCTGAGATGTTTCCAATTCTTTTTTGTTTTTTCTAGTTTTATTATTTCTTTGTGTCTGTAAACGTCATTTAATTCCTTTTGCCCAATTCTAATTTTCAAGGAAATATTTTCTTCCTTAAGATTTTGAATCTCTTAGCAATTTGGAATATGCCCAATGGGCTACGAAAATGTGCATACCCTTTGATTCAGCAATATTGCTTCTAGAACTGTATCCCAAAGAGATTATAGAAATGGGAAAGGGTCCCATATGTACAAAAATATTTATAGCAGCTCTCATTTGTGGTGGCCAAGAACTGGAAATCAAGGAAATCCCCATCAAATTGGGGAATGGCTGAACAAGATGATATATGAAAGTAATGGAATACTATTGTGCTATAAGAAATGATGAATAGGAAGACTTCAAAGAGGCCTGGAAGGACCTATGTGAACTGATAACTGAGTTAAAGGAGAAGAACCAGGAGAGCTTTATACACAGCAACAACTATAGTGTCCAAGGAATTTTTCTGGTAGACTTAACCCTTCACAGTATTGCAAGGACCTAAAAAAATTCCCAATGGACTCAAGGCAAAATGCCTTCCACATCCAAAGAAAGAACTATGGAATTGGATGGCAGAATGAAGCAGACCATTTTCTCTTGTGCTATGTTTTGTTTTCATGGTTTCTCCCACTCATTTTAAATCTTCTATGCAACATGACTAAGATGAAAATGTATTTAATAAGAATGTATGTATACAACCTATGTAAGATCGCACACCATCCTGGGGAGGGAGGGGGAAAGGAGGAGAGAAGGTAGGAGAGGGAGGGGGGAAAATTCTAAAATATATGGAAGTGATTATAAAAAACTGAAAGCAAGTAAATTACTTAATTAAAAAAACAAATAAAAGTGATTGTTGACAACTAAAAAAAAAAAAGATTTTGGATCTCTTTTTCCAACTACCTAATTTTGTTTCATAATTTTCTTGGATTGCTTTTAATTTTTTGCCAATTTTTCCTCAGTCTCTCTTATTTGAATTTTTAATTTCTGTTTAAGTTCTTCCAAGAACTCTTTTGGGGCTTGTGACCATTTGATGTTACTCTTTGGGGTAGGATTGACTTTTTTCTTGCCTCACCATCTTCCTCTGAATCTGAACCCAGATCTTCTGTCATACCATAGTAGCTATCTATAGTTAGGTTCTTTTTCTTTGGCTTACTCATTTTTATGTTTATTTTATTCTATTTTGTCTTTAGCAGTTTATTATTATAATCAGGTTTTAATATCCAGTTTTGGGTAATGTTTTACCAGACCTCAGGTCTGTCTTCCTTAAATCCAATTCACAGACAAGTGAAGACATCAGTTTGTGATATCATTGGTCCTCTACAAAAACAAAATATGACTAAGAACAGCAAGAAGTGCTGATTAATTAAAGTACTACCAGATTAATTAGAGTACTACCAATTCTCAATTGTGGGAATAAGGGAGTGGTCCTAATAAATGAAGCTTTACTGTATTTAAGAAAAGGTAAAATCTCCCTCGTCTTCATTTTCTCCTGTGGAAAAAAAAAGCTAGGTACCTAGCTTATGAAAAAAAATTGAAATGCATATGCTTATTATATTTTGATTCACTTCTCACTAAAATGAGTAGTTCATAGATCATAGCTTTAGAATTAGAAGTGATTTCAAAGGTCATGCAATCCAAGCCCATCAACAAGGTAGAAATGATTGATGAAGTGAAAATAAAATCTTGAGAAACAGTGAGAAATGTTAGTTTAATTTCATAATAGCTAAGTCCCACTGATGTTTAAAATTTTGGAAATCTGATTTCTTAAAATCTCAATTAAAGTAAGGATCATCTCATGATCTGCTGCTAAAAAGGAGAAATGGCTGAGGAAGAATGAGAGTTTAGGAAAAGAACCACTGGAAAGGAAAGTAATTCTTATAAGAAAACAGAAAAATCAGGACCAATATAGCAGTAAAGCTCAAATTTTTAAAAAGGAAGGAAAAGATTTTAAAAGATGGAAGCCATCATAATAAAGGATGAGTACCAAAAAATGGCACGAAACCATTAAAATAATGTCCACAAGGCAAATGAGTCAGAGCTTGTCCCCTCCCCCCAAAAAATGTGCTAAATTCAACAAAAGGAACTATGGAAAGGAGGGAAGATACATTCACTGCTTGGGAGGTAAAGTTGATTGAATTGAACTAGCATTTTTTTAAAGCCCTTACTATTCTCCAGCATTTCACCATGGAGTGAGGAGCAAAACAAAAGAGGCTTTGCCCTTAACTATATCCAAAAGGTAATCAAACTGTGGATACCCTTTCCAGTAATACTACTACTAGATCTGTGACCCAAAGAGATCATAAAAAAGGGGAAAGAACCTACATACACAAAAAATATTTATAGCACCTCTTATTGTGGTAGAAGGGGTTAGAAATTGAGAGGATGCTCATTAATCAGGGAATGACTGAACAAGTTGTGGTATATGAATGTCATGAAATACTATTGTACTTTAAGAAATGGTGAGCAGGAAGATTTCAGAAAAACCTGGAAAGACTTATATGAACTGATGCTGAATGAAGTGAACAGAACCAGGAAAATAATGTACACAGTAACAACATTGTGCAATGATCAACTATGATTGACTTAACTTTTCTCAACAGTACAATGATCCAAGACAATCCCAAAAGACTCATAATGGAAAATGCTGTCCACATCCAAAGAAAAAACTGATGGAGCTTGAATGCAGATCAAAGCATAGTATTTTCACTTTCTTTGTTTATATCATGCTTTTTTTCTGTTTCTTCTTTCACAACATGACTAATATGGAAATATGTTTTCCATAACTGCACATGTATAACCTATATCAGATTGCTTGCCTTCTTGGGGAGGAAGGAAGGGAGGAAGGGAGGCAAAAAATTTGGAATTCAAAAATCTTACAAAAAAATCTTACAATCTTACAAAAAAATTAATGTTGAAAATAGTCTTAACATATAATTGGAAAAAAATAAAATATTGTTTACATTAAAAAAAATTTTTTTTAAGATTCCCTACCCTCTAAAAGCTTCCATTCTACTGGTGGGTTGGGAAAAAGAAAATTCTAATTGTTAGGAAGTTGTTCCTTACTGCTTCCCTAAATTTTCCTCTTTGCAACTTTCTTCCATCCCTGATAGTTCTCTCTTCCTTTCTGGATCAAGCAAAAGAAGGCTAATCCCTCTTTCACATAAACCTCCAAGTATTTTAGGACATCTCTCATGGCTTCCAAGTTTTCTCATCTTCAAGGAGAACATTTCCATTCCCTTCAACCATCTTCAAACTAAATCTACCACCTTCATTTCAGAGGGAAAATGTGTCCTGCAGAATGAAGCATAAATTTGCTTGAGGCCTAGAGTAAAAAAAAAAATCATGTATCTTTAGAGCATAAGTCTGCCTATTTCACAGACTGGATCAAGAGTTAGCCCAAGAGTAGGAAGGAAGATAGTTAGTTAGTTAGCTGACTCATTTTATCACAAAACTGATTTCACACTACCTTTGTCACCTCCTAGATTCCTTTTAGGAAGAAAGGGACCAAAGCTCCTTCACTGACCAGGCTAAGTAAAACCAGAGAGAGAGGCCTGGGACCTTTGGCACTCTGAGCCCCACAGCCTACCCTGCCTCTGGCCTTGATCTACTGAACTTTGGACTGTGGCTGACCATTTGTCTATTGGGTAATAACTTGGGTCTATAGTCCCTAGTAGGCATCTATTGCTCCTGCTCATGCCACCCATCCCCCTTCTCCTGGTCTGTTCTATACCTCATCACCAAGAACTCTCAGTATCCTGTTAAACTAACTCCCAGCTCAGTCACCCACTGCCTTAAAATTCTAAGACCTCCCATGTGGTCCTGTCAAACTCACCCTCAAATCTACCAGGTGGCCTAGCTCCCTAGAACTCTAGGACAGTGGCATAAATTCTCTACTGCCCTCCAATCCCCAACTCCAACTCCCTTCCTGCACCTCACAAGTAATTTAGAATTTTGATTCCTGGTTCATGGATTGTGTGTCAAAGAAAGGAACCTATGACCCTCTTTCACATGTGTATCTCACTTGAATTTCATACCCTCAGCAGAGATTCTTATTGCTTCAATATAATTGGTTTCCTTTATAAGTCTTTATTTTACATAATCAAAAATATTGTTTCGAGAAGGTGTCCATAGGCCTTACCAAACCACTGAAGGGGTCCATGAAAAAGAAAGATTGGAAAGAAAATTAACAAATAACAAATAAAGATTGGAAAGAAAATTAACAAATAACAAATGTGTTTTTCCTCTGACAGCAAGCATTTACATATTTGTAGCATTATAGGTTTATTTCTTTTGCAAAAAAAAATAAGTATTAATGTCTTCTGATTATTACTTTTATTATATTCAGCACTCTGAATGTAATATATTCATACATTATGTATAATCATATATTATATAATCAGAATAATGATTATTTTTCATAATTTTAATCAGAAGCAGTCATGCAATCAATGCACAAACAACAAAATTGTTGTATACGATCGTAAAACTTTCAAATCACTACAGAAACGTATGGTGATAACAAAGAATCGGAAACAAAGTAGATGTCTATCAATTAATTGGGTAATGGCTAAACAAATTGTGGCACATGAATGTGATGGAATATTACTGTGCCTTAAGAAATATGTGTAGCGAATACAGAGAAAAATGGAAAGATCTACAAGAACTGATGGAGATAGAACTAAACAAAGCCAAAAAAACAAACCTCACAATGATTTCTACAATGAAAACTGAAAAACAACCATATTCTAAAAGTGAATATATAGAAATAAAAATCAAGCATGACTCAACTGAAGGTTTATGAGAAGTTACCACCAACTACCCTTTGTGAAGGTGGAGGCCTGTAGATGTTACACATTGCACGTATACACTTTCTAATGCATTTATCAGTTGTGATGAATTTTTTTCCTTTTAAAATATTCTTTGTTATATAGGATGACTTTCTATGGCAGAAGAAAGAGATGGGTAAGGGGGATAACTACATCATCCAGCTTTTAGATTCTATATTTCTCAATCCCTCAGAACATAACAGCTGTTTCCTATAACAGTCTGTTAGAGGAAAATTGGTCTATTAAAGCAACAATCAATACTCACAGTATAAATAGGGACTTGGACCCAACTGATCTGTAAATGAAAGACACTAAAGCAAACAACCTAAAAGCCAATGTTTGCATGAACTGACAAAGCATAATTCTTTGCTATTTACTGCTATGTGAATTTGGATGAGTCATCTAGCCTCTCTGGGCCTCAGTTTTCTGATCTGTAAGGGAATTGGACTAGTTGATATGCCTTCCACCTCTGAATCTATTGCCCTAAATCAGAACATGGAGTTTACAGTTTCAAACAAACTCATTTAGTGAATTGCTCTAAGTATATAGGAATGAAACTGTTAAATCATAACAGAACTGGAACATCAATGTGATCTCTAGAATGAAATAGACTAGGCATTTCTTTTGGTTTAAAATCCTGGTTATAAGGGGGTTCCACCAAAAAGAGTTTTGTCTCAGAAATATTGGGCATCATAGAACCCTTGACCTGGCCACAATGTGTTGAGATGACCTGGAATCGGTTTGAATTCAACTAGGAAGAAAGCTCTATGTAATATTTGCTCTGGTAGGTGTGAAAGAGTACAGAAAATTTCCATTTTCTATTCATGCTATGGAGAATTCAAGTAAAGGAGAATGAATTGGATGCAGTCTTGAAAGTATAATGTAAGTAGAAGGCATAGCTATCAGCAAATTCATCTAGCTCAAAGGTTATTATTAAGATTAGGCAAGAAAAGCAATTATAGAATGATTTGCTAATATGAGACTATAAAAAATTAGCAACAATTGTGTAATAAACATGGAAGGAAAATTATGGTTCTGATTTTTATACCACATGCAAAATGTGCCATACCATAGTTCATTCATTTGTTGACTTTGGTTCCTTCCACTCAGATCAAATAAAAATGTTCTGTTTGGCATTTGAAGCCTTTCATAACCTAGCCCCCTCCTACCTTCCCATTCTTCTTATACTTTACTCCCTAACAGGTATCCTTCCCTTCAATGTCACAGACCTCCTGGCTGTTCAACACAAAAGACTCCATCTCCGTCTGCTCCAGGCATTTTCTCTGGCTGTCCTCCACATCTGGAATGGTCTCCCTCCTTCACTCCACCTACTGACCTCCCTGGCTTCCTTTAAGCCCCCAGTAAAATCCTATTTTTACTGGAAGCCTTTCTCAACCCCTCTTTTTTTAACCTCATTTCTTATTTATTTTATTTTATTTTTTAAATCACATTATTTTATTTGTTTTTTAGGGTTCTACAGTCACTTCCATATATCTTAGATTTTTTCCCCCTCCCTCCCCCTTATTACCCCCTCTCTTCTCATTCCCTCTCTGAGACGGCACACAATCTTATATAGGTTCTACACATAACATTCCTATTAAATACATGTTGCATAGAAGAATTAAAATGAATGGAGAAACCATAAAACAAAACAAAACAAAACATAATGCAAAAGAAAATGGTCTGCTTCTATCTGCAATCCAATTCCATAGTTCTTTCTCCAGATTTGGAAGGCATTTTGCCTTAAGAGTCCATTGGAAATTTTGTAAGTCCTTGCATTGCAATGAAATACTAAGTCTACCAGAAAAATTCCTCACACACTGTGGTTGTTGTTCTGTACAAAGTTCTCCTGGTTCTGCTCCTTTCATTCAGCATCAGTTCATAAGTCTTTTTTTTTATTTGTTTTCAGTGTTCTACAGTCACTTCCATATAACTTAGATTTTTTTCCCCATTCCTCCCCTTTCTTCCCCCCTCCCGCCCCCTTCCTTCCCTGAGATGACATACAATTTTATATAGGTTCTACACATGCATTCCTATCAAATATATTTTCACCTTAGTCATGTTGCATAGAAGAATTAAAATGAATGGGAGAAATCATAAAACAAACCAAAATGTAATACAAAAGAAAATGATCTGCTACATTCTGCGATCAAATTACATAGTTCTTTTTCTGGATGTGGAAGGCATTTTGCTTTAAGAGACCATTGAGAATTTAAGTTCTTGCATTGCAGTGTAGTTCCAAGTCTACCAGAAAAAAGTCCTTGCACACTGTGGTTGTTGCTGTGTACAAAGTTCTCCTGGTTCTGCTCCTTTCATTCAGTATCAGTTCATGTAACTCTTTCCAGGCCTCACTGAAGTCTTCCTGTTCATCATTTGTCATAGTACAATAGTATTCCATTACATTCATATACCACAACTTGTTCAGCCATTCCCCAATTGATGGGCATCCCCTTGATTTCCAGTTTCTGGCCACCACAAAGAGAGCTGCTACAAATATTTTTGTACATGTGGGACCCTTTCCCATTTTTATGATCTCTTTGGGATACAGTCCTAGGAGCTATATTGCTGGGTCAAAGGGTATGCACATTTTTGTAGCCCTTTGGGCATAGCTGCAAATTGCTCTCCAGAATGGTTAGATCAGCTCACAGCTCCACCAGCAATGAACTGGTGTTCCAACTCTCCCACATCTTCTCCAACATTTATCTTCTTCCTATTTTGTCACGTTAACCAATGTGATAGGTGTGATGTGGCACCTCAGAGTTGTTTTGATTTGCATCTTTCCAATCAATAGTGATTTAGAGCATTTTCTCATATGACTATAGATAGCTTTAATTTTGTCCTCTGAAAACTGCCTGTTCATATCCTTTGACCATTTATCAACTGAGGAATGTCTTGTATTTCTTGTATATTTGACTCAGTTCTCTCTATATTTTAGAAATGAGGCCTTTATCACAGATACTGGTTGCAAAAATTCTTTCCCAGTTTTCTGCTTCCCTCCTAATCTTGGTTGCACAGAGTTTGTTTGTGCAAAACTTTTTCAATTTAATGTAATCAAAATTATCCACTTTGCACTTCATAATGTTCTCTTGTCTCTTGTTTGGTCATAAATTTCTCTATTCTCTATAAATCTGACAAATACACTATTCCTTGCTCCCCTGATTGGTTTATAGTATCAATCTTTATACCTAGATCATGTATCCATTTGGACTTAATTCTTTTGTGTGGTGTCAAGCATTGGTCTATGCCCAGTTTCTGCCACACTGTTATCCAGTTTTCCCAGCAATTTTTGTCACACAGTGGCAGAAGCTGGGATCCTTGGGTTTATCAAACAGTAGATTGCTATATTCATTGACTACTATGTCTTGAGTATCTAACCAATTCCACTGGTCTACCCCCTGTTTCTTAGCCAGTACCAAGTGGTTTTGTTGATTGCTGCTTTATAATACAATTTGAGATCTGCTAGGGCTAGGCCATCTTCCCTAGCATTTCTTTTCATTAGTTCCCTTGATATTCTGGACCTTTTGTTTTTCCAGATGAATTTTGAAATTATTTTTTCTAGCTCTAGAAAATAATTATCTGGTAGTTTGATTGGTATGGCACTGAATAACTAAATTTAGGTAGATTTGTCATTTTTATTATATTGGTTTGGCCTACCCATGAGCAATTGATGTTTCTCCACTTACTTAGATCTGACTTTATTTGTGCAAAAAGTGTTTTGTAATTGTGTTCATATGGTCCCTGGGTTTGTTTTGGCAGGTAGACTCCTAGATATTTTATAGTGTCTACCATAGCTTTAAATGGGATTTCTCTTTCTATCCCCAGCCCCTCTTAATTCTAGTACTTTCTTTCCACTAATTATTTCCTATTTATTCTGTATGCAGCTTGCTTTGCCTTTTTGGTTCACATTTTGACTTACCTATTACATTATAATATGCTTAAGGGTCTGTCTTTTACCTCCTTTTTTGTCCCCAGCACTTAAGTGTCTGGGGCTTAGTAGACACATAGTGGGTGTTTGTTGATTGATTGATCTTCCTCACATCCTCTCTTCATTGTGGGAAGATGATCTTGGACTCTCAAAGCTTATGCCAATGACTGTAAAGTCTGATAGGCCCTACTAAGCTGGGATAGTTGTTTATAAGGGCCAGATAATGGATTGGTTGTCCTCCCAAACCAAACCTAATCATGTTAGGAGAGAGTCCTCAGTGGAAAGGTGAGCCTCAAGGTAGGGTAGTGAATGTTTGGAGGTAAGAGAGGGGTATTGAATGGTTTTGGATAAGGTAACTTAAGAGACTACCTGTTAACATATGAAGAGATTGCAATCTGCATCTATAAAACAAGCAAACATTAATTAAGTACCTACTGTATGCTGGGCACCATGCTAGGCATGGGACACGAAGATAAAAATGAAACAGTCCTTAACAAGCCCTAAAGGGCTGACATTCTATTGGGTGCAGATAACATGAACATGCACAAACAAAATAAATACAACTCTCTGTGGTACTAGCAGGTGGGGGAATTAGGAAAAACTTTTTTTTTTAATTTTTAAAGAAAGTTACAATTGAGCTGAACCTTGAAGGAAACTAGAAACTACATGAAGTTGAAATGAGGAGAGAATGCATTCCAGGCATAGTGAAGAGGCTTTGAATGAAAAGTTTAGAGTACAGGAGATGAAGTGTTGAATGAGAGAAACAGAAAGAAGATCAGTTTGACTGAACAGAAGAGGGAAGGGATGTATAAAGAAAGCTTGAAAGTGACATTAAAGTCAGGTTGTGAAGGGTTTTAAATGCCAAAAGAGTGCATTGGTCAATGAGGAGTTTGTTAAAGAGGGTAGCTATATGATCAGACCCATCCTTAAGGAAAATTACTCTGGCATACTGTGGAAAGATGAATAGAAAAAAAAAAACAATAACAGATTTGATTTTCAAATATCAACCAAATAGGAAATGATTGCCACAATCCAGATGAAAAGCAATTAGGGTCTGAGCTTGGACAGTGTCTATTTGAGTAGAGAAAAGTAAAATTGACAAGACTAGGCAACCTATTGAATATGTGGGATGAAGGAGAGTAAAAATCAAGGATAATTCTGAGATTGTGAACCTGGATGACTGGCAGGATACTAGAAAGTGACAATAGGGATGAAATCATGAAATATTGGTGGTAAATATTTCAAATACAATACTGGCCACAAAGGTCATGTAGGACCATGGCTAAAATGGTCAATGTAATGTTAGACATGGTTATGCAACAACCTTGATTCAGCATCTATTGAGTTCCAGAATTAGAAGCCTGAAAAAAAAAAAAAAAAGCACTCTACAAGTACAAACCATGCTACCTACATCCACCCTTGTAGTACTGCATGTAATTCTAGTTTCTGTGTCTCAAGGAATATATTACTAGTGATATGTTAAATATTTAAATCCCTTTATGGTCTGGCGGCTACCCATTTCTTTCAACTGTTTTCATATTACTCTCCCTCAGGTACCCTATGCCACAGACATGCCTTTCTACAAGCAGTCCTTCATCCTTCCTCTTCTCTCACTTTTGGAATCCCTAATTCCCTTCAAGAATTAGTTTCCTAAATGAGGTTTTTTCTGATTTCTTCTCCCTTTCCTCCCCCACCCCCAATCCCCACCAATAATTGGTTCTCCATCCATCCCCACTCCCCCATCCAAAATATTTTGTGCTTATTAATTTGCTTATCTGTGTACATAGTCTTTCTCATCTTTCCTCTGCACACACCCTCCCTCCCAACAAAGTAAGTTTCTTGAGGGCAAGAAATGTTTCATTTTAGTCATTATATCCCCAACCCCTAGCACACTGATTTGTACATTTTGTCATCTTTATTATTGTTTAGTCGTTTTCCAGTTGGGTTTGACTCTCTCTGACTCCATTTGGGGTTTTCATGGCAAAGATACCAGAGTGGTTTGCCATTTCCTTCTCCAGCTCGTTTTACAGGTGAGGAAACTGAAACAAACAGGGTGAAGTGACTTGTGCAGGGTTGTCCAGCAAGTGCCTGAGACTAGATTGGAACTCAAGGAAAGGAGTCTTCCTGATTCCAAACCCAGTACTCTGTCCACTCTGCCATCTACCTGCCCTAGGACCTATACATAGAAAGCACTTAATAAATGTTTATTAAATGAGTGAATAAAAAGGCCCACAAGAAGATCAATCAGAATACCAAGGAGCTGGGGCAGCTCAGCTGCTATATAAAGACAAGCTAAAAAAGATTGAGGTCAAGATTGTAAAATTATAGAAGGTCTGTATTGGATACATGTAGACTTCCCCTAAATTCCAGAATATTCGTATCCCTGAAGAAAGAGCTCCCTTCACCTTTGAGGCTGACTTCAAGAAGAGATGGCTCTTGCCCAAGGTAGTGATTCTTGCTTTTCTGATCAAAGAGTTAAGGAAGTGGTTCCTCCTTTTTTTTCTCCTATTATCCTCTACAACTCTGGTCTCTAGGAAAAGAGAAACTGATGCTGCTTAAGATTTGGGGGAAAAGTGTTAAGAAATGTGCCTACATTTCCCAAGGGCTACATATGACTGTAGGAGAAAATGTCCAAGAAATAGACATCTTCAAGGGGTATAAAATAATCACCAACCAATCAGGTTATAATCATTTTACTTTTTCTTAATAAAGGAGAATTTATCCCCACTTTATCCTTTCTATCTCTCCCTCAGGAGAGATCGCCAATTGACCAGGAGCCATGAGATCAGGAAACAGCAGATTTGGAGTTAGAAAAAACTCTGGAGGTCGTCTGGCCCAGCTCTCGCTTTGCAGATGAAGAAACAAAACCAGAGAGTTGAAGGGATTTAGTCCAAGGTCACATAGGCAGTTACTAGCACAGACAGGATTCAAACCCAGGTCCTCTGACCTCAAATCTAGCACTCTTTCCACCGACCCAGTGCTTCATAAACAATTTTGTTGTTATTGTTTAGTTGATTAGTCGTATCCAACTTTTCATGTCTCCATCTGGAGTTTTCTTGGCAAAGATACTGGAGTAGGTTGCCACTGCCTTCTGCAGTCCATTTTACAGATGACAAAACTGAGGCAAACAGGGTTAAGTGGCTTGACCAGTGCCACACAGCTCGTAAGTGTCAGAGACTGGATTTGGACTTGGGTCCTCCTGACTCCAGGTCTGGAACTCTATTCCCTATGCCCCCATAAAACACTATAAATGTTATTGTTATTGTTGTAGAGCAGTAGTGTTGACTGAAAGTTCATGAGATGAGTCCATATCCACAGTTTGGCTGCTCAGGCACAAACACCAACAGCACTCCCTGTTTCCTGAAGTTTCTTTCTTCCTTTCCTAACTTCACTCTTAGGGAAATATTAGTTTATATTAAGGGACATAAGGGGTAGGGGAAGCTGCACTTATTATATGGCTGTAGATATTTACCTCCTAAATGGATGTTGCTCTTTGAAACACATATAGATGACACCACTGTGCATTATCTGCATTGGAACAGTTGTTTACCTGGCTTTGTGAGTTTAACAGGCCTGTCTGCCAAAGGGAGTTAGAGATATTTGAGCTGTTTTTGTTGTTTTTTGTTTATTATTATTCAGGGAATCAGCCTTCCCCTTCCCTTTTTCTCCCCGCTCCCCCCACATCTTCCCTCATCCCCCCTTTAACTCCCCCAACCACAGTCCCAGAGGGCAGCGAATGTTCTCATCATTTCACTTTCCTGCAGCTGCCAGGCTAGGGAACAGATGTTTTATTGTTAGCATATGGGGGAAAACAAACAGCTATGCTCTCCTGTGCTCATCCGTCCTGCCACCCCAGCCTGCCATTCCCCATCCTTCCCTCCTTGCACCCTGGTGAAAGAGGAAAACAGTGCCAAGGGAGGAGATGGTGTCTTGGTGAGTAATCCACACACACTCAGCCAAGTCTGAACCACTGATCAGAGACATATGAAGCATTCTTCTAGATGCCATTGACAATGGACACGAGTTCAGTCAGCTGAGGATGGCTCCCTGGTGGCCAATGACATGAGGATGCCCTCACTGACCCAGTCATTGAGTGAAAACAAACAATGGACTTCTGCATGTGAAAGGCAATTGATACCTAGCTATTGGCTTCCTAGGCAAGGGTTCAAGAACAAATCAATTCAAATGGTCTCACGCTGGAGGCTGCCCTTAGGGTCATTTGTTTAAGTAGCTTTATCTTTTCACTGCTAGTAACCCTAGAAGATTAGTAGAAGACCCTTTTCTTTTTCTAATGGATACCCTCTGGGGATTCACCGTCTTTCTCTTTCATTTCAATTCAGTGTGCCTTGCACCATAGAACATAACAATGATAATGAATTTTACAAGGTGCTTTATATGCTTAAAGGATACAAACTGTTTTACTACTACAGGATATAAGGTCATAGATCTAGCACAAGAAGGGCCTTGGTGATCACCAATTTAACCCTTTCATCTTATAGATGAAGAAATTAAGGTCGAGAGAGGTTAAATGACTTGCTGGAGGTCTCAGTCTGCCTCAGCGAAGTGTAAACTTGGCTTGACAACCTCAGTAGGAGTCTCTGCACTCCCAGTTACTGACTGCGTGACCTTGGACATCACCTCTCTCTGCCATTGATCTCTTTATCAGTAGAGTGGAGACACAAATATTTGTACCACCTCCCAGAGAAGGCATTGGTAATTAATAAATGAGATAACGTATTAAAATACTTTGTAAACTATATTAAAGCATTTGATCAAGGGTCACTTATTACAAAGGAGTGAGTGGAGGCACAGACTATTTAAGGAATAGGTTTGATACAAAGACAATTTCCCATCATTTAGTTCAGATTTCTTTGGCTTAAGGCATTCTTTCGTGATATTGGATGGTGCATCTGCCATCTGATCTCTTCAGTTCTTCTCTCCTTTCTTACTAACTCATTCTTATACCAGCTTCCTCCTCTCTCTTTCATCTCTATCCCACTCCCAAAGCCAGACTTATTATTCTCAACTCCCTTGATTCCCAAGGAGGTAAGTCCTTTTCTCTCTGAGCCACTGATCCTTCCTCAATTTCTTTCAGAAAATATTTTCCATATAACTATCCAAACCCTGCCTCAGCATCATTGAGACTTTCCCATAGAATTTTCAGAGGGGCTCTTATCTTTTCTGCTCATATCCTGTACTCTGCTTGGCTTCCCCAAGCTGAGCCTTGTTCCTGATGCTTCTTCAGTCTTCCCCCTTCTCATTTCCTTCTTCCTTCCCTCCCAAGCCCCCATAATCTTCTTAAACATCCGATCTTTCACAAGTAAAGCTATCTAGTGTTTCCAGATTTCCATTTCAGGAAAAATACTCCTGCCACATCAGGGATTCATTGATCCCTACATTATCACCTATTATCTTTGTTCAGTCAATTTTAAAGCAAAATATTAGCACTTCTACAACTCAACTACATTTGATTACTCCAGCCCCACCTACATACAACTTTACTATGACTTTAAGAGGGCAGTTATGTGGTGTAGTGGATAGAGCATTGGCTCTGGAGTCAGGAAGACCTGAATTCAAATCCAGTCTCAGATACTTAATAACTCTGTGATCTAGGGCAAGTTACTTAACCCTATTTGCTCCAGTTTCCTCATCTGTAAAATGAGCTGGAGAAGGAAATGGTAAATCACACCAGTATCTTTGCCATGACCCCCAAATAGGGTCATGAGAAGTTGGACATGACTGAAAAATGACTCAGCAGCAAAGAGTTTAAGAAAGGATGTAAGGTTTCTTTTTGGGGAGGGGAGGGTAAGAAGGAGGAGCATAATGGCCTAGAAACTGAACAGAGTCTCAGGACAAGTTTTCTTTCTCAGGTGAGATTTTATTCTAGGGGAATGCTGGCGGCTATGAGAGATATAGAAATCATCAGATAAAGTCTCTGCCCTGAAAGATTTCATACAATCTCACCAAAGATAATGTGGTAGAAAAGATTCCATGTAAGGGAAAAAAACAGCCACATATTTAGATCCGAGACCCTAGGATACTAGGGCTAGGCAGTTTGCTTGTTTGACATGAGCCCACCAGGAAGATTGCAACATCATGGGACTAAAGAGTAAATAAAATAGCCCAGTGCCCTTCCCAAACAGATCATGAATTTATTCTACTTTCAGCCTGCTTTTACCTGTCCCAGTAGAGGGTGTCTTGAGTTAGTGTTACAGTCATGCACTGACTAAAGGACCATGCTTATGGAGGTATTGGAAATTACCCTAGGGAGTATAAGTGCTTATCAGGTCTCTCTGATGAATTTCAAAATTCAAAAGAAAAAAAAAGTGCATTTTTTTTTCCTCTAAGCAAAGAGAGAAAGGCATTGATCTTTTGTGACCACAATTCAGTGACCCCCATTTCAAGGCTCTGGACCTGAGGGTGAGGCCCAGATACAGTGTTTAGACAAAACAAAAACTTTATCTGGGAGTCCTGTTGGATGGAAGTCCTCTGCTCAAGAGTAGAGAAGTCCATTTTGCAGTGAATTCAAAGGACACTTTTCTAATTCCATGGTCGTTTTATTGTACAAGGTCCTCTCTTCAAAGCAGAACCAACAGTTCTAACCCACCTCAATCCTTTACCATTTTGACTACAGTGATTAAAAACATCTAGATGGTTGAGAAGAGGGAGGTTGTTCTGACCATTTGTAAATCGAATGAGAACATTTAAGTCCTTTTCAGGAAATAGATATGAAGTAATCACATTTGCAGAGAAATACAAGTGAAAACGTACTGTTAGAAATAATAGCAAAAATGTACTTCACAGAGGAGTCTCAGTACTGATTTTTATTAATGACAGCACTACTAGAATAAGTATAAAGCCTTAATAGGGGCCTACTCTCAAAAAAAAAATAGCATTTACTTGGTTACATACACATACATATACACACATACATGTTCTGGTTTTTTTTAATTGTCACATTAATTTACTGTTATATTTAGCACATGCACACACTGAGACCTGGGAAAGACCTTAATTTAGAAAGGCCACCGTACCCTGGGCCACCACCAGTCGTCCTCCCTTTTATCTTGTCTTTGACTTTGATGACCCTGGAGGCTGAACACTTTGCACAGCTCTGCCTCACTTAAATCCAATTCATGAGTTGGATTCAGCAATTTAAGCAAAGCAAGTCAAGACATTATGGTCCTCTTCAAGAATGAATGATGAGCAGCAACACACACATACAAACCTGTGTATGTGTGTGTGTTATATTATATAGAATCACATTATTGCATTAATAATATTTGTTGCTGTTGTTGAGTTGTTTCAGTCAAGTCTGTCTCTTCAAGGCCCCCATTTGAGGTTTTCTTGGCAAAAATACTGGAACAGTTTTCCATTTCCTTCTCTAGCTCATCATATAGTTGAGAAACTGAGGCAAATAGCATTAAGTGACTTGCCCAGGGTCACACAGCTAAGTGTCTAAGATGAGATTTGAACTCTGATCCTCCTAACTCTAGGACAGTGTTCTATCCACTGTGCCACCTAGCTGTCCCCCTCATAATAACATAATTAGATATAGATATAAAGAGCTATATATACATATATCCAAATATAATATGTATATATACAGTCTATATGTGTGCATATGTGTATGTATATATATATGAAAATTAATCATATACTAGGATAGTTCTAAGGACCACTTATTATTGCTAATCTATGAGAGAGTTTGCATTTCCATTGAAGAAAGGAAAAAGATTTTAAAAAAAAGAAAAAAAAACTATGACTTAGTAACATATACATACATATATATTAAGAGTAATCTATCTATTATGGCTAAAGTCTAGATTCTGCTTACTGTTAAGATTAACAATTTCAGGGCAAAGCCAAGATGTTAGAGTAACAGCAGGGATTTTTTAGAGCACTGCCCCCAAGCCCTGCCAAACACCTGTAAAAAAATGGCTGTAAACAAATTCTGGAGCTGCAGAACCCACGGAATGACAAAGGGAAGTAAATCTCCAGCCCAAGACAACCTGGAAGGTCACCTGGAAGTGTCTAATACAACACAATGGAAGCAGAGTGCAGTTCAGAGTAAACTGTGCTGTCATAGACAAGACCTGAGCAGACCTTGGGGAGACTGAATCTCTCACACCTGTGGCAGTTTCCAGATTTCAGGACCCCAAAGCACCAAGAATAAATTGGAAGGTCAGTGGGAAAAGCCTGTAGGACCAGAGCAGGAGAGTGGAGTGGGCAGAGGGAGATGGGGATGAAGGAACCTAAGGCAGCCGTAGCAGCAGCAGAGGCAGCTGCAGCTACTGTTTCTGGTGCTCTAGGCTCACAGATTGTGGGGGGATCAAGCTGCTGACAGTACATCCCCCCAAGCCCCACTGGAAGCAGAGAACTACCTTGACAAAGAGTTGGACAGTCAAGTAAATGGTTGGGGAAATGAGCAAAAACTGGAAAAAGAATTAGACTATAGAATCTTACTTTGGTGACAAGGAAGACCAAAACATGCAAACAGAAGAAAACAAACTCAAAACTTCTCCATCCAAAATCTCCAAGAAATATATGAATTGGTCTCAGACCATGGAAGAGCTCAAAAAGAATTTTGAAAATCAAGTAAGAGAAGTAGAGTAAAAATTGGAAAGAGAAATGTGGCTGATGCAAGAAAATCATGAAAAACAAGTCAACTACTTGCTAAAGAAGACCCCAAAAAATGCTGAAGAAAATAACACTTTAATAAATAGACTAACTCAAATGTCAAAAGAGATCCAAAAAGTCAATGAGGAAAAGAATGCCCTAAAAAGCAGAATTGGCCAGATGGAAAAGGAGATCCAAAAACTCACTGAAGAAAATAATTTCTTAATGATTAGAATGAAGCAGATGGAAGCTAGAGACTTTATGAAAAAAATCAAGAAATTATAAAACAAAACCAAATGAATGAAAAAATAGCAGACAATGTGAAATACCTGATTGGAAAAACAGCTGACCTGGAAAATAGATCCAGGAGAAACAATTTAAAAATTATGGGACTACCTGAAAGCCATGATCAAAAAAAGAGCCTAGACATCATCTTTCATGAAATTATCAAGGAAAACTGCCCTGACATTCTAGAACCAGAGGGTAAAATAAATATTGAAAGAATCCACTGATCACCTCCTGAAAGAGACCCAAAAAGAAAATCTCCTAGGAATACTGTAGCCAAATGCCACAGCTCCCAGGTCAAGGGGAAAATATTACAAGAAGCCAGAAAGAAATAATTCTAGTATAATGGAAATACAATCAGGATAACACAAGATCTAGCAACTTCTACATTAAGGGATTGAGGGGCTTGGAATATAATATTCCAGAAGTTAAAGGAGCTAAAAAAAACTTTAAAACCAAGAATCACCTACCCAGAAAAAGTGAGTATAATACTTCAGGGGAAAAAATGGTCATTCAATGAAATAGAGGACTTTCAAGCATTCTTGATGAAAAGACCAGAGCTGAATAGAAAATTTGGCTTTCAAACATAAGAATCAAGAAAGAGAAATCATAAGGGACTCTAATGTTGAACTGTTTATATTCCTACATGGAAAGATGATATTTGTAACTCTTGAGACTTTTCTCAGTATTTGGGTAGTTGGAGAGATTATATACATATAGAGAGAGGGCACAGGGTGAGTTGAATAGGAAGGGATGATATCTAAAAAAATAAAACTAAGGGGTAGAGAGGAATGTATTGGGAGGAAAAATGGAACAGGGCAAATTATCTCTCATAAAAGAGGCATGGAAAAGCTTTTTCAATGGAAGGGAAAAGGGAGGAGGTAAAAGGGAAAAAGTGAAGCTTATTCTCATCACATTTGGCTTAAGGAGGGAATAACATGCACACTCAATTTGGTATGAAAATCTCTCTTACACTATAGAAAAGTAGGGAAGAAGGGGATAAGTGGGGTGGGGGGGATGATAGAAGGGAGGGCAAATGGGAGGAGGTGTAATTAGAAGTAATTTGGGGAGGGACAAGATCAAAAGAGAGAATAGAATAAAAGGGGTGCAGGATAGGATGGAGAGAACTATAGTTAGTCTTTCACAACATGACTTTTATGGAAGTCTTTTGCATAACTACACAAGTATAACCTATATTGAATTGCTTGTCTTCCCAGTAGGAATAAGTGGAGAGGGAGGAAGAGAGAGAAGTTGGAACTCAAAATTTTAAAAAACAATTTTTAAAATTGTTTTTACATGCAACTGGGAAATAAGAAATACAGGTAATGGGGTATAGAAATCTATCATGCCCTATGAGAAAATAGAAGAGATGGGGATAAAGGAAGGGAGAGATGTGATAGAAGGGAGGGCAGATTGGGGGAAGGGGTAAACAGAATGCATGGTGTCTTGGGGTGGGGAGAGAGAAGAGATAGGGAAAAAAATTAGAACTCAAAATCTTGTGGAAACTAAAAATAAATTAATTAATTTTAAAGAAATAAAAATAAATAATTAAGATTAGCAGTTCCAACATTATCTAAAAGGCCTAGGTGGTATTCAATTAAACAAATATTAATCACTTTTTGCCTGAAAGGCTAGAGGCAGTTTGGGGTAATGAAAAAAGATTTGGCCATGGAGTCAAGAAGACTTGAGTTCAAGCCCTGTCTGTGATACTTATCACATATGACTGTGAGCGAATAAGTTGCTTAACCTCTTAGTACTCCAAGAAACTCTCTAAGATTATAAATTGAAGAACCTTTGGTTATTTGCATTGGTAGAGGGACTTCCATTATTTTTTATGAGACCAAACAGATCTGGACCAAAACAATTGCAAGGCTTTGTGCTTGGTGCTTAGAAAGACGTGATGGCAGGAAGAGCTTACCACCTACTGGATATTGACCTTACTGAAAAGCAAAATGAAATCTGCCTATGAAATGTGGCATATTTAATTTTCTTTGCCCTCATTCTATTTTCAGTGCTTTGCAATCTGATTTTTGGTTTCATTGTACAATTGAAATTCTGCCCAAATTTATCAATGATCTCGTAATTGCCACATGATCACTAATTTTTCATTCTTTTTTATTTCTTTCTACCATTTGTCCCTCTTATTCATTCCCTCCTTCTGAATATTCTCACCTCCCTGGGACTTTGTCTGACCATTCTTCGATCTCCTTTACTAGCACACCACCCACACCCTACCTCCTAACTGTAGGTGTTCCCCCAATAATCTGTCTTGGACCCTCTACTCCCTCTCTATACTTTCTCACTTACTGCTCTAATCAGTTTCCATGGGTTTAATTATGATCTCTATATAGATGATTCCAAAATATCTATCCCAAACTTTAGTCTCTCTCCTAAGCTCATCACCCATCTTGCAGCTTCCTATTAGATATTTCAAATTGAGGTCCAATAAGCACCTCAATCACACGTCCAAAATTAAATACACCTCAAACAGCCCTCTTCTCAACATCTCTTTTTCCAACAAGGGCACCACCATATTTCAAATGACCCAGGTTCTTGTCTTCACATTATCCTGTACTCCTTAAATTCCCTTATTCCACATATCCAATTAGATGCCAAATTTTGTAATTTTTTGACCATCACAATATCTCTTATAGCATATTTATCTCTCTGCTCACACATCTCCCAAGTCTCCCCTTTGTTTATTTTCTTCTCCATACAGTTGCCAAACAACATTTCCAAAGTGTTTATCTGACCATATCACTCCCTTATTCAATACATTAACTCCAATGGATCCCTGTCTGAGACTAGATGGATGTAGTTTTCTTGAATGCATGGACACACCTACTGTTTCTGTGAGAAATATGAGGAATGGACACACCTGTTGTTCTAGTGGGCAGTGAGGCATATATGAAGCAGTTAGGAAATTGAGTGGGGGGATGAAGGGAATGGCTAGGTGGGTGCAGTGGGTCTGCTGTTCAGTGGGGCCTGTAAGGAAGTTAGAATATTGGGGATGGGAGCAACTTTATTAGGATTCCATCACTTGCTTTCCTCCCTCCTTACCTTCACCTCTTAGAATTCATTATTTCCTTCAAAACTCTACTCTTGTACCACCATCTACATATAGCCTTCTTATACCCTGCCCCTACCCCTACAAAAATTATCTTATACTTGCTTTGTATGTACTTCATTTGGGCATATAGGTTGTATCCTATATATCCTAATAGATAGGTTGTATCCTAATAGACAGCTGTTCTTTGAAGGCAGTTACTATATCACTTTTACTATATATCCTTAGGGTCTAGTAAAGTACCTGGCACATAGTAGGCACTTAAATAAATATTGGTTGGTTTGTTGATTTCTCAAAGTAACGTGTTAGCCAGTTTGATGAGGGAGATTAGTATCAGAATTCTTAACTGAAATCGAGTTATTATTTCATCAATTTGTATGTTCCTTCCAGTAATGAAGATTATGACCAATCCATGCCTGAAGCACATAGGCTATCCAATGGTTATCCCTTGTTCCTGTCACATAACCTGCCATTTTCTTTTATTAGCCTACATTTCTTTCAGGTAGCCTCTTTACATTGAAGTAAAATTATAGGTTTTCTTTTAGAGTGAGAAGGGACTTTAGAGTTCACCTAATCCAAATCCCTCTCTTTACTTTGTTCAAAGCCATACAGTTAGATCATGGTAGAATCAGAATTCAAACCCAGGAGTTCCACCCAATGTAATTTTATTTCCTTTACTCCGTGTGACTTCCCTCTGAGTCTACCTGTGCCATTTAACTATACAGATGTATACATCACCACTCAAAAATACATAATTTGACCTTGAGGTACCCAAGATAAGTTTAAAAAGCACATTCTCAATCCTCTGGAATTTTTGGATATTTAGAAGGACAAGCTTAAAGAGAGATAAAGATTGTAAAAGCCATACAAAGTCAAATACAACACTGAATATATATTTCTTAAACTGAACTGGATTTTAGTAAAACATGTTTTCTTGGTACTCTAACGGAAAACTCTTAATAATATTTAATTTTCAAATATTAAGAACTGAGGAGGATGAGGAAAGGAAATAAGTTGCTTTATGGGTTTAGTGGTCAATTCTTGTGTGTTGTGTGAAACGGAAAACCAAACTGTAATTGAATCACCTAGTGGTTTGGGTCTGCTCATTGCTGAAGATAATTGAGAGTGGAAGAGGGTAAGATGGAAAGAGCATATCTGATTTTTTTTTTTTTTGGAGACATTAGTTCCTTCTTCCTTTATGCTGGATTTTAGACTCAAGGCTGTAACATATGATGCATTTTCTATAAAAGAACAAGCTCAGAATCAGGATCCAAAAAGTATCCTGACAAGCTGGAACCTTCCACAGAATCTAAGGTGGGATATAATAGAGTTAGATAGAGCACTGGACCTGGAGTCAGGAAATTCAAATCCAGCCTCAGACACTTACTAGCAGTGTCACCTCCAACAAATCTCTTAGCCTCTGCCTCAGTTTCCTCATCTGTAAAATGGGAATATCAATAGCACCTATCTTTCAGGGTTCTTGTGAGGATCAAATAAAATAATGTTTGTAAAGTGTTTAGGACAGTGCCTGCCACATAGTAAGATCTATATAAATGTTAACTGCTTTTGTAATTATTAGAGTTTTATACACAGGTTAAAAAAAATCATTGTCACAAGTATGAGGTGAGAAAATAATGATTAGACAATAGTTTATCTGAAAATGATGGGGCTTTATAATGGACTTAAAAATCAAAATGTACGAACAGTTTGATATGTTTACCAAGAAAGCTAATAAAATCTTGAGCGTCATAAAGAGAGAGATCACTTCCTGGAAGAAGGGGGTGATTGTCAGGCTATGCCCTGGTCAGATTACATCTTGTGTATTTTTATGCTCAGTTCTGGGCATCACATTTTGGGAAGGACTTTAATAAGCTGAAGTCTATCCAGAAGAAAGTAGTCAGAAAGGTGAAGGGTTTTGAAACCATGGCATTGAAGATTAGTTGAGGGAACTGGGGATTTCTGGCATGGAGAATAGAAGACTTTGGGGGTGGAGGGGGGAGGATGGTAGCTCTCTTCAAGCATTTGAAGAGGCAGCATATGGTAGAGAAATTAGCCTTGTTCAGCTTGGTCCTGGAGAGCTGAATTAGAAACAAAGTGTATTTGCAAAGAGGAAAATTAGAACAAACATCAACCAAAACTTAAGTTTAATTAGTGCTATCCTTAAGTGGACTGGGCTGCTTCAGGAGGTAGTATGAGACCTTCCTTGCCTTCCCTCCTTCCCCCGGAAGTCTCTAAGCAGAGACCGGATAACAACATGACAGGTTCGTTGTTGTAACACTTC
Organism: Notamacropus eugenii; assembly: GCF_028372415.1. Taxonomy (NCBI): domain Eukaryota; kingdom Metazoa; phylum Chordata; class Mammalia; order Diprotodontia; family Macropodidae; genus Notamacropus; species Notamacropus eugenii. The sequence goes on along the minus strand of NC_092873.1, from coordinate 463,074,586 downwards.
TTCTCTGGTTAAGGTTTGGACTATATGGTCACTGTGGCCCTTTCTAACTCTGAAATGCTGTGGTACCATGTCATTTCTGTCATGTTTGCTCATGTTATAGTCTGTTGTAAGCAAAGCTTCAACATGTCCACTACAGTATGATCCAAACAAAAGCTGGGTCTTCTGAGGAGCTACATCCATTCTGACTCAGGCGAGACATAAGGAGTAATGAATGTCAGGCTGAAATATGAAGGGAGAATCAGAAAATAACAGCATTAAAATCTGCTGCCCCTGAGGAAGGTAACCACGGGAGGAATCCAGGAGCCAGGTTGAGTGGTCTGTCTAATCAAGAGAGCTCTGAAGAGAAGAAAGGCAGGAATCAAACCGAAACAGTAAACACTAAAGTTACAACACAGTCCTTGGCATTTTCGGTGATGGCCAGTGTGCCTTCTCACAGACTGTGTTTATTATACACAAGTACTGCCCCCACCCACCTGCCTGCACCTGTTGGGAGAAGGGCCTGGACAGTCTGAAGGCAGCAGGTGTTTGCTGGAATGCATAGTTAATTGCATGCCACATTGGGCGTGGAGGGAATCTTGTTGGAAATATGTGTGTTTGTACTTTACATATTATGAGTAGAAAAAATAGTATAAGTGTATATTATATGGTGGGAGTGAAAGAATGAGCCATGGAACTTTTGGGTTCAGAAGATGAGATCGAGAAAATAACTTGGAAAGATGAGCTTTCAGGAACTGGGTGAGGTCTAGAAAGAAGGAACTTGGGTGAGTTGGAAGCAGAGGGAGGGGGAGCAAGAGGAAGGGCATTTCATACACAAACACTGTTGTCAAGTTCCGTGTTGATCTAACACTCATCCTGAAAGTTGCCCTAAGTTTGAGGGCCCTCCCTCAGGGCTAGACTCTTTTTCCTCCTAGACTTCCTCTTACTTTAAGACAAATTTATTCACTGTCCCTATTATCAATCATTCCACACCAACCTCTGAATCACTTCTTAAGGTCTACCCTTTCCATGCAGAAAACATTACAATACTGTTTGTCTTTCATTTGGCATCATTTTTGCACACACAGATATTTCTTAAGAGACAGGATAAATGTTAGGGAAAAGCAAAGAAAACTAAGACATGGTTCCTGCCCTCAATTATTTTGCAGATTTCAGAATCTGATTATTAGAGGGAACCTCAAAGGCCCAACTAATCCAACATCTATCTGTAAAAGAATCCCTTCTAGTGTGAGGAAAAGAAGCTTCAGCTCTTTCCTGATACCCTCCAGTGCTGGACAGCTCACCACCTCTCAAGGAATTCCAGTTGATTTTTTTGCAGCTCTTATTATTAGGACCGGCCTACATTTGCCTGTTTGAAAATGATGCCAGTCACTCCTAACTCTGCCCTTGTGAATCAAACTGAACAAATATAATTGGTCATTTGCATTCTATGTATTAGCTCTCCTTCCTAACTTTGTGTCACCTGTAAATTTCATAAATATGCTATCTATGCCTTTATTCAAGCCATTGATAAAAATATTGAACTAATCACAGGGCCAATCACAGATCCTTGGGACACTTCACTGAAAACCTCCCTCCCCCTTGTCATTGAATCATTAACAACTACTCTTTTGGTCTCACCATACAATCAGTTCCAAATCTACTTAACTGTGCTATTGTATAGTCCATGTGCTGCCATCTTTTTTTCACAAGTAGAACATGATACTTTATTCAAAAGTAACATGGTATAGACTATAAATCAGTGCCTGTAATCTGTTAGCTTCTGGGCTGCCAAAGAAAATTGATAGAATTCCATGGAGTTTGCCTTAGTCCATATTCTATCTTGAAAATGACTTTGGTCTGGACTAAGGCTATGAAAGCTGGAAAAGAAAAAAAGCATATTTGGCCAATGTCATATAGTAAGACAGGGCAGCTATGTGGTGCAGTGGATAGAGTGCCAGACCTGGAATCAGAAAGACCTGAGTTCAAATCCGACCTCAGACACTTACTAGCAGTCTGACCTTGGGGCAGTCATGTCATTCCTCTGAAACTACCTTTCCTTGTCTGTAAAATGTGATGGTCTCCAAGGTCTCTTCTATATCTAAACCTATGATCCTGTGAAATCCAGGCAGTTATTTTGTGTATCTTGGACTGGAAGACCTCCAAGATACACTCCAGGTCTGAGTCTGTGGTCCTATTATTCTGTGATATGATACTTCAAAGATTCCTAATTTTCATCTGCATCATTATTCTCTCCTCCAGTCCATATCCCCAGTCCTCAGATCTTTGTTAGGTGACATTCTTGACTTGCTGGAGCTGGACATTTTCGTCACTTGATGAACAACCCTGTAGTAGAGGGTGAGCCTTGCTAAACTTAGCTAGTGCATGTCTTGGACAAAAGACATAGGGCTGTTGTTGTGAACTGTACTTCTGAATCACCAGTCTTTGGGTTTGAAATGTTGACTGTGCTTGGGATGAATGGTTCATGTATTTGAAAGAGTAAGATAATCCAGAAAAACTTAATGGTATGGTCCCCAGCACTGTGGAAAAGAAGGGGGAAACATCTTTTTGTAGACACCCCTCAATTCCAGTGTTATCTATCACCCAGAATGGAAAGCCTAGAGCAAATAAATGTTTCTCTCATGGAGTCAGTGGTCAGTCACCTGCTCTTCTGTGAGTGTACTTAGCCCAAATCATGGCACATACCCCATGCTCTCTGGTTTAAAGGTTGAACAAATATATACTTTTCCTGAGTTAAGGGTAAAGCTTGAGGAAAGATGAATATGTACTACATATGTAGTCATGCTAATAAGAGAAAGAGCCATCTTTCACCTGTCCTGGGGGCTATTGCTAAATGGTAACTAAATCTCTCAAAGAAATGTTCTTTGGGGAATATCTGGAATTCTAAAGAAAAGATGGGGAAATCGGCCAGGTAATCTTTGCCCTTATGACCAGTAGTTCCAGGTCCAGAAGGCAGCTGAATTGAATTCATGTTTGTTTCCCTAAATAGAGCTGAAACTAGGATATATTCAATAACTAAATATCAGATTGAAGGGAATTACTGTTCAAGGATGAGGACAGCTCCCACTATGCTCATCCAAATACAGAAAACATAGAATGTAGTAGATCCTGAATGAATCTCCTTGATGACATTTGAACAAATTGGGATGTGGGTTTATCTAGTCCCTAGACAGCTTGGTTAGTGGCACTCCCAATGAAAGTTGGCCATAGTTGGCCTACATTGTATAAAAATGTGATATAACAGAAAGTATGGTGGATTTGACAAGGACTCATGCTTAAGACCCACATCGGCCACCTATATGATCAATGGCAAGCTACTTAACCTCTATGGGCTTCAGTGTCTTCATCTATAAATGAGGGTGTTGGACCAGATATCCTCTAGATTTTCTTCCAGGTCACAATCTATGATTCTATGTAATCTAAGCGTTATTTGTGTGTCATGTCTCACTTCTAGACTTTATGCTCCATGACAACAAGGATCTTTTTTTTTTTAAGTCAATGATTAAGTACTTAGCACAGTATTTTCTTTACTTTCTTTAGTCAACTTGCCCAAAGGAACCCTAATGTCCCATCTCAATTCAGTTCAATCATCATTTGTTAAGTTCTACTTTACACATGGCAGTGTGCTAACCTCTGGAGTATACAAAGGCAAAATAGAAACAGTATTTGCTCTCAGGAAGCTTAGATTCCACTGTGAGGATATAACAACATACAACCACATGCAACTAAAGTATATGCAAAGTAATGAGGAGGAGGGGAGAACATTAGCTGCTAGGAAAGATCAGAAAAGACCTCAGATAGACAGTGCTTGAGCTGAGCCTTGAAGGGATGTAGAGATTCCCAGAGGCAGAGCTAAAAAGGGAGAGCCTTCCAACCATGGAAGATAGCCTGTGAGATAGTCCAGATGCAAGAAACGAAGGAAGCTCTTATTCAGATAAGTCCATGATTGAGAGTAATGTGAAATAGATCTGAAAATTAGGTTGGAGTCAGGTAACAAAGGTCTTTAATTCTGTGTCTCTATGTCAGCTTGCCACTGAAATCTAGGTGTTGTCTTCAGTTTACAGTTTCTGGCTTTGGTTTTCTGACCTCATGTTTTAAAAGTTGAGTAGGCTGGTGGAATTCTAAACTGATCCAACTGTGCTGCTGAGTAATTTGAAACTATGCCCAAAGAGTTATAAATCTGTGTAAACCCTTTGACCCAGCACTATCACTATTAGGTCTGTGTCCCAAAGAGATCCAAAACAGGGGGAAAGGAAAGGGACCTATTTATACAAAAATATTTATAGCAGCTCTTTTTGTGATTACAAAGAATTGAAAATTGAGGGGACGCCCATTAACTGGATAATGACTGAACAGTTATATATGATTGTGATGGGATACTACTGTGCTATAAGAAATTATATGTGGGATGCTTTCAGAAAAATCTGATAAGGCTTACATGAAATGAGGAGAGTGAGAGAGAATGAGAGGGAGGAGAACATGGCACATGGTAACAGCAATATTATATGATGATCAACTGTGAATGACTTAGCTATTCTCAGCAACCCAATGATCCAAGACAATTCCAAAGGGTTCATGATAAAAAATGCTATCCATCTTCATAGAAAGAACTGATGGAGTCTGAGTGCATATTGAAATATACTATTTTCAACTTGATTTTTTCATGGGATTTTTTTTGTGTTTTCTTTCACAACATGATTAAAATGGAAATAGGTTTTGCATGATTGCACATGTATAACCTATATCAAATTGCTTGCCATCTCAGGGAGATGGGAGGGAAAGGAAGGAGGAGCTAAATTTTTTTTTAAAAAGTGTTTTAGTAATTGGGGGAAAATAAGACTTTTTTTAAAAAAATAATCTAAGACAATTGTTAAGGAGGCTCCTATTCTGTACTTTCTCCAACTCACTGGGGTACCTCTTGCAGCTCTGATCAGAGCTCTCCAAAAGTGAAACATCTTGATCTCTACTTCAATGTCAGACTAACTTGGAGTTAGTGATTCTTTCCAGGTCTTGAGTATGGACTTTACACTGTGCCCAGTTCTCCCTGACAAATGAATTGTACCCAGTTGATTTCCCATCTGTACATTTCTCAAGTTCATACCCTTCAGGGTCACAGACATCCAGATAAATTTAGCTTCTTTTCAGGGACTTTCTCTGACTTTATTCCATGACCATGTAGGGTTTGGCTGCTCCCCAGGAAGAGCTGGGGGTTGACTCTTCTTCCTTGGAGGTCCCATTTGGCCTTTCTGCTGGCTGTTCTGTATTTCCTGCTGCTTGTATAATTGACAACTCGGGGTCAAGTCAGGTCAAGGACTCTATTTTGAAGTTCATTCAACTCTTGGGTTATCTTCTCAGTGTTTCTGGATGCAGAAATGCATCACCTCAAGATCTCCTGGAGGAACAGGTCTCTCTTCCCATCCTCCCTCCACCTGATGCTCTGTGGTCACTATTTTGTTGTAGTTTGTTTATATTTACCCTATATTAGGACTCAGCTGAGGTGATACTTCCCCTCTCAAGTCTTCGCTGATCAGCCTGGTTGCTAGTGCTTTCACTCCTCGAATTACCTCCTATTTGCTTATCTGGGAACATGTTGTATCCGCCAGTTGCATATAAACAGGAGTGTGCTGGGGCCAGCTCTAACCAGGTCTCTGGAGCCAGTTGTTATATTTTCTGTGTATATATTTTTGGAAATTGGCAAATGCAACAAATCAGCTTGTCTTATTGTTTTGTTGATTGCCCATACTTAAGAAAGTGAAAGAGAAAACAAGTTTTGTTTCCTTCCTTGTCCACAGACTAAGTTACCAACCCCAGCCAGATGCCTTGGGTTATAGTGGGACACTGGGCAAGAGTGCTGATGGGTCAGCACAAATCTATTGCAGCCACAAAACAACTCACATGCATGCCATATTGACTGTGGGTCATAAGAGGTTGCATGAAATAATGGAAAGTCTACTAGACCAGGAATCAAACACTTAGATTTGAGTGCTTGCTTTGTTATTTTCTAGCTGTGTGAAATAGAAAAAAATCATAACTTCTTTAAGGCTATTTCTAGTATTGTAAAATGGGGGTAATTGCCCCACCTCCCCCATTGGCTTATTATGAAGTCAAATGAGACAGACTTTTGTAAGCCATAAAGAACTGTGCAAATTTAAACTGTTATTATAGATTAGGAAGGAGTAATTAGAATGATAAGTGGACAGCCAAAGGACGCCATTCGTGTATCACTGTGAGGTCAGCAGAAAGCAGGAAGGTTTCCAACAATTTGGATAGACACTCCTTTGCAGACTTACTGGAGAATATGGACAAGAGTCTCATAATTTAGGTTGTAGTTTGGACTCTTAGATGGAAAATTCAAGTTGATGAGATCATGGTTCTATTTGAATATGGAGACAAGATCAGCTACAGAGTAAAGCAATATATGGACATAAAAAAGGAAAGGACTTCAAGGGTCTTCTAGTCCACACACTACATACCACACACTTCTATACCACACACACTTATAGCATACCTGACAAAAGATCATCTATTACCTCCTGAAGTAGCCCACTCCACTTTTGAATAGCTTCATTGTTTACAAAATTTTCCCGTACAGGTAGCCTAAATCCATCTCTCTTTAACTTCCACCCATTGCTCCTAATTCTTCCTTTTGTGCTCTTTCCTGTAACTTCCCTTTCCTAATCCCTCTTTCCTGAAATATCCCTTCAAATACCTTAAGAAAAAATTATGGTGTCCTCTCCCCCTCAGTTTTTGCTTTTCCTGGCTAACCAGTTTTCAGTTGAGTCTTGCATGGTATGTCCTTCAGGCTTCAAGTCATCCTTTTCACACCCCTCTACTCATGCTCCAGCTTGTCAATTCCCTTGTTAAAATGTACAGTCCAGAACCAAACAAATTTTCAGATGTTGTCTGGCTAGGACGGGGTATGGCTGAATCATCACCTCCTATATTCTAGGAACTAGACCTTTCAGTGCAGCCCAGGAGTCTATTAGCTTTTTTGGAGCCCATGTTACATTATTAACTCAAATAGAGCTTACATTTGGAGGCAGAAATAGGACAGAGGTGTTAGTGTTATTGAAGGTCCAACAGTATGAGAAGTGGCCCCAGATGTCACTGAGATGAAAGACCAGGACAGAGGACAGTTAAGCAATCTGAACATTATTGGACTGTTGTTTTTCTAGCATGGGATTTGGGTCTCTGACACTTACGCCTTTACTGCTTCTCCAACTGATCCAGAAGTTTGGGAGCCACTTCTATTTTAAGCTTCTGCTTCACATGTGAAATATCTGGATAAAAACAGCTATTTACCAGGAAAGAAAAACGGAGCAAAACAAAAGGTTATTATATTATCCCAGTAACTCTTTAAACCAAAGCAAATAGTAGGGCCAACAATATTGATTTTGTGGTGTTTTTGCTTTGGGTCACCTACATTCCAAAGTTCCTGATCTATTTCTTACTAGGGATTAGTTTGGGAATAAACAACTGGAAATTCCAATAAGCAGGGTGAGCCAGGGGGTCCTAAAAATTCTGGGAAGCAGATTTCTTATTAAATGCTGAGAACTTGATAAAATTTGCAGCCAGATCCCCTTTCAGAAAAGCCGAAGAGGCTGGTTTTGCTTGAAATTCATAAAAATCTGGATATTCTTAAGAATCATCAGTAGAAAAAAAATTTATTTATTGATCCACCCACCACTTGGAGACCCTGTATTAAGTAGAAGAAAGATGTAGTATATGAAACATGACTAATACCAATGTTCCTCAAAACAGGGGCAAGACGGTCATTGCAAGGGAGTTATGGTGAACAAAGTTTGCAAAGTTCCAAATATTTTGGTGGGTGATGATCATCACTAACCATTAGTCATATGGACAGGATAAAACTGGCTTCCCCATTTCTTGGACTTTCTTCAGGTACCCCTCCTTCCCAGCTTCCTGGATATACTGCTGGATAAGATAAGGGCTGGTGAAGAGCAAAATGAGAAGAACCAAGAGAACATTGTGAACAGTAATAGAAATATTGTTTTAGGAAGAACTTTAGGTGACTAAGTCATTTTAACTATTATAAATACACAAATTAAAAATAAAGGAATATGAAGAAAGATGCTATCTGCATCCAGAAAAAACTGATAAATAGATGTATAAAATAACTGTGTGTGTATGTGTGTGTGTGTGTGTGTGTGTGTGTGTGTGTGTGTGTGTGTGTGTGTGTGTGTGTTCTAATGGTAGCCATCTCTAAGGCTGGTCAGGGAGAGGGAAGAGAAGAAAAAAAGGTAAAAAAAGAAATTTACATGATAACTTTATTATATATTTAAAAGGAAGAGCAAATTGTACACAACAGATTTGCAGCTTCATACATAACCATCAATTTTATTATACTATGGTATAGAAATACTTATTTTATTCCATAAATTAAAATTTAATTAAATAATAAAGAAAAAGAAAAGAAAGAAAAGTAAAGGGCTAGGGACAGGGCCTGTTATCCTATTGGGGTGGGCAACCACTAGGGGAGGAACCTCCCTCTACTTTCGTAGGTCACCTCCTTCTCTGCAACTTATAATTTTGGTGAGTAGCCCAGGACACTTAGAGGTTGTGACTTTCCTGGAGTCCCAAAGCCATTATGTCTCAGAGATGGGACCTGAACCCATATCTTCTTGAATTCAAGGTTGACTTTCTATCCACTATGTCATGGTACCTATCTCTATCATGTTATATCAAACCATGTAAAATCAACAAGTCCTTTCTGACTATTCGCAATGTGCCTAACACTGTGCTAAGTGATGTGGGGGAATAGGAAGAAATATGATATAGTCATTGCCAACAAGGAGCTTTTAACTTGCTCAGCATCATTATATATGTGTTCTTTCTCCATTGCTGAAGAAGACCATGCCATCAGAAAAATAAGGACATGACTTGCACTTCACTTTGTTTTGAGTGAGGGAGGGCTGTGCAGGTCACCAGCCTCACTTCTCTTCCAGAGCCACCTGAATCCAGTGACCAGACATTCATCAGGATGACTGGAGATGACCCAGGATGAGGCAATTGGGGTTAAGTGACTTACCAAAGGTCACACAGCTAGTAAGTGTCAAGTGTCTAAGGTGAGATTTGAACTCAGGTCCTCCTGACTCTTGCAGTAGTGCTCTATCCACTGCACCACCTAGCTGCCCCCTCTACATCATTAAAGATATATACAAACGATCCAGAAAAAATACAAAGGAATATAAAATCAAATCCTAAATTATATGGCAAAATGAAAAAAATAGAATTGAGAAAGATCAGTGTGGTCTAGAGTAGCCAATGAAAGTATCACTGATTATAGAACCTAGTCTGTCATTCAAACCCCTTCATATTCTGGGCCCCAATAAAGTTTTGTCTTCCTTTGCTTCCTTATAGGAACCCATCATTCCAATCAAGTTGTTTTACTCATGGTCCCCCAAACATGCCTTGCATGTTTGCAGAAGTCTTTACTCCTACCATTTCCTCCACCCTGAAAGTCCTCCATAAATCCTATCAACATCCTTTAACATCCAGATCAAGTTTCTCCTTCCCAGAAGGTCTCTAATCCACAGTCATTCTGCCCTTTCTGGGCTTCATAGAACATTGTTTATACCACTCATCTGACAATTAATCATGTGCTGTCTTGTGATAACTGTTGTATTGTTTTTAACTTTTCACTTAAGTCTTATCGTTCCAACGATATTGAAAGCTCTTTTCCAAGAATGCTTTGCACGTGACAAACAGTCAAATATTAGTTTAATGAATGACCCCCTTTTGCCTTCTTTGGATGTTCTTTTGAACTTCTAAACTTTCAAAAGCTGAACACATCCCATTTTTTTAAGACCCTTGGACTATTTTCTTCACATTGTGTAGGATTTCTTCAATATTTTTCTGCTTAGAATCTTGACAAATCTTCACTATGAAAAGACTCTGCCCAAAAGCACTCCATTAAAAATAAAACTTCTACCACAATGCTGGGCTGCCAATATCAGTAATTGTGGGGAGACTTTCACAAGAAAGAGAAGCCTCCAAGCAGACCTCTTCTATATATACCAGCTGATCCAGTGCTACTTCCCTGTCAACATGTTTAATGTAACCTCATTTGAAATAGTTCAGGTAGCTACAGAAAGCATTTCCTCTTTGCTTCTGAATGTACTTCAGTGACTAACAGAGCTCAGTGCCAGTTTTTACAGTGCCTAATCACTGGAGACAAGCTGTTGCCTCACAGCTGTAGTCTATTATCATAGGGCGAGCCATGGGGAATAGACCTGTGATTTCACTAATACAGGGAATCCCCAGATGAAGAAACTCTATCAGTGTAGCTCACCACTGCCTATACAACTCATATATAGCATTAAGGAAGTTGTTAAGAGCAGAGTATCAAACACACCCAAAGTACAGCCCATAATATTCTATCCCCGGCATGGCCTGAATCAGACATATAATTAGGAAATATTTAGCAAAATTAATGAAAATACACTAAAACATAGATAATATTACATCTTCAAAACTAATCCAATATGTGACCAGCAGTGATAGTTATGGATGGATTGGTAGTCTCTATTTCTATTTGATTTTGACACCTCTAGGCTGGAACACTGAGAGAATGACCCCAGGTTCCACTGCCAGTATGCATCAGAAGTGAGACCTGAACAACCTGACTCCAAAACCAGTTTTTCTATCTACTATACCAAGTGGCCTCAAGACGATAAGGGGAAATAATTAAAAATCCTTTCATATATATGTGCATGCATGTACACTTATATACATGTACATATATGTAAACATATGTGTGTACACAATTTTTTCCCCAACTTCATGTTAAAATTATTTTTAACTTTTGAGTTTTTTTAAGTTTTGAGTTCTAAATTCTATCCTTCTTCCCTCCCCTCCTCCCTCCCTGAGATGGTAAACCATAGGTTACACATGTACAGTCATGTAAAACATTCCCATATTAGTCATTTTGCACAAGAAGAATAAAAGAAGGAAAGAAAGAAAGTGAAAACAGCATGCTTCAGTTTGTATTCAAACAATATTCGTTCTTTCTCTGGAGGCAGATAGTATGCGTCATCATGAGTCCTTTGGGATTGTCTTGGATCATCATATTGCTGAGAAGAGCTAACTCATTCACAGTTCTTCATTGTGTAATATTTTTGTTACTGTGTATAATGTTCTCCTGGTTCTGTTCACTTCACTTTGCAGCAGTTTATATAAGTCTTTTCAGGTTTTTCTGAAATCATCTTGTTTGTCATTTCTTATACCACAATAATATTCCATTACAATCATATATCACAGCTTGTTTACCTGTTCCCTAATTGATGGTCATCCCTGCAATTTCCAATTCTTAGCCACCAGAAAAAGAGCTGCTATAAATATTTTTGTACAGACAGGTTTTTTCCCTTTTTTTTTTTTTGAAAAATATCCTTTCTTCTTAATCATTCCAACAAAATCAAGTACAAACCCCATCTCTGAAATTTCAAAGAGGTGACAAAATTGCTGCTTCTCTTTAATATAGATATTTAGTGTTTCTTTAATTTGGTTAGCAAAATGATGACACCTCATCAAGGTCACGTGCATTTAAATTCAGAGATGGAAACCCAGTAATCTCATAAGAGACAGTCAAAAGTTCTATGTTAGTTGGGTAATCCAATAAAGTAAATAGTGGGTACTGAGTGTTCTTATGAATACTTATGAAAATAAGCATAATAAGATTAGAGAGGCAACATGGCATAAGTGGATAGAGTGCTGGCCTCAAAGCCATGAAGACCTAGGTTCATGTTTCATCTCTGACATATATGGATTGTGTGATCCTGGACAAGCCATTTAATTTCTTATTACTTTTGGCAACTGTCTAAAGGCTTTAAGTTGAAGAGAAAGTGCTGATCTGCATGGGTAGAGAGAGTCCCTCCACTTGTGAGCTCCCTATACCAACAAGAGAACAGGACTAGTCCTTATCACCTATTCCTAACCATTATAACATCATACCTTTCTATTTTGCATGACTGTTCACCATATTTTCACATATGCTATTTCTCATTAGATATTCACAACCATGTTTGGTGGCTAGGGCAGAATTTATTATCATTTTGCCCATAAGGAAGAGGTTAATTCAGAGAGATTAATGGACTAGCCCAAGGTAATACAGTCATCAGTGAGAGAGTCTATCATCTCTTTGTCCAATAAGTTACTCCACTTCGCCATTTCCCTTAGCCTCTGTGTACTGCTCCAACTCAAGATCTGAAGAATGGATCTGAAATTTGAGAACATTTGGTAGAAATTACCCCACATCCACCCTGATGGTTCATGTACCAAATACAGTACAAAGGAGAACCCCTAAAAAAAGAACACTGGGTGTAGAACCAGAGGTCCTGGGTTCACATCTAAACTCTGTTGATAACTACCTGTGTAAACTCAGAAGACGTTATTTCACCTCTCTTTTCATTTTTCATTTTCTTCTCACTTTCATCCTTCTTCTTAGCTATGCCCCACAGGTGACTGGACCCCAGAGCTAATAAAATTGTTTAGTTAGGGGGAACTAGTGTAGATTCGAGATCAGCAAACTCCTGCCCCAGGGCCAAATCTGAGGCTGCTTGTTTTTGAAGTGTCCTCAGCCTAAGAATCTTGGTCATATTTGGCAACTAGCAAGCAGTTTGCTAACCCTTGGGCTATCTCATAGAATCATAGAATGTGAGCGATGAAAGGGACCTCCCAGGTGATTGTACAGATGAGCACAAAGAGGATGTCAATGCTCAAGTGCAAACAGTAGACACTTGGCCTTAGATGTGAAGTCCGAAGTTCTGATTACAGTGCTCTCTAGTGCTCATTCACTTAGCAAGCATGACCTTGCATGGAATCTAGAGATTAATGACTTAGGTATCACAAAATCAAGGTCACAGAATCTTCTAGCTTGGAGAAGATGTCAGAATTCACCTGGTCTAACACCCCTCAACTGTGTTCTTGACAACTGGACTTTCATTCAGCCTTCACTTAAAGAGTTCTAGGAATAGGGACAGCCTATTCCCAGGTACATTGGACAGCTCTAACTGAAGTTTTCTCTTCATAGCCAGGTGGGGCAGTAGATAGAAACACTTGGTCTGGGATCAGGAAGCCCTGAGTTCAAATCCAAACTCAGATACTTACTAGCTGTGTTACTCTGGGCAAGTCATTTAACCATTGTTTGCCTCAGTTTCCTCAACTATAAAATGGGGTTAATAACAGTGTTATTATATATTATATAAAAACAGATAACAGTATTATTATATATTATATAATAACAGATAATAACAGTATCCCAGGGTTGCTGTTAGGATCAAATGAGATAATATTTGAAAAGTGCTTAGCACCATGCCTAGCACATAGTAGGTGCTCTATAAATGCATATTCCCTTCCCCTTTCTTTTCCCCTCCCTTTTTATCATGCCTAAATTTTCCCCCTGAAGCTACACAAAATCTATTTTCCCCTAAAGCAATTAGAGCACACCATCCATTACACAGTGGAACTTTATTTGGTTGTTGAATAGTTAATAATAGTAATTGTTGTACCTGGTAATGATGATTATAACCAGAGTTAGTGTTTAACAACTGGCCTCTCCAAAATATATGTGTGTATGCATAATATATTTTAAGTTGAATCTGCATTATTAATATTTCCTTCATCACTTTCTTAAGTCTAGACAATCAATGAATAAGAAATCAAGCCCTGATTGGCAGCACTTGCCAATAAAAGATATAAATGCTGGCATTGAAAATTTAACAACTGGCCCTCATGAGCTGATTCAGATGATTCCAAGAGACCCTTGGTTATAATTCTCTTCATTCATATATAAGATCTCAAACATCACAGGGATCTTCGAGAGGTGAGGAATAAGAGAAGGTAACCTTACAGACTGGTGACTATATTTTGTCTGTTATTGACTCATATTTTCATGAAAAACGCTCTATTCTGTCCTGCAGTTGGCCTCCAGTTGAAATCAGATAGGGAAGTGAGTTGATGTTTTGTTTTGTTTTGTTTGGGGAGAGGTAAGAGTAGAAAAGAGGAAATCAATAGTTGTGATAACACTCCCAGGTAAAGAGGAACCCTCCTAGTTCAACCTCCTTTTCATTTTGTTGAGTCATTTGGTTGAGAAATCTATTTTACTTTGCCTTTTTAAAGCTTTAAAGACCTACCTATTCAACTAGTAATCCTGGCCCCAAATATAGGCTGCTGCTCTAGAAGGCATAATTTCACTCCCTATGGAATGAAGGTATCAGAAGGGTTAACCCCTCCTGTAAAACAACCATAATTTGACCCCACATTCTTCATTCCCTTCTCATGCCAACTTCTCAACTATGGAGTGGTTCCATCCTTCAGAAAAAGGAGCTTGATCCCTACTCTCAATGTTGAGGCTGTTAAAATATTAAAACATGATGAGGGGATGTAAGAATGCTCTTCCTCCAAGAATTTGCCTTATAAAATTCCTCAGAAGGAACTAAAGGAAATGTCTAAAGATGCTATTGAAGTTAGATTAGTTATACGAAGGATGAGATATCCAAAAGAATTGCCTACATCGAATTTAAGACAGAAGAAGTGAGCAAGGTATTAGAAAAGAAACAAGGAACAGAGAGGAATAGTTGGGTCAATATTCTGGACTACAAGAGAGAAAAGTCAAAGTCAAGACAAATTCAAGAGATTCACAGGTACCTATGTTGAATGACCTTACCTACAGCATTACTGAAGTCTATAGAGAAGAAGACAGCTATTAGCATCCTCCAAAACAACTGCTGCAGATCCTAAACATTATGTATTCATTGAATATTCCTCTGCTAAAGATGCAAGCTTTAGACTCTTTCTAACAAAATGGAAACCATGGGTAGAACAATTAATTTGGAGTCTAAAAGTTAGAAAAGCAACTAATGCATGGAACCAGTTATACACAACTTTGTCAAAGGTCTGATTCAAAAAGCCACAGAAGAAATGTTAAAAGATTTGAATGATGGCTCTATCAGTGCAAGGATAGTCAGAGACAGGAATATGGGGTCATCTAAGGCTTTGGTTTTGGGGACTTCCACACAGAATAAGATACAAAAGCCAAAGAAAGTCAAGAAGACAGGCATATTGATGAAAACAAAATCATTCTGGAATAAGCCAAGTTTAAATTGGGAAGCAGGCTTCAGAGGATGGATTGGTGATGAAGGAAGATATAGTGGCAGAAGAGATTGTGGGGTCATGGAGAATTTTGGAAACAGGCCAAGGAATCTTGGTGGTTTCCTAGGAGACGGAGGAAAAGACCACAAGCCACAGGGAAAGAAAACATAAGTTTAAATGACTTCCCCACCCTATTCACTTTCCCCCTGCTATTTGAAAGGACTCTGAAGGTTTTATCCCGACATCTGATCATTTACAGCACCTTCTGAGGACATTCTAAGACAACACGCAGTCCAGAGATATTCTTGGAAAAACCTAGATAACATTTCGAGGGAGAGAACATGTTGGTTTTGATTGATTGAACATTCCATATAAACCTTTTTAAGAGATGGATAATAATTGGAGAGTTAATTTTTTTTGCCTATGAACCATCTTGAGTTTATAATGTTATATGTACCCCATGAAAAAAAGCAATTTTTCTCACAAAAAAAAAAGCCAAAACATACTGGAATAGGGAGGGTATGAAACCAGTGAATCACAAATTAACTCTTTACCTTAAGGATATGTTTTCAAATCCACTGCATGTAAAAGTACCGTATATTACCTGGTTAGGGAGCCCATATTGGAGCTATTTACCTAAAAGCAAGGGGCTTCAAATATTAAACCAGAGTTTAGTTATTCATTTCTTACCGTTGCCATCCTCATTCCTTTTGTCCTCAATGCATCAGTGTGCAAAAAAGGATTTTAACTTTTAGAATTGTCTTGGGATAGAATTGTTGGACCCATATTCAGACATCAGGGCTAGAAAAGAAGCCTTGGTTCACTTTCCACTTTCTTTGCAAAGTTAAACTTAATGAGGATGGGGGGAACACAATGTCTGGAGCAGAAGGGAAACTAGGCAAAAGAGCCAAGAAGGGGATTTCTAATAAGAATTGCAACTTCGTTGGGAACTGGAAGGTTTCCAAAGGACTTCAGAGAGTGGAGAGAGAATAACTGCAAAAAAAAAAAAAAAAAAAGGATGGGGGAGGGGAAGAGGAGAACCAGTGAGCTCTGGGAGCTGCACAGTTTCCCTGTCCATCCAACACATGCCAACTCCATTTATTAGCCAACATGATAATATTTTCATCTTTCTCTTTTCCTTTCCTCCATCCCTCCCTCCCACTGCCTGTCTTGTTCCCCTGCTACACCCCCACCCCACCAGCTTAATTCCATCACCATGAACAAACTAAGCTTGTTTCACACAGAGGCTTGCAGCTGCTGTTGCCTGGGAGATGTTCCCTCCTCTGTTCTTGGACGTGGTGGTTAGTCTGTGAGGTCATGGAGGAGGACAGAGAGGATGGGAGGGCAGGGCAGGGCAGAACAGGCAGTCTGTAGCCCCAGACTGGAAGAGCGCCCCCTCCCTTGTGACATCATCAAGGCTGCCAGGACACTTGACCTATCTTCAGCTGTTGATTTCAGGCTGAACAGCATTTCTATCAAAGGGATTCATGAGTGGGGGTGGGGGCAGTTGTAAAGACCAAAGGAACTGGGGCATATGGCAAATTCATAATGAGATTTTCTTTTCATTTACTCCAATTCCCTGGCAGAATTCTCTGCATTATCAGATAGGATATTATCTTCTTATTTTCCCTTTCTCCTCTGGTTCTTTCTTTGTGATAAAACATAAATAAAATATACTTGTGTTCTATTTTTATCCTTCATCTTCTGCATCATGTTTTATTGACAAGATGCTACATTAAGAAATTGATGTCAGATAGAAAGAAGATAAATTATTTCCCCCATAGGAGAGATGTTGTTATAGACAAAGTGTCAACCCATATCAGAGAATTCATGGAATATGTGATGGATGTTTGTGTGTTTGTTTCTGTCTAAGGGAAGTATCTAAGTTCCTAGAGAGGTACAGGATACAGATACCTAAGGAAAAGGAAAAGTCATGGGTTAAAAACAGTTTCCTTGGAAACAAGTCTTTCCCTGGTTCTGCATGGTAACTAACCAGCATAAAGTCCAGTGTTCTAGTGAAGATCAGCTTTGTCCTTGGGTCTTCCTGCACACTGAAGTACTTTCAAGTAAGGTACCAAATACTATTCTTTAGTTCTTTAAACATGCCTGAGCAAGGACATTGTACACCGTAACAACAACATTGCACGATGATCAACTATAAATGACTTCGCTCTTCTCAGCAATATAATGATCCAAGGCAATTTCCAAAGGACTCATGATGGAAAATGCTACCCACATCCAGAGAAAGAACTGGTAGAGTCAGAATACAGATAGAAGTGTAGTCTTTTTGCTTTATTTTTTGTTTTTTTCTCTTTTGTTCTGTTTCTTCTTTCACAACATGACTAATATGGAAATATGTTTTACGTGATTGCACGTATAAAACCTATACAAAATTGCTTACTGTCTTAGAAAGGGAGAAGGGGAGGGAGGGATAAAATTTGGAACTCAAATTTTTTTAAATGAATGTTAAAAATTGTCCTTACATATAATTGGAAAAATAAAATACTATTTTTGAAAGGTGCCTGAGCTCTTTATTCCAAAAGCAAATGTGTCACTCAATAGGACACGTTCTTTTTCCATACCATTTAATGTTAAAATGCCCCTTTCATCCAATACTTCTCCCCACCCAGCTTATATAATACTAATGATGATGATTGTGATATCCTGTATGTATAGAGTGCTTTAAGGTTTGCAAAGTCCTTTACACAGGTTATCTTACTTTATCCTCACAGAGAGGTGCTATTATATTTTCCTCTCCAAAATGAGAATTTCATTTCTTCTCCTCAGTACCAGGGTTGTCTCATGTTGGTTCATCCTGGAAAAACTTTTAGTTGGTCTGTCTACAAGTGACTGCTCATGATTAAAGGACTATCATGGGGAAGAGAGACTAGGTTTATTCTGTTTACATATATGTGTTTGTATGAATGTGCGTATACATACACATATATGTATGTATGTAACATGTATATATAGTTCATTAGCTCTTGTATTAGCCCTTGTGTGTGCATTGGGGACTATATAGACACTTTATACTTTTCTATAGAAGACTAGACATTAGTTAAATTCCAAGATTCCCAAGAAAACTCGGGGGGGGGGGGCACAAAAACCTATGGAACACTTCCTAGGATTTAATCAGTTCTCTATAAAATCTAGCCCTAAAGTTCTAGGTCAGTTCTGGTAAGCTTATAATACCTTGTGAAATTGTTGTGAGTATCATTTAAGATGAGACATAGAAAAGTGTTTGAAAAAGTATGAGGCCATCTAAATGCAAGATATTTTTACTGTTTTCTGAGAAAGAAAAATGAATGTGAATAAGAAAAATTAGCATTTATATAGTACCTACAATGTGCCAGATGCTGTGCTCAGCCCTTTACACTTATTTTGTTTGATCTTCATGATAACCCTGGGAAGTAGGTGCTATTTTTATCCCCATTTTATAGACAAGGAAACTGAGGCAGACAGAGGTTAACTGACTTGCTCAAGGTCACACAGCTAGTAAGTGTTTGAGACTGGACTTGAACTCTGGGCTTCCTGACTATGGATTCAGTATTCTATCCACTATAACCCACCATTAGATAAACTCCAAGTCCATTCTGTACTGAAGTATTATTTTTTGTATTCAAAGGAGAGTTGCCATATGTAAATCACTTCATCTTGTTTGGACTTCAGGTCTGCCAACTGAAACACCTAAAGTGAAATCAATAGCATTGGGCTTACAGTAAAGGAGACCTTAGTTCAATTTTACCTCAGACTATGTGATCCTAGCTAGCTATGTGATGCTGAACAAATCATTTTTAGCTTCTCTGTGCCTCAGTTTCTCATTTGTAAAATGAAGGGGTCAGACTCTAAGATCCCTTTCAGCTCTAAATCTATAGTCCTATGATTAAATGAACTATAAACCAGGGATCATGATTTCTGCCCTTTCCTTACAGGCCTATTGTGAAACCTGGTGGGAAAATCTTGTCCAGATAAAGTATTCAAATCTCATTGTACGTAACTGTAGAATGTACAATACTCTAATTTATCATCGTGCCCTATCAACTTTTCTGGGGCTTTCTCAGAAACAGCTTTCCCCAATCTACAGAGCCCACCCTTCTGTGTTTACTGCAGTCCAAAAATCGCTTAAGGGGGAAATATAAGCAGGATGAGATCTCTACAGGGGGTGAGGAAGGCAGCTCTGCCCCAAGAGAACAGGGCAAGGGTCAAAACTTTCCTAGCTACGGAACTGACAACACCCATCTTCCTCCAGAGGCTGACAGTGTAGGCTAGGGCTGAGCTCTGAAAGCCAGAACTTTGTTCTTTTGAACAAATGGAAAGAGACTCGCCCTAGAGAATATCTCTTCCTTTCCTTCCCACTATCCTCAATTCAATAATAAATAGGAAGATCATAGGAAGAAAAGATAAGTTAGTTGAAGGTTACAGAAGGATGATCACCTAAACCTATATACCTGACTATCTCGTGTTTAAAGTGCCTCAGGTATCTCCTTTCTCCAATCCAGCTGCCACATAACTTTCAAAATGATGTACCGAAAGCACAGGTCTGACCACATCAGTCATTTGTCCAAAAAGCTCCAGTGGCTCTCAGGGATAGGATAGCCCTGGGAGACTCTATGTTGCTTATGGGGAAGGACATGTAACTCTTGATTGATTTCTCAGCCAATGGTTTATAGGGTGATTGCATAGGTATGTATGTGTACATATAAATATACATGTGTGCATATACACATACATACACATATGTTGCATATATGTATATACATATATACACACACATATATCCCCTTATAGGATATCTGTAAATCTTCATCCCTAGTAACTAGCATAGTGCCTGGCATGTAGGAAGCTCTTAATAAGCACTTGATTAACTGATGAATGGTATTTTAATTCATCTCCTGCCTCTGTCATCTCCCTCTTCCAATCCCTTCGTTCTTTTTATAGGTAATAATAATGATGGTAACAACAGTAGTTTATCGTTTATTATGTGCCAGGCACTGTGCTAAGCGTTTTACAGATATGGCTTCATTTGACCCTCACAACAACCCTAGAAGATAAGGGGCTATTATTATCCCCATTTTGCAGATGAGGAAACAGAGGCAAACAGATGTGAAATGAATTGCCCAGAGTCACACAGCTAGGAAGTATCTGAGGATAGATTTGAATTCATGTCTTCCTGACTCCAGGTATGGTCCTTTATCCACTCTACCATTATGTGGTCATGCCAGCCTTTTGCTCAAAAACCTTCAGCAATTTCCTAGCTCTCTGCAACCTGGCATGAGCCTACCTTTCAAACTTGCTTTTTTTTTATTCCCTTCTGCACACTCTCTGCACTACTGCCTACATCCAAACATACCTTGTGTTTCTGAGCTATGTGACTGCTCACATTTGCTCTTATGCCTAAAATGCCATACCTTCTCTTCATCTATTAAACCCTCTTAATGAATTCCTACTCATCTTCCAAAGCCCAAATCAATTGGTACCTCCTTCAGGAAGCCTTCCCAGATTCCTACCTCCTCCTCCAATCAGTAGTGAAGACAGTGTGATGCAACAGAAAGAGGGCTGGGGCTTGAGTCAAATGACTCAAAGTGGAATCCCAGCTTTGCTGCTAATTACCTATAGGGAAAGGCATTTCACTTCGGAGTCTCATTTTCCCTGTATATAAAATGAGAAGGGTTGGACAAGATGGTTCTTAAAATCCCTTCTGTCTCTAAATCTAGAATCTTCATGACTTCTCTCCACCCTGCCCCCCCATATCCAATTGTTGTATAACCTCTATCTTATGATAGTATATATTATAGTTATCCATGTTGGTGTCAATTTCCTATAAGATCATAAGTTCCATGAAGGTAGGGAAACTATTTAAACTTTATATCTTTCTAGGTGCCCAGCATAAGGTTCCCCCTGGAGTATACTCTTAAAAAACGCTTCTTGAGTGATTGCTGAAGTGATTCATATTGACTTGCCCAGCCCAGACCTCTTGGTGCCCATGAGAAAGAAGAACAGTGTGACTAGCTGGATTATATTCCTGGAGGCTATCTGTCATGTTTAATGGAGTTATTGCTTGTGTCAAGATGGTTCTGAGAAAAATAGCTTATGTCACCTTCTCAGTCTAGGGAAAGATCTATGGAATGTGACTTGCTGCTGAAATCATTCACCCATTTAGAGACAACTTCCCAATGCTCTCTGCTCAGAGTTCCCCAGGGTGACTTCTTTGGCTTTACTATAAGGGCCTGGGTAGCTTTGGGGATTTATTTTGTTGTTATTGTTGGTACTAGATTTTGCTTTGTCTTTCTCTTAACTCAAAACAGGTGGCCTGAGGAATGAAGAACAGTTGACAGTTCTCAAAGACACTAATCTGGGTGTCTCTCAAAAGAGAGTAGGAAGTCAAAAAACTGCCATGCCTGATTTCTTCTCAACTTCAATAACACTCCCACCCACCCCCAAGTCCTAATTTCTTTAAGACTTCAGCTGGAAGGAAAGTCCAAAACAGGAATTTATCATTAGGATTACAGACCCAAAGAAACTTGCTAACTATCTGCCTATCAATCTCTGTGAATTTTTACCATATTAATCAATGACACTTGCACGTTTTTCCTGCAAAGACTTAGAAGAACTTTGTAAATCTATTTCTGTGACCATCAGTACTTCTCTAGAAGGTGAGGAAGGAGGATTTGGAGGTTTGCTATTTTCAGGAATGTGCA
Organism: Notamacropus eugenii; assembly: GCF_028372415.1. Classification (NCBI taxonomy): domain Eukaryota; kingdom Metazoa; phylum Chordata; class Mammalia; order Diprotodontia; family Macropodidae; genus Notamacropus; species Notamacropus eugenii. The sequence continues at coordinate 463,052,783 of NC_092873.1, read as the reverse complement.
TTTTCAGGGGAAAAATTTCTGAAAAGGGAAGTTGAGTAAAGTACTTATCATTAGCACTAGGAGAAAAATTACAGATTTTTGTAAATATCAATTACTCAAGTCCTCGATTAACCTAAAGTATTTCTTAATTTCCTCATTTAGCCAACAAAGTCAATTTGACAAGCACAGAAGACATCGGAATTTATTTAAAACAACTTTGAGACTAGCTAAGATGACTTACCAGTGGGAATCAGTACGGCCCAGCTCTCCTGCTAATTATATCATTAACATTTTAAGAGTGTTGCACTAAGTAGAGATCTGTATACCAAAGGGGAAACTATAGTTCATCATCTTCCCAGCCAAAAGTCACAAATTTGACTTACAGTCAAGTGAGCAAAGTAGGAACTATGGATCAAAGATGGACCAGGATCATAGACTCAGTGCCCAGAGTTAAGCCAGAAGCATGAAGATACCCACAGCTGAACTTAGACTCAGCCCCCAATTCAGGCCAGCAATTCAGGGTTTCTCAAAGAGGATGAGAACACAAAGTCAGCACCCAATAGAAGCCAGTAGTACAGGGACACCCAGATGATCTTGGACCCAATACTGTTCTCAAGGTCACAAGTATATGGTTTCTCAGAGGGTTCTGGAATCAACACCCAGAAGCCTGGGCACAAGATTACATAAATATTATGGACATAGTTCCCCTCCCCTTCCCCAGCCCCAAGACAGCAGCTTGAAGGACTCTCAATAGGACCAGCACCACAGACTCAGCCCTTAGCGCTCTCAGCTATCCTAGCAATATGGAGTTGCCTAGGGCAGATTGATGGAAAAAATGAGTAAACAAAAAAGGTGAGCTATTATGATGCTAGAGATGTCCAAGACACACACCTAGAAGAGAATAACTACAAAACTCCGACAAGCAAAGTCCCAAAGAAAACTTAAGAACTCTGATAAATGCAATGATCCACCAAAATTCCAGAGGACTAATAATTTGGGAAGCTCCCCATCTCCTAACAGGGATTGTTCACATAGCAAAATTTAGGGATGTATTGAGTTAGAAACAAAAAAAGAATTTGAAGAACCAGAAGAAACCCTAGGATGTTGGGTATGTTATCAAGGATAATAGGATTTGTAGATATACTTGGTCATAAATTTCGCAGGATAAGAAAGTGTAAATAGCTTGCTATATGCACCAAAGGAGGAAATACCCATATTTATGAGATCATCAAGTTATTAAAATATAATCAACTTATCATTGACAAAAACCATTTTTAAAGTGCTATTTACACATTTCTCTGTATTCTGCACTATGTGCAATGAATTATGCAGACCTACAACTTTGTCTGCCAGTACTTAGAGATGGCTGTTTTCCTCTACTAAAGCTTCCAGTAATTTCACGGAGCTAGCTATCCAGCAAGAGCTCATTTGGGAAAAACCTGAAGGTAATGCCAGCCTCACCTGTCCACCCATAACAATGAACTCATACCCAAAAGAGATGAGTGCTGCAAGTGTTGTTGAAACTGTCTGAGCCCCCAGACCACATCTCTTTGCTTTGTCCTTGAACTTCAATGATCTTGGTACCAACATAAGACTTCTGGACTAAATTCTGCCTCTTCTCTCTGGATTCTTGACTCCTTCCTGCTCTAGAAACTTCTGACTAACCATTCCATGTTCCCTTTCTCAAGAAGTCTCATCATGAATCATGGGAATCTCCTAACCTTAGTTCTTATTTCCAGCCCTGTGCAAATATAGGATCTGCTTCACAAGAGCTCGTAATCTGAAACCACAAGGACACAGAATGATGAGAGAAGGGCTTTACAGTGTTGAAACAGTAGATAAGCAAAACTTTACTAGGCAGTAAAATAGTACCATCATATTCACAGAATATGCTTGGAGGATGTGAGAGGAAGTAATGTAGCTTTGGAGTCAGAAGATAGACAGACAGACAGACAGACAGGTAGGTAGATGAAAATAGCAAGATATAAGATAGATCAAACAAGCATTTACCAAGTGCTGGGGATTCAAATACAAGCTAGTAAATGTAATAAAAGTTTGATGTGTCTAGACCAACTAAAATTATGTCACCCACTTGGAAGATGTTGAGGGACCTGATTCCAGGATACAGTAGTATTGGCCCAAGCTCAGACATTCTACATTGGCCTACCACACAGTTGGAAGTAACCTTTATTCCCCTGGCTACATAGCCAGAACTATCTGCATCTTTAAGATTACCTGATGACTGAGCACAGTATGGCCTTTTTTCCAAGTGGAGGACTCCACTGACAGCAGGTGACATCATGTAGTAAGAGGATAGGACCTGAGGTTCCTCATTTCACTCCCCACAGTCTTAAGGCCACATGGCCTGAGAGTTGGGACTGGGGCTTTGGCCTTTTCATTTTTGCTTTTCCTTTATAGGATTAGGGAGGAAATCAACCAAAAATGAAATACAGGAATCCAAGGTGGATATTGTAGCCAGCTCAGCAACAATGCTCTAAGGAACAAGGATCCAGTCCAGGGGAACTTTGGACTTGAACTTGGGGGAATTAATATAGGACTTGTGCTATATTATATATGAGATATGCTAAGCTGTGAACTTAATTATCCTCTTTATGGTGTAAGGAGATTATGCCCACAAAGTGTTGAAAAAGATGTTTTATGTTTATTTTTGCTACATCTTCCAAGTAAATGATCCCTTTCTAAAAGCTAATCCAATGCTAAGTAATTAAATGGAACTGGTATACTAGTCATAACACAATTAGTAAACACAAGCAAACAAATGTAATAAGAGTTTGACTCATGCCTAGACCACCTAATATGATATCACCCACTTGGAAGATGTTGAGGGACCTAATTCCAGGATACAGTAATATTGGCCCATGTTTGGACATTCTGCATTGGGTCATTTTAATTTTTTTCTATTTCTTCATTAACATTTGTGGTACATACTGTTTCCTGGGTTTCCACAGGACTTCCTGAGCCACACCAGGGCAGGAAGGAGCCTCCCTCCATCTTGAGTCAAGATGGAAAAGGCCTCTCTCCAGAGTACAAGACAACTTTGAAGCCGTCACCCTCTCATTTTTCAGAAGTGAGGTCTGAGGACCAAGGAGACAGGACAGAAAAGCCTACACTTGAGCATGGAAGAAGAAAGGTCCAATAAACTCAGGAGGGGCTAATGAAGGGAGATCTCAATGAAACAGATAGCATTTGGGTTGAGTTGGGACAGGAAGGAGCAGGAATCCAAGAGAAGTGTAACAGACCAATAGGACAGGCAAGACCTGGACAAGGCAACAGATGAACAGACACACACACACACACCCACACCCACACACACACACACACACACACACACACACACACTCACATACACAAATGGCACAGAATCCAGAGGTATCCATATTAACCCCAGCCCAATGAGTGCAAGAATTTCAGGGAAGAACCAGGAATCCAGAGGACATTTCCATCATTCTGGTCATAAAGCATTTATGGGCAGGGATGGAGACAAGGCCCTTGAGCTCTGCCTTCAGGACCCACTAGCCCAGAGCATTCTTGTTCTACATTGGATTTGAGCCAATGGCAGTGAAGAGAGATCTCCCTGATCCTCTCATGGTACAGAAGAATCCTAGAATAGAGGAGGGCAATTGGAAGGGAAAGAGAGTTGGAAGATGAGACAAAATGTAACAAACTTGGTTCTCAGAGAGTGAGGCAGTCAAAATCCATGATATGCAAGATAGTCCCTGCCCTCAAGGGTCTTATACTCTAATGGGGGAAAATATATAAAGAAGACTTGGAAAGAAGAGATGGAAGAGAGGGTAAAGAATGAGGCAATCACAGGAAGTGACATGGATTTCTGGTTTGTCAAAAGACAAGACAAGAGGTTCAGCTGCCAGAACCGAGGGATACCAGGGGGTAGAAGCAATGTTTCTGGTGGAGTAGAAATGGTCAGAGAATTGGGACAAGGGGACCTCAGGGAGGTGAAAATAAATTCATGATTGGAGATGAAAATGAGGCTCAGGATCTATGGAAATTCTAAGTATTTTTCATGTAAAACTAAATAGGGGTAAGAGGGAGGATGCTCCAAATTACTATTAGTCAGAAAAATGAAAATCAAAACAACCCTGAGATTTTACCTCATATTCTTCAAATCAATAAAAATGATCCAAAAAATGGCAAAAATCAAAGTCAGAGGGGTTGTGGATATATAGGTACACTAATGTATTACCGGTGGAGTTGTTAAATGATAGAACCATTTTGAAAAATAATTTGGAAATGTGCAGATAAAGTGCCAATATGTCCTTACCCTTTGAACCAAAGACTTCATTACTAGGCTTAAACCCCAAAGAAGTTATCAATAAGACAAAGTTCTCATATGTTCCAACATATTTGTAGTATCTCTTTTGTGGTAGCTAAGAATTAGAAACAAAGTCTATGTCCATCAGCAGGGGAATGGCTAAACAAACTGTGGTACATGAACATAATGCAAAGTTATTGCACGATAAGAAATTGTGAATGTGGTAAATACCAAGAAGATCCATATGAACAGATGCAGAGGGAAGTAAGCAGAGCCAAGCAAACAATATGCACAGTAAGTACAACAATGTAAATGGGAAGAATGACACATGAAAAAATCAAAACTAACTTAAAATTGCAAAAAACAAGTAGGACTTGAATGAAGAGATAGAAGACATCCCTAACCTGCCCCTTTGTGGAGCTGGGAGGTCCATAGGCTTTACACATTGCTCAGTTTTTCAGAATTTTTACAATGTATTGATCAGTTGTGCTGGCTTTTTTTCCTCTCCAAAAATATTTTTGTTATAATGGGATGGCTCTCTGAGAGGGGGAACAGGGAAAGGTAACATGGGATATTACGGTAATGTAAGAAACAAAAAATAGCAATAAAAACTTCTAAAAAATTAAATGGGGAGGGGTAATTCTTTTTTTAATTAATTTTTTGTCCAATTATTTTCTATTCCACCTATACTCACCCCATTGAGAAAAAAGAAAAAACTCTTGTAGCAAATATTCCTACTCAAGCAAAATAAATTCCCACATTGGGCATGTCCAAAAACATTTGTCTCCCTCTACATGTCAAGTACATCACCTCCCTGTCAGGCAGTGGGTAGCACTCTTCATCATTAGAATTCATGTATGAATTAGAATTGGTCAGAGCTCATAAGGCTTTCAAGTTTGCTTGTTTTTACAGAGTTTTTACAAAGTTGCTGTTTTTGTATGAATTGTAGAAATTGCTCCCCTATTTCCACTCACTTCACTCTATGTCAATCCATACAAGTCTTCCTAGGTTTCCCTGAAACTGTCCTTTTCATCATTTTTTTCCAGAGGCAATTAGGGTTAAGTGACTTGCCCAGGGTCACACAGGTAGTAAGTGTCAAGTATCTGAGGCCAGATTTGAATTCAGGTCCTCCTGACTTCAGAGCTGGTGCTCTATCCAGTGCACCACTTAGTTGTCCCCATTATTATTTCTTAAAGCAAAATAATATTCCATTGTATTAATATACCATGCTTTGAGGTTGTTACTTTGTTTTGGGGGGTTTTTTCTTTGTAAACAGTTTAAATATTGAGAGAGTAAGGATTTGGCAAATAGATACAAAAGGGTATTCCAGGTAATACTGTCCCCTTTCCTTTCTCCTGCAGTTGGGACAGTGACTCAAGGAGCCTATCTGTGGTCAATGAGGACTCAGCTCAGGACTTCAAATAGATCTGTGATCTCATGGAATTGGATGTCCCCTCCAACAATGCAGATTATAACCCTTCCATGCCTAACCTTTCTATGTGACTCCTTTATATTCTCCCATAAATTTACCCTAAAAAGTCCACCAAATATGCTGGAGGCCTTCCACAATTTTCTTTTGAGGATATCAGTGGAACCCTCAGGATAACCACCTATTATCCTCTACCCTCAACATGTGAACAGACCTTCTTTTCTGATCAAACATTTCTCTAATACATCCTTCTGTCAACAAGCCAAGCTGTAAAGACTATCTCAAGGAAATAAGTATCAAGACCACAAGGTCATACCAGAGGAGCCAAGATAACTGCCTGAATAAGTAAGTTTTTAATAGATAGATAAACTAGAAATCAACAAAATTCCATGTAATTCAACAAACGTTTAGTGTGTTCCCTATGATCAAGACATTGTGCTAGGTGCCTGCAATACAAAAGCAAAAGTCAAATAGTCCTTGCCTTCAGAAAACTTACATTCTACTGAAACATGTAAATGGACAGGTAAATACAACCTTAGGACAGAATCAGCACAAAACAATTTCAGGGGCCTGGAGGAAGAATAAAGAGTAGCACCTTAATGATTGGGAGAATAAGAAAAAGCCTCCTGTAGAAAGTGGCATCTGAACCAGGTCTTGGTAGGAGATTCCAGGAAGTGGAAGACAACCTCTGTAAAGACATAGATCAAAAAAAAAGAAAAAATGGAACATTTTGCTCAGAGAACAGCAAGTAAGCTAGTTTGTCTGGAATGAAGCCAGTGCGTTTGATTGAAGTAGAAGTAATGTGAAATCAATTTGGAAAGATAACTTGGATCTATGCTGCAAAAGACTCTAAATGCCAAACAAAGGAATTTGTGTTTTATCCCAGAGCCAATGAAGAGTGATGTGGTCAAACCTGTATCTAATAATAAGAACCATGGCTGGGCTCAAGGGGACGAGATACTGTACCTCTCCCTGTCTCAGCTCTAGATTCACGAATGTGACCTGACTGGGTTCAGTCCTGGGGGAACTTGGTCTCTGATGAAAGGGATTAATTATATTCCCTTTATTTTTTTTTCAAATTCTTTGACTGGTTATGTCTTCCACCTTGGCAGCCCAAGAAAAAAATTGCTCAAGGTTTAAGTGTTGGCTCATGTGGGGAGGGGAAGAGTAGAAAGCAGTTTAGAAAACAGTGTCAATTAGATGTGAGGCTGGTACTTATTTTCTTCATACAATAGAACCTCAAAACACAAAATTGCATAATACAATATTCAATTGAAAGAAACAAACTTTAAACAGGATCCAATCATTTATAACTCTACTTATACTTTCCCAGGAGGTTGATACTTAAACCTTATCAGGGCATGTAGCAGGTTTCAGGATGACTGAAAAGAAACTATAACATTTCACCTTAGTTCTATATTACTCAAATAGTTCCCAGTCTATGACTTCGAGGGGGTGGGGGGAGGAATGGGCCAGGCTGGAGCCCATCCTCTTGACAACAGTCTTTTCTAAGAATGACAGAGTAGTTGCCAGAGACCCCTCCCCTTGCTTCTAGTCAGCTCCCATTGGAAATTTCCAGAACCATTGGATCTTTCTAACTTAAATGTTACCTCCACTTGCCTAGACACATCCATCTTGGTATAGATACTTATTCACTTGTGATCAAGAAAGAGCAACACAAAAGAGGTAACCCTAGACCCAAGGCTCATGCTCATTCAGGAAAGATCTGTTGCTTTGTCCACCATGATTGAGCTACTGCTGGCCTCCCTGTCATAGGAAGCAGATGGAAGTAGCCCTGACATTATCCATGGCTGGAAGGAAAGAGACCACTGAAGGTGGTGTCACTACCTTTTAAATACCCACTGAGTCATCAATGCTTCCTGTTCAGTAGCCAATAAGGTGATGACTTTGTAATCTCAAAGCACCAAGGCCTCTCAGCACTAAGTCACACACTTGTGGTTGGCCAGAAGCAGGAAATACAGCTTTTAAAATTCTCAGACATGGCCCCCAAGGATATATGCTTTAGAATATCAGTTCAGAAGCTTATGTGGAGGATGGATTGGAAAAAGGGGAGAGAGACTGAATACAAGGATACCACTCGGGAGGCTATAACAGTGGTCCAAGTGAAACTGTCAAATAACGAGAGAGAGAAGAAAACTCCTTTGTTAAAAAAAAGTTTAAATCACTTTTTTACCATTTGTTGCTCAGATCCCACAATTCAACAGTCTGATATGGAGTAAAGAGCCGTGGATTTAGAGAAGGGAAAACAAACCTGAGTTTGAATGCCAAGGCTATTATTTCTAAGGAGCTATATGACCTTGGACAAGTTTAGGCCTTAGCTTTTTCATCTGTAAACTGAGGGAGTTACATGAGTTAACTTCTAATATCCATTCAATCTCTAATTGTCCATGATTCTTAGATCATGAGTGGCAGTTACAAATACTGGCCAGGCGTCTTCGGTTTACCTCATCGATTGCTATTTTCATGGTCATGCATTAATATCCAAGTTCATGGCCTATTACAGAATCAGCTTTTTAAATTGTTATTATTTATAACTACATCAGCCATGAGTTCATATTTAATTGATGGTGTCTGCTTGACTTCTCTAAATTAGTACTGGACTTTCTCTGTCAGTTTTCAGAAGAATAAAAAAACCTGGAGAGATAAATCAGCCAAACCAAACACCAAACCTGTGCATTCAGATGATATTGTATGCTGTTGATATATTCAATTATACTAGGCAGTCTGGTCTAATCCAGTGAACAAACTGCAAGGAACGAAATAAAAGTGACCTGCCTTCCAATGCCAGCTTTAAGTCTGAATTGTGTGATTTTCAACAGGTCGCTTAATCTCTCAGTGCTACCATTTCTCAATACGTAAACTGAAGATGGAGATAGCTAGATGGTTCAGTGGATAGGGCGCTGGGCCTGAAGTCAGAAAAACCTGAGTTCAAATTCAGCCTCAGATATTTCCTAACTGTTGGGCAAATCACTTAACCCCTATTTGCCTCAGCTGGAGAAGGAGATGACAAATCCCTCCAGGATCGTTGCCAACAAAGCCCCAAATGGGGTCACAAAGAGTCAGACTGACTGAAATGACTGAACAACCAGAACATTGAATACCATATTATGGACATAACTGTTAGAGGATGAGGAGTACCTACATTAATGAGATTGCTGATCTATCAAAGCATCAAAATAGTCAACAAATAATTCAATCCAATATTTATTAAGATAATTATTCACAGAAGTGATTATGTCAAAGGCAGAGAGGCGGTATAGTGTACAGAGTGTTCGACTTGGAGTCAGGAAGACCTGAGTTTGAATTCTGTCTCAAACACTAGCATTGTGACCCTGAGAAAGTCACTTAACTTAAGCTTATCACTAAATTCAACTTGCTTCTTCATCTATAAAATGGGAATGAAATAATAGCCCCTATGGCATAATGGCACTGTGAGGATCAAATGAGATATTTGTAAAACACTTTACAAATCTTAAAGTGTCATATCAATGCTAATTATTTATTATTAGTAGTGTTATTATTATGACAACTCTCTGGCTATCTCCTCAACTACTGCTCCGTCCCCCATTCTCCCCTTCCTGTTATGGAACCATAACCAAATCAGCTTTGTCATTGCTCCTGAAAATCATGTGTCAGTCTCTCCTCCTCTGGCTTCACCATCCCAAATCCAAACCCAAACCCAAGTGTTCAGGTCACCGTTCACCTACATATATTATCTTCCCCTATTACAATATAAGCTTCTTGAGGGCCCAAGGTCTCCCAGTGCATCCTGGGTCATCTCCAGTTATCCTGGTGAATATCTGGTCACTGGATTCAGATGGCTCTGGAGGAGAGCCATCTGTGACCCACACAGCCCTCCCTCACTCAAAACAAAGTCAAGTGCAAGTCATGTCATCATTTCTCTGATGGCAAGGCCATCTTTGGCAATGAAGGACAAACGCAATAAGCTTCTTGAGGGCAAGGACTGCTTCCACTTTCCTATTTGTATCTCCAGTACTTAACACAGTTCTTGGCACATAGTAAGTCTTTCATAAGTGCTTTTCCATTTATTTGTGTTCCAAATTTCACTCCATTTATATAGTCTTTTAAATTCTCAGTGACAGCCCACTTCCAAGCCAACTGCTTGGTAATCATCATTGCCACCTTGGGAAGGGTGGGGTAGTTGGATGAGAAGAAAACACAGGAAGAATCTCAAAGAATATAAAACAAAAAAAGACAAGGGCCCACTACAGTCCATCTCAGGATCCAGTCATCTTTAACAGAACCCCCCCTTCTGGCTCCAATTGTGACAACTCACAGAAACCAATCAGAAATTGTTTTGTCAATCTAGTGAAGTGATGTCATTCAGCAAAGAGCCAGGGCACATATCCAGTTCTGTGGAAGGGCTTCATCTAATGACAAAAAAAATTGTGTGTGTATACACACATACACATATATGTGTATGTATGAATGTGTATATATATTATATTTTCAAACAATGCACGTAGATGTACATTTCTACATATCCTCCCATGAATAATATTGTTACATATAATATAATCTTGATATGATTTCTGAATAGTCATCTACAAATAATAAAATATATTTTGAAAAGTTTGACATCATAAAAGTTTGTTAGCCATCCTTAGTTCTTGATCTCTAAACTCAACCCATCTCTCATTGACTAGAGAAAGTTGCAGCAAGATTCTGCAATGCAAAGATCTCAGCCTTACTCTTAGGTCCAACCAACTTCAACTCACATGGACCCATATTTCCTTTCCCTCCCATGCAGGACTCAGTAATTTTGTCATGGGAAGGGGTGGGATTAAGTGGTAGGAAGGATAAATCCATCCAGCACTCTTAGAGATGAACTAAGAAGCCAACCAAATTAAAAGGAGAAGGGAAGATGTTACTTACAGTTCTAATTTTACTGGGAGAATTTGAAGATTAATCAAGGTTGTAAATCTCTCAAAGAAGAAAAAGAGAAATTAAGTCTTCCTTGGAAAGTCTGCCTGCCTCAGAGAGAAGAATTCAAGTTCTTTGAGGACAAGGAATGTTTAATCTTTGTCTGCGCATCTTCAGAACCCAGTCAAGTGCCTGGCAGATAGTAGGTGCTTAATATATGCTTGCTTGTTTCCCTTGATGAAAGCTTGTCTGATGTATCCTCAAAGCTCCACATCCCAATCCCAAGTAGGGTTTCTAGTTTATAACTAGCAGATTAATAGCTAGTAAAAGGAGACAATTTATTCCATCCATCTCACTCTGTAAATTGGGAGAATGGATTGTAGGTTGTTATTTTGTTTGTCCTTCAATTTTGAAGAAGACAATGACATCAGAGGAATGATTATATGACTTGTATTTGACTTTGTTTTGAGTGAGGGAGGGCTGTGCCAGGTCATCAGCCTCACCTTCTCCTCCTAAGCCATCTGGATCCAGTGACCAGATATTCATCAGGATGAATGGAGATGGCCTTGGATGTAAAGAGAGACCTTGGCCATTTTAGGCTAAGCCTTTTGACGTACTCACTCAGAGGGAGATAATGTCCATTGAGGAAATATTCCTCTTTAAGAAGTAGTCAGGGAATGGCCCTTTGAATGAGCAAAAGAAAAAAATTACTACATCAAACTGGGAGGGGAAGAGAAATTGTTACTATTGATAATCACTCTAAGTCAGCCATTAAGTAGAGCTTGGACAGGGACCTATTGTTGTCCAGCCTATGAGTTTCAGAGTGCACTGGGGTTTAAGGTTTGGGGAACGGGAAGGAAGAAAGGAAGGAAGGAAGGAAGGAAGAAGGAAGGAAGGAAGGAAGGGAGGGAGGGAGGGAGGGAAGGAGGGAGGAAGGGAGGGAGAAAGAAGGGAAGCACATCTAGCCAGTAAACACCAAAGGAAGGGGAAAGGGAGACAGAAAGGAGAGAATGATCTGGGTTACCCAGCTAGCTGGGTCCCCACTCAGGGAGTTTGGTCTGCTCACAAGTTTTGTTCATCTTTTGTTTTCAAAGAAGACCATGACATCAGAGAAATGATGACATGACTTACACTTGATTTTGTTGTGAGGGAGGGAGGGCTGTGAAAGGTCACAGTTCTGGATTGAAGGTAATCAGTTGCCAGAGTCTGGAGTCTAAGGATACCTGTGTATGTGAGGTTGTGAGGTTACTGGTTGCCATGTTGCCTGTACTGAGTAAGAACATACATTGCCATGTTGGGCTTGGAAGACAACTTCTGGGTCCTGTACATAAGGACATGATCATAGTGATATATGAAATTCTATTCAATAAGTCTCCATTTCCGGAGGAGCTCCGTGCTTCACCCATGAAACAGGACACCTTTAAAAATGTCGCTGGCTTTGCTCATCTTGCTGCATTACCCTTAGATATTCTGGAATGTCCTTAGATATTGAATCACTGTGGCTTTCTGTGAGCATTGGAGTATAATCAAGCCTCTGATGTCCAGACTGGCACATCTGGATGCCATCTTTCTGAGATAAGGAATTTCTGCCCATTTTGAACTGGGTCAACTCATCCAATAAAATCTTCCCAAAGCAAAGAAGCAAAAGGAAAAATGTTTGTCCTTCATTTTCAAAGAGAACCAATGACATCATGGGATGACATCTTGACTGGGGCATGAATTAGATTTAAATGAGTCACAGTAACCAGGAAAGGAAACTTGCCACAAATTAGACGTGATCTTGGACAACGAACCTCCCCTTACTGGGTCTCTGTAATGGGAGACAGCTGGACTAGGTAACTCAAGGTCCTTTATGAGTGGTAACAAACTCGAATAGCAGTAGAGGACACTAAGCCATTCATAAGGATGCCTGCAGGTCTCATATTGACTTAGAAAACCACATATTAGTATTACTTATGCTGCATTGTGTTTTTATTCATTTTTTAAAAATATTTCCCAATTATATTTTAATCTAGATGGGTATCATTTGGGAGTGTTGGAGGCCACAATGTAGCCTGTGGGTTGGGTGTTTTACGTCTCTGCCCAGTATGACTAACATGATAGAATGTTAACATACCTAACATTGTAACATGTTATCATGCAATGAAGGTAGTTAGATGGTACAGTGGATAAAGCATTGAGCTTGGATTGAGAAAGACTTCCTGAGTTCAAATCTAGTCTCACACTCTAGCTGTGGGACCCTAGCCAAATCTCTTAACATCTGTTTACCTTGGTTTCCCTAACTGTAAAATGGAATAAAAAAAATGTAATGTCATTATTAATTAATTATTAATAATAGTATCTAGCTCAGAGGGTTGTTGTGAGTATTAAATGAGATAATACTTGTAAAGTGCTTAGCACAGTGCCTGACGCATAGCAGGAACTTGATAAACGCTTGTTCCCCTTTTTGTCTCAGATGCAACTGAAATCTTAAAAAAAAAGCTTAAATGCAACTTAATCTCTCCCTTCTCTCAATTCCTGTAACAACAACAGTAACAACAGCTAGCAATTATAGAGCGCTTTAGGTAGGGGAAGGGAATAAGCATTTATATAGTGCCAACTGTGTGCCAGGTGCTTTATGCACATTATCTTATTTGATCCCCACAACAGCCCTGGGAGGCAGGTCCCATTATTATCTCCATTTTACAGATGAGAAAACTAAAGCAGATTAATGATAATACCCTGGGTCATGCAGTTAGTGTTTGAGGATGGAATTGAACTCAGGTCTTTCTGACCTAGAGTATGTATGTGTGTGTGTGTATATGTGTATATGTGCATGCACATATATGTGTATGTGTGTGCATGCACATATACACATATATACACACATGTACATATATACACATCTGTACGTATAGATATGCATATGTATATGTATGCATGCATGTGTATGTGTGTGTATATGTCTCTTTCATCTTTGTTATTGTTGGTTCTTCAGTTCTATCCAACTCTTTGTGACCCCATTTGGGCTTTTCTTGGCTAAGATACTGGAGTGATTTGTTGTTTCCTTCTCTAGCTCATTTGACAGATGAGGAAATAGAGGCAAACAGAGAAAAGCGACTTATCCAGGGTCACACAGCTAGTAAGAGTCTGAGGCTGAATTTGAATTCAGACCCAGTGTTCTGAGCTATCCATTGCACCACTTAGTTGCTGTAGTATACTTAAGTGTCTATGTGATTCTTGTCCCCAACCACATTGTAAACTGCGTGAAGATGTTTCTTATTCACCTCTGCCTCTCCCAGGACCCAGCACAGTACCATACATGCAGTAAGTGATTGATTGCCTGGGGGCAGGGGAATAAATCCATTTTCTTCCTAAGTCACTTCTAACCCCTAGAACTGGTTCCATAAAAACCTCTAGATCATGTCTGGCACTGAGAATACTGATGGACATTGTACAAAGTGGTTAGTTTTTGAACCAGCCTCCTCCTCGAGGGGCTTTCTAGTATAAAAAGTGTCTCTAAATCCTGGCCCAGTGCTTTGAAACAGAATGTCAACTTTCTGTAGTTGTTGGGTTTTTTTTTTTCTGGGCAATCCTTTGCTATGATTATGTGTCCTGAGTGCCAAACATTGATGAGTGAATCTAGTGCATAACATGTCTTCAAAACCTCAGACTGACATGTACATAGAGGACTGTGTACCTGTAAGACTGCCCCCATGTCTGTATGTCCTATAGGTACTATCTCTTCTATTCAGCAAACATCCATTAAGCTGTGTGCTAAGTGATCTCTCCTTTTTTTGTCTTATCCTTCTCTTTAAGAATAAGAACTCAGTAGGAACACTAAGTCATGGTTGGTGGAGCGGTGAGCTGATGCAACCATTCTGGAGAGCAATTTGGAACTATACCCAAGAATACAGAACCAAATGAAAAGCCCTTCCATGGAGATAGTTTATGGAAACAGAGCAATGAGTAAGTCCTTAACATGTCTTACTTCTAAAGAAAGAGCCACCTCCAGGAATTGATGAGACATTATCACTCAACTCAATCCAAAAAAGCATTTCTTGAGCACCTACTGTGCACAAAGGATTATATTATGAGTTGTGTGGGTATTCAAAGATGAGTAAGATAGTATCTCTACTCTTTTTAGGGCATTCTTTTCTTCATTGACTTTTTGAATCTCTTTTGGGTTAGTCTATTTTTTAAAGTGTTACTTTCTTCAGCATTTTTTTGGGTCTCCTTTAGCAAGCAGTTAACTCGTTTTTCATGTTTTTCTTGCATCACTCTCATTTCTCTTCCCAATTTTTGCTCTATTTCTCTTACTTGATTTTCAAAATTCTTTTTGAGCTCTTCCATGACCTGAGACCAATTCGTGTTTTTCTTGATGGCTTTTCATGGAGGAGATTTGACTTTGTTTTCTTCTGTTTGCATGCTTTGGTCTTCCTTGTCACCAAAGTAAGATTCTATGGTCTGATTCTTTTTCTAGTTTTTGCTCATTTCCTCAGCCATTTACTTGATTTCTGAGCTCTTTGTCAAGGTACTTCTCTGCTTCCAGTGGGGGTGGGAGGTGTACTGTCAGCAGCTCCATCCCCCCACAATCTATGGGCCTAGAGCTCCAGAAACAGTGGCTGCAGTTGCCCCTGCAGCTGCTGTGGTTGCTGTGGGTTCCTCCTCCTCTCCCCCCTCAGCCACCCTGGGGCTGGGGCCAGATCACTCCACTCTCCTGCATTGGTCCCACAGGCTTTTCCTACTGACCTTCCAATTTGTCCTCAGATTTTTGGGGTCCTGAAGTCTTGAAACTGCCACAGGTGTGAGAGATTCAGTCTCCCTAAGGCCTGTTCAGGTACCATCTATGCCAGCACAGACCACGCTGGTCTGTGCTCTGGGCTCTGCTCCCATGTGGTGCAATAGATACTTCCTGGTGACCTTCCAGGCTGTCTTGGGCTTCACTCCATCATTCTGTGGGTTCTGCAGCTCCAGAATTTGTTTAGAGCCATTTTTTTACAGGTATTTAGTTGGGCTTGGGGGCAGAGCTCTAGAAAGTATGTGCTGTTAGTCTGCCATCTTGGCTCTGCCCCCATCCCTACTCTTGAGCAATATACAACAGTAGGAGAATGAGGATTATGATGATGGTAAGTCACATTTATAAAGTGCTTTAACCTTTGTAAAAGCACTTTACATAAGTTATCTTATTTGATGATAAGTATACGAAGGTAATTGGAACATATTAGGTATTCAGGGAAGACTGGCACCTCTGGTATGAGGGCTTGCTGAGCCCTTTTCAGAATGGCTAGTCCTTCTTTGTTGTCCACCTACCACCCAATACTCATCTATGGCTCCAAGAAGCTGTAGCATGTGCAGTAACCACATATGTAAAATTATCTGAGGAGATAGGTGGAAGGTAATATGGGCAAACCCATAGGTGAATTAGGAGGACATCTACCCCAGGCAGGTGAAGACTTCCCCTAGCAGAATGGGCAGGTGAGAATGACCATGATGACAGCTGAAGCAAGCACCGTGGAACACTTAGAGCTTTGTCAGACATCAGGAAGACACCAAGGCCCACCAGGGTATCCTGAGCCATCATCAGTCATCTGGACTTTTGTCTTGCCACTGGACTTGGATGACTCTGGAAGAGAGAGTCAGGCTGAGGACTTTTTTGCAACTTAAATACAATTCACACACAAGTCAAGATATCACCTAGTGATATTATAAGTTCTCTTTGAAAACAAAAGACCAACAACACAATTAACTGGACCACAAGACACAATGTATTAAGTACCTCGTAAGTGATATGGGGGTTCTGAGGAGAAAGTGATCACTTCCAGTGGAGAGGAGATGATGACAGTCCTCATGCTGGGCCTTACATTTGAAATGAGTCCTGAAGTAGAATGTTGGTCTTAGAACACATGTGACATCGAGGTATTCTCATCACCTAACACAGTTTCCTCAGCTAGGAGGCTAGGTGTTGAGATGGATAGAGACCAGACTTAGAGTCAGGAAGACGAGTTCAAATCTGGCCTGAGACATTTAGTAGCTGGCAAGTCATTTAACCTCTTTTGGTCTTAGTTTCTTTGTCTGTAAAATTCAGATAATAATAATAGCACCTACTTCACAAAAAGATCTACAAAAAAAATTTCCGTATAGATGGGTTTTGTTTGTGTAAAAACATTTATATTTTATGTAATCAAAGTTATCCATTTTGTCTTTTGATTCTCTCTATCCATTTGTTGGACATGAACTCTTCCTTTCTCCATAGATCTGAAAGTTAATTTTTTTCCTGATTCCTCTAATCTGTTTATGATAGCATACCTTATGTTTAAGTCATATGGAAAACTAGAGGTGAGATGTTGGTCTGTATCTTGTTTCTGCCTGACTGCTTTTCAGTTTTCCCAGTAGTTTTTGTTGAAATATGAGTTCTGTGGTCTTTGCTGTGGTCTTAGCTTTGCAAACTGCCCCACTCCCTTCCATTTTACAGGTGAGGTAAGTGCTGTGGAATGTGACCTTTGTCCAAGGTGACGTAAGTAGCCAGGTAAGGCTCTTTTCCACTATACAAGTTGCCTCTCCTGTTATAATGAGATTTGGCTGGCAATTCACTGGGGATTTAATAAGAATATTATAAGACTCTGTTAAAGCTTCCTGGTGGATGGTGTTACTAACTAGAATTGGTAGCTCAGAGGAATCATGGAATTTCAGTCCCCCAGGTCTCTTAAAAGAAGACTGACTACCTTCCTACCTTGATTATTAAAGGTAGTCTTTCAAAGGCAGGCATTAACCCCAGGCTCTGTTGCCTTCAGACCACATTGTCTGTCTGGCATACATGAGTGACAAAGTTCCTCTTGGTGCTATAAGTATAACAGCCTTTTAGCTCCCTTTTAGTAATATTTAAGTCTCGATGACAGATACAGAATTCCTGGAAGAGAGGTTTCATACATGCCTCTCTTTGTGGCCTATAAAACCCAGGAAAACAGCCAAGTTTCAGCCTTGTCAGGGCGAGGGGCAATCACATGGGATTCACTTAGAGGCTGTAAACACACACATACGCAGACCACACACTCCTTCCTTCCTCTGAAATGTAGGGTTTTAAAAGGGGTTTAACATTTGACTCAATAGCATATTCTGAAAATATCCTTGTTTAAATGTTCATGTGTTCATAGCCATGCTCTTTTTTTCTTTTAATGGCTACCAGAAAGAATAGTGAATCTGATGATGGAGTATTTAAAATTCTGTCAGAGCCCAAGTTTCAGCTTAAATTTTCTCCACTGTAGCAACCTGGATTTCTGAGAACTGTTCTGACCTTTCTTTAAATTTCTGCTTCCATCCAATCCGTGGTTAATCTTTTTCTATCTACTGCTTTTCCTACGTACCCCATCCTCCCCTTCCTTTCTATGCCTACTCCTGTACTCTATAATAAAGAACAATCTTGTTCGAACAGGCACAGGTCCAATTAAAAGCCAGTTCCTGTCAACACATATTATCTTTAAGAATGTGGTTCACATTTAGCCAACCACTTAATAATATATTGCCAGTCAGAGAAAATTTTCCATAACAGTAGAAAGTCTGTAGTTTGGGTGATAAAGAAATTCACAAGAATCCTCCATCCAAATCTCTAGCCAATGGTCTCCAAAGTCCCTGAAATCAGGGATGCTTGGATCTTCCTCACCTGTATGGTGAAACAAGGTTCCTGGGCACTCATCTACCCATGCCCCCAAACTGCCCCTATAGTGCATGGAAGGGTACTCCTTCAGAAGTTAGGCAGGGAAGGTATATAGTTTTTCTTAAGAGATCCAGAATCACAATGTAGACCACAGGTCATTCCAAAGGGTTATTTACTTTCTTGCTAGAGAATAAGAATGATTGACAGATGAAATTACTTGTCCTGGGACCTGGGGAAATTCTTCAGCATAGTAGAGTATAAAGAAAACTGAAAGAAGAATCAAATTATTGATTAGCTGTATGACCTTGGGCAAGTCATTTGATTCCTTTGGATTTCCTTTATCTCAATCATAAATTGAGGAAGGCTAGATGAGATGATGTCTATGGTTCCCTCTTTCTTTTTCTTTGTTATAGTTCCCTCTTTCAACCCTCTAGTTCTGTTATTTAACCTCTCAAGGCCACTCTCATCATGCGTAAAACGAGGGGTTGGGGTAGATGATTTCCAAGGTCCCTTTCATTTCCTTCATAGACCCCTTGATGTCAAGGGCCTACTTGAGCTCTCCTGAGCCCATGACAAGACTACATTCCTAAGGTCCTTGAACCTTGTCACTTAACATTTCATTTCCCTTCCTTTCATCTGGTTTTAATCCATGTGGTTTTAACTGATTTTAATTAAGGGCTGTGAAAAATGGCATCCATGCCTCTCATGTCTCTAGCCTCTTTATTTAGTCTACAAGTATGAACCCTCTCACCACGTCCTCCATGCAGCCCGGAGTGACACTGTAGTTTAAATAACTTCAGTAGCTATCATTCCATGGACTACACATGTATGACACAGTTAAATCTCAGCCCAACACTCTTTGGGTTTCCAATACACTGACTGCACAGACAATAATGCTTACCGCCTCCCTCTTTACATCCCATAGTGATCATTAAAATAGTGAAGCGTGATGATATATAATGGCAACAGTGCTGAACTGTTGCTGAGGAATTTGATGTTCTAGACTGGGCCTATTACTAAGCAGTCATGGGACTTTGAGCGAGTCTCTTAACCAATATTTGCTCATTCCCCTTATCCATAAAATGTCAAGGAAGAATTAGCATCATGCAGTGAAAAGAACACAGAATTGGTAGTCAAAGATGTAGATTCAAATCTTGGCTCCTACCAACAACACATCTACTGCCTGAGTTGACTTTGTCTGCTTTGGTCAACCCTCTTCATTTCTTTGGGTCTCGGTTTCCTCATGTGTAAAATGAGGGGGTTGGACTATGACTCCGACATCCTTTTCAGCCTCAAATATATGATCTTATGAACTAGAAGAATACACTTCATATAGGTCATAGAATGTTAGAACTGGAGCAGCCCTTAGAGGTCTTTAAGTCTTTTTAGTTCTATGATTCTATTTATTTTCCATTTGGAAAGAAAATGAGAAGCAGCATTGTTCAATGGTTAGATGACAGAATTGGAGTCAAGCATACTTGGGTTACAGTACTGCCACGGACACATATTAGCTGTGTGACCACAAGAAAGGGGGAAAGAAAAGGGAATAAATATTTATTAAGTACCTACTATGTGCCAGATGCTGTGCTAAGCAGTTTGCAAATCTTATCTCATTTGCTTCTCACAACAACGAGGGGGAGGAGGGGAAGTAGGTATTATAATTATCTCCATTTTACAGATGAGGACACTGAGGCAGACAGAGATAAGTTACTTACCTGAAGATCACACAATTAGTGTCTGAGGTCTCATTTGAACTCAGGGCTT
The DNA here is from genome assembly GCF_028372415.1 of Notamacropus eugenii. Taxonomy (NCBI): domain Eukaryota; kingdom Metazoa; phylum Chordata; class Mammalia; order Diprotodontia; family Macropodidae; genus Notamacropus; species Notamacropus eugenii. The sequence continues at coordinate 463,032,782 of NC_092873.1, read as the reverse complement.
CCTGGCTCTAGGTCTAGCATTTTATTCACTGCAGAATCAGCGGCCTTAGTGTTTCAGGCAGTTCTTTAAGTTACAGAGGAAAAAATGTGGCTATGTGTCTATGATGAAATCACAAATCTGGACTCCCCAAAAAATCAAAAGATAAGTAGAATTCTCATCTCTCACATACAGTATGACAGTGAAATACTATTCTCACTCCTTGAATCTTTTGGAATATTGCCTGTGGAGAGGCTTTCTTTACCTCTTTCTTCAGAAGGGAAAACTAAACCATTCTAATTTTGAGGTTCCAGAACTGAAAAAAAAACTTGAGAAGGATACCCCAGTATTCTTCACAACTTTTAAGCAGGAATACCAGACCACCTTTCCTCATCTTTCCTACAGCACAGTTCCTGCTTGGGTGGAATTTCCACCTGACTCCAACTTTTAAGCCATATCATCCATTGTTAAAGCCCAATTTACAATGTTGGAGTTGGACAGAACCTTTGAGATCATCAAGTCAAATCTTTTCATTCCACAGATGAAGGCAGTAGATCAGAAGTCTCCCAAATCCCACCTCAGCACTCTTGGCAAGCATAACTTTGCTCTTTTCTCCAAAGTGAGAAATGGGGCTCCATATCCCATCCCCATACCTAGAATGATTTTCTTCATCTCTATGGCTTAGGATCCAAGATTTCCATCAAACTTCAGTTCAAACTCCAACATCTATAGGATGTCTTTCTCTGGTCCCCCAGCTCCCAGACCCACCCACTCACCTCCTAATGGCTTCTCCTTTAGGACAACTTTATGTGTACTTTGTACAAATGTTGTATACAAAGAGCAACTTGGTTCAAGTGTTAGTTTAAGAGGATTTTAATGAGGGATTGGTAAAGGATTAGGCTTCATCTTTGTTCCCATCACCAAAAGGTGGGACAAACTATCACCAAAAGTATTGGAAACACTGAAGTTAATTATTACAGGAAAGGAAGTCTAATAACTTGACAGGAGGGGCTGGAGGGAGGATCTGGATATCCTGCATTGAAAGGTTCAAATCCATCTCAAGTTCAAAAGGATTTCCAGAGGAAAATTCCATTCAGCATGTTCCATAGACAGCCTCTTTCCTGGCTGCCTATCGCCTGTCCCAGAGCTTCCTCCTTCCCTCCCTCTCCTCCCCAATCCCTCCACTGTCTTGTTCAAGGGCTGACCAGCCAACAGCTGCTCCCAGGCCTCAGGGCAGCTCCACATCTGGAATAGAAGAGTTGAGAAAGAACCAAACTGGTCACTTCCCTGCCTGCCCATCTGGGGATTAAGGTTTTCATTGCTGGAGGACTCGTGTATGTGTGTGTGTGTGTGTGTGTGTGTGTGTGTGTGTGTGTGTGTGTGTGTGTGTGTGTGTGTGTGTGTGGGCGCCTGCATGTCTGTCACTTCAGGGCTGTACACAAAGGCAAATTTTCATCCTCAGTCCAAGGGAAAGCAGCCGATGGCTTCATCTCCTAATGGGGGGTGGGGGGAGAGAAGCAGGAATTCTCTTTTTCCTCATTTTCCTCCTTTGGTACAGGAATCCAGGGAGGGCTCTTTATCTCCTTTTCAGAAGAATTAGATAGCCCACAATTGACTCATACATCATTGCGGTTGCCCTACCATACTTGATAAATCTCTTCATGATCATGCTTAAAGTTGTGGGGGAGGGAGAAAAGGTCGAGATTTCTTGGTTGTCAGCACTACTTGGAGCAACACAAAGTTATTTAAAAGCTGGCATACCCAAGAGAAGAGGGAACTGTTGCTCACTTATTGGTGCTTCCTTTGGTGGGTGAACTCTTTTCTCAAGGCCCCATCGATTCCGTCTTCCACATGCCATAAACTTCCCTTATGGTCTGACCTCTGGTGAAATATGGGAAATTGTTTGGATTAAGCCCCTCTTCAGAGGTCCTTGGAGCTTCCCCTTTGTATTTGCAAAGCTGAATATTGCGTGTCAAAGTTATATATATTTTGTATCTATGATATACATATCTATCCTATCTTCCATTGGACTACCAGCTCCTTGAGGGCAGTGACTTCACTTTTTCTCTGTGTCCCTGTACCTCACACAGCACCTGGTAAAATAAGCACCTAATAAATCTTATTATCACAACAGAGGTCTTGTAATAATCTCCTCTGCAGGAAAATCATTTAACACATATCAAACTTTCAGTTACTTGTATTATTCACAAAACAAGCAAACACCCACATAAATTTAATTGAAGGCTAACTTTCCCTCTACCACTCAGCAGGACTCCTTTCTCTCCCTTCACCCTGTGTTGACAAGTGCTTAAGAAAGGCAAGAGTATTAACATCTTTCTACTGTTCTGATGCCTCCTCATGAACTCAGAGGTGAGTTCCTGAATTCTTCAAGGCCATGGTCAGAAAAGTGCAAGCTCTGGCTGGTCCAACTAAGCTCAAAAGGATTCAAATACATACTTTGTGTTTCTTGTCTAAAAATCAGCTCAATTAAATGCAGAGAGCAACTCTTCACCAGAATATTGGCCCCCAGGTGCTGCATTTTTTCAGCCATAGCAATCTGAGAAAACTGTCTGCTGACGGTTGGAAATGAAAGAAGCACCTTCACTAATGAAATCAGTCTCTCACTGTCATTTTATGTAGTTATTATTTTGATTCCAAAGTCAAGTGTGGCCTTCTAGGTCCTTGAGGGTGACCTTTTGACTGAGTCTAAGTTTTACCGAACAAATCCTTTTATTAAGGGGATTTGTTTTGTGATGTTTGGATTCAGTCAAAGGGCTGCACCTGAGGACCTAGAGGGCCACATGAGGCCTCAAGGCTGCAGGTTCCCCACCTCTGGTTTAGGGGATTATTCATTGATAAGTTTTCTCTATGCTACTGCTAACCAACTACGGGCATAGATAATTGACAGTTGACTTTATTTAAGACCCCAAAAAGTTCTCAAATTGATCTGGAAAATGTCTTTGACCTGGTGAAGGTAAGGGTCTGAAATATGATCAGTGAGAGAGTAGACAAGTGTCTTTCTGAGAAAGTCTTACCATAGAAAAAGCATTCAGTATTATTACCTTATCTGAATTTTTTTTTCCTACAACAGGGGTGAGATCTCTCAGTCTTATGTCTCTCCTCTCCTCTCCTCTCCAGAGCACCTGTTTGCAAACTAGGCAACAAGCCAGGTCACCAGAATTTACCAAATGTCTTCACTATACGCTGTCCTATGCCCAGTGCTAAGAGGGATGCCCAAAGGGGACCTAAAATGTGAAGTGCTTTAAATTTGTTGAGGAAGCAAGACCACATACTCGTTCACACACACATGCTGAGAACAGGGCAATATGTAAAGGCTGGAGACTATAAATGCAAGACTGATAAGGGACCTAGCCTTGAGGACAAGGAGTGTGATGGAAGGCTTCCTGGAAGATGTGACCATTGAGATGGCAAGTGAAGAATATGGGGATATGGTTAAGCGTTCAATAACTGGAGCAGGACAGTGAGTTCATGCTAAGTGGTTGAACAGCATGAACAAAAGTCTGGAGTGAGGATACCTAGAAAATAGTGTAAACACCAGTTAGATTGGAGTGGAGAGTAGCAAGGAGGGAAGGGAACTATAGGGACAGCTAGGTAGCACAGTGTGCCAGGTGTGCTAGGTAGTGTGCCAGGCCTGGAGTCAGTAAGACCCAAGTTCAAATCCAGCCTCAGACCCTGGGCAAGTCACTTCACCTTATTTGCCTCAGTTTCCTCATCTATAAAATGAGCTAGAGAAGGAAATGGCAAACCACTCCAGTATCTTTGCCAAGAAAACTCCAGATGGGGTCATGAAGGGTCAGATATGACTAAAACACCAGAACAGCAATGAAAAGGGGCATATAGCTGACATAGGTATGGTACCAAAGTTTGCAAAGTGGTTGGAATATTATTGTCCTTTGATCTTCACATATATTGTCATCCTGGTATCCTAATATCAGTGATTTAGAAAGATTAATCTATTAGCAATGTGCCAGGCAGATAAAATCAAGGAGAGCCAGAAAGGAGGGAGGTTAAGAGCCCTGTGCTAAGTGTGGTGCAGAGGCTGCTGCTGAACTGATACAGGAATAAAATGATGAAGAAGAAAGTTCATTTAACCAATAGCCATGGCAACCAGAACTTTGGATCAGGGTGGGAGCCATAGTGGATTGCCCTTCTGTTCTTCTTTTCATATTCCTTCTCTCTTCCTCCCTCCTCTTTTCCTTCTTTCTTTTCCCTTTTTTCTTTTCTTCTTTCATTCCTTCCTCCTTCCCATTTTCCCCTTCTCCTTCTCTCTCTTCCTTTTCATTCCTTCTTTTCACCCTTCCTTTCTTCCTCCCACCCTTCTTTCTTCCTTCCCTATTTCCTTCCTTCTTTTCTCCTTCCCTCCCTTCTTCCTTCCTTTTCCTTCTTTCTTTCCTTCCCTCATTTTCTCTCCCTCCCTTTTTCCTTCCTTCCTTTTCTTTCTTCTTTCTTTCCTTCTTTCTTCTTTTCCCTCCCCCCTTTCTTTCATTCCTTCCCATATCTATTATGTGCAGACACTGTCGTTACCCCTGGAAACACTATCTAATGGAATCAAAGGAAAGTTGAACTAGCCTGGAATGCTCTGTGTTCATTCTACCCTGCACCAAATGGTAGTTCCTCTCTCCATTCTGGAAACAACCACCATGTGAGAAGGGGTATAATGATATCTGGTAGTCATGAAGTGAATTAAAGTTTACCAACTGCTTTACATGCTTTATGTTTGACCCTCTGAGGTAGGAGTACCAGGTTTATTATCTTCATTTTTCAGGTGACTAAATTGAAGTTCATGGATTTTAAATAACTTCCATCATCACACAGCTGGTAAACATTAGAAAGAGTTCAAACCCAGATGTCTCTAAGTCTGAAGCTCTTACCACTCTACTATACTGCCTATTTCCTTTCAGAGATGAATTTTTCTGACAATCAAACTTTCTAACTTCCCAGAGACTCAGTTTCCTTCTCTGTAAAGTGAGAGGATTGATCTTGATCATCTCCGAGGTCTCAGGACCATTGTATTTGGAGCCACAGATTCTTATGAACCCTCTGTTTGCTATTTGATGACCCAGTATTCTCACATCTAAACTACATCACATCAAGAAACCAGTTATGGCTATGCATTCTAGGAAGCTGCAGTGTGTGTGTGTGTGTGTGTGTGTGTGTGTGTGTGTGTGCAGTGCTCATTCAGCCTCGATGCCAGACCCTCCCTACCCCATCTCACTGATACTTAGAAGAGCTATTCCAAGAAATAAGTACCCATCCACCCCCAAAACTCTACCTGATAGCCCTGTAAGTTGCCTGGTCCTTGCATGGAGTTTCTCTGCTCTTTGTTTCAAGTCCACTGTAGGGCTGTTAGCCTAGTCTGGCAGAAATTTGCTAAGTAGTTTGGTGTCCAAAAGTCCATACAACTTCCTACAGTGATAAAAGGATCCTAAGGGAATATGCCCAAGAGTATGTATCCTCATCCTCAATCTCAAGTACACAATCCAAGTCCAAGGGTTGTTTATTCAGTGAACTAGTACTGTTGTGAGTAGCTAGGGGGAAATGCCCTGCACAACCATTCCACAAACCACCCCAAAGACAGAATATGTACACTTAAAATTTTCCAGTCCCACAATGGGGCTAGTCCCTGTGGCCTTGGGTCTGGCTTTATGCCACATATGGCTTCAGTTTGCAAATACAATGTACTTGGCTTCCTGCTCAGCCTCCAATCTGATTTAGCCTGAAAGCAAAACAACAAATGAAACATGCTGAAGCCGACGACTGACCAAAACTGTGGACTGGAAGAAATAGATGAAGCACAAAAGTTTTTTTTTTTCCTTGCTTCCTGGTCTGGGAAGACCAGAGAGTAGTACATTCTGTCCACTGCCAGCCCCTTGGGAGCATTTAAGGATATAAGACAGATAAGTATAGAGGAGTCCCCAGTAGAATTTGGGGTATCACTTCCAAAAGGGATGTATATCATCTTTCTAGACATGAGAAATCAAGAAAAGGTAATATATGGGGACAGTTTAGTAGGCAAGGAAGACCTTTGGTGCTCTGGCCTAGCAAGGCCACATCAGAAGTCTTCTGTTTGTTCTGGGTACCACATATTAGGAAGGACATTGACAAGCTAGTAAATTACTAGAGGAGGTTAAATCAGGGTGGTGAAGCCCTCAAAATCATGCCAAATAAAGACTTATGGAAAGAACTGAGGTTGTTTAACTTATAAAAAAAGAAAAAGACTTGAGGGCAGGAAATGACATGCTAGCTAGTTTTAGGTGTTTGAAGGACTGTCACATGGGAGAAGACTAGGACTTTTTGACTTTCCTTGGTCTCTTAGGACAGCGCTAACACAAAAGGGTAGAAATTGCAAAGTGAAGGGAAAACTTCCTAAAATTAGAGCTACCCCAAAATGGAATTGGATAGTTTAAGAGATAATCTAGGGTGACTTAAATGCTCCCAAAATAACTGCCATTTTGTCTGAAGCACCAGCGAGCAACGGTACAAGAATATAGACAACACAGATGATTTTTAATATTTTGATTTGGGAAACACTTTCTAGTTTTTGAAGCATTTTGTCATATTTTATCTTATGTGATCTTCACAAAAAGTCTGTGAAATGTGTCATGAAGATGAAGAAACAGATTCAGGAAGACTGATTATCCTGCTTGGCCAAGGTCAATTAAGTGAATTAGTAGCAGTCAGGTCTAGAGTCCATAGCTCCTGACTCTAACTAAGCTCAATGCTTAAAAATTAATTTTTTTCAATTAATAAAATTTTATTCTTCTTCCTTCCCATTTCCCTCCTCCCCAACTGAAAAGAAAACAAAAAAGAAAACCATGGTAACAAATTTGCATAGTCAAGCAAGACAAATTGTGGCATTTGACATGTTCAAAAAATACATTTCATTCCTCACCCTGAATCCATCACCTGTCTGTTAGGAGTAAGCAACGTATTTCATCTTTAGTGCTCTGGAGTCATGGTTGGTCACTGCCTTCATCAGAATTCTTAAGTCTTTTAAAGTCATCTTTTCAGGGTTGTTATTGTATATATTGTTGTTCTGATTCTGCTTGCTTCGCTCTGCATCAGTTCATACATGTCCTCCAAGAGCTCAGTAGTCTTTTTGATATAAAGATGACCAGAACTCTGCCGCTGGTCTGGTAGGAAACAGTATCTAGGGGATATGAGTCATAACCCTACACTTATCAGAAAAAACTGGGTCACAGAGATAAGAATTTGGACTTTCCACATCCTCCCAGCCCTTATAGCCAGTGTCCCCTCAACTGATTTACTCGTAGGGTGATTTTGGAACTGCTGACCAGCAACCTGGCAGCTTAGGACACATGGAGTTTTGTTCAATGCCATAGTGACCTTGTTACCATGAACCCTGAACATGTGCCGTTTCATGAACAACCCTCCCAACTCAGTACACATTCCAGGGGCCAGAGATGGGACATGAGGACTTTTGTTTTGTAGAACAATGAAGGTGGAGGCCCCAAGGACAAAGAGCGGGTTGAATATGAATTTTCTGTGGAGGTGCAGCCTAAGCTCTAACAAGATAGAGAATGAAAGAGGGAATTCCACTGGTGAGCTCAGAGTAGCAGCCTGACAGTTCCTGTGTGGAGAACCCCATGCATCAGGCATTGAAATGGAGACCTTTCAGCTGGACCTCGTTAGCAGACCTTGTGTGATCATTCCAATTTGTCATCCATCTTCTTCCCAGTGAGTCTGACCTGGTGTTAGGGTTGTTTATGATTGGAAAGTATAGTGTGCCAAGGTGCTGAGTCACCCTTCCAAGGTTACAGTGTAGCTTACATAACCTGATGAGTCCCATGTGCTTACTCAATTTGGGAGCCAATTCAAGGGAATTGGGAAGGAGGAGGGGAAGGGGGATGGGGAGAAGCCTTAAGATAACAGCCATCAGAGGTCTCTAGCCATTGCTCTGCTTGTGATGTATCTTACTCATTTTTGTAACACCCCTCACCTCGTGCCCAGGAAAGTGTCTTTCATGTAGTAGTGAGGAAAACTTGAGTTGGACACAGAGATAATAATAGCACCTACTTTGCAGATTTGTTGTGAGGATCAAATGGTGATCATATATGCACATCTTAATGTATTATATAAATGTTAGATATTGATTATTTATTTTAATTTTTTACTTATTATTGTTATGCATTATTATTATTGCATAGTAAGCTCTCTGCAAATGTTTATTGAGCTGAATTTAATCCAAGGGAGATTATAGGGTGACTCAAGGTAGGATAAATTTGGACTCCTGTGGACCACACTACAAACGTTCTAAGGGAGATTATCATTTGTATTTCAATTAAACATGAGTAATTAACATGGCATCCACTCATCCTGGAAAAAATTAGGTCATACGTAAAAGAACTCAGGTAGTGTAGAGTAAGATTAATAACAAACATACTATACTGCCCAGTTTAATAACTGATACTTCTTGATCATTAATTCGTGATCATTAATTACCCTTGACCCCAATAAATTCATTGGTGAAAATATAACCTGGAAATGTTATCAAAAGCAAACCATTAAAAAGAGCTATCTGCTCAAAGATTTCTCAGAGAAGCATTACTAGGGATGGGAGAGATCTTCGAGGTCATCTAATCCAAATTCTTTATTTTTACAGATGAAAAAATTGAGTCCAAGACAAGTAACATGACTTGTTGAAGGTCACTTGATAGTGAGTGGCCAAGTTAGGAGTGAAACCCATAAACCCTGGAGCCAAAACCAGTGCCTCTTCTTCTTCTGCATCACCCTGTTGTGAAAACCTAACTTTCAAACAAGGGAATGGTTAAATAAGTAAGCTACATTAATGTAATGGGATAGTGCATGAAAATAAGATTGACAAGTATGAAAAGCATTTTTTAAAAATCTGGAATGACCTTTATGTGGTAATGTAAAAAGAACAGGACCAGATTAACATCGTACACACTAACTACATCTGTATGAGAGGAAAAGAAAATGGGAATGAATAAACAAAAAATCCTAATGGAAACTTGAGAGGTTCTAAAATGTTGCAACATTTTGTGCATTGAAATTCATTTATTTAAATGTGAATAGTTGTGAAACTAATTATCATTAATGCTCTGTGTAGTACTAAGTTTCTAATAAATATTGGCTCAAGCAAAGGAACACTCTATGCGTTGATAAAAGCGCAGGTGAGGAGATGATGGAGACCTTCCCCCAAGGCTGCTGTTAGACATGATTTCTTGTCATTGAAATCGCAGCTGAAGAAGAGGAAAATGGCTTGGGGATAAATTTCAAGCTTAGCATGAGTTGAGAGCATAACAGCAGTAAAAACAAGAAAAAAAAAGTTAAAGTACCCTTGGGTTATATTAACGAGAATATCCTGTCCAGAAGGATGGAGGTGATGGAGTCCTCCTGAATTCTCCCTTAATCAGACATCTGGATTATTTATCCAGTTCAGAGCACCATGTTTGAGGAAGAATATGAACAAGCTGGAGGACATCCAGAAGTTGATGGGGAGATTCACTTTTCCTTTTGAGGATTAACTGAAGGAATTAAGGATGATTATCTCTAGAAAAGAGAGATTTTTGTCAGGGATATGATCCCTCCTAAATATTATGCCTATAAATACCATCCCTGAATATTTGACAGGCTATACAAGGATCAGGCTGCCTACTTTTTTATACGCCCACAAACTAAGAATGGATTTTACATCAGTCAAAGTGTTATTATAGTTTACAACGTAAAAATGATTCTTAGCTCAGGCTGTAAAAAACAGGCAGCTGGCTGGATTTGAACCACAACTTCTAAGTTTGTTGACCCCTGCGAAGAAGGATTATACTCTCAGAAAAGAACAAGGACTCATGGGTAGAAGACACTAAGAGTCGAATTTCTGCACAGCATAGGAAGAAACTTAACAAGTTAAAACTCTTCAAAAGTTGAGCTGGCCTCCTCTCTACCATGGTAGTGGTAGAGGGGGCAGATATAAGGAGATGTTCAGGATATAAAAGGAAGTTTGTCTGAGGAAAAGGAAATTATCCTTTTCCCATAAAAACTTGAGAGGAGGCTCCCTTTTTCAATTCATTTCAATTGAACAAACATGCGTTAAGCATGAACTTCATAGAATTGCTTGTTTTCAGTGTATGTAGAATAGATTATTTGGGTTTTTTTGCTTAATTTTTAGGATACTCAAAAAAATAAACAGTATTTTCACCATCTAAAAAAAACCAGTATGCTTTAAGGTGCTACTTATTAGCTGGGTAAGCTTGAGTAGTCATTTAAATTCTTGGTACCTCAGTCTACTCATCTGTAAAATCAGAGGGTTGGACTATATGGTCTCAAAGTCCCCTTCCACATCTAGGCCTATGATCCAATGATCCCTACCATGTACCAGGTATTATATTTGGCTGTGAGGATATGGAGTCTACTTACCTTTTGAGGAAAGAGGAAAGATGTCCATCAGTAACTATGATTTAATGGAGAGCTTAATGATTGTAAAAGAAAAAAAAAGATATATGGACAATGAGCTATGAGAAATTGAAGGAGAGAAAAAGATTAATTTTCTCTTGGGGTAGTAAGCATCCAGAAAGGCTTCATAAGTTGGAATGAGAAGAAAAGGAAGACTTTTGTAGACTAGAGGTATCAAATGTGGAGCCAGCAGCCCTACACTGCCAATAACACTCAAGTGCTACTTGAGCCAAATTAAAATTTTTAACAAAATAAATAAAAATACAATAAAATATAGATAGTTTTCCATTTTAAAATTAATTCATTTTCCTCTGCAAGGATCCAAATTGTTTGAATTCATGGCACCATTTCTACTGGAGTTTGACACCACTGGTGTAGACTCTCAGAATCACAGACTCTGGGAGTTGGTAGGGAAACCATTGAGTGCAACCATCACTAGAACACTTTCTGTTGGTTGGTTGGTTGGTTGGTTGGTTGTTGTCCTTCATTTTCGAAGAGGACCAAAGTGAAATCACCATCATAAAGTGAAATCTCAGTGTGTCCGATTATGGCTGATCAAACCAATATGAGCTCGGAATGCTCTACCACAGGTTGGGCACAGATAGTCCATATGAGTATCCCAAATTTGCACATTCTGTGTTTACTTTGTGCTGTCTCAATTCTGCTTTGCTTAAAGAGCACAGAACCTTTTCTTATGTGGGCACACCATACTGAACAGTCCTGTGCCAGTGTCTTCCATGTTGCACACTCAGATCCAAAGTTCTTGAGAGAGACTTTGAGAGTGTCCTTGTATCATTTCTTCTGGCCACCATGTGATCGCCTGCCACATGCAAGTTCTCCATAAAATAGTCTTTTTGGCAAGCATACATTTTGCATTCAGACAACATGGCAAGCCCATCAGAGTTGCGTTCTCTGAAGCAGAGCTTGAATGCTTGGCAGTTCAGCTCAAGCAAGGACTTCAGTGTCTGGTACCTTATCCTGCCAGGTGATCCTCAGAATCTTCCTAAGACAGTTCAAATGGAAAAGATTCAGTTTCCTGGCATGGTGCTGGTAGACTGTCCATGTTTCACAGGCATACAACAATGAGGTCAGCACAACGGTTCTGTAGACCTTCAATTTGGTAGTCAGTCTAATACCTCTTCTCTCCCAAACTTTTCTTTAGAGCCTCCCAAACACTGAGCTAGCTCTAGCAATACATGCATCAACCCCATTGTCAATGTGTACATCCCTGGAAAGTATATTACCTTGGTAATATATTCACTATATATATTCACTTGGTAAGTGAACTTATCCACAGCATTCAAAACTTCTCAATTTGTTGTAATTGATGGTTCCACATATGGATGGTGTGGTGGTAGCTGATGGAGCACGTGTGTTTTTTGGTGTTAATTATTAGGCCAAAATTAACACAGGCAGCAGAGAATTGATCCATACTTCATTTCATCTCAACTTCAAAGGCTGCATTGAGTGCACACACATCTGCAAACAGAAAATCATGCACCAACACTCCCTCCACTTTGGTCTTGGTGTATAGCCTTTTCAAACTGAAGAACTTACCATCAGGTAAGCTGTGTGCTTGCTCCCATGCTTTTTAGCATGATGCTTTCAGCCATGTTGACGAATGCTTTCAGTGAGGATGAACACGGCATCAAGGTCAGAACACCTTCTGTAACATCTCCATCAAGTAACCATTCTGCCTCTAGAGGATAATAGATACTGTGGGAAAAGTAATGGATTTGGACCCAGAGGATCTGTGTCCAAAACCTGGCTCTGCAATTCACTATCTGTATGACCTTGGACAAGTTGCAATGACTGGAGCTCATTTCCTTTATGTAGCACTTTTAGGGAAGCTCAGATTCCCAGAATGTGCAGAAACAGTTCATCCAAATTCATTCAAAATGAATTGATGGATTTTCTTCCTACAAGAAGACATCAGGATTGCTTCAATACCTCCTGACATATGTGGATCCCAGTGTCTATGTCCAGAGGCATTTGTAAGAACTATTGACTGCAGAGAATCTACCAGCAGTGTGGATGCAATATTGAGAACAATGACCATTTGATTACAAGTTTCAAGCATACCCCAGCTAATTTGGGGCTGTGTTAATGCAGAACTGTGAACTATATTAAGTAGAGTGAGACAACCCCTCCCAGATGCGATACCTTTCCCCTCTCCTCTTCTCTCCTCTAGATGCTGCACCAAGGGGAAAGCTCCCATGAACTGCCCCTTTTTTGTATCTAGGCAAAAAACCCTTTCTGCTCCCAATAGTCAGAAGAACCACAGGCAGCTGTACTTTCACTCTGTTGATCAGACCTCTCCCCATCCCCATTCACTGTCATTCCTTCCCACTCAAAGAGTGGCCTGACTCTGACAGAGGATGTGTCTACCCTGGTAGACATGCACAAATGGAAATCGGACAACTGAGAGATAGAGCATAGGCTTAGAAAAATAGAGAACAAGATGAAAACATGGAATGGCAGGCAATGCAGTTTAATTAGAAGGTAGAATATGTGAAAAGAATTATTGTGAACTAAGGCTACAAAGATATAAAGGTATTGTACAGTGTGTTGAATGATAGGATCAGGATTTTATATTTTATTGGGTAAGTTTCTGAATAAAAGAATGAAGTTTGCAAAGCAGCGCAAATATTGAAATGGAGGATGGATTGGAGAGGAGATAGGATGAAGGCAGAAAGACCAGCTAGCAGGGTATCACAATACTATAGATGAAACGAGATGAAGACCTGACCTACCATGCTTTCAATGAGTATGGGAAAGAAGACAACAAGGGGGAAATGCAATCACCACGGCAAGGCAAGTGATCAGATGTGGCAGTGAAGGATGTGGCCAGGACGACTAAGAGAGGAACCTTGGTAAATGAGAAGATGGTGTTACCGTGACCAGTAACAACAAAAGAGAAGGGGAATCATTTGGAGGAAAGATTCTATGATGGCCATGTTGACCATAACATCCATTTGGAGATATTCAGGAGGCAATTGGAAATAGAAGACTGGAGCTTTAGAGAGAGATTGGAAGTGGAGATGTAGATTTTGGAGTCATTTGCATAGAGGTAGTAACTTAAGCTAAGGCAGTGTATTAAATGACCAACAAAGAAAAGAGGGCCAATCACAGAACTTTGGGGGAATAACCCACATTTAATAGTCCTTATCACAAAAGTTTCTTTCTTTCCTACCTTTTTTTTTTTAAGGGGCCATCCCTTGAGCAACTACTTAAAGAAGCATATTCATTAGTCCTCTCCCTGAGAGTGCCTGGCCTTGACCCTCTGCCCTTCAGGCCTTCCTGCTGGGGATGGCAGCACAGCCCTGTGCCCAGCCAGCCCCTGAGCCCAGTGGGACAAGTGTGAGGACAGACAGGGCAGCGGTGGAGGGTCCCTCGGGGCTCTGGATGAGGGCGAGGTGGAGGCAGCCTGGCCAGCCCCAGCCTGCCTGGGATTCACCGGTTCATTTATTCCTGTAATCACTCTTCACTCTGCAGAACTTTCACATGTTTGGTCCCTGGGGCATCATCTTCACTGTGTATGACATCAGCAGGTCTGAAGGCCGCCATTCATTCCAGAGGTTTCAGTGGCATTGGAGAAAAGAGCCCAAGCCTAACTGGAATGTGTTAAACATGTATTTTGTTTTATCGCCTTTGAAAAAAAAGAAATACATTTTGATATCTTTTGCTTCTACGTCATCTCCATTTCCCAATATCAGCCTTCCTCTCCTCCTTGATAGCCATCCCTGAAAACATGTAAGGGAGAGGTTAACACGTGGACAAAGTCAGACATAGACAGAGATCCACACCCACAAAGCACTGATGTGGATGCACTTTCTAGGTTTTATTCTGTTTTCACAGCGTTGAGTTTGAATTGCCTTGTTTTCAACGTTGTTGTGGTAATTATACATGCTGTTTTTCTTCACTTTGCACAGATCAGAGAAGTCTTTCATGATAGTCTAGTCATCATATTTATTATTTTTTATGGACGAATTATCTATTACATTAGTGTACTTCCCCCAATCCACTGGTATTTACTTACTACTTGATATTTCAGAAAGTGCTACTACAAATATTTTGATGCATATAAGTCCTTTAATTTAATCATTGACTTTGTTGGGGTAGATTCCTAGCAGTGGAATCTTGAAGGTCAAAGGGCATGGACATTTTAATCATATTCCTTGCATAATTCCAGATTGCTTTTTCAGAATGGTTGGATCAGTTCACAACCATGAATTAGTTCATCCATCCCCTCAAATACTGACCATTACCCTATTTGATTATTTCTACTTATTTATCTTATTAGTGATTTGAAACATTCTTTCATATGGTTGTTTGTAGTTTGTGATTCTTCTTTTGAGAATACTCATATACTTTGACCCTTTATATAAGGGGAATACCTTTTGGACTTATATTTCCATTACTTATATTAGACCCTTATTAAATATCTGATATGCATTGTTTTTCTCATTTGATGAGTCTCCTTAATTTTGTTAGTTCAAAAATTTTTTATCATGCAGTTGAAATTTTTTATTTTATCTTTTGTAATTGCCTCTATCTCTTGTTTGTTTAAGAATTCACCCCTAAATCAAACTATGAAAGGAACATCATCCAATTCCCTCCTCTTTTTTTTTTTTTGTTTTGATCATTAATATTCAGGTCATGTGTCCATTTGAGTATGTTATATGAAGTAAGATGTTGATCAAAACTTAATTACTGATAGACCACTTTTGTTTTCCTATTCTTGTCAAATACATACTTTTCCCTCAGGAAAAAAAAGAAGCATATTCATTGAATGGGTGTATCTCAGTCAAAGTGAGAATGTTATAAGACCTTAACCTGAAAGGGTCAGGGTCTCACATTGCATCCTGGGTCATCTCCAGTCATCCAGATGAATATCAGGCCACTGGACCTAGATGGCTCAGGAGAAGAAAGTGAGGTTGGTGACCTTGCACATCCCTCCCTCACTCAAATCAAAGTCAACTGCAAGTCATGTCATCATCTTAATGTCATGGTCCCCTTCAAGAATGAAAGACAAAGACAACAACCTTCTTTTTTTCTTTCCTCCTTTCCTTCATCCTCTCTTCATTTCTTTCCTTCCTTTCCTCTTTCTTTCTTTGTCTAATTCCTTCTTTCTTTCTTTTCTTTCCCCCTTTTTCTTTCTCTTTTCTGAGAAGTATTTGGGAGATTACAAAATGTCCCCACTGTGTAAGAGTTGGAAGAGGAATAGGAAATATCTAGCCCTTAGCTCTGGGATTTCTCTGTGTAGGCCTAGGCTGTGTGCCTTCTGCCTAGTCATCGATTAGATGGTCTGTCAAAGCATACAGGAGCTAAGAATTTTGGGAGATGTTATTCTAGAGAGTCAGGAAAAGATGTCAAGGTAAGATATCACACCTCTTGACCTTGGTACCTTTGAGTTTCCTCAATTCATCTGAATCCCCAGCTTTTACCTCCTTCCTTCTATCCCCTTTGTCCCGCCTTAGAAATGCAGGCTACAACCCAATTTTCTAGTGTCCCTCATCTCAACCCTATGTTATAACTCTTCTTCCTTTTCAAGCCTGTCTTTGCTCCTTATATAATTCTCAAATTATCATGAGGAGTTATTTTGCAAAAACACAGAATCCCACAGCTGTAAGAGACCCTAGAAGTCATCTAGTCCAACCTGCTCCTTATAGTAAATCACTTCTTCATCATCGCCAGTAACAAAGGGGTTCGATCAGCTTCTGCCTCAAGACTTCTAGCTATGGGAAATCTACCACCCTCCTAAGGCAGCACGTTCCAAACTGGCTCTAATCATTAGAAAGCTTTTTCTATGGAGACTAAACCTGTCTTTGCCTCTTCTTCCATCACCCCTAGTCCCACCCTAATATTTACATTAGCATTATACAGCACCTTAAGGTTTGCAAAGTGCTTTTTAAATGTTACCTTACTTTATCCTTACAATAACACTGGGTAATAGGTGTTATTATTCTCCCCATTTTACAGAAGGGGGAAATAGTGGCAGACACAGGACAAGTGACTTCCCCAATATCAGATAGCTAGTAAGTGTCTGAGGTCGGATTTGAACTCAGGTCTTCTTGAGTCCAAGTCCAGTATTCAGTCTACTGTCCTACCTTGCTGTCTCATGTGCTCCCTCTTGGGCCAAATAGAAAAAAGTCTAACTTTTCCATGTGATAATCGTACAAATATTTAAAAACATGTGAGAAGGCTATCATGAATTCTCTTCTTCCAGCTGACCATTCCCATTTCCTTCAATAGCGTACCCTCCAATACATCTTTTAGATCATCTATAATCATTCTCAAGGCCCACTTGGTTGTTGTTTGGGCCCTGATTTGCTTAGAGTGAATGTAAATAACAATTGTTTCTCTTTTGACCAGAAACCCTAAGGGTCTTCCCCTCCCAGATCATTTTTTTTTACTAGGTAAAGACACCAGTGTCTGCCTCTTTTCTTACCTAACCTTAATCACTGAACGGGCATTGCCTCAGTCAAACTGAGACTTGGGAAAGACCTTAGCTTAAAAAGGCCCAGGTCTCCCACTGCATCCAGGGCCATCCCTAATCATCCTGATTGATATCTTGCTCTTGGACCCAGATGGCTCTGGAGGAGACAGTGAGGCTGGTGACTTTGCACAGCTCTCCCATACTTAAATCCAAATCACTTGCATGTCATTGCATCACCATCCTGAAGTCATGGTCCTCTTTTCAGAACGAAGGACAAAACAACAACATTGATTCCCTAAAAGTGAGATGTTTGTTCAGGTCTGGTCCTCAGTCACTGGAGGAGGAAGTCATAAATAAAGTCTTTGACCTCGGGGAGCTCACATTCTACTGGAATAATACAAAGTATAAAATGATAAGTAAATGTGAAGCAAATCCAAAGCAATTTTAGCAAAATGCTACCGAGGGGAGAAGACGAAGAATACCCCATGAAGGGGGAAGTTGAACTAAGCCTTGAAGAGAAGTAAGAATTGAAAAAGGGGGAGATGAAGAGAGAGAGCATTCTAGCCAGAGAATTTATCAAAGGCACGGTGCCTTTGGGGATCTGTGGGGAGCAATGAGTGGGCACTGGAGAAGGTATGAGAGGAAATGATGTGAGATAAGCCCAGAAAACTAGAATGGAGTTACTGTGAAGGACTTTCAAAGGCAAACAGAGGAGATTGTATTTCTGCTTCAGGCAAGAGGAAGACACTAAAATTTAATAAGCAGGGAAGGATTATGCTCCTTCCTATGTCAGTCAGTCAACAAGTATTTATCAAGAATTTTGTGCCAGGCACTGGAGACACAAAGAAAGGCCAAAAAATACCCCACAAAAAATAAAAAACAAACAACAAAAAAACAGTCCCTGCTCTCAATAAGTTTATACTGTAATGATGCATTCATCTAACAGCTTGTGAAGATGGTTTGGAATGGGGAGAACCTGAAAGCTGGGAAGACCAATTCAATTATTGAAATAGTCCTGGCATGAAAGATGATGAGTGCCTGAAATAGGATAGTTCCCATGTTAACGGAGAGAAAGGAAGGAATATCAGAGGTGCTGGGGTGGTAGAATAGAAAGGGGGCACTTTATAGAATTATAGACCTAGAGCTGGGAGTTCAGAGACCACCAAGTCCAAACACCACATTTTACAGATTAATAAACTGAGGCCTGAGGAAGTTAAGTGACTTGGCTAAAGTTACATAGATGGTATCAGAAGCAGGATTTAAAACCTGGATTCTCTGTACCCTTTCCACCGTACCACAGTGTACTATTTCATTTAGCATTACTCGTGAATATTTGCAAAAAGTACATCATGAAATAATTGCCCCTGAAGAGCCAACATCAGTTGTAGAGTACAAAGGGGCAGAGAAAGTCTATAAAAACTTAGGTAAATCTTTGCAAATTAAATCAATCTATATTTCGATACTCATTGACTTTATGTTTAAGCTCCTATTATATATCAAGCAGAGTTCTAAGTCCTAGCGATACAAAGAAAGGCCAAAAAGCAAAATAAAAAGTATAACAAAACTAGTGTCTCTTTCTTAGAAAACTTCTACTCCAATAAGGGAGGCAATATTCATGTCTAACATACATATCTAAATATATACATGTGTCATATACATGTGTGTATTATAGGTATGTATACATATATAAATATATGCATGCATGTACACATCTATATTCCTATATGTGTGTGTCATTACACATACATGTGTGTGCATGTACATATTACTTATAAATACACATGTGTTCATATATATATATATATATATATATATACAAGCCATGGGAGATTTGAGGAAAGATTAAAAAGTTTCGAAAAGCTGGTTTACTGAGTGGGATAGTGTAAATCTCAGGACTGTATAAAAGGATTGCCTTGTCACAGTAAAGGCTCAGTTGAGATTATGTAACATAAATTTGTAGTGGACCAGTCAACACAATTTGGTAGTTTTCTCCAACTACATTCAACGGCTCATGAGTTGGGGCAAAACAGCAGATGGTAGGAATAATCCAAGGCTAAGACTTGGCAGGGCAAGATTGTCTATTAGACAAGGGTGCAAGTGATTCTGGAGAAGGGAACAATGTAGAGTTGAACTAGTTTAACAAGGGATCAAGAGAAGGAAAGAAGAGGAGTGCAGATAGCAAAAGG
The DNA here is from genome assembly GCF_028372415.1 of Notamacropus eugenii. Taxonomy (NCBI): domain Eukaryota; kingdom Metazoa; phylum Chordata; class Mammalia; order Diprotodontia; family Macropodidae; genus Notamacropus; species Notamacropus eugenii. Next base: position 463,013,729 of record NC_092873.1, on the reverse strand, counting down.
GTGATGTCCCAGAAAAGAACTTGGCGTAGCAGAGGAATTGGAGATCTTGGAGGAAGAAAAACTGGGTTGTGGGTTCCAAGACAAAGGGAAAAATGACATGACAATAGATTGTGATAGGATAAGGGTATTTCAGCATTCATGAACAATGGAAGTGGGATTTTATTAGTTCTATAGATTTTTAAATACTTTTTGTTTTGATTTCTTCTAGGTTTTCCCCTATCACTTCCACTATTTTTGGAAAGGAGAAGAAGAAAGAGAATGAGGAGGAGAAGGAAAAGATGAATCAACAAAACCAATCAATTTATTTTTTAAAAATCTGATGCTGTAGGCACTGCTCCACACAATGCTCTGAGAACTTCCCACCTCTGCAAAGGAGTGGGGAAGTAGCCTATCATATTTCTTCTTTGGGGCCAAGCCTGTTGTTTAAAATTTCATAACATTTATCTTTGTTTTGTGGTCAAACATACTGTTTTCATGGCTCTGATTACTTCACTTTGCATCAGCTCACATAAGTTCATGTTTCTCTGAATTCATCGTTTGTTATTTTTTACAGCACAGTAATATTCTATTACATTCATGTACCACAATATATTTAATCACTTTCTACTTGATGGGTGTCTACTTTGCATTCAGCTTTGTTGTTTTGTTGTTGGGTGGAGTATTTTTGGCCACTGCACCCAAAAAAAGCTGCTATAAATATTTCAGCAATATTTAGTGACTTTAATGCAAGTCTCAAAGTCACCTTGGGACCTAAAGGGGAAAACAGAGGAAAAAATTGTTGAAAAATATGATTCAAGAATAAGAAATAAGAGAGATCAATGGTTCTTGGGCTACATTGAAGTCCCATACCAATATTTCATGAATAATTTCTTGGAGGAAAGAATTGGAAATAGCTCAGTTGAAAAATCACTAAATAACAACCAAAAAATTAAATTGATTATAGTTTAATCAGTTTTAATCCTATATTATTTACTCCTTCCAAGATTTCAATGTTATCTAGGAAGGAAAAAATAGAAATGAAGTAAGATAATATCTTATCAACTATTAAGGTTTTAGCTGGAATGTATTTATCAGATTAACCAGGAGAGAGTAGTATCTGAGAAAATAGCACACAAGGCAGTCTTTTTGAGATGGGGTAGAAGGGAGAGAAAGGTCTAAAGTTAAGAGTTCCTGATTGGGGACCCTCTGAGGGTGAGAAGATGACAAGGGGGCACTGAGTGAATTAAGGGAGCAGGTCACCAAATAAGAGGAGTTATTTACAAAAAGAGAAGATGGGAGAGACAGGAGAAAGATTTCACTTACTTTAGAACTTCGCCTTAGCAGATCTCAAATTGGTAGGAAAATGGAATTCATTCTTCCATTATTTAACTCTACAGATGACCCAGGCCCAAGAAAACCCTGAAGGAGGTCACCTGGAGGAATGATCATATTCCATTCTTATAAAGATCATAAGATTGGCATCTAGAAAGGACCTAAAAGATTATCTAATCTAACCCTCTTATTTACAAATGAGGCAACTGAAACACAAGTGCTTAAGGTCATAGGGGTAGATTAAAATTCAGGTCTTCTAACTCCAGATCCCGGATTGTGGGAGTGGGGAAAAAGTTAGAAGTGAATCTTTTTGGATGAGAAGCTCTGCATTCCCAGTTAATTGATCTAGCCAAAGGCCTTACTGCCTCTCCTCAATCTTCACATCAATAGGTTTGCCTCCAGATGTATAGAAAGCATGCAACAGCACAGGTGGCCCTCCTTAAATCACTCACTGCTTTGTACATTGGCATGGGATTGGTCAAGAGGGAGAAAAACAGGCTTTCTAGTGTGGCATTTTCATCTGCCTTGGTGTTCTCCTTGTGTCCTGTCAAGCCTCTACCCCATTCCTTCTTGGTGTCCTTGTCTAGAAGGGCAAGACCCAAAAAGTGAATTTCTTGAAGTGTGAACTGTACTGGCCATCAACTCATGTTTACCAAGGTGCTTTGGAGAGATCCAGAAGGCAAACGGTACTAGAAGTATTCACATAATCATAGCATGGAACTGGAAGGGATTTTAGGCACCATTTAGTTCAAACTCCTCATTTTACAAATGAGGAAACCAAGGGACAGAGGAATTAAAGGACTCAATTTTATGTGCAGGAGCACTAGAATTCAAATTAATGTCCTTTTTATTTTTAAAATTTTATTCTTAACTTTTTTTTTTAATTTTGAGTTCCATATTCTCTCCCTTCCTTCCACTCTTCCTCCACCCACTAAGAAAGAAAATAATGTCAAATTCATTTCTTTCTGACTTCAGACCCAGTGTCATCCTTGACTCTTCACTTGCATTCATTCCACATATCTATTTATTGTTCAGTCATATTTTAGTCACGTCCAACTATTTGCGACCCCATTTGGGATTTTCTTAGCAAAGATCCTGGAGGAGTTTGTCATTTTCTTCTCCAGCTCATTTTTACAACTGAGGTAAATAGGGTGAAGTGACTTGCCCAGGGTCACTCAGCTAGTAATTATCTGATTTGAACTCAAGAAGATAAATCTTCCTGACTCCAGCCTCAGTATTCTATCCACTGTAGCACCTAGCTGCTCACATATCCAAGCTGTTGCCAAGTCCTGTTATTTTTACCTTTGTAATAATAATAATAGCATTTATAGATCACTTCAAAGTTTGCAAAATATTTTACAAATATTGTTTCCTTTTTATTCTCACAACCATGCTAGGAGGTAGGTGCCATTATCATCCCCATTTTACCAATGAAAAAACTAAGGCAACAGAGGTTAAGTGATTGTCCAGGATCATAGACCTAATGTATCTGAGGCTATATTTAAACTCATGTTTTCCTGAGTCACCGTTGTAGACATCACCACTTGTAGGCAATTAGCACCCAGTTCAGGAATGATCTGACTCCTTGAACTTACAAAGTAGATACAAAGGCTGGAAATGTCCATCTCTCAAGACTGTTGTTCAGTCACCTGTTTGGTTAGTAGCAATATCCTAGCCCATCCCTCCATGCAAATTAGGTTAGTTTTCCCTTGAGATTTAATCGTCTTAGGGGACTAAAGGCTGAGACTACTGATGTCACTCCTCATTACCTGAAAAACTCCAGATGCCCTCTGATGCTTAGATGGTTAATACAGTCAAGGAAACCTCTCAGTTGAATAAACTCAAGGTTTCATCAATGCCTATCCTTGCTAAAAAAAAAAAAAAATCACTCTGCAGCTATGGTTAAGCAAATCACTCGATTAACTATTAAATGATCTACAAGTATCTCATTTTCTTGTAATACTGAAGCCATACTACCAGGTAACTGACCTGAGTCAGCTCCAACCCAGAACATTTTGGTTGAGAGAGAGGATAAAAAAGTACAAATCAGAAGACGCAGTCAGAGACTTGAAATCCAGTCTCAGGCTCACCTAGACAGCATATGTATTCTCTGCCATGTATTTATTGCTGCTGTGAGAGAAATCCCTTCCGCCTCCCCTTACTGAAGGTCCAAGGGTATGGTAGCCTGAATCCCAAGTGCTGTTCGTCAAAGAGAGGAAAAGAAGAAATTGTTTCCCCTCAGTTGCTCTTAGAGCTTGCTAAGTGGGATTTAAGTACATCTTCTGTAGGCTTATTGAAAACAGATCCAGGAGCAGATATAATTATGGGGGTGGGAAAGTGATACATATTTCATCCTCTTCTCACATTTGATTTCTTCCACATTTGATTTCTTGTAATATTTTCTATATTATAAAAGATTTTCATCATCAGTTATTATTTATCATTTTGAAGAAGCTCAGAGAAACAGACAGAATATCCCTATCCTGCTAGTGCAACTTTATAAATAATGTTCTACAAACTATTGAATAGGTGGATCAAATAGCTGCTTTTTGAAATTACATAAAAATATTGGCAAGTAAATAGCTAGGGCAGTTAGGTAGCACAGTGGATAGAGCACTGGGCTTGAAACCAGGAAGAATCATCTTCCTGAGTTCAAATCTAGCCTCAGATACTTCCTAGTTGTATGACCCTGGGCAAGTCACTTAACCCTGTTTGCCTCAGTTTCCTCATCTGTAAAATGAGTTGGAGAGGAAAATGGTAAACCATTCCAGTCTCTTTGCCAAGAAAATCCCAAATGGGGTCATGAAGAGTCAGACACAATTGAAAAATGATGGAATGACAACTACCTCATTTTCTATAGGTTCACTGAAAGTGGGTCTGGGACTTGAGTGAGGATGATACTTACCTCTTCCTGCTCTCACCTTGTTCTCTCTGACTTGTTCTGCTAGGTCTCCATGTTTTGAAAGCTTTTCATTCCGCATAGCTTGGAAATTGTGAGTGTCTGGTAGGACAATCTCTATTAAAACTTCATTCTTAAATATTTATGTTCAATATTAGGTCCAGGAAAATATGGGTAACAGTTTGGTCTGTGATCATGGTCTTTTTCAAGTACAGTTTATTAGTTAAATTCTCAGTGAAATTTTGAAGTCTGTATTTGTAGTATGAGAGTGCTATTTATTAGTTACAAGAAAAATGGGGAATTTTTTATTTTAAGCCAGTCATCATGACAGTGTTCTATAATATCAACCTGTAACTCTGCACTCTCCCGTCTATTTCCATGATTCTTAAGAGCAGTTGTATAGCCTCAACTGGAGTACTAACCCAATCAGTGGTTTGTCCAGAGCCCTCTTTTTGCTTAACTATACTAATTTATTTAAAAAGAAGGCTTCTGTGGGGCTTGGAATAAGGAGCTGCTAATGAAATATTGAAAATACACAAAAGAAAAAAAGGAAGTTCAGAAGAGGATACAGTGAAATGAGAAGTCAAAAAACCAATATATACAATGTCTACAACAACATTAACAGAAGGAACAATCACCATAAAAGTGCCAAAAGTAAATGTGGCAAAATTACAAAGAACAAGCCTGACTCCAAAGAAAGGAACAAGCATGTCATGTGTACACACATATATTCCTTATAGAGATAGAAGGATCCCTAGGTATGGAACACAGCATATATTTTCAGATTTTCTCAATATATTAACTGTTTTGGCTAATTTTTCTGCTCCTTTCCTCTTCTTAAAAAATACTCTTTATTACAGGGGATGACCCTCTGGGGAAGAGGAAGCTAGGTAGCTAGGTAGATTCATCTACCTGAGTCCAAATGCAGCTTCAGATAGTTATTAGCACTGTGATTCTGGGCAAGTCACTTACCCCTATTTGCCTCAGTTTCCTTATCTGTAAAATGAGCTGGAGAAGGAAATGGCAAATCACTCCAGTTTCTTTGCCAAGAAAGCCCCACATGGGGTCACAAAAAGTCAGACACTACTGAAACTACTTGACAACAACAGTAACAGAAAGAATGCCCAACTAAGGGTATATAGTGTTATTTTTCCAACAGGATCTTGTGGAAGATGAAATCTAAAAAAAGCAGAATGTTAGAATTGGCATAGGAACAAAAACAATGCCAACTGAGATCACTAAAGTTTATAAAAGACTGTCATCTATAAGCATTGGACTTGTAGTTCTTTACCACAACTTTGTGAGTCAGGTAATGAAAGTATTCCCATAGGTTTTAAAGTTGGAAAGGACCTTTAGAGAATGTGAGTCTACGATTATGTGACCTAATCTAACTCCCTCACTATCAAGATAAGGAAATTGTGGCTCTTGAGCTCAGGTTACCTGTCTACATTCACACAGTTAGAATGGGGCAGACCAGAGATCTGAACCAAAGTTCAGCTACTAGAAGTCCAATACTCCCAGGGTGACAAAAATTTAGAGCTGCAAGTTCTATATCTCATTCAATCAGCCCCTATTTTGCAGAAGAAAAGGAGGCACAGAAGGATGGAGTGATTTGCATCACATCAGGAGTAACTACCCCAGCCAGCATTAAAACCTAAGTCCCCAGACTCCAAATCCATTGGGTTTTTTTTTTCCCACAATGTCAAATTCTTTTCTGAATCACTAAAGAAAAGCTGATTAAAATGGATGGAAAATGTTTGCTCTAGGTGAGAAATATTGTGCTCCATTTTCCCCTGGAGGTAACTCTAAAAAAGAGGGAAAAAGAGAGGCTCTTCTAGCTTCCAATATTTTCACCAAAAGGCCACTATTGCTACTTCTGCCACTTATCAACAGGGAAGGATAGATACTGGAAATAAATTAAGCAACATCCAGATAGAAAAATGGGCAATAAAACAAAGCTATCACTCTTTGCAGATGATATGATGATTTACTTAGAGAATCTTAGAGAATCAAATAAAAACCCACATAAATCATCAACATTTCTATTTATTACTAACAAAGCCCAACAGTAAGAGATAAAAAGAGAAATTCCGATTAAAATAAATGTAAATAAATGCGAGTCTACCTGCCAAAACAAACTTAGGAACTAAATGAACACAACTACAAAATATTTTTCACACAAATAAAGTCAGATCTAAATAATTGGAAAAATATCAGTAGCTCATGGGTAGGCTGAGGTAATATAATAAAAATGACAATTCTACCTAAATGAACTTACTTATTCAGTGCCATACCAATCAAATGACCAAAGAATTACTTTATAGAACTAGAAAAATAATAACAAAAGATCCAGAATATCAAGAGAATTAATGAAAAGAAATATTGGGAAAGTGGATTAACTGTCCCAGATCTTAAATTGTATTATAAGGAAGCAGTCATCAAAACTACTTGGAACTGACTAAGAAATAAAGTGGTAGATCAGTGGAATAGGTTAGGTACACGAGACACAGTAGTCAGTGACTACAGTCATCTACTGTTTGATATACCCAAAGACTCCAACTTCTGGGATAATAATTCACTATTTGACAAAAAAAATGCTGGGAAAACTGAAATATAGTGTGTCAGAAGTGAGGCACAGACCACCATCTTATGCCATATATCAAAATAAAGTCAGAATGGGTACACAATTTAGATATAAAGGTTTATGCTATAACCAAATTGGGAGCGTAAGGAATAGTTTACGTCATATTTATGGAGAACAGAAGACTTTACAGCCAAAAAAAGAGATAGAGAACATTATGAAATGCAAAATGGATAATTTTAATTACATTAAATTGAAAAGTTTTTGCACAAACAAAGCCAATGAAGCCAAGATTAAGAGGGAACCAGAAAACTGGGGGAAAAAATTTTACAATCAGTGTCTCTGATAAAGGCCTCGTTTCTGAATATATAGAGAACTGAGTCAAATTTATAAGAATACAAGTCATTCTCCAATTGATAAATGGTCAAAGATATGAACAAGCAGTTTTCAGATGAAGAAATTAAAGCTATCTATAGTCATATGAAAAAGCTCTAAATCACTTTTGACTGAAGAAATGCATATCAAAACAACTCTGAGGTACCACATTATACCTGCCAGATTGGCTAACATGACAAAACATGAAAATGATAAATGATGGAGAAGATATGGGAAAGTTGGAACACTAATGAATTGTTGGTGAAGTTGTGAACTGATCCAACCATTCTGGAGAGCAATTTAGAACTATGCCCAAAGGGTTATAAAAATGTGTATACCCTTTGATCCAGCAATATCACTTCTAGGTGTGTATCTCAAAGATATCATGAAAATGGGAAGAGGACCCACATGTACAAAGGTATTTATAATAGCACTTTTTGTGGTGCCAAAGAATTAGAAATTGAGGGGAATGCCCATCAATTGGGAAATGGCTGAACAGGTTGTGCTATATGAATGTAATGAAATACTACCGTGCTATAAGAAATGATGAGCAGATGGACTTCAGAAAAACTCAGAAAGACTTATACGAACTGATGCTGAGTGAAATGAGCAGAACCAGGAGAACATTGTACACAATAAGAGCCACACTGTGAAATGACTGACTTTGATAGACTTCTCTTTTCTTAGCAATGAAAGGATCTAAGACAACTCCAAAGGATTCGTAATGGGAAATGCTACCCACATCCAGAAAAGGGGCTATGGCATCCGAATGAAGATTGAAGCACATTATTTGCTTTCTTTTCTGTTTGTTTCTTCTTTCCTGCAGTTTCTCCCATTGGTTCTAATTCTTTTGTACAACATGACCAATGTGCAAATAGGTTTAATATGAATGTATATGTAGAACTTATATGAAATTACACACCATCTTGGGGTGGGGGAAAAGGAGAGATAGGGAGAAAATTTGGAACTCAAAATCTTATGGAAGTGAATATTGAAAACTAAAAATAAACAAATATTTTTAAATGGGCTACAAAAAGTGGGTCCAAACCTTGGAAGTTAGGGACACCTTAATGAGGCTACCCATGGAGAATCAGTTATTGAATAACAAAATAGACACAAGTGGAATATAATCATTTTGCCAAAGACAGGCAAGTCAATGGCTCAATCAAATAAATCACCTTTACTGATACAATTATTATTAACTGTATTTTAATATAATTAATAACAATTGTACTAATGCAATTACTAACACAAAAATATTTGTATTGCACCATTTTAAGTACTGAAATACAAAGAGCACACAGTCCCTGACCTCAAACAGCTGACATTCTAAATGGAGAGACTACATGTGTGTATTCGTCCTTTGTTGCCGAAGAAGACCACGCCATCAGAGAAATGGTGACATGACTTGCACTTGACTTTTTTTCATGTACCTAAAAGAACATACAAGATAAATGCACAGTAGATGGAAGGTAATGTTAGAGAGATCTGTCTTTACAAGGAATCAACTGAACTGAGCCTTAAAGGATAGGGAACCTAAGAGGTAGAAATCAGGAGGGAGAGTATATGGGAGAAAGGAAGAACAAAGACCAAGAGGAGAAAGATGAGGTGTCAGATATCAGATGAGGAGCAGAAAATGGGTCAGTATGGTGACACTGTAGAGCAGTGGCATCAAACTCCAACAGAAATCTCTGCTGGCTATACATTGATTTAGAAGACCACAAATTAACATTAACTTTGTTGTCTCAAGGTCACAAGTTGGACATTTTTGCAATATGTGAAGGGAAGTAACATAATAAAACATTGAAAAGGTAGGAAGGGTCCAGGGGGGGTGAAGAGCTTTAAATGTCAAACAGAGGAGTCTATATTTGATCTCTAGTGGCAATAAGGAACCAGAGAAGTTTATTGAGTAGGGAGGGTGGCAGATTTACACCTTAGAAAAATCATTTTGAACTTTGATAGACTTGGCTCTTCTCAGCAATGGAAGTAAGACAACTCCAAAAGACTCATGATGGAAAATGCCATCCATATCCAGAGAAAGAATTATAGAGTCTGAATACAAATCAAAGCACACTATTTGCTCTCTCTTTTTGTTTTGTTTTGTTTCTTCTTTATTGTGGCTCATTCCATTGTTTATAATTCTTCTTTGCAATATGACTAACGTGAAAATATGCTTAATGTGAATGTATGCATATGAGCCTATATCAGATTCAATGTTGTCTTGGTGGGGGAGAAAATTTGGAACTCAAAAGCTTGTGGAACTGAATATTGTAAACTAAAAATAAATAAATAAGCTTAAAAAAAAGAAAGAAAAATAATTTTGGCCACTATATAGAGGATGGCTTAGAGTAGGAAATAATTAAGGCAGGCAGTACAGAAAATATTAAACCTCTCTGAAGTTAAAGGCTATTTCAATAGTCTAGAACATAGATAATAAGAGCCTAAACTAACATGGTAGCTATGTGAATGAAGAAAAGATATACTCAAGAGATGCTGTAGAGAAAGAAATTACAATATTTGGTAACTGATCATATGGGTGAAATAATCAAAGGTGAGGAGTTGACACCAAAGTTGTGAACGTAGGTGATTAGAAGGATGGTGGTGTCCTTGAGAGTAATTGGGAAATTTGGAAGAAGAATGAGTTGAAAGGAAAAATAGAGTTCTGTTTTGGACACAATGAGTTTGAGATGCCTACTGGACATCAAGTTCAAAATAACCAGTGTGATTGGTGATATGGGAGTGGAGCTCAGGAGAGAGACTAGGCCTAGGTGAATAGAACTGAGAATCATCTGTATCAAGCTTGGAATTAAATCCATGGGAATATGAGATCATCAACTAGGGGATTATAGAGAAAAAATAGGAAAGCCTAGGGTAGAACTTTGGTGGATGTTTATTAAGAGATATTTATTAAGGACCTACTATGTATCAAAGCTAGAAAGCTAGGTGGCAAAATGGATATAGCACTGAGCTTGGGAAGAATTCTCTTCATGAGTTCAAATTTAGCCTCAGATTCTATGTGGCCCTGCACAAGTCACTTCATCATGTTTGCCTCAGTTTCCTCATCTATAAAATGAGCCAGAGAAGGAAATGGCAAACCATCCAAGTTATCTTTGCCAAGAAAACCCCAAATGGTTGCAAAGAATCTGAAATAACTTAACAACACTTTGTATATTGCTTCCATGCTGACAGTTATTTATATATTGTCTCTCCTATTAGAATGTGAGTTCCTTGAAGGCAAAAACTGGTGTTGCCTTCTTTGTATCCCCAGCACTCAGCACAATTCCTTATAGAGTTAACACTAGTAAATGACTTTTGACTGATTAATGAGATTACTCTTCTCACATCCTGCATGAGGAAAAAGGAAATTACAGAGAAAAGAAAGAAAAGAGGTTTAAAGGGTTGGGTGGAAGTTGTGTTTGTCCTTCCAAAAAGGACCATGACATCACGATGATGACCTTAGAGTATTCTGTCTGGGTTGGGTCACCATATTTCCAAAAGGACTGTGGAAAAACTGGAAAGGGTTTGAGCAGGGTGACAAATGTGGTACACTAACATACTCTGAGGGGTCCACTATCATGTCGTTGGTATAAACATTCCCTCTGTGTAATTCTTACTCATGTCCTACAAAAACTCCATAAAGAATCTCTCTGATGCTGAAGGCCTTCCTTTAAGATTCTTTATTTTATAATCATTCAATAATAAACATTTACTAAGCTTCTATTGTACACCAGCTACTGCACTAAAAACTGGGAATACAAATAATAAAAAAGACACCATAAGTCCCTTATGGTTTCTCTTTCCTGTTTATCTTTTCATGCTTCTCTTGATTCTTGTGTTTGAAAGACAAATTTTCTACTCAGCTCTGGTTTTTTTCATCAAGAATGTTTGAAAGTCCTTTATTTCATTAAATGACAATTTTTTTCCCTGAAATATTACACTCAGTTTTTCTGAGTAGGTGATTCTTTTAATCCTAGTTCCTTTGACTTCTGGATTATCATATTCCAAGCCCTTCAATCCCTTAATGTGGAAGCTGCTAGATCTTGTGTTATCCTGATTGTATTTCCACAGTACTTGAATTGTTTCTTTCTAGTTGCTTGCAATATTTTCTCCTTGACCTGGGAACTCTGGAATTTGGCCACAATGTTCCTAGGAGTTTCTCTTTTTGCAACTCTTTCAGGAGGTGATATGTAGATTCCTTGAATATTTATTTTGCCCTCTGGTTCTAGAATCTCAGGGCAGTTTTCCTTGATAGTTTCATGCAAGATTATGTCTAGGCTCTTTTTTTGATCTTGGCTTTCAGGTGGTCCCATAATTTTTAAATTGTCTCTCCTGGATCTATTTTCCAGGTCAATTGTTTTTCCAATGAGATATTTCACATTGTCTTCTATTTTTTCATTCTTTGGATTTTGTTTTGTAATTTCTTGGTTTCTCATAAGGTCATTAGCTTCCATCTGCTTCATTCTAATTTTAAAAGAACTATTTTCTTCAGTGAGCTTTTGAACCTCCTTTTCCATTTGTCTAATTCTGCTTTTTAAAGCATTCTTCTCCTCATTGGCTTTTTGGAACTCTTTTGACAGTTGAGTTAGCCTATTCTTAAAGGTGCAATTTTCTTCAGCATTTTTTGGGGAGGTCTCCTTTAGCAAGCTGTTGGCTCACTTTTCATGATTTTCTTGCATCGCTCTCATTTCTCTTCCCAATTTTTCCTCTACTTCTCTTACTTGATTTTCAAAATCCCTTTTGAGCTCTTCCATGGCCTGAGACCATTGCACATTTATTTTGGAGGTTTTGGATGCAGAAGCCTTGACTTTTAGGTCTTCCTCTGATGGTATGCATTGTTCTTCCTCATCTGAAAGGATGGAAGAAAATACATGTTCCCCAAGAAAGTAGCCTTCTATAGTCTTTTTTTTTTCCTTTTTTGGGCATTTTCCCAAAGAAGCGTATATCCTGGGGACCTGTAAATTCTCATTTCCTCCAAGGTGGCACAGTCAAGGGAGAGAAGCTTACTCCTCTTCTGGCCTGCCCTCTGGTCTGGGAGCAGCCCCAAGCACTCTTTTCTGCCCAGTACCTGTGAATAGAATTCCCTCTCCAGAGCCTCCACCAGCTCCACAAAAGCCAGCCAGAGCTCCTCCTCACCCCAAGGCTAGCACTCAGGGCCCAGATCCAGAGCAGCTGTGCTCTTCCCCCAGGAGTTTTAGGCTGAGGGCTCCTAAATTGGACACTGTGCTGCAGCAATTACTGTCACCCTGGGGATGCTTGGGCCAGACTGCATTCCCTTCTCACCCATTTGAAAGAGTTTTCTCACTGACCTTTGAAGCTGCCTTTGGCATTTGTGGGTTGAGGGATCTGGGAACTTCAGCTGCTGCTGGGGATTCCATGCACCCTGAGGCCTGCTCTGGTCCTGTCCCTGCCATGAAGCCAACGCTGGGCTGCACTCTGCTCCAAGTCCAGTGTGATAGAACTTTCCTGTCAGTCTTCCAGGCTGCCTTGGGCTGGAAATCTCTTTCACTCTGTCGTTTTGTTGCTTCTGGTGCTCTATAATTTGTTTAGAGTTGTTTTTTACAAGTATTTTATGGGCTATGGGAGGGAGCTTCTACAGGTCCATCCTTCTACTCCACCATCTTGGCTCTGCCCCTCCCCACCTGTGCCTTTCAACCCACAGGTTCCCCACCCCTGTGCTAGCCAATAATTCACTATTCTCCATGTCCATAAGGATTAAACAAGAGGAAAGAGGCAAAAAAGTGTGGTTTCATTTGGATACAAGTTAGAACTTAAATACTGGAATACTCTGTGGAGTGAAACTACTGAGTCTCTCTCACTGGAGGAGTAGTTCTCTGATGTGGTTAGATGATTTAGACATTAACCTACCTAATGGTTGACATACTGGGACAGGGTGATATTTAAAAGTCTTCTCTATTACTGTGCACAGTAATAGCTATGTTCTAATGATGATCAACTGTGAAAGACTTGGCTACTTTTATCAATACAATAATCCAAGACAATTCCAAAGGACTCAAGATGAAAAAATGCTATCCACTTCCAGAAAGAGAACTGATTAACTATAAATGCAAATTAAAGTATAATTTTCTCACTTTATTTTTCTTGCTTTTTTTGAAATACGGCTAATATGGAATTATGTTTTACATGATTTCATATGTATAAATGACACATTGTTTGCCTTCTCAGTGAGTGAGGGACAGAATGGGAGGGTGGGAGAATAATTGGAATTCAAAATTTAAAAAGAAAAGAATGTTTAAAATAAATAATAAATTTTAAGAAAATAATAATAAACTATTGTCCTCTCTAATTCAATAATCCTGTGATTTAGATGTCTAACTGTCAAAAGAAGAAATAAGATGCAGAAATGTTATGAGACTAGGTACCAGAAAGGATGAAAGATGTTTTACAAAGTGAACATTTCTCTTCAATGTACATTTTTGAGGCATTTTGGGGTCTAATAGCTCCTTTGACTTCCAGGAGAGAAAGTATTTTCTCATTTGCCACTTTTTGTGTGCGGGAGTGGGAAAAACAGTAGGAATGGAGGAGAAATTGGTCCTTACCCAACTAATTTTACCTCCAATTCAGTCGACGAAATTAAAAGATGAAGGGGAGGGGGATGTAGGGGAGGGGGAGGAAGAACCAAGGAATTAACTCCAACCTACATTATTAGCATATCATCTCTTTGAAACTTCTGGCAGCAAGTTATTTTGGCAGTCAGTCCAAGACACTGTAATTTATTGTTAGGAAAGGTCACTGTAGTTATCACCTTTCATGCAATTGGCAGGGATGGGTGGGTGGTACAAAGCGTCTAAAATCTTCTGTCTCCTAATAACTCTCTAGTGGTTTCAATATAATTCAACTCACGGAGAATTTATTAATTGTTTGGTATATAGAAGACACTGTGCTATGAATATGGCATAAAAAAGACAAAAATGAAACAGTTCTTGCCTTCAGGAAGTTTATATTCAACTTCAAATTTTATATTCAAACTTCAAACCTGAAATCTTATATGATTACTGTAGTATCAAAATCAATGGCCTTAGAGTCAGAAGATCTAGATTTGAGTTCCCACCTCTGGAATTCACTCACTACATGACTTTGTCTGTTATTTAATCTCTTTGAATCTCAGTTTCTTTTCCTATAAAACAGAGCTAATATTTGAAATATTGTAGGATCAACTATTGTGGAAGGACTCCGTGCCTCTAAAGCGCCATTAAAATTATTATTTTATCAATCAATCAATAAGTGTTTATTAGGTTCTTATCATGTGCTAGACATTGTACTGTGTCCAGGGCATCTGTATAAAAACAAAAGTGAATCAGTCCCTGACCTAAGGTCTACTTAAGATAGATAAGACTACCCTATGGGACTTATAATAATAAGACCAGCTGTCCAGTATGACTTATGAAATGAATCATTTTGACTGGCATTAGAGAAGGAGGATGAGTTGCTTTGGGTCTCCAGATAGGCGAGAGGTCCTCTCTTATCCAGAGCTCACCTGAAGCTAAGAGTCTCTGCCATATTCATTCTGTCTAGCTTTTACCCAGAGAAGTTTGAGATAGTTATGACTTTATGATCTTTGAAAGTTTAGAAGAATAAACTACCAGAGGGTCTGGGAATATAATCTATGCTTGGTTTTTCAGCCAGCCAGCCCAGCATTCAGGCTCTGCAGAATGACCTTCTGGAATCAGACAAACAGAGTACAGATGGGGACTCAACCATTCATCAGCATTCTGAATTTAGAAGTGAACCTCATAAGGTGAAATCCATATAGAAACTGTATCTTTTGAGCCCACTTTTCCCAGAGACCAGTGTTATAGAGAAAATGTTGAGGAGGATATTGTGTTCTAACTTTTTCTTTAAAAGTAAATGTTCCTTGGTTAAAAAGAAAACAATCATTGTTTTATGACCATGCCCTCTATAGGCACATATAGTTGAAGTCACTATATGTATGTGTATTCTAAACGGTTGTATATGGACCTAAGGAGTATGGTGGAAGGGAACAATCACTGGATTGTAAAAAGACCTGGGATCAAGTTCTGACTCTTTCACTATCTTACTATATATATCATCTTCAGAGTAGCTATATCCATCTCTGGCCACTGATTTCCTTATCTATAAAGTGTTGGTGTTAGACTATACAACCTTTAAGGTCTGTTCTAGACCTGAATTTATACAAATATCCCAGGAAGACCAGCAGCTACTAAGTGAAGACAGAATGGTAGAGCAGTAAGGTGACAAGGTAGAATCAGAGAATCCCTATTCTGGCACTTATTTCTTAGGTGACCTCAAACAAATCATTTAACTTCTATTTCCTCAACTATATAATGAGGAAGATTGAGTTCAATCAGTAAGGTCAAACTCAAATAGAAATAGGGCCACGAAACCATACATGAGGAACCCTTCTATGCGCATAATGACATTTAAGAAAAAAATTCATATTAACATTATATTCTATTGTATTTTTATTTAATTTTTTCATTATTTCTCACATTTTAATTAGCTTCTGGTTGCCAACCTATATTGGATGCCTCTGGGCTAAATGTCTCTTTCCAGTGCTGAATCGTCAATCCTATCATCCAACTGCCTGTAGGAATTTTGGATGACCCTAGATAATATTTTTCTGGGCCTCATTTGCTATCCCCTGTAAAACAGATAGGCTGAACTGTCTGATTCCTAAGGTCTCTTCCAGCCTTACATACTGTGATTTTAGAAGTAGGAATAGTAAATAGCGTGCAGAATCTGGAGTGAGGAAGACCTGAGTTCAAATTCTGCCTTAAACAGTATTGTAATTCTGGACAAATCACTTAACCTCTGTCAGCTGCAGTTTCCTCATCTATAAAATGGGGATAATATAATTGTTTTCCATGGTTGTTGTGAGGACCAAATAAAATAACATTTAAATCACTTTGCATACCTTAAAGCTCTATACAAATGTTAGTTATTATCATCCTCATTTCTATTACTATGGTAGGTTAAGGTATTGTTGTGTTTTGTAACTCTCATTCCAATGACAACAATATCTTGGCTAATGGGTGGCATGCGTGGATGTTAGGACAGATTTGGCCTTGCAAAAAAGGAGGAAACATTTTCCCTGAGCTTCCACTTTTCCTAAATTTATGTGGAAACAAAATGCCTCCCTTGTGTCCCTCACCTGCCCCCTCCTTTTTCTATTTTTCTTATCCTGTCATTTTGATTTTTCTCCCAAACATGGAATTCTTTAAACTCTCTGTAGACTCAGGTGGAAAGAAAACAGATCTTGAGAAGTTCAGTTTTGGAAAAGAAAGGGAAGTGGCCATCATACCCCTTCCTGAATGGGCTGCAAAAAAGAGAGAAACTAAGTCCCTTGGTTAAAACTAAACTCAGGGCACATCCACACCCCAGACAGGGCAGGTATCTATCTCTAAGAGCCCCTCTGACTAGTCCTAGAGCTTAGTAGGCAACTGGGCAGGAGGACCAGAATTATGTATGTGTAGGGCTGAAAATTCCCTTCAGCAAATAAGGAAAAGAGCATAGGAATGGAGAAAGAGCATCACTAGTCAGTAGGGTTCCAAGCTGTGGTCACCTGACTCTGGCTGCAATGCTACAAATCCGGATCTACTTATAGCAGAAGACAAGTGCAGTGGGTAAGCGGGAGACCTGAGCAGCTGGCTGCTTTGGAACTTGCTCAGACAATTCCCTGGGTGGAATGGGGAGGTGTGGTTGGCAGAGGAGCAGGGAAAGAAGAGAAGAGCCATGCTCAGACAGCCAGAGGCTGGAGAAGATTGCATGAACAATGGGCATGGGAGGGGCTTGGAGACAAGATAGCTGCCTTTAAATGGGGGAGGGGTAAGATAGCAGCCTTTGAATATTAGAAAGGGACTTCATCCTGCAGAAGAGAGACACCTACCCTCTTCTTTGTAGTTTCAAAGAAAAGAATAAGACCAATAGGTGAAATGAAAGCAGATATTTATATACCTTTTTAAGGCTTTATAGTTATTATCTCATTTGATCTTCAGAGCAACTTTGCGTATTAGTTGGAAAACTCATGAGGAAAACACAGGAGGACACCATCCTAGGTGCCACTACAGCAGTAGACAAATTATTTTCTCCATTTTACAGATGAGGAAACTGAGGCTCAGAGAAGTGTATACCTCTACAGTTACCTAGCTAGTAAGTGTCAGAAATGAGATGAGGACCTAGGTCTCTACAGACTTCAAATCCAGTATTCTTCCCACTATTATATGTTACTTCTACAGGAGTTAAGGCAGAAGTTGAATAGGTATAATGAAGAGGAGTCTAAAAATTTGAACTACTTATGGGCTGTTACATAAGCATATGAGTTCCCTTTCACTGGAAGTGTTCAAGCAGGAGACAGATGATTGTTAGGCACTCCTAGCAATGAGGAGATGGACTTCTTGAGATCCTATGACTCTCTAATTCTCCAAGGCTTGTATTTACAGGTTAGAAGAAGGCTCTCCCTAATAGTGTTGTTTGGCATTGGTGAGGAGCTAATGTAACCTCTCACCCCAGTTTCCTGGAGGGAAAATGCCAGAATTTAGAGATAGAAGGTTTCTATTGAAATAATCAGATTGATTCTGTATCTTGTTTTAATTGATCTTATTCAAAATTAATTGATTTTCAAAACAACTCTGAAGTACTACATCACACCCATCAGATTGGCTAGTATGACAAAACAGGAAGATAATAAATGTTGGAGAAGATGTGGGAGAGTTGGAACACTAATTCATTGTTGGTGGAGCTGTGAACTGATCCAACCATTCTGGAGAGCAATTTGGAACTATGCACAGAGGGCTATAAAAATGTGCATACCCTTTGACCCAGCAATACCACTTCTAGGTCTCTATGCCAAAGAGATCATAAAATAGGAAAAAGACCCACATGTACAAAAATATTTACAGCAGCCATTTTTGTGATGGCCAAGAATTGGAAATTAAGGGAATGCCCATCAATTGGGAAATGGTGAACAAGTTGTGGTATATGAATGTAATGGAATACTATTGTGCTATGAGAAATGATGAACAGGCAAACTTCAGAAAAACCTGGAAAGATTTATATGAACTGGTGGCTAAGTGAAATGAGCAGAACCAGGAGAGCATTATATACAGTAACAGCCACAGTATGAGAGGACTGTTTCTAATAGACTTAGCCCTTCACAGCAATGCACGGACCTAAAAAATCCCAAAGGACTTGATGCAAAATGCCATCCACATCCAGAGAAAGAACTATAGAGTCAGAACACAGAATGAAGCAGACTATCTTCTCTTGTGTTATGTTTTGGTTTGGTTTGGTTTTTCTCGTGGTTCCTCCCATTCATTGTAATTCTTCTATGCAACATGACTAATGTGAAAATATGTTTAATAAGAATGCATGTGTAGAACCCACATAAGATTGCTTGCCATCTTGGAAAGAGGAGGGGAAGGGAGAGTGAGAAAATTTAAAACTTATGGAAGTGATTGTTGAAAACTGAAAACAAATAAATTTTTAAAAATTAATTGATTTTGTCCTATAACTGCCTAAGTCATGATTCTTTGTCTGTGAATTTAATTAAGAAATTTATATAGCTTATAATGAATTAAGTTTAGAAATACAGTTCTCCTGTCAGTTACTGTTCTGTTCTTGTGTCAAGGAAATGTATTACCCTTGAAGGACTCAGGTGGACACTAGGGAGTCTGACCTGCTATCTTTATGCCACCAAGTTATCCTTCATGGATGTTTGCTTTGTTGTCCAAAAAAAATGTCTAGTTTGCTACCTCTGAGCTTGCAGATGCAGTTGGACTCAAACAATGAACATTTTTAGTCAAGGAAAGAAAGAGAGGTAGCTAGCTTTCTTTCTCTGTTTCCATCTAATATTTTCTTCCATCCATGGTGATAGCCTTCCAATTTTCTGTACCCTCCCAAACTATAAAAAGTGCTGTTAACCCCATGACTAGGTGATAGCTTTACTGGGGAAGCTGAGCTCCTATTTGTTAGTAAATTCTCACTTTACTAATAAATTGATCATCCTCACAACTTTGTGCCTCATATCTCCTTTAAATTTTAACTGTTACAGCTTGACAACCAATAAGGGACATGGGGGAGAGAAGCTGATCTCCAGGGTAGCCTCTTGTGGGAAATTCTTCTTTAAAATTGCTCAGATAATATTTTCCTTCCAGAGATTTCTCATCTGAGAGCTGCACCAGGATTAGACTCCCCTCACCTCAGTCCTGGACTTTCTGAGCTAAGGTAAACCCTCCATAACTGTTAAAGAAGATGTAATATTACTTGCTTACCTTGGCATCCTGTTTGTGTTTAAGTTTACTATTTGACAATAGTAAACCCAGGAATCAAAATTAGATATTAAGACCTTTGGATAATTTTCTTTTCTTCTTAAAGGGCTCCTGGTTTCCAACTGGGAGCAGCACAAACTATTGATACCCCTTCAGGGAAGTACTATAACATTGAGACACTCCCTTAGAGAATTTGCCAGCATCTATTCCAGGAAGTTAAGGGGTAACAAACAGAGATACTCCCTATTTAAAGAAGGGGTTGAGGAAGCACTGTGTCATAAGTAACCATTTTTAGCAAGTGGTACAGCTGGCAGTCACAAATAACTATAGATAGCGAGTGACTTGCAAACTGGCAGAGGATTCTTTTCGGTCAGAAAAAGGGAAAAGATACGTATAAATTTCATAGGGTCCTAGATTTTTACTTAAAAAGAGGACTTTCATTTATGCAAGCTGATTTTTTTTTTTTTAAAGAACCTTGTTAACAAGTGTTTTTGTGTCTGTCTTGTATTACCTATGTTTGAAAACCAAACTAGCTTTTTTCTGGGGCCATAACAGCCCAAGAAGAAAGAATAAAAACTTTTTTCTTAAGAAAAAATCTCTCAATCTCTCTCTCACTCTCTCCCTCTTTGTCTCTCTCTTTCTCTCCCTCCCTTCTTCCTTCCGGCCCTCCAAATCAGAAAGGCAAACAAGAGAAGCACAGATAAAAGGAACAGGCATCTTTCACCAATCTGCAGAAATTTATGGCATGATAAACTAATCACAGACTGAAATATAAATTTTCTACTATGAATTTCCAAATTATAGTCTATATGTCTTATTTCACAAATGCTGACATGTTTTGTTGACTTTTAATTCTCCACAAAATTTGTTGTAAGGATGAAAGAATAGCTGTGAAAGTTACAGAGAGACAATTAGACCTTGTATTATGCTTCACCTGGAAAGTGATAGATTTACTGCTCTAGTAAAAGGGGAAGGTAATTTCACTAATTAGAGAAAAGGGAACTGAAACTAGTTTGAAAGTAGTATCAATGAGATTCCAAAATGAAGGTAAAAAAAATAGGTTGCAACTTGCATTTTGAATAACTGTGGCACTTAGGAATTAGCTCCCTATTATTAGTTCTTTAATGGTTCGTGAAAAAGAGAAAAGTTTATATAAAACAGGAAGCAATTGAAAAGTAAATGTTTTACTAAAACATCTAATTAAATACTTGGGTGTTTTACAAATTAAAGTTAAGTACAAATCAAATTAGAAGGAAATTTTTTAAATTGATATGTATTTTGAAATTAGATAGTTGTGTAAACTATATAGACTCCTCTATTTGGGCATGGATATTAATTAGAGCAGATTTTGAACAATTTGTCAAAAAGAAAATGAGATTCCTACCCATTTTATAATAGCTTGCATGGAAGTGCTAGATAGAATTTGGGGCTAGATCCACTCAAACCACGTGATGCAGAAATTATTAAGTCTGCTTTTGTGAATCAATGTTTGCTAAGAATTAAGTGGCACATCTTCGTTTTCTGCCCTAGGTGGCATGAAAAGGCTATAGACAAATTTAGAAGCATCTCCATAGATGTGTATGAGAGAAAGAACAAAGGAAGAGAAAAATCTGCACCCCACTCCATGGAAGGGAAGGAGAGCTTACACCCCTAAAAGGTGTTCCCCCCCTACTCTACAACGCAAAACTGCGAGTTAGAAAAGGGGAAACTAGTTTGGACTAAATTTCAAAATAAATATGCGATTAGAATTTTTAGAACTGTCTTGTTTCTTGCTAATGGAAAGAAAAGCTTATTTGAGAAGCAACTTGAATGTGGGTAAAATTTAATTTGTTGCAATACTCCAGTACCTCTGCACTGCTATAATAAATGCAAGCATGCCAGATACTGTTTTCAATCTGAATTTGTAGGCAATTAAATAAATTACTTTTTGAGTTTGTCATTCTCTTGCTAATAGTTATATATTGCTGTATAAGTTGAGTTCCTTGAAATATCTCAGAATGATATGGGAATAATTAGACAAAGATGAAAAAATCTGTGGGACAATGATATAAATGTATTAATTATTAAAATTAAAATCAGAAATATCTTCTATTTGGTCACAAAGAAAAGAATTTCCATACAATCAGTTATGTTAGAGAAGAGTAATATATGGCCTATCTTGTGTTCCCTCAAAGGGAAATCCAATTTTATTGAGGTTATTTAATTTGTGAATAACACCTGTGTGTAGAGCACATCATGAAGCACAGGCAATTATAGATAGCTCCTTTGAGATATACGCTGCTCTCTGTATACAGTCTGAAATTAAGTACTTAGTGTATATACACATCCCATTCCAAGTCTTTTATTATTGGATCCAATTGAAGTGAACATCTTTTGCAAGTCCATTTGTGTAGCCAATGAATAACACTTATTTGCTAACAAAGAGTGCTGATATTTATTTATATTTAGGATTATGTCCCTAAAGTATCTCATCCTCCCGAAGAGGGAATGAGTTAGAATGGAATTTGAAAAAACAACAGAACAGGTGATTGTGTATGTAAAATGCAAATTATTCTTAATGGGATATGTAGGTCTTGAGTACATTCTAATAATGTTTCAAAAATTGGTTTAGGAATTTATATTTAAAATTTTATTGTTCACCTTCTGCATAAACTGGTACTCTAGAATGTTTCAATTTTGATCCTTTAGTTGGATTTTTTAAATACATCAACGTAACAATTTGCTCATTTATGCCACAGGACAGTTATGAGTAGTAAAGCTGAAATCTTTCCCTTTATGAGGTTTAAATCTGAAATAAAAAATGAAATACACGAACACCAGTCTTAAAAAGTGAAATGATAATGGAGTCAATGTCAATTTAGAAAAGAACTCTTAATCCAAATTTACATGTCTACTTTGGTAAATATTAAATCTTTAACCAGAAGAGCTCATTTCACAAATCAAATCCTCATAGATTCTTTCTTCAGCCTGTTGTTGGCAGTGTCTACATCAAGTACAGGGTTTAGATAAAGGTAAAAATAACAAGGGGTATATAAAAACTTAAATTCTCTGAAGTTTCACATGAATTATGGGTTCCTAGTTTGATGTTCTTCTTTATAGCTCTGTTGTTAATGGGATTAGAACAATAAGGTTTGAACTTGTTTTCACCATATGATCTAGGTATTGTAAAAGCAAAATTTAAGATTGTGTAGTATTGAGTCCAATCAATGGCAGATTTTAACAGAACTACCTAGGAATCTCTGCAACTGAGTTGGAACCAGAAAAGTAAATCTACTGAAGAGGAGCCCCCTTCAGAGCTGCCTTGAGAACAAGGTTTATTCCAGAATGTCTAAGAAAAGATCTTTCCAGAGACCAGATGACTACATGGGATATCTAAGATTAAAGATGAAGTGGGCCAATTAAATGGACATTGGGAGTGCATTACCAGGTTACAAAGAGACTTGATATTAGTTAATGTTGATGATCTCTAATATATTACTTGGGGTTTTTATTTCACAATATCTGTTTGCTGAGTTTTCTTGGTTACTTTAAAGACATATAAAACTCCCCTCTAAAACCGGTTTATGGTTTTAAATATTCTTACTATGATTTGTGTTACAATTACTCAATCTTGTTCTTTCATTAACCAGTGAGTACAAGTTGTGACAAGACTGCAAAAGATCCAACAAATTATGGCAGAAATGCAACCACTTCCCACAGGTAACCTCTGATAGAATCCCTTCTCTTGATTCACTTGGCTACAGGGAAACAGGCTGTTAACCCCCCTTAGTAAAAGGGAATTTATTGCCTTCTGCCTTGTTATCCTTCTTAGACTTTGCATTAGTTGCTGTGTTAAAGCCTGTTCTGAAGTTGTATCAGAAAAACTGATGTCAGTATGTACTGTTAAAAATGACTGTCAGAAAGTCTTATCGTATTAGTATGTAGATCAAAGAGGAAGGGGTGAGGGGGGACTGAAATAATTAGATTGATTCTGTCTTTTTTTAATTGATCCTATTTACAATTGATTGATATTGTCCTGTAATTGCCTAAGTCATGATTCTTTGTCTTGGAATATGATTCAGAAATTTAGTTGGCTTGTACTGAGTTAAGTTTAGAAATCCAGTTCTCCTGCCAATCACTGTTTTATTCTTATGTTAAGGAAATCTGTTACATTTGATGAATGTCAGTGGATACCAGGGATCTGATCTAGTATCTTTATACCAGCAAGCTATCCTTCAAGGATGTTTGCTTTGTTATCTAAAGATATTTGGCTTGCTATCTCCATCCTTACAAATACAGTTGGACTTAAACAATGGACATTTCTTAGTATAAGGAGGGAAGAAGGGGGTTGTTACTAGCCCTGTTTCCATCTAATCATATTTTCTTCCATCCATGATGCTAACTCTTCTATTTTTTGTATTACCCAACTGGGTATACAATACTTTTGTATTACCCATAACTGGCTGTTAGTTTTGCTGGGGAAACTGAGCTCCTATTTATTGGTAAATTCACTCTTCACTAATAAAGTGATCATCTTCAGAACTTTGTGCCTCAGTCTTCCTCAATTTTTTAACTGTTGTACTATGTAATAAGCGTGTGTTCTAATATTATCTCCGTGGCTAATCACTATGTGGCCCAAGGGCCATTTCTTTTCTCTGGGTTTGGCCACTTCAATTGAATCAAAGGTTTGGATTAGGTAATCTCTCAAGTCCCTTAACTTACTAAATTCCATGAGTATGTGAAGAGGTTGCTGGAGCCACATTGTACAGTCTGATGAGAGTCATCTCTTAAATCTACACACTGGAAATCAGCAAACACTACAAATTAAGGCTTGATGTATCATTTTGTTGATTGGCTAGATTTAAGGAAGTAACAGAGAAAATATTAACATTAATAATGCAGATTAAAGCTAAAAGTGTGTCCTGGGGTACACAATTCTCTCCCATAGAGTTGGTTGTTAAACATTTTCTGGGACAGAACTGATATTACATGATTTAATAGAATTTCAGCATTGAAAGGGACTTGGAAGGAGGGGCTCTGAATAGTCTTTAGAACTAGAAGGGGCCTTAAAAAGGAACTATCCCCTTTTTATAGATAAGGGAATGAGGCCAAGACAGGTTGGGCGACTTGGTCACCTACCTTCACACAGGTTCAAAGATAGATCCTTCAGTTCTAGTCAGCCTAACAAGGGATCCTCTAGCAGTTCTCATAAAATTAAAAAAAAAAAAAAAAAAACAGTGTAGCAGGTTTAATGGATTACAAGTTCAGTATTATTCCACAGTGTGACCCAGAAGCAAACAAAATAAAACAAGAAAAAAAAGTAACTGGATCTCAGGGTGTTTTGTTTACAGAAACACAGTGTTCAGAAGGGGAAGGAGGGAAGTGAAAGCTTCACTGGACTTGGCCTGGGTCAAACCACTTTGGGAATACTGGGTTCAGTTCTTCATCTGGCATTTTGGAAAGGACTTTGATAAACAACAGAGCCTCCAGGGGATGGTGGAGAGAAGGTAGAAAACAGGAGACCTGAGAGAAGGTTCTGAAGGAATTGGGAATATTAGTTTGAAGAAGATTAAGACTTAGGGAAAGGTGTAATCTCTGTCTTCAAACATTTCAAATGTTCTCATGTAGGATTTAATTTGTTCTACTTAGCCCCAGAGGGTAGAAAACAATTGGGGGACGGGGAGAGCCACAAACAGATTTAGGCTTCATGTAAGGAAAAATTTCCTGACCACTAGTGCTTTCCAAAATGGAAAGGACAGCCTTAGGAGGCAGTGGGGTCTGTTCCTCACTGAAAGTCCCTGATAACCCCTCATCAGGGATGGAGGGAGAATTCCTGTTCAGGCGTAGGTTGAGCTCCAAGATCTCTATCAACTCTAAGTTTCTATGATCCTGTGCTTTGGTTGCTTTCCACTTGAAGATCCTTGCAGAAAGGCAATTTATCCTTAGCCACTCCTGTTCTCTGTCCATCCAGAGGCCATCTCCAGTCATCCTGATCTATCTCTGACCTCTGGACACAGATGGCTTTGGAGGATAAAGTGAGGCTGATAACTGCACAGTCCTGCCTCAGTTAAATCCAATTCATCTGCATGACATGACATCACCTCCCTGATATCATGGTCCTCTTCAAGAAGGAAGGACAAACATTCAACTGTCTGAGTGATCTTTCTAAGGCTCTGGTCTGACTATGTTATTCCCCCTACTCAATAAACTCTAGCAGCTGCCTTTTATCTCCAGGATCAAGTATACAATTCTCTGTTAGACCTTCAAAGGTCTTCATTTCCTATCCCCTTCCTACCTTCCCAGTTTTTTTCCACCTTGCCTTCCTCTATTTACCCTATGACCCAGTGATACAGGCTGCCTGTTTGTTTCTTGCACAAGATGCTGCATGTCTGCATTTTCAGACATTTTTCCTGGCTCTCCTCCATATCCGTAAAGTTCTTCCCTCATCAGCTCCATCTTCTGGCTTCCTTGGCTCCCGTTAAGTCCCCAGGAAAATCCCAACCTTTCACAAGTAGTCTTTTGTCATTCTCCTCAATGTTAATGCCTTCCCACCACTGATTATCTCTAGTTTATCTTGTATATGTCTTGTTTATCTGTAGTTTCCCACCACCACCCCCCCCTTAGGGGCAGCTAGGTGGTGCAGTGGATAAAATACCAGTGCAGAAGTCAGGAGAACCTGAGTTCAAATCTCACCTCAGACACTTGACACTCACTAGCTATATAACCTTGGGCAAATCACTTAACCTCAATTGCCTCATCCTGGGTCATCTCCAGTCATCCTGATGGATATCTGGTCTCTGGATTCAGATGGCTCTGGAGAAGAAGTGAGACTGGTGACCTGCACAGCCCTCCCTCCCTCAAAACAAAGTCAGGTGAAAGTCATGTCATCATTTCTCTGATAGTATGGTCTTCTTCAGCAGCGAAGGATGAACACACACATTGTTTACCCCATTAGACTGGGAGTGCCTGGAGAGCAGGGATTCTTTCTAGTCTTTCCTTGTATTCTCTGAGCTTAGGAGGGTACCTGGAATGTAATAGGCATTTAATAAGCAATTGTTAAATGAACTTAACATTCTAATAGGAGAAACAACGTGCATAGGAGAGTAGAGAGGAATACTAATAATTTATTGTTATATCATCATCATCATCATCATAATTTTCAGTACTTTGCAAACCATAAAACTCTTTATAAAAGCTGGCTATCATCATTATTGTCATTTTCATAACTACCATTTATATGATGCTTTAAGGTTTGTAAAGTGCTTCACAAATATTACCTCATTTTATCCTCCCAGAAACCCTGGGAGATAGGCACTATTATTATCCTCATTTGACAAGTTGAGGAAAAGGAAGGGAAGATAGGTTAAGTGACTTACCCAGGGTCACACAGCTAGTATGAATTTCAACTCAGGTCTTCCTGACTCTGGTCTTGTGCTATATATCTGCTGGACCACTTTGTATATTTTGTATTCTTAGAGTTTAGGACCATGTTTTGTATGTGGAAGGCACTTAGTAAATGCTTATGGACTATCTAATTGACAAGCAATCACCATTTCTTACCCCTTTTTCCTACTTCTATGCCCTGGCATCCTATTCCATTTTGGGACAATTCTAAAGGTCAAATAATTTTTCCTTATGTTGGCTCAGAATCAGTCTATCCTCTTTGTCTCTATCTTCTCTCCTGGTTTTGCCCTCCATGATCAAGCAAAATATATTGAATCTCTCTTTCAGATAACCAGCCCATGGCTACCATGTCTTCCTCATCTTCTCCATTCTAAAACATTTCTGTCAACTGTTCTTGTGCAGCATGATCCCCAGCCTGAACGATCTCTCTGTCTACTCCAGTTAGACAAGGTTACTCCTGATACGTAGCACCCAGAGTGGAAAACAATGCTCCAAAAGTTTTCTGACCTGGGCAGAGTGCCAGGGGGCTGCTCAACTCCCTAATTCTGAATGCTATACTTCTGTTAAGACAGCCTAGGTTTTCACCACTTTACTGCTGATTCATACTGAGGTCAAATGCCACTAAAATGATCCCTAATCTCTTTCACAAAAATGATTCTATTTCATGGCCAGTAAGTAATCAGCGTACCTCATACCATTTTAAGTAATATAATAGACCACAAAGCAAATAAAACCAGACTTAGGTAAATTATATATTAGGAAATATTCCTTTATGGTACCATTCTATAGCCTTCCTTAACTATCATTTACCACTCTTTCATCCCTTTTTCTGTCACTCAGTTAATAAATATACATTAAGAGTGTACTCTGGCAGGCATTGTGCTAAGCCTGGAGGTACAAAGAAAGAAAGGCAAGAGACGATCGCTGCCCTCACAAAAGTCATAATCTAATGGGAGAAGACAACATGCAGGGTGGTAAATAAAGAGATAGGCCTGCCTTGGTCACCTTCCTTAAATAGAGAAGCTGAGAGGAGCTCTCTACTGGCCACCTTCCACCCTCTCCAATAAGGAGAGAGGGAGTTCTGGGAAAAGGGATACAGTTGAGCCATGAGTTCCTGAGCTCATGTGATCTTACAAGATGATGAGGTCCTGAGGGCATGGTGATGTTCAGAGGAGTGAAGTCAGGTGAAAGGTTTGTTGTGTTGTTGGTTTTTTTTCCTCTCATCTGACCCTCAAGGAATTCTTGCCAAATCTCTTTCATATGTCTAATTTAGGTTTCCTGAAAGTAGGTCAAGGACTTTCTGATAATTAAGGTATCAGCTGATTGTAGCTTTAGGTTTAACTTTTCCTATTGGGTATTTGCTCTTAAACATAAACCAGTTAAACGTAATTTAAAGGAAGTTAAGAAAATTTAACATCTGAAAGAAGACACTGTGCCCTCGCTGCCTGGTGTCAATAGGACAATTCTTTTTTTCTGTACTCATGGTAAGCATCATATCATAGTTTGAATGCTAGGTTGTACAATAGAGTTAGAGAAAGACCTTAACTCAAATCCTGTCTCAGAAACTAGCTGTTTGACCCACTTAACTTTTCTGTCCTTGAGATCCTTCATTTATAAAAGGGGAGGATAACATAGCCTCTCTCCCAAGGTTGCTGTGAGAATGAAATGAGATGATGTTTCTCAAGCACTCTATGCTTAAATCATTATAAAAATGTTGTTGTTGTTTCAGTCCTGTCCAACTCTTTGTTACCCTGTTTGGGGTTTTCTTCACAAAGACACTGAAGTAGTTTGCTTTCTTCAGCTCATTTTACAGATGAGGAAACTGAGGCAAACAGGAATAAGTGACTTGCCCAAGGTCATAAAGCTTGTAAATGTCTGAGGCCAGATTTGAACTCAAGAAGATGTCTTCCTGCTTCCAAACCTAGTGCTCTTATCCCCTTCACCTAGCTGCCCCCATAAAAATGCTAATTTTTAGTGGTAAGATCCTTGGATTTAGAGTCAAAAGACTTGGATTCCTAGTTGCTTCTCTGTTTGCAAACCATGTGGACTTGGACAAGTAACTTAGCCTTTTTGATAACATTACTTTTTTTTTAGTCTGTAAAATGGAAATAACTACCTCCCTTACAGAATTCCCTTGAGGCTCAAAGGAAATGGTGAACATGAAATAGTCGATTAAATCCATGTCAGCTGTGGAGGTGGTAACGATGATGTCATCCAGGGAAGAAAGGGGAAGCTGAGTCAGGTCCTTGAGTATTCAGAGAGCCAGTAGGGAAAGAATGCTAGGAGGAAATGGGAGTCATTACAAAACAGGAATAATGCAAACCCCAAAGAAACTATTTCTGTGGCCTTTGTGATACAAATAACTAAGCATAGGATTCTCCCATTTGTTTCTGGATTTGGTATGAAAAGAAAACAGCCTCAAAGTTAGTATCAGACCTAACCCTGTTAGTTTAAGTTCCTTGTTGGAACAATAAGGCACTCAAAAGTTAACAAAAGGAGGTTTACTTTGCTCTAACATAGCAAGGAGATTTGACAAGGAATTGGAACGTTTAGTTTCTCTGTATATGTCCCCATCTCCATATGAAAATGCATCTGGTCAGCAGGGCAAGGTATGATGATTCATGTGGTCTCCAGAAATCCATCACACTGGAAAAGCCCCAGATATGGATGGTACTTGTTAATGTCCTTGGATGACCAGGAAACCGTGTCAAGGGAAGCAGGGTTCAATGAAGTCCAAAGGACGGCTTTGTTTCCTTTTAGCAAAAACTAATCCCTATTTCCCCAGGGAAATGGGAACTCTAGTCTTCTCACACTTAGGATGCTTCTTGAGTAATGAATATTGGCTATCCAGAATCTCTAGACTCCAAGGAGCCGAGCTGAGATCTCTCTTCCTTTCCCTTTTCCTTCTCTTCTCGTGTCTGTACTTCCAAAGCTTAGTCGCATGTTATACCACCTGGACAAGCATGGGTGGCAGCCAGCACAGAGCAAAAGAAAAAACTGGAACTGTCTGAGAGCGATGCCAGGCCTGGTAGAGGACAAGGAAGAAAGCCAAAGGCCTCTGGCTATTTCTGTCCCTTCATACATTCCAGGTCTGCCTGGCAAGAGTCCCTAATGCCAAATTTGAAATCTGCAGAGCTCATTCACGAGAGCAGGGAGGTCAGACAGGGTATGGGACAGTGCCTACCCTTCCTCCACCCTACCCCACCTCCTGACACACCCCCAGCAATGGCCAACACCATCCTAAGATAGCAGGGGCCCAGTACATGAAAGAGAAAGGTCAGTTGATTTAAATAGCTACAGGATCTATGGCACTACCACTTTCATGGACTACCAGAGCAGATATGAACTAGGGAAGATGATAAATTCTATGACTCCACCTAAATATGTGAGCCTGGATTAAGGCCTCCTAGAACATAGTTAAAGAGACCAGAAGCTGGAGTCTCCATAAGCTGAGACTACTCTTTATTCCCTTATGTAAGAGGACAAGACATCTTTACACAGCAGGGAGAGTCAGTGACTCTCCTCACAGACTCTGGAATTAAGGAATGCCAGACTTTGAACTATGGGAAAATTCAAAAGTAATAGATTTGGTACCTCTCCTCAAGGGGCATCTTCAAAAGAATGACCACATTGTTCCATTCCCAGGGGTGGGCTTTGTTTTTCACTGTGTGAGAATTCGCCATCTCTTTCCCCCTCCTACTCATTCTTCACACACTTGCCAAAAAAATCTTCCTAATACATTTTTAACCATGATATTTACCTGCTCAAAAACCTTCAGGGCTCCCTATTATTATAGGACCAAATGCAAACTCCTTATTCAGGGATTTAACAACTTTCACAATATGGCTGCGACCTACCTTTCCAGTCTTATTTCACACTACCTTAGCGCTTTCAACAGTAGAGTTATGTATTCCTAGAAGTATATAGGATACAAGGTGAAGGATGGTGAGTAGAGTGAGTCTGGTCCCCACCCTTGAGTGAGCAGTACTCACTGGTTCCCAATTCCCTCTTTCAGTTTACCTTTCTCTTTAAAGAAAGTCCTTGAGGGAGATGGATTTCTTTTTTTGGAGGCAATCGGGAGTAAATGACTTGCTCAGGATCACACAGCTAGTAAGTGTCATCCTGACTCCATGGCCTGTGCACTATCCACTTTGTCACCTAGCTACCTTCATCTTTCAAACTTGATGCAGGAAGAACAAAGGGAATGAAAGGTACCTGAAGCAGATGACCTCAGAAGAACTAACCAGCTTGCTTTCTCTTTTCTCCACCAAAACATCCTTAGTTTTAGTTGTGCCTAAGTTTTGATGCCTCTGATCTCAGGAAGCCATAAAATATAGATCAATAATAACTGCCTTGTTGCTCTGAACTCCCAGTTTTACTGTAACACACTAAATCTTTTAATAAAGATAATTTAATAAAATAATAATTAATACCTTTAATGAAGACTATCCATCTCTCTCCCTCCTTACCACCTATTTGTCCCCCCTCTCTGGGTAATATTTCCCCCAGGGATACACATAAACCAATAATTTATTGCACAATGACTTTGTCTTAGAAAAACTGACTTATTTTAAAGCAGATGACAAAATGGAATGCAAACATTCTTCACAAGCATTGACAAAGAGGATTTATCACTCCCCAGAGAAGGTACTCCTAATCTAAGGTCTGTGAACTTGTGTTTAATTTTTTTTTTATTTTGATAACTGTATTTCAATATATTTCTTTTGCAATCCTATGCATTTTTTTTATGCATGTAAAAATATTATTCTGAGAAGGGGTCTGTGGTCATCACAACATTGCCAAAGGGGTCCATGACACCAAAAAAATTAAGAATCCCTGACCACAAGAGAATGAGAGAGTGGGTAAAAGGTAGAAGATGAAGAGTGGAATTCATCAAATTCTATTTCCACAGCTCTGTGGGTACAGTATTCTGCATGAGTTGCTTGGGCTAAGAGGTTTTGACAGGGGTAACATCAGTCCCTGCTTCCTCACACAATTTCCCCTACTCTGCTCTTAAATGAGCTAGCTCACTTTGGTTCCCTGAAGCAGGTCACAGAGTCATGCCTAGGAAGCAACATAATGGGTCTAGGTCTAGCCTACATTTGATGAATGTTCCTCACCAATCAGAAGGCCAGTATCCTAGGGAAGAAGCTTGGAGTGCTATTTTGGGGGTGGAAGCTGGAACAGAAGGAGCATGGACTTAGATTTGAATCACTCCTCTGTCACTTACTATTTTGGGGACCTTGTGTAAATCTCTGGGCCTCAGTTTCTTCATCTGTAAAATGAAGGGTTTCAGCTGTAACACTGTGATACCATTTCTCCAACTCCCTCAGTTGAAAATTCTCTCTCCCTCCTCAGATATTCCCAGGACATTTGGCCTCCATTTACTCATCACATTCTGTCCTGCAGCATGCTGATTTGTTAATGTATCACTTACCTCCCATTTGATTGTAAACTGCTTGAGATAAGGGACTGTGCTATTTTTTTTCATCATTTCATCCTCAGGGTCTACCATAATACCTTACATACTGTTTAACTGAATTTAAAATTCATCAAACTTTCAACTTCGCAGGAAGTTGTAACATGAGGCTGTTCATAGATTCATAAAATTTTAGAACTGACAGTTATCTTGAATGCAACATGGTATGATGGAAAGAGTCCTGGCTCTCAAAGCAGAGAAACCATGGCTCAAATACTGCCTCTGAAGTTTATTGCTTATGTAGTATCCTCCCTTGACCTCACTTTCCTCATCTGTAAAACGAGGATGTTAGACTAGAATACATCTAATGGCCCTTCCAGCTCTTAATCTATGATCTGTGATATCCTATAGTATGGATTCTTTTTCAGGTATGAATTGGATAGATGTGCACTGAGGTCCCTTCCAACTGAGGGATTCTGTAAATTAGTAAATGGAAAAACAGTGCTCCAAACCCAGTAGGAGAAAAAGGGAGGTCCAACACACACTATCTTTACATTCCTTTGAGTTTCTGGATCTTCGAGGAGGCTGCTATTTGGTTTTCATGTGTGGTTTGGAACCCGAAGTGGATTTGGTTAAGGTGGTTGGGATGTTTGAGGAAGGAAAGGGCCAGGGGACTTAAAAGGTAATTATTACTTGGCTCCCAAAGGAAAGAAATGTCAACAGTTCTGTTTCAGCCCGGCTCTCCTCAAATGGGCACATCTCTACTTCCAGTAAACATTATTCAAATAATCCTGGAACAAGTCCTTTCACACAAAGACCAAGGGATAAGAATTAAAGCAAATATGTATGGCATAATTCTCCTTAACTGCCTGGGTAAAGCCTTATTTTGCACTGTTCTACAACATTCCTTTATGTTATAATATTCATCCCTTCTACCTTCCAGCTGCCTGCCTTGCAAAAACAAGATTCTGACTTGATAAGGAACCCTTAGGGGAACCATCTGGGCTTTAGTACATATTTGTTGATTGTCCACTGAATTGGATCTAAGCCCCCAAAATATTTCCTTTCTTATCTGTGAAGAAGGAAAAAGAGAAGAAGAAATGGCAGTGTGAAACTCAGATAGAAATAGGGACCAGTAAACATACATAAATATTTCTGCTGATGCATTTTGACTTAGAAAATCATATATTAATGTTATCAGTGTTCTATTGTATTTTTATTGATCTTGTTAAATATTATCCAACTATATTTTAACTTAAGTACCACTGTACTTCCAAGCAATGGATGCCATATTTAAAACCTTTGGTGTATGACCATGTTCACATCTTAAAACATTAAGCATTTCACTCAAACAGAGAATGCTTAAGTTTTCTGCTAGCAGCATAGATTATTGAATTGTTGAAATATGTCATTTGTCAATATAAAAGAAGCTATGACCACTTAGGCTTGCGTGGGGGTGGGGAAGGAAAGGAAACAAGCATTTATTAAGAACCCACTATTTGTCAATCTCTGTGTTAAGAGCTTTACAAATATTTCATTTGATAAATAGGACAAATGTAATTAAATGGGCCAGCTTTGTAAAAAAAAAAAAATCTGAAAAATGTTAGCCACAAAAATATTTTCACCCACTAAGGAAAAAGATACATCACAAATCTCTACTTGTTAACTTGGAGAACAATCAGCTAACAAACCTATTTTCATTTTTAACTGGAGATAGTTTATGTTACTGAGTAAGACAAAGGTACTGTTGGAATAGTGAAGTTCTAGAATCTAGCCTTGCTCTTTTCAACCTACACCAGGTGGTCAGGTTTCCAGAGCAAGATTGATTATTCTTCCTCTTCAGGGCTCTAGGGGTACCCCTGAAGGGCATGAGTCTTCTCTATTATGGTTGACTCAAACTCTCATTCTGGTACATTCCTCCCCTTGTTAATGCCCAGTGATTAGTATCCAACTATCATTTAACCTATGAACCCCAATTAGCTTTTACAAAGGAATAGTTTCTGAGAAGATATATTTATAACAGAAGTACAAATGATTCCCCTCTCACCTCCACCAACTGCTGGGGATACACTCTTTCTCTGTTACTTTCTCAGTCCCTAGGGAGAGTAGGTTCAGCATTAAAGCAGATCCTACAAGGTATTCTCTCCATTCATTTCAGTTCATTTCCAAAATGTAGCATATAACCAATGATGAGTTGCTGTTCTTGCTTCTTGGCTGTTTTCAATGCACTATTTTCCCAGAGTCAACTAGGTCACTGAGGGCTTGGATCCTCATTGGGCTTGGCTGTTCAGAAAATCTGACATGGACTCCAGCTCCAGGACCTTTGGTGTCTTGCTCTCTTGGCGTTGGAAGCTGGTAGAGTCTCATCTTAATCCAATACTCTTTCATCTCAGAGCAGAAAAGAAGAAACACTAAAAGGTAAAAAACAGAGGCCAGTATTCCTGGGAAGGGAGGAAATAAGCATTTCTGCCATGCCTAATATGAACCAGGCATTGAGCAAAGTGCCTGCTTTTTATAAATATTATATCACTTGGTTCTCACAACAATCCTGGGAAGTAGGTATTGCTATCATTTTCTTTTTACACTTGAAGAAACAGAGGCAAACAGAGGTTAAGTGACTTGCCCTGGGTAACAACTAGAAAGTATCCGAGGCTAAATTTGAACGCAGGTTTTCCTGATTCGAGCCCAATGTTCTAACCATTTAGCCATCCAGCTGACTCCAAGTGACCCACAGGGTCCAATTGTCAACCCAGATTGGTAGGGTCAGAGACTATAAGCATATCTTTTTTCCTGAAACCAGACAGACTTCAGGAATATGCACTTAGCAATGCCCTATTCAAGGACATGAAGAAGGAAGGAGGGATTGACTCACCTAACATTCATCATGAAAGTTTCTCATGTGGAAGATTCTAGGAAAGAGAAGGGGATAGGAAAAAGTATGTCTAAAACAGACGCAGTCTGTTGCAAGGAAAGCCAGGGTCTCGCTCCCCACCCCCTACTAGATTTTATTTCAGACTATTACAGGCTCCTTGGAGAAAAATCCAAGTTCTGGGATATTGTTCTCTATGATTTTGCTTCCAGCTCAGTCACACAATAGTGGAATACAGATCATTGGCTCTGATCCTACCTCTGATCTTCAGTAACTGGGTGACCTTGGACAAAATCAGTAAACCCACCTGCACCACAGTTTCCTCATCTGCCAAATAGAAAGGCTGAAATCTTAGATGGCATCCAAAGTCCCTTCCAAGTCTAAATCTTCAGTCTTATGCCCCTGGCAAGTTTATCATCACCATCTGAGGTTAGAGCTAGAAGAGGACCAAGAGATCATCTAGAAAAGTGACTTGTCTCAAGTTATATAGTGAATTAATTAGTAGCAGAACTAGGTCTAGAAGCCCAAGTGTCCTGACCCTCAGTCTAATTCTCTTTCCAATACATAATACTATCTTCCTGCAACAATCACAGGGAGGTCTCTCTCTTAGTCATTGGTGGCAAGATTCTTACTAGAGTCCTGCTTAATAGGCTGATCCTTCACCTGGAAGATGGTCATATATCTAAGAGCCAGTGTGGTTTCAGAAAGGGTCAAGGAACAATCAATATGGTGTTTGCTACCCGACAACCCCAGGAGAAATGCCAGGAGCAGAACAGAGGTCTGTACACAATGTTTGTAGATCCGACCAAGGCCTTTGACACTGTTAGTCATGAGGGCTTATGGAAAATTATGTCAAAATTTGGTTGCCTGGAGAATTTCATCAGTATTGTATGTCAATTTCATGCCTGGGTTCTGGATAGTGGACAATGCTGTTGTGCCTTCCCAGTCACCAGTGGAGTAAAACAGGACTGTGAGCTTGCTCCCATGCTTTTTAGCATGATGTTGTCAGCCATGTTGTCGAAATGCTTTCAATGAGAATGAACACAGCATCAAGGTCAACTACCATACTGATGGTCAGTTCTTTAATTTGAAAAGGTTACAAGCCAAGACCAAAGTGAAGGGAGTGTTGGTACATGATTTCCTGTTTGCAGATGTGCGTGCACTCAGTGCAGCCTCTGAAGCTGAGATGCAACAAAGTATGGATCAATTTTCTGCTGCCTGTGCTAATTTTGGCCTAATAATTAACATCAACAAAACAAAGGTGTACCATCAGCTACCACCACACCATCCATACATGGAACCATTGGTTACAACAAATGGAAAAGTTTTGAATGCTGTGGATAATTTCACTTACCTTGGTTGTGTGCTTTCCAGGGATGTACAATTGATAATGAGGGTGATGCACGCATTAGAGCTAGTTCAATGTTTAGGAGGCTCCAAAGAAAAGTTTGGGAGAGAAGAGGTATTAGACTGACTACTAAACTGAAGGTCTACAGAGACATTGTGCTGACCTCATTGTTGTATGCCTGTGAAACATGGACAATCTACCAGAGCCATACCAGGAACCTGAATTGCTTCCATTTGAACTGTCTTAGGAATATTCTGAGGATCACCTGGCATGATAAGGTACCAGACACTGAAGTCCTTGCTTGAGCTGAACTACCAAGCATTCAAGCTCTGCTTCAGAGAGCACAACTCCAATGGGCTGACCATGTTGTCTGAATGCAAAATGTACAGCTTGCCAAAAAGACTATTTTATGGAGAACTCACAAGGGGCAGGCAATCATGTGGTGGTCAGAAGAAGCGAGACAAGGACACACTCAAGGTCTCTCTCAAGAACTTTGGATTTGACTGTGCAACATGGGAGATACTGGCACAGGACTGCTCAGCATGGTGTGCCCCCATAATAAAAGGTGCTGTGCTCTTTGAGTAAAGCAGAATTGAAACAGCACAAAGTAAACACAGGATGCCCAAATTTGGGATATCCACCCCAATATTCGTACGGACTATCTGTGCCCAACATGTGGTAGAATATTCTGAACTCATATTGGTCTGATCAGCCACAGTCGGACACATTGAAACTTCATTTTATCATGGTGATGTCATTTTGGTCCTCTTCAAAAACAAAGGACAACAGCCAACTATCTTTCATCCAGGGTCAACATTATCAACTACCAGTCCATTCTATTTGCAAAGGACAAATTAGTCCTACTTATTCCTTATATAGATCCTCCACGTTTGATACTCCACCGGGGGGAGAATGAGAATATCACTTCATGACACCATTGTATCCTTGGTACAGTTGACACTACTCTCTCCATGTCGTATATGTCAGGAGTGCTAAAATCACAGTTACTCGAGACCCAGGAAAGAAAGTTCTTGCCACCCAAGGCCTTGGCACTGTCAAATGGTTCAATGTCAGATATTTTTAGTGGAAATTAGATTAAAGAAGAGGCATTAGCATGGACCATGGGAGCATTCCATCTGACTTGCACCTGAAACCTTCTATGTTTATGAGCTCCTTTAAAAGCAAGGGCTATATGGTTTTGTTTGTATCTCCAGCACTATAGTACAGCACTTTGTATGTGCTAAGTGCTTGATAAATACATTTTTCATTCATCCACATACATATGTGTGTGTTGTCCAATTCTTTAATCTCTTTGTTATCAGAAACTCTTAATATGAAACTTCTTAAAACAATGAAGATCAGAAACTCACCTGAAACTTAGAGTCTTAGGAAGTTGCCTGAGTCACCAAAAGGTCAAGTAGTCAAAATGGTCACTCATCCATGGTCACAGGCTGAACCTGAACCTAAATTTCTTGAATCCAAGCCTGGTTCTCTAGTCACTACCCACATGCAACTTCTCATCGCTGTAATATAAATGAAAAAAACCTGAAATTTACTAAGTTATCCAAGCTATAGACATGCCCAGGACAGATAAAGAACCAACAAGTCTCATGTCATGAAATGGCAGTATGAACTAGGGGAAAGGGTCTTGGGATTTGAGTCCTGGCTCTGTCTCTGACCAGATTGTCATCTTATTCAAGTAATTTAAGCTCTCTCAGGCTCAATTTCTTCATTGGAAAAGTTGCATTGATATTTTATCTCACTACCTACCTCACTCATGGTTCAGGAAACATGAATTCATTTGAAGCATCGAGGCGTTCGCTTACAATTGCTTCACCTGGGCTCTAATTACACCTTAATCATGTTAGTTCCACATTTTCCACCATGGAGACAATCCTTCCTACATTATTATGGCAAGAGCTTGTAAATGAAGGTCAAATGGACGATGTGGTAAGCACTGAATGGAGAATGTATGGGAGAGTGCTTTATAACAATAGAACAAGAATTGGAGTAAGCAGTTGTAATGATTTAATTTAGTGACCTATGGCTACCTTTTCCTGTTCTCTGGAACAACCAACTGAGATGTAAACAGCTAACTTTTAATATTCCCTTTGGCCTCTAAATCTTATGATCCTCTGAGATCAGCCTGGGAACCTGGAAGGGCTACGGAGATGTAGGAATGGACAAAGGCAGAGATGGCTTGGTGCAGTCAGCATTCACACAAACAACACACAGACGACTCCTTGGGTAGAAAGCCATGGTCACAGTGGGCAGAAAGTTGAAGTAACGAAGGCAAGAGCTACTCTAGGCTAATTGAAAGTGAAAGGAGCCTTGAGATCCTGGATCTAAAAGTGTATCCATCTAATCCAAGCCCACTATTTTACAGATGAGGAAAATGAGGAACAGGTGAGCTGTGATTTGTTCAAAGTCACATAGGTAATATCAGAGGTAGGATTTGAATCCAGGTTCTCTGACTCCAGAACCAAATCTCTAACTACTTGAACCACATTGCCAACCAGTGATTATGTTATTATAATTTCTACAGTCTAGACAAGAGATGTCAAATGTGCCACACACGGCAATACTCTCAACTATAGCCCAAACTAGATTAAAATGTAGCTGGGAATTATATAACAAAATAAAAATCCAATGGAACATAAATAATGTAAATACGTGGTTTTCTAGATTAATAAATAGTTCCCACACTGGATTTTTCACCATGCCTATGGTCTAATTGGTTGGTTCCTCCTAGACCCTCCATTTGAAGGAGGATGCCCAGCAAGTCATGTTTGCTTCCTTTGTTCCTCTCCAACCTCTGATCCTGACTCTCCAACCTTTATCTACCCTTGCCCCTGTTGGGTTCCTCACAGCCTACATACTTTTTCAGATTCCCCATCAGAAAATAGCTCTTCAGGGGCAAGTACTATCAGTTTTACTTTCAGCTTGCATTTATAATCTCATTAGCACAATGCCTGACCCAAGTAAATCCATAACAGAAGGATTTTGACCTGTTGAGGCTGAAGTCTTTAAGCTCTTTTACTTAACTTTCTTTTGTTCTTAACACAGCCTACTTCATATCATGCTCATTTATATGTTGTATCTCCCTTATTAAATTTCAAACTGCTGAAGGGCAGGAACTGTCATTAGAAAAAACAAAAAAAAACTTGGACCAGAACCCATTACATCTAGTGAGTACTTTAAGAATGCTTGTTGGATTATATTTAGCTGAATTCTCTTTGAGCAATGAACTGGGGTGAGGTATATAAAGTTATGCACAAGGAAGGGTGCCAGAGAAGGAGGTTCTCTCAAGAGGTCAGATTTTTAAAGGACAGTTATAAAAAAATGGAAGGTCAATCAATGTAGGGAGAAAAGGAAGGAAGGAAGGAAGAAAGGAAGGAAGGAAGGAAGGAAGGAAGGAAGGAAGGAAGGAAGGAAGGAAGGAAGGAAGGAAGGAAGGAAGGAAAAGTCCTCCAAACAGTAAAAATTCATTACGAAGTGAAGGCTGTAGAAATTGTTAAGGTCACCAAGAAGAAATAAGGCTTTTTGACTGAGTCTACAACAGGAAGAACAAACAAGAAAATTTCAATCTGTAGTTGAAAGGACATGACATAACGCTAACTGATGAGTGAGGAAATCAAATTGCTGAGCTCCTGTCTTAATTTCTTCTTCTTAGAGAATGTCTCAGAATCACATTTCATCACTGGAAGGAGCCTCAGAGGACAGCTTGTCCAATCTGTACCTGAAAACATATTCTCTTAACAATTTACCTGACAGGGTATTTGAAGACCTGGAGTGAGAGGGAATTCACTACCTCTTAAGGGCAGCTTTTGGATAGCTCTGATCATCAGGAAGCTTCTCCCTCTGTCAAGACTAGATTCTCCTTTCTTCAATCCAGCCTATTGCTCCAAGTTCTTCCTTTCTTGTACTAAGAACAAGTTAACCAATTAATACAGTGACTAACGGGGCTATATAGCTCTGGACTAGTCACTTAGCTTCTGCTAGTCTCAGTTTCTTCATGTATAAAATGGGGAAGATAATATCGCCTATCTCACAAAGTTGTGTAAGGATTAAGTGAGTTAGCATAGGCAAAGCACTTTGCAAACCCTAAATGCAAACTATTATTCTATACAATGCACCTTCCAATACTTAAAGATAGCTATTTTCTTGGACCCCCAATTCTTCTTTTTTCCAGGATAAAAATCCCCAACCCCTCCAAAGGGTCTTCATTTGACCAGCACTTGAGGGCCTTCACCCTTCTAGTCATGCTTCTCTGGGCTCTCACTAGCTTATGAGTGTCTTTCTTAAGATAATAGTGCCTCAAATTGAGCACAGTTAGACCATACTCCATATATGGTCTAGCTAGAGTACAGTAGAGTAGAACCACAATTTCTTCATTCCAGGTCTTTCTTAATGATGTCTAATATCATATGTGCTTTCTTGGATGTCATATTATCATGTTGACTTGTGTTGTTGAGATTCAAGTTCCCTGAGGCTCCAACCTTTTTTTTAAACCACCTCTCATCTTATATTTCTGCATTTGCTTTTTTCTCCCAACCCAAACTTAGGATATCACGTTTATCCCCATGTGATTTCATCTTTTTCAAAATTTGACCCAATGGTTTAGACTGTCAAGATATTTATAAATTATGGCTATCACGGAGTATAAAACTGTAACAAAAATCCACAAGCTAGTATTTATATAGTGTCTACTACGTGCCAGGCCTTGTGCTGAATATTTAAGAAATATTATTTCATTTGATCCTCACAACAACCTTGGGAAGGATGTGCTATTATTCTTCCCATTTCACAATTGGGATAACTGAGGCAGACAAAGGTTACTTGACTTGCCCAAGGTCTCCCAACTTTGTGTCGTCAGTAACTCTGATGAGCATGCCATCTATGCCTTCATCCAAATCATTGATAAAAATACTAAATAACACAGATCCTTAAGATATTCTATTGGACTGAAATTTTCCAGGTTATATGGCAAGAGGTTATCCCCTAGAAGTTCAATGATGCCTCCATTTTCCATTTCTATAAAGGTAAATGAAATAGATTGTCCTATGACAATCACATGAGATTCTCTCTCTTAGTCATTGCCATCAAAATTCTTGCTAGAGTTCTCCTTAAGTGTTGATCCAGAGCCAGTGTGGCTTCAGAAAGGGTTGAGGAACAGTCAATATGGTGTTTGCTGCCCAACAACTGCAGGAGAAATACCAGGAGCAGAGCAGAGGTCTGTACACAGCATTTGTAGATCTAACCAAGACCTTCAAAACTGTCCATCCTGAGGGCTTATGGAGAATTATGTCAAAATTTGGTTGCCTGGAGAATTTGATCAGCATTGTACATCAATTTCATGATGGCATGTTTGCCCAGATTCTGAATAATGTACAATGCTCTTGTGCTTTCTCAGTCACCAGGGGAGTGAAATAAGTCTGTGTACTTGCCTCCATGTTTTTTAGCATGATGTTTTCAGCCATGATGTCAAATGCTTTCAATGAGGATGAGCACAGCATCAAGGTCAGCTACTGTACTAAGGGTAAATTCTTCAACTTGAAAAGGCTACAAGCCAAGATCAAAGTGGAGGTAGTGTTGGTGTATGATTTTCTGTTTGCAGATGATTGTGCACTCAGTGTAGCCTCTGAAACTGAGATGACACAAAGTATGGATCAATTTTCTGCTGCTTGTGCTAAATTTGGCCTCACAATTAACACCAAGAAAACACAGGTGGCTCCATCAGCCACCACCACACTATCCATACATGGAACCATTGGTTACAGCAAATGGAGAAGTTTTGAATGCTGTGGATAAGTTCACTTACCTTGGTAGTGTACTTTCCAGAGATGTACACATTGAGAACGGGGTTGACACATGCATTATTGCCAGAGCTAGCTCAGTGTTTGGGAAGCTCCTAAGGAAAGTATGGGAAAGAAGAGTTATTAAACTGACTACCAAACTGAAGGTTTACAGAGCCATTGTGCTGACCTCATTATTGTATGCCTGTGAAACATGAACAGTCTACCAGCACCATGCCAGGAAACTGAGTTGCTTCCATTTGAATTGTCATAGAAGATTTTGAATATCACCTGGCAGGATAAGATAACAGACATTGAGTTCCTTATTTGAACTAAACCGCCAAGCATTCAAACTCTGATTCAGAGCTCAGCTCTGATGGGCTGGCCACGTTGTTTGAATGAAAAATATACACTTGCCAGAAAAACTATTTTATGGAGAATTCAAACAGGGTAAGCATTCACATGGTGGTCAGAAGAAATGATACAAGGACACTCTCTAGGTCTCTCTTAAGAACTTTGGAATTGATTGTGACATGGGAGACCCTGTCACAGGACCACTCAGTATGGTGTGCCCACATCAGAGAAGGTGCTATGAGCAAAGCAGAATTGAAACAACTCAAAGGAAACATACGATGTGCAAATTTAGAGAAGCCACCCCAAATGTTCATACAGATTATTTGTGCCCAACCTATGGTAGAGCATTCCAAGTTCATATTGGTCTGATCAGCCATAGTTGAACACACTGAAATTTGACTGTAGCATAGTGATATCATTTTGGTTCTCTTTGAGAATGAAGGACAACAACTGCTTCCACACATCTCCACCTGCCTATTGGACATTTCCACCTGGATGCCATGTCAGCTTCTCAAACTCAACACGTCCCCAGTGGAATTCATCATCTTTGACTCTTCATGATCCATAAATTGTCCATATTATCCAATATTATCTAATCAGATAATAATATCTGCTGGATATTCTTCCACATTTCTGGCAATCTCCATCCATCTAGCCACCTCATTTGATCAGGACAGTTTCTCTAGCTCTCACTTCATACAACTACCAAAGCAATCTTCCTAAGGTACAGGTCTGATTAAATTATTCCCACCAGAGACCAAATTCCAAAGGAAGTTCCACCCCAGGGCTCCAGGTCCCATAGCCACTTGTCTATCCACTACTGCCCTGAGGGTGTTCTTTACCTTTCCCTCTCCACTAATCCAGTAAATTTTCTACTCTGCAGCTAAAGAGATTTTCCTAAAGCAAGTCTAACTATGTTACATACACTGCTCCTTCAGTAAACTAATGTCTCATTACTACCTCCAGGATCAAAAATAAAGTCTTGTGATTTCCATTTAAAGCCCATTCAGAGGGATGAAATAGTTAAAAAAAAAAAAAAACGCTTTGAATCAAATATCTCTGATATGGGTTTAGTGTCTAGACATATAAGCAATTTGCAAAAATACATGTAACTAAAAGCCATTCCCCAATAGAAGAAGAAGTCAAAGGATATGAACAAATAGTTCACAAAAGAATTGCAAAAATTGACAACCCCATCAAAGAATTCTCCAACTCATCCATAATAAGAGAAATGCAAATTAAAATAACCTTGACATTCCACCTCATGCTTTGTAAATTGGCAAATATAGCAAAAGGTGGAAACAGTCAGTGTTGGATGGTTCATGGGTAGATAGGTACACTGGTGCACTGGATCTGGGAATCAGTACAACCAATTTAGAAAGCAATTTGGAATTATGCAAATAAAGTGACATTAATGTCCATATCCTTGGTCCTAGACTATTACTGGGCTTATATTAAGAAGGACTTCATAAATGCTTTTTCAACTCTTTGCTGTGCTACTCAAAAATCTTCAGAAGTTCTCCTTTGTTTCTAAGATAAAATGCAGTCTCCCCAATGCAGCATCCATGGTTCTCCACAGTTTAATTCCAAATGATCTTCCCACTGCTCCCCTCTGTTCCAGAGAAACTGGACATCAATTCTTTTGAGCATTGATACAAGCCACTACCACCCCAGGGTTGGAATGGACTCTTTTCTCACCTCTCTATCTTTCAGATTCCTTATCTTTCTTTTAGAATCAACTCCAGAGCCATCTTTTGCTCATAACCTTCCCTGATCCTTCCTGGTTCACAATGTCTCTGAGCTCAAATATTCCTAGAGCACATTATCTAAACTCTCTTTGCTCCTTCTAGCATATTTATCGGGGCCTGCACATACATTCCCCCTACCCTAGCCTACTAGAGTCTATGTAAGCTCCTTGTCACCAGAGAAGTTTTCATTTTTGACTTGAAAACCAGGGGAAGCAGTTAATGGATATCTATTATACTGTTCAATGACAACTTAGAGAAGAGCAGTATGAATTGCCTACAGGTTGTGGTTGTTGTTGTGTTTGTCCTTCATTGTCAAAGAGGACCATGACATCAAGATGGTGCCATGACTTGCAGTTGACTTTGATTTGAGTGAGGGAGGGCTGTGCAAGGTCACCAACCTCACTTTCTTCTCCTGAGCCATCTGGGTCCAGTGGCCTGGTATTCATCAGGATGACTGGAGATGGCCGAGGATGCAATGGG
Organism: Notamacropus eugenii; assembly: GCF_028372415.1. Lineage (NCBI taxonomy): Eukaryota > Metazoa > Chordata > Mammalia > Diprotodontia > Macropodidae > Notamacropus > Notamacropus eugenii. The sequence goes on along the minus strand of NC_092873.1, from coordinate 462,968,901 downwards.
AGACCCTGGCAGTTTCAGGCTAAGATTCTATAGCATTCTCACTTTGAGGGAGATACATCTATTCAATGACTAGGCTTCCTTAAGTAGTTGCTCAAGGAGTGGCCCCTTCAATAAAAAAAAAAATCAAACTGTGAGGAGAAGACCCTCATGGTTTCTGGGTAAAACAGAAACAATTACTATTTAGTATTTAAATCCACTCTGTGCCTACAAGAAATAGAATGGGAAAGATCATTACTGATGATGGTGAGCCAGGAGAGTTGGTATTTGAAGTGGACTTGAAAGAATTGAAAATCAGGTGAAAAGTGGGAGAAGGATATTTCAGGGAGAGGGAACAGTATGAGAAAAGATATCAAGATAGAGAAACCAGGGAGAGAGAGCAGAGTAAACAAAAGTATAGTGGAAAAGAATCAGTTTGAGGGAGAAGATCTGAGTGAGAATGCTGTGGGACCCCACTGGACAAATCTCTTTACTTCTCTGGGTTTTAGTTTCCTCATCTTTTAAGTCAGTGGGTTAGAGTATTCAGACCTCTAGGGTTACTTTTACCTCTAAATTCTATACTTTTGTGTTGTATGATCTATCATAGATGTAGGCAGGCTGAAGGAATCGTTTCTATTGTGGTGAAAAAATCTGAGGGTCTTCCCCTCCCAGACTGAGTCTTTTGTGAAGGCAAACTTGGCCATTTTTGCCTCTTTTCTTACCTAGCCTTTAAATATTGAATGCAGGTTGACTCAGACAAACTGAGACCTGGGAAAGACTTTAGGTTAAAAAGATGGAGATCTCCACTGCTTCCAGGACCATCTGCTGACCACTGGACTCTGATGACTCCAAAGGAGAGAACAAGGCTGATGATTTTGCAAAACTCTGCCTAACTCAAATCCAGTTCACTCACAAGTCAAGACATCACCCTCCTGATGTCATTGGTCCTCTTCAAGAACAGATAAAAAACAACAAACAAACTGAGGGCAGTCCAATTTGGCACAGGAGAGTGATGTAAAATATAATCAGGAGCAGACATGTTCACTAAGAACAACTCATAACAAATTAACCTAATTCACTTATTTGATAAGATTATGTTACAAGGGTAGATTGAAGTTGCTATAGGTAGACTCTAATTTGATTACCACCATGGTTTTGATAAAGGTTCCCCAACAGAATATAAGTTCCTTTTAAAAATTAAGTTTTTATTGATATCTTTTGTTTTTTACATTATCATATTTTCCCTTTGGATCCTACTGAACCCCTTCCACAGAGCCAACCCACTTAATAAATACATTTGAAGAGAAAAAGAGGGGGTTAAAGCAGTATATCTCATTAATTTACTTAAAAAGTTTGAAAATATGCACAATGTAGAACAATTATGGATCTTCTATCTATGCAAAGGATTGAGATAGGAGTGTCTCTCATATCTCTTCTTTTGGGCTATACTTGTTCTTTACAATTTTGAAACATTCAGCTTTAATTTTTTTATTTATAATATCATTTTTCTTCCATTTATATCATTTTAGTTTTTGTTTATGAGGCAGCTAGATGGTTCAGTGGATAGAACTCTGGGCCGGGAGTCAGAAAGACCTGAGTTCAAATACTTACTACCTTTGTGACCCTGGACAAGTGACTTATCTTCTGTTTTCCTTAATCTACTGGAGAAGGAAATGGCAAACCACTCCAATATCTTTGCCAAGAAAATCCCATGGACAGTATTGGTGTGCTATGGTCCACAGGGTCATGACTTAGCAAGTTCTTGTGCATATTGACTTCTTGGATTTGCTTACTTCATTCTGAATCAGTTCAGGAAGATCATTCCATGCTTTTCTATATTCATCACATTTGTCATTTCTTTCAGCTATTATGTTCCATTCCATTCATGTATCATGATTTGTACAATCATTCCCCAATCAATGATCATCTATCTACTTTGTTTCTAATGCTTTGTCCTCATCAAATGTGCTACTAATATTCTGGTTTGTATTCTCAAACCAATATTCTGGTTTGTATGGGGACATTTTTCTTATCATAGCCTTCTTGGGTTATAAATCCAGTAACAGACAATCTTGTTCCAAGGGTCTGGACGTTTATACCACTTTTTTTTTTTTATATAATTCCAAATTATTTTCTAAAATGGTTGTTCAGATTCCCAGTTCCACCAACAATACACCAGTGTGCCTATCAACCCACAATCCCTCCAACACTGATGCTTTCCTACTTTTGTCATCTCTTTGCCAATTTGCAAAGGGTTTTTGAGGTGGAATGTCAAGACTGTTTTGATTTAGATTTCTCTTATTATTGATGATCTGGGACATTCTTTGATGTGGCTGTTAATATTTTGGAATTCTTTTTTTTTTTTTTTGAGAACTGTTTATCCATATCCTATTGGAAAATAGCTATTGGTCTTACATATGCAGCACAGTGGATAGAGTGCTGGGCCTGGAATCAGGAAGACCTGAATTCAAATCTGGCCTCAGATATGTAACTGTGTGACCCTGGACAAGTCACTTTACCTTGTGTGCCTCAGTTTTCTCATCTGTAGAATGAGCTGAAGAAGGAACAGCAAACTGATCCAGTATCATTGCTAAGAAAAATCCAAAGGGAGTCACAAAGAGTTGGACACAACTAAACAACAAACTTATATATGTAACTTGAGTCTCAGAGCCTGTTTGAGTCCCTGGGCCCATTGGGCTCTCTCCTCATTAGAGGTCAATACTTCTCAACTGTGTGAGAGGAGAAGCTAAGTTGTGAAAAACAGAAGAAAAGAGAGTTTTAGTCTCTTGACTCTTCAAGACCTACAGTTATTTCAGGTACTTTCTGCCTTATAGCATATATATGTACATATATGTATAGAGAGAGAGAGACACACAGACAGAGAGACAGACAGACAGACAGACAATTCAACAGCCACTTCAGGTTGCTAAGGGGAAAATAAAACCTGGGGAAGAAGCTTATAGGAGAGGAGCTGGCATGCTCCATCATGCCCCTATCCCCAACTGGATACTCTAGAGACCAGGGAATTTCCCCTTGGGTGAGATCTAGGACTCTCACTTCTGATTGAGCTGAGTTACCTCAAGACCAACAAGAGACTTCTTCACTCTGTATTCTCTGGTATACATTCTCTTATGTACATTTTCTCAGATCTATTTTTTGCTATCCACTTGGACAAATGAGTTTCTTAGCTGCTTGCTATGTGTATCCATTGTAAAACTGGTATTTGGTAGGGAGGTAGTCAAATCTTAGATGCAAAGCTTGGGATCTTCTTTTCCCTGATAACGAACAGCAATCAGAAGTTTAATTTGAAATAGAAAAACCACACCTCCAAACTAATAATAGTTAAAGGAATAGATAGATATAATTATAGCCTGATCCCACCCCCCTCTGAGAAGAGCAGGGAAAGGTACCTACTTCACAGGGTTATTGTGAAAATCACATGAGAAAACTTATGCAAAAGTCCTTTGCAAATTTTAAAGTGGTATGTAAATGCTGGCTAATGTTATTTTTCCAAACAAATAAATTATCTGCAGATATTTTAAAGACTATCATGTGAATTAAGAATAAAATTTATTAAGAACTAGAAATTAAGGGGATACCCATGAATTGGGGGAATGGCTAAACAAGTTGTAGAATGTGATTATGATAGAATACTAATGCCCTGTAAAGTATGATGAGGGGGGATGGTTTCAGAAAAACCTAGGAAGACTTATATGAACTGATGTAAAATGAAAATGAAGAGAACCAGGAAAACACTGTACACAGTAATGCAGTATTGTAACAATGATCAACTGAAAGACTTAGCTACTCTGATCAAGACAGTGACAAAAGACAATTTCAAAGCTTCCATGATGAAAAATGCTATCCATCTCCAGAGAGAGAACTGATGAACTCCCAGTAAAGAATGAATATTTTTTTTACTTTATTTTTCTTGCTTTTTTTGCAACATGGCTAATAGGAAATGTTTTGTATGATTTTACATATATAATTGACATATTGCTTGCCATTTCAATGTGTGCAAGAGGGGCTGGACAGAGGGAATCTGGAACTCAAAATTTTACAAAATGAGTGTTTAAAAATTAATAAATAATAAATTGGGGAAGGAAGTTAAATTCCTTCAGAGGGTTAAATGGATGAAAATTAGAGTGAGGCTGATTTTGGTTCAATATACTGATAGGATCACAGATTTAAAGCTCGAAAAGACCTTGGAGATCATCAAGTACTATTCCATTTTTCAGATGTGAAAACTGAGGTTTTAACTGAAGGGTTAAGTTATTTGTCTAAGGTTAAAAGGGGGGTTAATGACTAAGTAAGTATTTGAACCCAAGCCCTCTGATCCCAAATCCAGTTAGCTTTTTGCGTTATCACTAAAGAACTTTCTTCTGTTAAAAAAAATGTAATGGCCTTCTTTATAAGGTAGTGAATCTACCTTTTCCTTTCCCCTCAACCCCAATTTGAAATGTTTGAGGAAAGTGTAGATGATCAGTTAGAGGAATATTGTGGGGGGCGTGGGGGAAAGGTGTCGAGAGGAGGGGGGGATAGGGGGCAGGAGGGGTGGAGAAATTCCTGCATTGGATACAATGTCAGCTTTAATGGCCACTTCATATTCTATAAGTGAATGAACATCAAAAGACTTTTAAAAACAAAAGACCAGGGTAGTGAGAGATTTTTGTTGAGAAAAAATTAATTAAAAAAAAAACCAGGACTTTTTAGTTAATTTTTATTGATTTTTAATTGAGAAAAAACTAATTTGAGGGGAAAAAAACCAGGGCTAGCTGTAATCTCATTGCACTGGGACTAGAGGGAGGGAGGGATCATGTGCATGTGCTGGAGATGGACATGCCACACACAGCTTCCTAGAAAATGGGAAGGGAAAAAAAATGTCTTTTCCATTCTCCAGGCCCCTGTCTCCTCAGTTTCTGTCCTGTCTCAGTGAAGTCAGATTGCAGGTGTGAAGGCCCATGGGCACCAAGAAACAAAGCCAAATATGTTTGTTTTCCCCAGAGAACACAGCGTGCCACGCTGGCTACTCGTCCTTCCTTCTCCTAACAAGTTGCCGCCTCCTTGAACTGGGGAAACAGGAGCCTAGCCCATGGGCTGCTGCCTCCTGTCTCCCCACAGAGCCTGCCCCTCCCTCCCCTGGGTGGAGGAGGAGGAAGAGGCCTTGGGGGAAGGAGGGGGAAGAGGAGGAGGCCTAGGAGAGGGAGGGGGAGAAGGGAGAGGAAAAGGAGAAGAGAGGGAGGAGGGGAAGGGGGAGGGAAAAGGGGAGGGAAAGGAGAAGGAAAACAACAAATGAAGAGGCGTTGTGCCATTCTCCAAAGAAGGCTGCTGCTGGGCTAGGGTAAGATCCAAAGCCTGGTATACGGCTTCAGATGTGGAGATGTGAGAAGAACCTGGTCAGGAGCCCTTCAGGTCACTAGCCTGGTGCTTTAAACCCTGGGGTAGGAACAGGCAGCAAAGAAAAAGGAAAAAAGAAAAACTGTTTCCCCATTGCCCTTTCCTCCTCTTTCTCTGTTCCTTTGTCTCTTCCTCTTCCCTCTCTCCCTCTCCACGGTTCTTTCCTTTTCTCTCTTCCTCTCCCCTTTCTACCAGTAGTGACCTCCAAATTGGCACAATGTCATTCTTCAAGATGTGAGTTACATAATGTGGCTTATGAAAACAAAATTACCCCAAGCTTGCCAGCCTGGGTAAAGCCCAGAGGGCACAGAACAACAGCCATTTGGTTAGAGGCTGCTGCAGGAAAGGGTGTCCTGATTCTGACATATATGTGGGATCTAAACTCCTCCATAGACTAACCTTACTAATGGGGTTGGGATTCTTAGACCTGAAGCAACAGAGACTGAGGGAGGGAGTGGGGGTGAAGGGAAAGGGAAGGAAGGAAAGGAAAAAGATATAGAATGGAGAGAGAAAAAATAGAGACAGGCAGACAGAGAGGAAGCTTTAGGGACAGAAAAAGAGAGAAAGACGTAGAGACAGTGAAAGAAACAGAAGACAGAGGCTCAGAGAATCAAAGGGGTGAAGGGAAGAGGGGGTGAGATGGACAGATAGAAACAGAGACAGTAAAAGAAATAGAGAACGACAATCAAAGAGAGACAGAAGAAAAAGAGAGAGAGAGATGAAGAGAGACAAAAAGAGAGGAGACAGAGACAAGAGAGAGAATCGACAAAAATGAACCAGAATAAACCAGCAAGGAGATACAGGAACAGGGTGAGAACTAACCAGGATATCTCCATTCTTCCTATGTTGTTCCTGGGCTTAAGCTCTCAGACCGTAGCTTCCTTCGCAAGTTTCTACGATTCACTTTAGTGATATTTCCTGGAGGTTTTGAGCCTGTGTAGAAAACAACGTCAAACAAATGCCTTCAGGACCCAAAAGTAATTCTTCTAAGGTAACACTGGCTATTGGGAGATTTCAAAAGTCTCTGGCACAATCTGTCCCCCTTCTGGCAGTCAACAGTGACCAACAAAAAAAGCAGGACTTTGGGTGACTATATCCTTCCCGTGGGGGTCCCCTGACATGAGAAAAAGGATTTAATGGATGAGAATTAAATCATTAATCAGACAATGCTAAGCTCAAAGGGACCTCAGAGATGACACAGTCCAATCTTATTTTACGTATTAAGAAATATACATAGAGATGAATTGACTGGTTCAAGATCGTCCAGACAGATGATAAGTATTAGGTATCTTAAGACCAATTCCTGAGTTGAAGTTCTCTCCTTTTTCCATTTATACCACAGGAGGAAACAGGGACCAGTGTCAGATTCAAGGATGATGTAGACGGGGTTTAGGGAGGGTGAAGTTGATGACATATAATGGAAGGACTGAAAGGGACCTTAAAGATGATTTAATTTGATCCATTCACTTGGTAAGTACTCAATAAATGTTTGTTAATTGATTAATTAATTGAACTGTAATCAAATCAATACTGCCATGGCTACCAGAAAGAAATGTCAATTGCCTTATAGCTCCATCCCAAAACATCCCAAGAGGCTCACGCTTCCTTTTTTGTGTATTCTCCCCCTCCTCCCATAAGATTGTAAGCTCTTTGAGGTCACAGACTTTTGTATTTGGATCCATAGCCCTTAGTATACTGCTTAGCACAAAGGAATTAATTAGTTTCTTCATTCATTCAAGATTCCTCTCTTTGTACTCTGATAAATCCTTCTCTAGGGTTCTTCCAGTGTGCTGGAGATCTATCTTTTTTTCTTTGCATGAGTACTGATGAAGCACCAGGACTCACTCTCAACTACCAGCTTTTCTTTAGGTCATACTTTTTCTTTGAGAACTCTTTCATTCCCACTTCTACTCAGTTCCTCCTTGTTAATTTACTGTAGCCTAGAACATTGCCTTCTGGGTGATCTCAGCTTTCATTTTTTGGTTTTCATCTGTGCTTTACAGTCATGGAACTTCATTGGAAGATTTTTGGAGTTAGAAATATAGGCCTTTGTTTCAGGAAAACATTTGGTGTCATTAAAAGCACTGAGCAATTAACTGCCCCAAAACAAAAGAGCCTGCTCTCATCCTATTCAATTTTGGTCCCAATTGATTATCAGTACCATATGTCCAAGATAGATATATTCATAGGGACACCTATGAGCTCTATAGAGTTTCCATTCCATCATATATCACAGAAAAGTCAATAGGTTTGACCCCTCTACTGGATTCATACTAAACTTGTTTAATTAGGCTAAACTCATTTGCTTGATGATGGATTTCATTTAGGAGACTCTGAAATGTTCTAGGTCTTAGATAATCAGTAAGATGTCACCCATGTGATCTGAAGAACCATACTATCAACAGAATACAAATGCCTTGAGGGAAAGAATAGCTTTCCCTAAATGTAGTTTATTCTCATGAGGATTTTGTAGAAGCTAGCATATTGGGTTAGAAGTGATTAGGAGGTTTGGGGTTTTTTTTTTTTCTACTGTTATATATAGCTCATAAGCCCTAACCAGTACCTTCTCACCAGAGAATTGGGCTTTGGTGTCTAATGAGGTTTCCAGCTCTAGATCAATGATCTTAGTTCAAACCATTTCATGTCAGAAAACTGAACCCAAGGTCACACAGGTAGTAAAACAAGGGAGTTAGAATCAGAAACCAGGTCTTATGACTACAAAATGTAAAGTTCTTATGATTGATACATATTCTGCATAATGAACTCCAGCAAAAAAATGTGAATGCTTATTATGTCTAATAGATGTACTCTGATCCCGTATCAATTACCCTAACAAGGATATCCTTTTTTTTAAGGATGGGGAAACAGCTGGATGTTTTTAGATACAGGGGTACAGTAGTTACAGTGCTGGGCCTGGAGTCAGAAAGATTCATCTTTTGGCGTTCAGATCTGGCCTCAGACCTTTCTAGCCGTGTGAGCCTGGGCAAGTCACTTAACCGTGTTTGGCTCGGTTTCCTTATCTGTAAAATAAGCTGAGGAAGAAAATGACAAACCACTCTAGTATCTTTGCCAAAGAAGTCCCAAATGGGGTCAGGAAGTATTAGACAAAACTGAAAAAACAACTGAACAACAAGTGGATACAATTGGGAGGGGTTGGAACAGTGTGATACCACATGTTAATACATTGTGATATGTTTTGATTTGTACTTTCAAAATGTTCAGTTTAAGGATCACTTGTAGTTCTCTTTTGAGTACCTCCTGTTGGTGCTAGGCTAGTTAGACACTGAAATGATTAACATCTGATGGATATGGGTGGAGATAGTTTGTGAATTGGAGATGCCTAATTTTCTAAGATAGTCAACTACATAAGGCATAATGAATCCCTTTGGGAAACACCATTCCACCATTTAGAGAGGGTACTTTACAAAGTAAACTGGCTTTCCCGCCCGCTTCATCATTTCAAGAAATTAAAAATACCCGTTCTCCACAATATCCTGGCCCTTTCTTCTCCCTTCCTCCTGTTTTATATTAGACTTTGACTTCTCCACAACGTTCCCAGTAAATTCATCTTTGGGAAATATCTTGTAAGATCTAATCAGCTAGACTCCATCAGTGCCCTCTGATTGGAAGATCAACTCCTTAACCTCCATTAAGGTAAGACTGCAGATACATCTCATTTTGCCCCACAGCACTCACTCGTGATGTCTTTGATTCCTCCATCTGGCCTTCCTCTACACCCTCCCCACCCCCCTTCAGCTTTCTTTTGTCTTCCTCTACCAAAGTTCCTTAAGGGCTAGGACTTTTTGTATTTTTACCTCCACTTAGCACACAGCTGGCACTTACTGTTGGTTGACTATTATTACCTCTTTTATAGACTTCTTTTAAAGATTCAAGCTCAGAAGAAAGAGAGTTCTTTTAATATCCCAGTAGACTTGAGAGTAAGGGTTTATTCACTTGTTTTACTAAACAGTCAAAGCTATGAACAAATTGGTTTGACAAAACCCAGCTGAAGATTTGCAATCTTGGGATACAACTTAAAATAGTCAAGTTTAATGCCAGCAAACCAAATCAATAAGTCTTACTGAGCACAACATAGTGGTATCAGCTGTCTGGATTCTTAAGTTTCTTTTTAGACTTTGGACTTTACCGGCCCAAGTGTCTTGTGACAAGAAGGGGAAGATTCATCCAAAACTTCATTGGTTTAGGAACTGAGACAGGTCACTAAATGTTACCCTTAGCACCTACTGCTTTATCAGAACAGTTTTATCTTCCAGGCTTTTATCCTCACAGAATTCAATGGAAGATGTTACTGATCTGGAGTTCCTTAAGTCCTGGAAGATCCAACCAATATTATCTCCAAGACTGAAGGTGTGGCTGCCTATTTGTCAGTGATAAGTAATCAGTTAACTCAAAAGTCTGCTAAAGGAGCCCTCGAACCACAAAACACATCTTAGAAACAAAGAAATTTGCGATGGTGGCTCAGAGCAAAATACCACGTAAGGGTGGAGATGGGAATATGGTAGGTAATTCCTTCCTACTCTCATTCCGACTGCAATAGTATCCCTTTCCACAGGAAGGCAAATTAGAACCAGTGAAATGGCCTAGAATCCCAAGGTTCACTTATAAGTATTAAAAATCAACTAGGTGCGTGGGAGACAAGAGATGAGAAGACTAAGTGATTGGTTGAACAAACAGACATGACTTGGTTTTGGACAGTAAACCACATTAACCACCCAGAACTCATCTTCCGGGAGTGTTATTACATAGTTTGAGAGAAGCTGTTCATTCTGTGGATGTAATCACATTGTGTGAGATTCATTTAGTACTGCCTTTGCTAATCTCCTTCTGTTGTATTTTCAACTACTGGACGTGTATAATTCAACTAACTTTCTTAAAGTACCATGTCAACAGTGAAAATATTGGCTCTGGGGAGCAGACCGGGTTCACATTTAGGGTTACCAGATGTAGAACTACAATTTAAAGGTAATCTAGTCCAATCCCCCGTAAGGCCACCAAAATTGAGTCAGAAATGGTAAATAACTTCAAGGTCAGGCAAATACTGTCAATCAATGGAAACTAGGTCCTGCCTACAAATCCTCCTCCCCACCCCCACCCTACCCCCAGTACTTAGCGGAGGAAAAGGACTGCTTTTTATTTCAGGCCTACCACCAATTCCAGTGAAAGTAGTTTTCTAAGAGTAGAGAAAGTTATAGCAACAGTTGGAATACCTGAACAAGGCCTGGAGGCATTTGAAAGACAAATGAAAGTCTCTACAAACTCTTAGGCTATTAGGGGAAGAGCTTAAGTATACAAATATCTATTACAGAGGCAAGATCATTTCAAGTAATTTACTATTTAAAGTCTCAAAACAGTGGTAATAAGACCTTTTTCTTCTCTGAAGGCAATAGCATCCCTAAGCTTAGTTTAATTCCCTAGTTGTCAAAAACCATCAGCTCCCAAGCAGTGAGGTACCTGGAATTTGTAACTTGAAGGGCAGGGAACAGATGGGGTCATTCTTTTTTGGTAATGGGCAGACAGAATATATAGAAGCATATATAGGACCATACAAAACTTGTTGACAATGTCAATGGAAAAGCACTCTGGGTTGATTTACAGGAGCTATCCTAGCCATGCTGTATACGGCCATGAGAATTCCTCATGGGAAGGGTAAGGGGGGAAAAACTAGCTCGAGGTCAAAACCAGGATATTCAACACAGCAGTGTCCAACTAACCAAGCCAGAGATGGTGTAAATAATCAGAGACCAGCAAGGGGGAGAGCTAGGGATTAAGGGTATTTTTGTTCTGTTTTTATTATAAAAGGAAAAACACTAATCAGAAATCTTTTGACAAAAAGGCAAAGAAAGATCTGGCATTCAGAAATGACACCAGGATACAAAATCACAAATGTCTGAACCCAGCTCTGCCAACCCCAACCTTGATCACTAAAAGACAGGCAAGGGGACAGTTTGCACTTACTAGGGTACACATGCATCCAACTCTGAAAAACTTGAAAACCCTATAAACATTAGAATTAAAATTGTTTTGCCTTTATAAACAGTTTTTTTTTTAATATATCAAAAGGCCTGCTTTAGTGACATGCTAGTCCCACCAGAAAATAAACACCCACAACCCCTCCCAGCCTTGTCAGTAACATGGTTAAGTTGACCAGCCAACTCACACTTTATCATCCCCCCACCCCCATCCCCCATCCCCCATCCCCCTCCCAGTATGTGCGCTTCATTCAATGTGTGCTTGTTAAAAATCACAGCTACCCAGTGTTTCCTGCTGCCTTTAGCTGTGACAACCTCTACATGGATGGGCAAGAGGGCAAGCTGAAAAGATGGCCAGCCACCAAAGCAGGCTTTTTTTTTGTACTAATTCCCTTCCAGTACAGTCCTTTCTTCTTAGCAGGAAGTCCCTGCTTCTGACCACACTTTTCCCAGCCGCTTTGCCTCTCCACCCCTGCCCCATGTACCTACACCCACCCCCCAAAGGTTTTTTTGTTTTTAAATTTAAATATAAAAATACCACTCTGCTTTGGGTGAAGGGAAAATGAGTGGGCAAGGTTCCCTCTTTTCTAAAGCTGAGCAGTCCCCATTGGTTCAAAGCCTACAGACTTATCTTCTGGCCAAGGGTTTGCCCACTAGACCAGGGAAAATATAATGAAGCCCATACAGCTAGAAGACAAAGCTTTTGTTTTCCTGTAAGCTGAGACCACCATCCCTGTCTAATCCTTATCTTTTAATTAAAGTAAAATTAGAGTTTCATATGAATTTAATACTCTACTCCCTCCCTTCCAAAAAACTCAGTGAAAATTCCTCCTTTCGCCCACCTTCCACTCTCTCCCAACCAGCCCATCTGAAATACTTAAATTCTTTTATTTTTCCTGGAAGCCACAAGTCTCTGTTGATGTACAAACTTGATTAGATGGAAGCAGTGGTTATGTTCCCCAACCCCCTTTTCCCCACTAACATACTATTTCTCAGTCTTCAAAAAGTCAATGATGGGAGAAAAAAAAAGATTAAAAAACATCCCAACCCTACTCCCCTTCCCCCACAAAAAAAAAAGCAAGGAGTTATCTGTGGGCACAAAAACACATCGTATTTTGTGCCCTGAGTTACATCTAGTAGGGAAAATTGGAAGAGGGGAGAGGTGAGGTGGAAGAGGGCATGAGAAAAGGGTTATGAGGTGGGGGATACAGAAGGTATCTGTAGGTCTAGTCCACTTAGTTTTTATACTGAAAGGGTTCTTCTCCTGTCTCATTGAGGAGACAGGTACGGATAAGCGCCTCTGTCACTGCGTATGGATCACAGTTGGCAGAGGGGCGGCGATCTTCAAAGTAGCCCTTCTTGTCCTGCCCAACCATCCGGGGAATTCGGATGCTGGCGCCTCGGTTGGCCACTCCAGCAGAGAACTCATTGATGTTGGATGTCTCATTGAAACCTGTCAGGCGACGGACATTGTCCAGACCCCCCTTGGGGTCATAAGCTCGGATATGATACTTGTGTCTCTTACTCAGTCTCTCGATGGCTTCTTCAATAAACCTGAAGAAAAAGTAAACACAAGGTGAGGTCAGAGAAACAGCCCAATGAAAGGCAAAGAATGGAGAAAAGAGCAATGCTTCTAACTTGAAAATGTAAAGGGTTAGAACGCTTCTGCCCAATAGTTCAAATCTGAAACACGGGAGTTCTCAACCTGGTCCTCCCCCCCAAATATTATTATGTATTTCATTAAATTATTTCCTAATTAAATGCACAAAACTTCAAGATTTTAAAAAATGTTAAGTTCCAAATTCTCTCCCCTCCTTGAGAAGGCAAATTTCTCAACCTATTTTTGATTAAAACCACTATGGCTCATGTCTCAAGACTTTGTGGTATAATAGGGAAAGTGTCTAAGTTGTAGGAGACCCAGAATTTGAGACAAGTATTAACCAGGGACAAGTCATTTCAACTTATCTGCCAAAAGGGTCTTGTATCTATCCTTCCTCACAACCATGGAAATATACTCTGTAAATTTTAAAGGTACAGCCCAATTCTGTAAAGGAGGTATTCTATTTCCTACTCATTTATATCAGCTTGTGTTAGTACAAATTTGGTTTGTAGTCACTGAAATTTAATACTAAGATGAGAAATTATGGGTAAGAAATTAGCACAGCTGTGAGACTGTAAATCCCTATATTGGTTGGGGTGAGTGTTATCACCTTGGAGAGGCACTAGGTTATTAATAACCTTTAAAATATCCAATTGTTTGTGGCTCACTGATTTTCCTCCTTCACCAGGATTTAATACCAGGCACTGAATCTGTTCCTCTGGAAAGATTTTTTTCCTAAATAAATGTGCCCCATGCTTTGAGGACCCTAGTCACAAAAACAATCTCAACATAAACCAAAGAGGTTATTTTCTTTCCAGCTACAAGAATCAACGGGAACCAAGATGTGCTTTTGGTGGATGTCCATGGTGGATCCATTTCTAGCTATCCAGACTTCCTAAACTGCCCCCATTCTCTCATTTCTCCCACTCCTCCATACCCCTCTTCTAAGTATCAGCAAGCTATCCAGAAAAAATCAAATTTCTTACTTTAGACCATTCTCTTCTCTCATGGCCTTGGTGCTGAAGTTAGTATGGCAACCAGCTCCATTCCAGTTTCCAGGGATTGGCTTGGGATCAAATGTTACAATCATTCCAAAATCTTCACACACTCGATGAAGGATGAAGCGGGCAATCCAGAGGTGATCTCCCATTTCAATCCCTTCACATGGTCCTATCTGGAACTCCCACTGAAGATAACACAAACAGGATTCATTTAGTTTTTAATAATTTAGCTGCCACCATCCCACACCAACTCAGAGACCCTCCCCCCAAGTTAGAACTTGCTTTTCTGTGTACCTACTTGTTCATGCTCTCCCACTACCATCTCCAAATTACTCTGGGTATGTATTTCAACTTGCCTGTTTCACAGGTGTTTCATAGGTGTTTAATAAATTGCATTTGACTTGTTGATTTTATCAGTGTACATGTTACCATCCAGTAGAATGGTAAGTTTATTTTCTAGATCTGCATTCTCAAAAGTCTAGGCAACCTAGAAGATAAGCTTCTGTGAGGGCAGAGTTTGTTTTTGAACTGTATTCTTAAAAGTGTAGGCAGTGGCTAGCACAGAGTAGGTATTAATGTTTGTCCAAGTGACCTTTCCCCTCAACTCTTTTCCCCACCTCCATCCCTAAAATTTTGCCACAAAAATCAAGAACACCCTGTATAGAACCTAGTTTCCACCACCTATCTTGTCTTGGCCCAGTGATTCAGAAGCAACCCAGTTTCCTCTGGACCAGCCTGAACCCTGGCAATGAAGGACCAAAGGGGAAATCTTTACCTGAGCTGGCATTGCTTCAGCATTCGTCCCCCCAATTTTGACTCCAGCATATAGACAAGCACGATAATGAGCTTCTGCTATGTCTCTTCCATAGGCTTTATCAGCTCCCACACCACAGTAATATGGACCTATGGGGCCCAGGAAAACAAGAGGGCAAACGCATAAGGCAGAAGTCCCAGAAGAAATTCAAACCCCTTTACAGAGGGAAAGAGTTGGTGAGATGGTAAGGCCTGCACAGCTATCCCTTGGATGACTATTACTCGTTAAGTTTGAAGATTATCCCTCTCCCTTCCTAATTTTCCTTGGCCAAGTCTGAAGGTCCCATCAATTCCCCTTCACATTATAATGTAATACCTTTAGTACAAGGATATGACCATATCTAGATGCAGCAAAATAGACCTCATGGAAAATGTCATGGCTTTTTGACGGAAGTGTCCAATAGCATTAGTTGTAGGTGTTCAGAAAAGGAAGTAGCTAGGTTCAGTAGTCAGGGAGAGCTTACCCTGGGGCCCAGGGAACCCATTGGAAGGCCAACCAAAAGGGTGTCCATCTGTCCCCATAAGAGTATACTCTTGCTCCATACCAAACCAGGGTTTCTGGTTGGTCACCATATCCATTATCCGTTTACAGGTATGCCTCAAATTGGTCTCTGGAATAGAAGAAAAAAGTGAAAAAACATACTATCAGTCCTGGATCTGTGTACCATCCCAAAAAGGCCATCACTGATCTGGTAGCAGAATTAAAGAAAGGTTGCTTGCCACATATGACCAGCTACGTGAAAGAGGTTTCAAGTCTATCACTTTCAATGCCACATCTGTTTCAGAACTCATTCGCTGTTCAGAACTCACATTTGAAGAATCAAAGACAGATTTGTTCTAATTACAGAAGAAAACTGTCCTTGGATTTGTCACATGCATTGTTTTATTGCCAGGAGGAAATGTGGACAGAAAACTGAATTTGGAGCCAGGAAAGACTAGGTTCAAAGTCCCCTCTGAAATACTATGTGACCCTAAGCAAGTGACTTAAAAAAATCTCACTGTTGACTGTTTTCTCAACTATAAAATGAGAAGGGTGGACTCCAGAGGCTCTCTAAAAAGTCCCCATGGTCCTACCAGCATGTGGTGCTCTAAGGTCTCTCTGAGGGATGCCAGAAAAACTTTACTTCTAGTTAAGCTGATGGTTAACCAGTAGTCAATGTGGTAGTTAGATCCATCTGAGTACACTGGGAAGTTGTAGATAAAACAAAATCTCATTGAAAACCCCATGAGGCAAAGATACTGGAGGGGTCTGTCATTTATTTCCCCACCTCATTTTACAGATGAGGAAACTGAGGTCAACTGGGTTAAAACACTTGCCCAGGGTTACATGGTTTTAAGTGTCTGAGGCCAGATTTGAATTCAGGTCTTCCTGACTCACTTAGCTTGCTAGTCTGGAACACAGCAAATACTGTACAAAAGCTTATTCTCTCTTGCCCCATGATAGTGACTGAGGCTCAGTGAAATAAGGATGGGTTGAAATACAATTTAAAAGTGGTTCGATGCTAATTGGCATAGGCCAAACTCCCCTCACTGTCCAAGTGAGGTAGGTACTGATCCCTAAAACAGTCACTTGGTAAAGAAGGTACCTGGACTGGGGCCTGAGAAAATAGGAGAGGGAAAGTCTATTCATAGTGAGCATACAGACTTTAGTTCAACCCCTGGAACTCTTTATCAATCCTATCTGCAAATTAAACAAGTGTGAATCATCGTTAGCCTCTTCTAAAGACCTTCACTGACAAAAAGTGCCTTCCGAGGATTTCATGTTTTAATGAGGGAGGCCACATACTCATTTTAGTACACACAATAAAAAAGAATATTTTCCTTATGTTTGGCCAAAAATCTGCCTCCTCATAGTTCCAAATAGAATCCTTCCAAGAAAAGACCTTTTTCAAATACTTGTAGACTGCCAGGCTTTCTTCTTAGCCCCCTCTATTTCTGATCTTAATGAGCTCCCCTGTTATCCTCTCCTCTAGGGAGATGCTAAGAAATGTTAACCCTTGTATTTCGTACCTTTACAATATCTCTCCCATTTAGTCACTTTTTATTTAGAGAGTGGCTCCTCATTCAGGGTCTCATGACCCTTACATGAACTACTACAATAGCTTCTTTTGGTTCTCCTGCTCTCCAAGAGCAAGAGTTTATTAATCACTATACCTTGCTAAAATCCAAATCATTCTGAATGGGGAGGAGAGGGGGCTTCCCCTCATTCCCTGTCAGATGAGAAAAAATAACTAATCCTTACCTGCAGGCTTGCGGTTATACTTGAAAACTTCACAGAAAACCAGTTTGTTGGGGTCCTTTCGGAAGGGGTCTCGGAACATAGCAGCAGGAATAAGGTACATGTCACTGTTAGAGCCTTCGGACTGAAAAGTGCTAGAGCCATCAAAATTCCATTCAGGTAGTTCTGGGAGGAATAGGGAGAGAAGAGGTAGGAGGTAAGACAATCAATTCCATTAAAAGATGTACGTTTTTCAGTCTGGATTATTATTCCCAACCTTCCCACCTAATTGTTTCTTTTTTCCCCGTAGAAAGAATGAATTCTTGTGATAAGAGAAAAAAGAGAAAGACAAGAGATTAACCAGGAAGAGTTCTTACTAGTCACAGATTTAGACCTGGAAGGGCCAGAGATCAACTAATCCAACCTCCTCATGTTACAGATGAGGAAAATGATCTTCAAAGGAAAGCTATTACCCCAATGTCTACACAAGTAGGTAAGGGAAACAGTATATTCAACCTCAGGCACTCTTATGATTCCAAAACCAGAGCCTTCAGTAAAAAACTTTGCTCAAAGTACAAATAATTTAAGTACTTTAACTGTAAGTAATTTAGTCATTTTTCAGTTGTGTCTGACTCTTCATGACTCCTGTTGGGGTTTTCCTTGCAAAGATACTGGAGTGGTACTGTCATTTCCTTCTCTGGCTCCTTTTACAGGTGAGGAAACTGAGGCCAACATGGTAAGTGACTTGTTGTCCAGGGTCACAAAGCTAGTAAGTGTCCCAAGTCTTCCTGCCTCTAGGCCAGTGTTCTAGCCACTGAGCCACCTAGCTGCCCTAATTTATAAATTACAAAGGTTTTTACTATTTTATACTTTGCCCAAGTGTCTTTCCCCCTTACCATTCACCCTATTCTTCCTCAGTAAGAAAAATTATATTCTAAGGTAGTTGGAGTCACTATCCTATTCTCATTCTGTACATTCTGATCTTGTACAAGCCACTTAACATCTAAAACTCCTCATGTGTAAAAAAGGTTTAACTATACCTGCTTCACAGGCTAAAATGACATGAATATAAAGCACTTAGCAATCTTAAAGGTCTGCAGATGCCAACTATTATTAGGACTGCCCTTGGATTTGCACAGGAAGCAAACTGAAGGTGAGACCAATTCACCAGGATCAGAGATTTTTAATTACTAATATAGTGTTAGTAGCCAATGGAGTGGGTCAACTCTTCTCTTGCAGATTTTGATTTAAATAAGAGGCCCCCATTCTTTTGTCTTCAATTGGAATACAATAAAAATTAATCTGGTAGGAATTAGGCTAAGGGTAGCATAGGTTTTGCTCAAGTGTTCAGAGTCTGATATACACAATACAAAACAGTCAAAGGTAAATGCTTTGGACAGAAGAAACATGGAAAGAAAGGGTAGCTGCAGGGATGGATTTCCTCTTACCATCAATGCTCTTCGGTTCACTGTCTAGGGTCCGAGTCTTACAGCGAAGTCCCTCACCAGTGCCATCGATCCAAACATACATGGCCAGGACTTTGTTCCCTTGAGGCAGGTTCAGGTACATCTGCTTGATATTTTTGTTCAAGTGAGAACTGGCTGAGGTGGCCATGTTGGAAGTTGACCTGGTTAAAGAGAGGGAAGAGAAGACGACAGGAAGGGAGGTAAAAAGAAAGAAAACATGAGAACACTGACCCCAAGCTGATCTGTTGCTAGGATTCCTCAGAAAAGCAGATTTACCCAGACAGGTAAATCATATCCAAAGCATTAACTCCCAAGCTTTCAGTCAATTAGTCTTTCAAATATTTGTTAAATGAATAAAGCAAAGTACTAAGGTAGGTCTTAGGGACATAAAAGACAAAACCAAAACAGCCCCTACTCCGAGCTTCTTTAATTGGGATTACAGGTGTACACAGAATAATGGAACATATATAGTAAATCAAAGAACACACTGGCAGCTGGGTGGATGGAAATCAAGGAAGGCTTCAGAGATGGTAGCTCCCTGCATAGAGATACACAGATGTTTGAATCAGTTATCAATTATGCCGCTTCTCTCAGGCATTAACAAAGCCACAAATTCTCTAAATACCTAACAGAAAAGGGAGGTGTGCCTGGAGAAAAACTTTAAAAATTAGAAGGCCAGCAGGTTTCCAAAGGAAGGATCAATAAATGGAAAGGCTTATAGTGCCTTATATGTACCCAACGGTACAGATAGTTTATTGACCCATTACACAGCTTTTAAGACAGGGAGATGGCATTTTTCTTCATTCCACTGAAGTAGTGAAGGAGCAACCATCAGATTTAAAAGTTGGGATCAAATCCAAATCTACCAACCCACATCCTGCCCCCACTAGGGCTAACTTCAAATCAGTCAGGAAAACTCCCATGTCCAGAACATGGGTCAAGTATTAGTCTAATCAAAAGATGAAGGAGTCCTGAAAAACCAGAGAGCACCCAAGCATACAGTTCAAGCTTCTTTTAAAGAAATCTCCCAAATCAAGGGAGAAAATACAATTAGAAGGGCAGAGTGGTTGGTGAGATCTACCAAAGATAACTTTGAACACAGAAGCAACAGTTTCCATAGGTAACCACAACCCAGTTCCCACTTACTCAGTCAAGACTTTGGGGGGAAATTCACATGGTCGGGTCAATACCTCAACTGCTTCTCCAACAATACCAGGGAAATTCCATTTCTCCTTGGACTCTTTCCAGGAGACCTCCCTTCCACTAACTTACCAAGTCTAGTCCTATTCACTGAATGACCCTTAACTCACTTGAGTACCTCAAAAGACCTCAGCCTAAAAGGGCAAGGGTGTCCCACTGCTTCCTTGGCCATCTCTAGTCATCCTGAGGTCTGTCTGGTCACCAGAAACAGATGACTCTGGAGGAGAAAGTGAGGCTGGTGACCTTGCACAGAACCTCACTCAAATCAAAGTCTACTGCAAGTCATGTCAACATTTCGCTGATGCCACGGTCCTCTTCAAAAAAGAAAGGAAAAAAACACAAGTCTAGTCAATTCATCCCGGGGCACTTTTTTTTAAAGACAAAGTATACTTCCTCTATTGGCCAAGGAGTTTTTCCTTCAGCGTTTTAACCTCAGGCTAAACCACATTAGGCAGGAACACCTGTAGGGCCTTAAAAGTGGTCTGGGGTGGAAGCTGCTGCTTTCCCGAATTTTTTCTCTCTTCTTTCTTCGAGATCACCGCCCCCCCGCCCCCCCCCCCCCCCCCCCCCCCCCCCCGTCTCCTCCTCTTCTCCACTCACCCCGGCCATTGTGGGATAAGGAAATCGATCTGATTAGGCCTACGCTTCAACCGTCTCTTTTTCAGCTTCTGCCCATGCCTTTCCTCATAGTCGCTGGTCTCATACTGATCGCTGTGATTTCGCTTTTCCCCCTTTCCCCTCCGGGCCCGAGGAGAAGAGGATCGTGAAACCAGGTGCGGGGATATCGATCGAGGAGAAATAGTCTGGGAGGAAACTGCCTTCATAATCACTAAAGGGGTCCCCTCTGACTTCAACGTCCGAGGAATATAGGAGCTGTACGAGGAGGCGGATGACCCCGAGTCTTCTGGGCTTTCCACCCTTTTCTCCCTCCCTTTACCCCTCGCTTCTTTCCCTTCCAGTGGTTGGCAAGGAGATGGACCCCCTGCCCCCCACCCCCCGCCCCTCCCCTCCAGCTCCTGATTTTACGATCTTACAGAGAGAGAACTGTAAGAAGGAGCATGCCCCTCCTTAGAGAAGAGGGTGCCGGGGGGAGGGTGAGGCAGCCAGGCAGAATGTAAAAGAGGCCAGGCCGGCTGCCTTCTGTCTCTGGCCTCTTCCAGTCTCCGCCGACTCTCAAGGTAACGCAGCAGCTCGGGAGGTCCCATTGTTTGGTCACAAATGGAAGCCTCGAATTGCCCCGGAATTTCTCCGGGACCTATCCCGCGGTTGCAAGCCGCCGAGGTGGTGCACAAGTAACTGAGCTGTGACCAGGCCGGCCACTCCCTTTCCAATAAAATTTTAGAACAAAATCCCGAAAAGCTTTCTCCTCCCCTCCTCCTAGAAGAACGCGAAACCCCAAACACAATCTCTGGGTTTCACTCCCACAAAGAAGATCAAACAGAAACGTCGCAATCCCAGTCCGGATACTCAAACATTGGACCCCAACGTCTAAAAGCACTGTGCATGCGGGGGCGACCATCGAAAAGGCCCTTGGGGAGGTCCTGAGGACACCAAGAAAAACAATCCTCTTCCCCCTCCTACCCCCGCCCAAGTCTTTCCATAGAGCGCCCAGCATCAGCACAATCCTTGGAAACAAGAAGGCATTCTTGCACGCTTCGGGGCGACTTGTGCACCAAGGAGGGAGGCGTAAGGGGGAAGAAGAAAGACCTCGGGGCTCGGGCGGGGAGGCGGGGTTGGGAAAAGACAAGTTTTGAAAAACATCCTTTGCGGGGTCCCTCCCCGCCCCTCTAGAGAGGGCTCGGGGTGGGCTGGGTGGTTACCTGGGTCTTGTAAGACGCGGAAATCAGCTGTCAAGGTGGAGGGCACAGGCCGATCGCTCCGCGGGCTCGCTGGCTGGCGGGGCTGGTCGGAGACTCTAGGGGGTGGCCGTGCAGATGGCTCCGGTGGCTACAGAACAGTCAGCCGCTTCCATCCTCGGCTCTGCCCGGTTCGCCAGCCCGCTTAGCTCCATTTATTCCCCGCGCAGGGCCGGCCCCCGCCAGCCCTGATTGGCTTCCCGCAGCCCAGCGCCCGACCTGCTCAGCTGATGAGGGGCGAAACGGTCCAGGCCATTGGGCAGGGGGTGGTGCCTGCCCAGGGGGCGGAGAAGAAAGAAAGGGAAGTGGGGGATGGGGCGGGCTGGGTGGGAGAAGAAGAGAGAGAAAGCAGGGCCGGGGGTGGGGAGGGTCATCCGATCCAGCTCGCGCCTGGCCCGCCCGGGGAGAACCCCGCCCACTGCAGCTGAGAGAGAGAGAGGGAGAGGGAGAGAGAGAGAGAGGAGAGAAAAACAACCTCGGCTGCCCGGACCAGGGACTTCCCTCCAGCTGCTGCCGCAGCCCGACCCCTGCCAGGCAATCAGCATATTGTGTTCTCTCCCCCCACCCCCTTTTCCGCGGAACGCAAAGCTCAAGAACCTGGCGCAGTGTGGGGTAGCTGGGCCGCGCCCTCCTTCACCCCTGTTTTTGCCAAATCGCCCACTCCGCTCTGCACCCGGGAGCGTCTGTGCAACTTCTGTGAGACCTCCGATTACGCCTCCCGCTCTGGGGCTCTCCACCCCCCAAGAACCGGGGCAGGGTTGAAATGAGCCGAGAACTTCCCCACCCTTCCAGCAGAATTGTGCTGTGCAGATGCTGCCCCCACCACGAGGGAGGCATTTGCTTCAAGCGCTTTCTTTGCGGTTTCAGCTCTTCCCCTTTAAATTGGAGAGAGACACAGGCCCAGGAAGGAGATAGGGTAAAGGTGTGAGACTTGGCTGGGTGGCAGCCCGTACGGACGAGCAAGCCTGGGGGAGGAGGGATAGAGACCAGAATAAATCCACAGGGATTCCTAAAGCCTGGAGGTTGTGGGTTGATTGGTTTGTTTCTCTCCCAAATGTTCTTGGAAAGTGACCAGCCCAGCCCTTTCAAAATGTGCATGAATGTTTTCAGAAAAACGAGGAGCCGACGCTCCAAGCATGGAGGGGAATTTCCTCTTGCCCCATTTTCACTCCTAATTTCATTGATTCTGAGCCCCTAAAATTCTCTCTGTAAAATGGGGATAATAACTTCTCCAAAGTACCTACCTCACTAGTGTGTGAAAGCCCTTTGAAAAGTACACAATCTGTAAAAGTGCAAGAAGTGCTATTTGATATATTAACCAAATGAATGGTACTGTTACGTAGTCACTAGAAACCCAATTGATCATTAATAGCAATTCATCTTTAGGAAGTTTTAAGACTTGGCAAACCACTTGCTCAAGGAGCTTGAAGAAAGTAGAATTTTGCCCTGACTTCTTGATTTGGAAGAAAAAAACGGGGAAACATTTCCGCTGAATGTCCAAGCCATGCAAGAGAAATCTGTCCTGTGAGGGACCACAGGCACCCATACTTGACCTCTCTGAGTCCTCAGAATCACCATTCCCTAAAATGCGGATAAGAATTCATTTTAAAAGTTGTTAAAGTAACATACCTTGTGTACATTTAAAATAGGATTGTTCAGTACTTGAGAAGTTCGGAAAAAGCAAATAAATGCAAGGGAAGGAAGTGAAAGGATCTAAGAGCTAAGAATTTTTAGTCGTGTTTGAGTGTAGAGCTCTGTGTGGCCTTAATAGAGGGGAAAGTGCTACTATTCTCCAAATCAGGAGACCTGAATTCAGTTTTCTCCTCTTCTAATTCTTTTCCTATGTGACCTTGATTAAGTTATGCAACTCTTCTGGGTCTCAGTTTTCCTCAACTATAAAATAAGGGAGTTGAATTAAAAGGTCCCTTCCAAATTTGACATTTTACTTTTCTGTGAGGGGAAATGAGGAGATTCTAAAAAACAAACAAAAGCAAACAAAAAAAAAATGATGAAACTTTGGAATGTTCAGTTCTTGAAAGAGGAGGCCAAAGAGTTTTATTTGTTTTGCTTTACGTGTCTATAAGGACTTCAAGCCGTTAGTGAGATGATTCATTTATTCATTCATGTTAACTAGGTGCTTTTGCATTCAAAACCAAGAGAATGAAAAGGTTCCTGTCCTCCGGGAACTTATATAACATCATTAATTCCTGATGGCTTTATAAACTTTCAATACAATATCAAAATAAGTTCATCATCAATCACAATTAGCATATTGCCCATAATTATAAATTTTTAGATGCCAAAATTTGTTGTTCACTGTCAAATGTCATCATCACCGCCCACTTTAAGCACAGAGTACTACAGAGTACTTTTAATAAATCTTGGGATAAAAAGAACTAGAAGAATCAGCTCCTTAAATCAACAAGTATTTGTTTAGTACCTGCTGTGTGCCAGACACTTTTACTAAATGCTGAGTCTCCAAAAAAAGGCAAAAGGCTGACAGTCTTTGTTCTCAAACTTTGATGGGGAAACAATAGGCAAATAGCTATGTGTAAACTATGTACAAACAAGCCATGTATAAAGAGAAGGGACTAAGATAAAAGAGAACAGGAAACACTTTCTTAAAATACGATGTTACAGAGGATTTCCCAATATAATAAGGATATTAATCTATTCTTAAAGGTTTGGGGTATTTTTGTTATCTCTTTTGGTTGATTCCTGAAAGTAAAGATGAATTACACTAATCCACAGTTTGACTCATGGTATAGGGGTCCTAGGCTTTGGGGCTGCATTCCAGGACCATAGAGTGGATTGAGAATCAAACAAACCTGCTGTAGAACTGTACCTGTAACCTTTGCATCCATAGCATCGTAGCCATTTGAGTTAACCAGCCCATGCATGAGAATCCCAACCCAAACTCTAAAGAAAGCCAGTCCTAGAGAGTGTATGGAGAAGGAAAGTTTGACTGGTTTGTCTTTCTGAATCCCAAGGTAATTAGAGAAACTCAAAGCTGGCATTTTTTCCACATTTCTGCACCCACCAACAGCAGTCTGGATGTCCTTTAATCAATCTCTCTCCCCTCAGAAAAGGGATGAGGATCCCTGAACCCTTGGATTCTCCTTCTCAGCGTCTCCTGGGACATAAATACCAGTGCTCCTCTACCTTTGAGTTTTTTTCCTTTAGAGCAGAGAGAGGCAAAAGAAGCCAAATCAGGTTCCAGTTTCCATTTCAATACTCACATACCTCATATCAAGTCATTTTGCTTTTCTTGCTCCATGTCCTTAACTGTTCCAATTTTATTTTATTATTTATTTAGCATTTTATTTTTCCCCAATAACATGTAAAAACAATTTTTAACATTCATTTTTAAAACTTTGAGTTCCAAATTCTCTGCCTTCATCCCTCCCCACCCCACCCTACCCCACCCCACACTCACCCTCATTGAGAGGGCAAGCAATTAGATATAGTTTATACATGTGTAGTCATATAAAACATTTCCATAGTAGTCATGTTGTGAAAGAAAACATAGACTTTAAAAAATCCTCAAGAAAAATAAAGTTAAAAAAAAGTGTGCTTCAATCTGTATTCAGATACCATCAGTTTTCTCTTGGGATGGACAGCATTTTTCATCCTATATCTTTCAGAGTTGTTTTGGATAATTATCTTGCTGAAAATAGCTAGGTCATTCACAGTTGATAATCTTACATTATTGCTGTTACTTTGTGCACAATACATTTCACTTTGCATCAGCTCATGTAAGTCTTTTCAGGTTTTTCTAAGAGTATCCTGCTCATCATTTCTCACAATAATGTTGAATCACAGTCACACACCGAAATGTTTTCAACCATTCCCCAGATGATGGACATTCCCTCAATTTCTATTTCTTTGCTCCCCCAGAAAAGAGCTGCTATAAATATTTTTGTACATATAGGTCTTTTTTCTTTTTAATTTTTTTGGAATACAAACCTAGTAGTGGTAGTGGTAGGTCAAAGGGTATACAGGGTTTTATAGCCTTTGGCATAGTTTCTGGGTCCATTTCCTCTGCAAGGTGACAGTTTTAGACTAAATGAAGGAGGTAGGGGTGGAATGGGGAAATGAATAAGGATTTATATAGTGCTTGCCAAGTGCCAGATACTTTTTTTTTTTTTTACAAATATTACAACCCTGTTAGTAGGTGCTATTAATATTTCCATTTTATAGTTGAGGAACCTGAGGAAAACAGAGGTTAAATGGCTTGTCTAGGATTACACTGTTGGTAAATATCTTATTACAAGAAGTCAGATTTGAAAGCAGGTCCTGATTCCAGGCCTAGTGCTGTAACCACTGTGCCACCAGTTGCCAAAGGCTAAATTACTTTTTTGATCCTATTGGTTGTAAGATTCTATAATATGGGGGGGGGGAGGGGGATAAGCAGGAAGTATGTAAGGGTATGACCCTTTTATGCTCTAGCAAGGACATGGCTTGTAAGAATATAATTCAAATTGGAGGAGTGGGAGAGTAAGTTTTGTAGTTGGGGATGCTTCAGTTACAGCTCAAAACAATAGATCTAATAAAGAAATAAAAGAGTTTGTGAAATGGTGATCTCTTGCCCATGTGCACTAATCATAAAGACCAGAGTTTGAAATATAGCTCTGTTTTTACTGCTACTTACTGTGGCCTTGGGCAAGTCAAACTTTCTGGGTGTCAGCTTTCTCATTTATAAAAGGAGGGGGCTGGAGTACCTCATCTTTAAGGGACCTTCTGGTTCTAATAGTCTATGATCCAATGGCAAGCTCCCTGGGGAAGAAAGCAAGGAAAAGAAGGAAAGAAGGAAGTTAAAAAGAAGAGAAAGGAAAGAAGGTAGAAAGACAGGAAATGAAGGAAGACAGGAAGGAGAGAACTAGGAAAGGAAAGCAAAAAAGTAAAGAAGAGAGTAGGAAAAAAAATGCAATTATCAAAATATTTCTAAAAACTAGTTCACAGACCTCCTGAAATCTGTGAGAAAGTCCCCAGGTTTAGAACTCTTGCTTTAGAAAGCTAATTGCCTTTAGCAGGAAGACATTAGGTGACTTGCTCAGGCTCAAACATTTAGTATAGAGATAGGATTCGAATGCAGATTTGCCTGACTCCAAAGTCAGTCTTTTATCCACTGATTCCAACTGCATCTCTGTTAAATACAGTTAAAACTTTCCTTCCTTCCTTCCTTCCTCCCCTTCCCTCTCTAAACCTGTGTTTACATCCTCGTAGAAGGTTCCTATTGAGAAAACTCTCTCACCTTCATAGTTATCTGTAGGACTAAGAAGTTAAATGACCTTACAATCCTGGAAACTGAAGTTAAGACTTCTGTAGGGTCACAGTTAGTATGTGAAGAATTGAGCATTAACCCCTCTCTTCTTGACTGAGGCCGGCTGTTCATCCACTTCAAACACTTTACCTTCTTTATCTGAGACCTAGTTATGCCAGGCAAATTACAGGTAACATTTAGTGACTTCTCCTTTGTGCTTTGTGAGAGATCTAGGAATTTGGAGCTGGAGAGGATTTTTCAAAGGCACAGAGTTTTCAGTTATAACATACAACCTGCTATACTGGTCCCTTTAGTTTCAAATTACATTAAGAACATTTTTTCTATATTCGAATGACTTTTATGGGCACCCAATGCAACCCATTTAAGCCCATGTAAACACAGATTTAACTACCAGAAAAAAAAAAAAAGGCACCAAATCCAAGGCTGAGGAATATGAAAGAGAATCAATTTCAGGAATACAAATGTATAAATATAAATATGAACTTGTTCGGTCATGTCTGACTCTTAATGACTCCATTTGGGGTTTTCTTGGCAAAGATGCTGGAGTGTTTTGTTATTCCCTTCTCCAGCTCATTCTACAGATGAGGAAACTGAGGCAAACAGGGTTAAGTGACTTGCCCAGGGTCACATAGCTAAGTGTCTGAGGAAGGATTTTGAGACTCACAAATATGAGTCTTCAGGTCTAGACCTCTTTCTACTGTACCCCACCCAGCTGCCCCCAAATGTAAACTGGTCTTTTCTTTTTTTGGAAGTCAACCCTACTTCCTTCCCCAAAAGTCAATACATTGAATTCTAGGAAAGTGACTTTCCTCTAAATTGACCGATTTTTAAAATGAGAGCCATAGAGTTCCATTGGAGTATATTTCCTTGAACACAATGAATGGAAGAATTCAGCAGAGGTCTGATTCTACTTTCTTTGCACAAGAAGCACAATTTTAAGCACACAGGTCATAGCTTGGTTACTGAGCAAATGATCTTCAAGCCAAGGAGAGTGAGAAATTCAAAGGTGTAAATTCCTCTTCAAATATAAAAATACATGTAGAAGCAAGGAGAAATCAGTCTCATCTCAGTCACGAAGGAGGGAGGAGTCTACGGAAAAAATGTAATCAAATCTGTTGGGGATTGCCTAGCCTAGTATATAGAGTGGGGATTTGGAGTGAACAGCTGGGTTCCACTGCCATTTTGCTTTAAGCAGTTAAGTTCATTAATCTCCTTGTACTTCAGTTTCCTCACAAATAAAATGAAGAGCTGGTACTACTTAGTATCTAAGATTCCTTCTAGTTCTAAAGTATCTCAATGGATAGAGACTGTGAGACTTGGAGTCAGGAAAACCTGAGTTCAAATCTTGCCCCAAAAGTTTACTAGCCAAGTAGCCCTCAGCAAGTCACTTTACTTCCTAGCAGTAAAATAGGGATAATAATAGCACCACCCCCGCATTGTCCCAAGGATCAAATAAGATCTTAATTGTAAAGCTCTAATCTAATAAAATAATCTAACCAAAGGCATTTATTAAGAACTTACTGAGTGCTAAGTACTGCATTAAATGCTGGGGGAGGGGAGGTACATAAGTAAAGACAAACTTTACCCTTACCCTTAGGAATCTTATGTTCTAAAGAAGGAACCAGCAACATGTAAATTTTGTAGATACTTTTGGGAAGGGAATGCCTGAAACTGTGCTAAGTTTATGATAAATATTATCTCATTTAATCCTCACAGCACCAGGAGGTGGAGGCCTTTATCAAGCCCATTTTCCAGATTTTTTTTTTAGTAACTTCCCAGGTTTTCACTGCTACATCCCTAGGAGGTGGGAGGAGGGGCAGCATCATTATCCCTATTTTAAAAATGAACGAACACGAAAACCGAGGTTTAAATGATTTTCCTAGATTCTTACAACTATTAAGTTAATATTCATCAACTTCAGAAATGTCATTTTGGTTCCTCCTTCGTTGTGATGACTACTCCTTGAATACAGAGGCCAAGTCTTTTAAATATTCTATAAATAGACAGTGCTAGACTTGAAGTCAAGAAGACACTGTTTTTATAAATTCTGCCTCAGACATTTGCTAGCTTGTGTGACCCTGGGCAAGTCACCTAACCTCTGCTTTCCTCAGTTTCCTCATCTGTAAAATGGATAATTTCCCAGAATTTAGCATAGTGCCTAGAAAAGAGTAGGTGCTTAATAAATGCTCATTGACTGTTCAGAAGGTTGTTATAAAGATAAAATGGGGTAATCAGTTCACAAGTATTTGGCAAGGCTCTTCTGCCAGGTGCTGAATTCATTAGGAATATATCTAAAGTTCTTTGTAAACACAGATTCAAGGACTCATAGTATAGTATTAGAATAGTATTATTCATCATTGCCTCATTGAATGTTCACATGCAGAGTTTGCATAAAGTTCACCAATATTTGTCAATGACAATTTTACTGAGATTAAGAAAAAGTATTTTCCCTAGTTTTTATGGGCACTTAATGAAATCACTTTTTTCTCTCATCTACATGAATATATAAATCTCGTTTGATTATCCCTGCTTGTCCTGAACATTTTTAGAACTCATTAGAAAACCAGAAATTTGGGGATATTGAAAAACAAAGCTGGAGTTGGATGTATTTCTTTGCTTTCCTTTTTTTCCCTAAGGAAATTCCAAATGGGTTTTTCCTCTCCCTGTTTCTAAGAATTCCACGATTTTGAATCTCTGTTAATTCCGTACGAGCAACCCAAGGTTTAATGGGAAACAGCCCCATCGAATGCTTTCTGGATATTCCCGAAAAGCTGCCCAGGGCTTTCTCTGTGGATTTTCCCTTCTGCTCGCCTCCTTCTCCCCATCCCCCACTTCTCTGGGTTGGTCACATCTTGTTTATGAAGAATGGAAAGACTGGTCAGGCTAGTGTGAAGATAGTACCCCCTGGTGGAATTGAATAGAAAATGCACATCTTTTGCAAGGCTCCAATTTAAATGAACAAATTCAACAGGGAGGTAGGTGAGTGACTAGTACTGGATTTGGAATGAGAAAGCTCTGCATTCAAATATCAACTTTGCAACCCTGGCCAAATCACTTGGGTTCCTGGAGGTCATTTATTAAATGTATTGGGCACTGAACCTGGCATACAGAGAGTTCTTAATAAATGGGGATTGATTGAGTTTCAAGAAACTCACTAAGACTTATCTATTAAGTGATAGACTCCTAACTGCTTTAGTAGAGGTCATTTCTGTGTCCTTGAAGTGCTATCTAACTCAGGGCATTTTACATTGCTAGTGGTCAATGCTGGAAGACCTGAGTTCAAATATGACCTCAGACACTTACTAGCTAGTATGACCTTAGATATCTCACCTCGCCTCAGTTTCTTCCACTGTAAAATGGGGATAACATCAGCTACTTCCCAGGGTTGTCGTAAGATAACATTTATAAAAAGTGCTTAGCACAGCTGCTGGTATACAGTGGGTATTATATAAGTGCTTACTCCCTTCTCTTTCTCTACCTACCTATCATTTTTCTTTCTTCCTATCTAGATTTGATCAATCTTTGAGGTGAGATTTTGTGAGTATAGGAAATCCCTCATGAAGTACCCTTAGCTTGGCATGTGTGTAACAATGGAAGGAACATCAAATTTCAAGTCAGAGGAACTGGGTTCCAATTCTGATGCTGCTACTTCCTGAGTGACCTCAGGAAACATACATAATCTCTCTGGGCCTCATTTTTCAAATCTACAAAATGGAGAGGTTTGAACCTGAAGGTTTTTAAGGACCTTTCCAATCATGGACTAAATAATCCTACAGAGAGGGGTATTGTTCAAGAGAGAATACTTTAAAGGCCAAGAGCACAATAGTGGTGATGGATTGGTAGAAAGCATTAGCTCTAATAGTCTGAGATAGGATGAGAATCTGATGATTTCCAAATCTACTTATTCAGCCCTAACTTTTCTGCTGACCTCCAGTAAAGAATCTCCAATGGTGCCTATTGGATGCCTTGAACCAAGCTGAACTCAGGTCTTCTTGACTCCAGAGCAGGCACCCCATCCACTGTGCCACCTAGCTGCTTGCTGACCTCCTTGCTGTCCCTGAAGCAAAATATTTCATCTCTTGGCTCCAGGCATTTTATCTTGCTGTCCCCCGCTTCATGTTCCAAATAAAATCCCACTTTTTTTCAGAAAATTTCCCCAAGCCTTCTTAATCCTGGTGCCCTCCCTCTGGTGATTATTTCCTATTTATCCTGTACAGAGCTGGCTTGCACATAGTTGCTTGCATGCTGTGCCCCCCATTAGACTGAGCTCCTAGAGGGTGGGGATGGATCTTTGCTTTTATTCGTATCTTTAGTGCTTAACACAATTCTGAGCACATAGCAGATGTTTAATAAATGTTTAATGACTGATGGATAGGATCATAGAAGAGCTGGGAGAGACATTAGAAGTCATCTTATCCAACTCCCTAATTTTACAAATGAGGAAACTGAGACCCAGGGAGATGAAGTCACTTTCCCAAAGTAGTTGGAGGAAGCGGTAGGATTCAAACCCAGGTCCTCTGACTCCCTCTCCGGCATTCTTCCCAGTATTGAGAAGTGAATTTTGATAGAGGGGAGGCCGTTGGGGAAAGTTTAAAACATAGGGGGCTTCTGAGAAAGACAAATCCAGCTGAGGCATCGATTTGAGGGGTCCTGGGACATCTGATCACCCCAGAAACATGAGGGGTAACAAATGGAGGAGAAGACTCCACAAGGAGAAAGTAGAGGTTGAGGAGACAGAGTCAATAGTTTAATTGCTTTTACATTCAGTACTTCATAAGATTCTCACAACAATGCTAAGGAAAATCAGAGAAGAATTATTAGGTCCATTTTACAGATGGAAAAATGAAGGCAACCTGGCCAGAAATGCACAAATAACTAGGAGAATTAGAGAGAATTCCATTCATAGTCTTCATTTGACCCCAAACCCAGATATTTAAGGACAGAGAGCACAAAGACACCGTTTGCGAGAGCCTAGAACAATTTTATTGTGCTGTAGATTTGTCTTGGGTCATTTCAGTTTCATTTCCTTTCCATTCTCCACTTTCTTTCCTTATCAAGAAGGTTTCAGTGATGGTACAGAGCTGGATCAGAGGGTTTATGACACTCTAGAAGCAAACACCAACAAAGATCATTTAGATAAACTTTGCCTCCTTTTTGAGAATTGATTCAAGCTTTGGAATTGTGATAGGAACAGGTAGAATGAAGGCATGAGACAGTGCTATCCATCAACAACCCTGGGAGGGGGTGCTACAGACTTTCTTTAGGTAGGGAAAGCTGGAGATGGGAGAATGCTAACAGGCCTCTGCTGAACACTTCCTGAGGGTAGAACATTCTACAAGGTGCTGTTGGTGAACAGAGAGTCCCTTCCCTTGAGCCTATGATCTAATATGTACCCAGAAAGGAAGCAATTGTAAGGATGCAGGAGTAACAATTTAGAATGAAGTTCATCAGAAAAGCATTCCTAGAGGGGATGACTTTCACCTGGAGAGCATGGCGGATATGGATTGGTAGAGGGAAGTAAGGGGAGTTAGAGTATTCTATGAAAAGAATAAGGGCAAGACCCAGGAATTGGAATGTGGTGTGGACATGCAAGCATGGCCTGGCCTGAACTCAGGGGAAAAAATAGAGACATCTAGGGAAACCCTTTTTGGAGGAAGAACATAAATGTCCATAGTTCCCTCTCCTTATCCTGCTTCCTTCTTCCCTACATTCCACCCTCCTCTCCTCCCTCATCATCACCCCCACCCCACCCACAGACAACTGTTGGATAGATAGATGGGAAGGATTGCTGCCTTTATTTGGGAATCAGTGGAAGAGAGAAACACACAGAGTGAAGAGAAGTCAGGAAAAGAGGGAAGTCTGAGGAACCCAAATTACTCTTGGATCCTGAGGTTTCTAGATCTTAAGGTGTGCTCTCCAAAAAGAACGTATTCTGGATATGACCTTCCAACTCTGCCTCTTGTAGCTCCTCATCTGGAGATTCAACAAGACACAAGTGATACTTAGCCTCATCGCTCCCACTTAAGTCTGGGGCCAGGTCACAGTACTGGTGCCAGAGGGTGGAGAAGATATAGATGACCCCCAGAATCAAGGCATCTGCTACTAGGTGCCAGCAGAAGAAGGTGGTGAGGAACATGATGTTTTCTATGGTATAGTAATGCCATGCGTGCGCAGTGAGTGGATAGAAGAGTATGAAGGCCATATGCATCAACCATGTCCCCGTCACTAGTATAAGCCAGGTCTTGATTAGCCAAAGCTGCGGTTGGTTGGGAACCCAGAGCTCCATGGTCATCGCTAAGGCAAGCAGGGAGATGGAAAACAGGAGAAGAATATGGCTTTGTTTCTCCAGTCCTTCCATATGCCAGAGGTGACAGGACATCAGCGGGATCAGCACGAGTATTGCCAAGACCTGAGCCCCCACCTCCAGGCCCTGCCGTCTCCTGGCCAGGCAGCCCTGGCTCACCAGATCCACAAGTCCACTCAAGAAGAAGACAGTGAACATGGTGACATGCTGCCACACTGTGGGGAATATGATGCTAAAATATGGGTCATTGTAGTCAGTCACAATCAAGGTGGCATGAAAGCTGGAGATCTCATGCACGAATGAGGCTATGCCAAACAGCACCTTCAGCAGCCCACCCAGGGGCAACTGCCACAGCCAGCCCCATCTCTTCTGGCTCCTGGGAAGGTCTGGGGGAAACTGGTCCCTGAGCAGTGCCAGTGATGTCAACACTCCTTGGTAGATCCCAAAGATGAAGATAGCAAGGCCCGGGATGATATGACCACCAAAGTCACCCATGGTCAGGAGGCTTCCAAGACTGAAGAACTGGGCTCAGATATGGCCACTCACCCAGAGGAGTCAGAGGATCTGAATGGAGGAAGAACAGCCATCTGGCTATTTTTTTCAGGCCACTCCCACCTTTAACCTGCCCCCCAACTGCTTATACAGGGTGGATAAAGTCTTAAGGTTTTAGCCCAGGGCTATGCTAGTCTTTCTGTCCCTGTGCTCTAGAACATCGAGTGCCGCTGAAAGAAATGCCTCCCTACCCTTGTACCCCATCCTGTGACCTCCCTTCAGTGTCTTTTACTCACTTCATCTTCCACTTGGGACTTTTTTTTCCCACTGTTCTCTGCTCCCCCACCCACAGAAAAGAGGAAGGGAGGTGAATGAGGTGAATGCTCCTTGGGGAGGGGGCAACCACACTATCTGTAGCACAGGCGTATTTTAACGTGTACAAATGGCAGTCATAGAACCATAGAATCTCAGAGTAGGAAGGGATGTCATTGGCCACCTCACCGCACCTATACATCTGACTGTAATTAACAGATAGCTATTGATTTATTGATTGGTCAAGCATTCCTTCCAGAAGGCACTGGGCAAGCGATCCTTCAGCTTCTGCATGAGACCTTCGAGGATGGGGAATCATCTCCCTTCTGAAGCCCCCCTCCCCAATCCCTCTCATTGTTAGGCAACTTTTCTTTACACCAAACTTACCCTGCCTCTTAGCAACTTTCACCCTCCAAATTCTTATCTGTGGGACTCAGCAGGGAAAGAATAATCCCTCTTCCACTCAACAGCCCTTCAAAGAGGGTGGTCTTAAGATGAGCCCCAATAAATTCTCCCTGGGCATGGGCACTGACACCCTTGTATTCTCAGAGTCAACTTTGCCCATTGTTCCTTGCATGGCACTATTTAATGAGCACCAAGTAAAAGGAGCACTTGCATTTAGCTTCAGAGGACCTGTATTCAAATCCTGAACAAATCACCTTACATCTCTTAGTTTCCATTTCCTTATCTATAAAATGAAGAGGTTGGACAACTCTTCAAAGGTGGCTTCCATGCTTTCAATCTATGATCCTACTTCCCACATTACCCCCAAAATTTCCCCCATGGTAGAGGTGCCAGAAATTTGCCAATAGAAATTCATGCCTTTAGTAACCTTATTTTATATTTAAAGGATAAGGGATAAAATGAGGTGGTTTGATTGGACAATCATTATGGCCCCTTTCAGCTATAAGATGTTCTATGGTTGTAGTCTTTAGACAGGAGCTGGGTATAGTATGGATTAGTATAGATTTGACTTTTGGTGAGAAACATTAGGAGGGAACAGGGTTAGATAGGTAGAAAGACTTCTTAACCTCAGAAAGTTGGTCAGCTTTGGATGTTATCACGTTTTTTACCTAGAGGACAGTCAGAGATCGAAAGATTATTGTGGCATTAGAAGGGACTTCATAGATAATAGAATGGGAAGGGACCTTGGAAGCTAGTTATTCGTGGAATAGTGGAGAAAGTGCTAAGTCTCAAGTCAGGAAGAGTTAAGTTCAAATCTGACAGCAGACACTTAAGTGACATGATATGAACTTGGGTGAGTCACTTAGCCTCTCTCTGCCTCAATTTTCTCAACTGTAAAATGGGAGTAATAATAGCACCTACCTCCCAGGGTTGTTGTGAGGATCAAGCGAGGTAAGTTTTGTAAAGCACGTAGTGTCAGGCTCACAGTAGGCACTGAATAAATGCTTATTTCCTTCCAAGATGGAAAGAACCTTGAAGTTAATTAAGTTCAACTGTTTCATTTTACAGATAAGGAAACTGAAGTTCTTCAGACATCAGAGAATTAAGTGAATACCCACATGTCACAGATGTTGTAGGTGGCAATCCCCTGACTACAATAGTTGTGATCTTTCCATTGTAACATGCTCCTAAGGTATCCGGAAGTTATGGTCCTGTTTTCTCTGGCTAAAGTCCTGCTTGAAGGCAGGGGAATGGCTAAGATGATCCTTTAAAATGTCCTTTTGCATATCCTACAGACAGTGTAAATTCAGGTAGTTGGCATTGCAGGAGCAGAGGGAGGGGAGAAAGACAACAGGTGATGGGAGGTGGGGAAAGAGCCTACTGCCTCAAATAATTCTGAGCCAAGGAGGGCAGATTTCACAGCTTTGCGGTCCCAGCTACTGCTATTAGCACTTTACCTTTATTTACCATATTTGGATATTTCAGAGTCTTCCCTACACAAAAGGTGGGTGTGGAACAAGCCAATAAGGCAGATGAGCTCTGAGAGCTCCATGGGCAGAATCATTACATTTGCCTAGAATGAAGCTAAGGTCAAAGGTCCAGTCCCTGTGTGGGCCAGTTGGCTACAACTTGTTTCACGGTCACAGGTTCCCTGCCCCTCTCTGTCTTTCATGTACATGTTCCCAAGAGGCCTAAAGTGGAAAAAAATATAAGAATGGATCAGGCCAAGGATAAGACCGTGACTAAGGTTGATAGAATAAATAAATAGAGTTCTGTACTTGGAATTAGGGTTCGAAATTCATATCCGATAGGTACAAGCTGGCTAATATTGGGCCATTGATTCATCAGTTTACTTATCTGTAAAGCCTCAGTCCCACATTCCCTGTTGGACCTCTCCACCTGCAGGTATCATTAGCATCTCAGACTCACCATATCTAAAACAGAACCTGTTGTATTTCCCTAAAACAACCATTCTCTCCTTTGTGCTAATGGTTTCTTTTTAGGGTATCACCAGCCTTCTAATTATTCAGACCTTAGAATCATGACCCTCACTGAGGACCACACCCCCTCTTTCCTCCTCCCCCATGTTTGTAATGTACATCCTCTTCACCATCTCAGAGAATCCCCAGTTTTCTTCAAAGGTCAGCTTGGGGGCTGCCTCCTATGGTAAGACTTTCCCTGATTCTCCCCATCTACCTTCCATTCTGGGGCTCCCACGCTCCTAAAATTAGTCTTTATTTACTTGTTTCTGTACACAGCGTATCCTCCTAGTGAAATGGGAGTTTCATGAGGCCAGTGATAGGTTGGTTTTAATTTTGGGTTCCCCAGCACTTAGCACATACTAGGCACTTAGTACACATTAACTGAATGGGTGTGGATTTGCCTAAGTTCACAAAGCTAGAAAAAGAAAGAGCCAGGTTTTAAACCCGGACCCTTTGATTCTTAATAAGGCACTGGTGTTATAGTGAAAGAACCTTGGACATAAGTCATCACCCCATGCAGATTAGGAACTTTACATATTTATTTTACATGTCTGTGTTCACCTTATGCATTCACTAGATTGCAAGCTAGGAGGCAAGGTGGATCAAGAAGAGCTGCGATCAAATCCTGCTTCAGATACTTCCAAGCTGTGTGACCCTATGCAAGTCACTCAATCTCTCTGCCTCCATGTCTTTGTCTACAAGGAGGATAAAATGAGTTACTGTTTGTAAAGCACTTTGCAAACTTTGAAGGGTTATATAAATGCTGGATATTATTATTATTGATTATTACTACCAAAGAGAGATAGGATGGTGGATCATAGATAGAAAATTGGAAGGAACCTTAGAATTCCTCTTGGACAGTCTTATTTTATAGATAGGGAAACTGAGGCCAAGTTAAGTGAATTGTCCAAAGTCACAGATATAGTTCCTCTGACTCCAGATCCATCTCTCTTTTCAAAATATCCTAGGATAATCAACCAATCAATTAAGTATTTATTGTGCTAGGCTCTTTGCAATGCAAAGACAAAAATGGAATAGTCCTTGCCTTTAAGGCACATTCTTGAGAGATACATCATGAGAATGAGAAAAAGGATTGTGGCAATGATGATGAAGGCAACTTTGGAAGGAGTTAGTATAGAGCAGCAACATACTCTTCTAGCTATAAACTTAGGGACAGTGCTTGAACAAGAGTCTGAGTAGCCAGGCACTTGAAATAGACAAGATGTTGAACTAGAAAGGGGTATGTTTTGGCCACTCTGTTGCTTCTGACCAGGCAGACTGAGGAGACATATGGATGCATATATTTATTTTTTTAATTAATTTTTTCAGTGAACAAACAAGATTTTTCTCTCCCACTCACTCCCATTGGGCAGAAAAAGGAAAAGGAAAATCCTTATTGCAAATATGCGTGGCTAAGCAAAGCAGATTTCTGCATTGTTCACGTCCAAAAATGCCTGTCTCGTTGCACCTCTTGAGAAGGTGGGCATCGTACTTCATCTTTGGCCCTCTGGAAGCATGGTTGATGAAACTTCTCAAGTTCTTTCAAAGGTGTTTTCTTTATAGTGTTATTGTATACATTCTGTTGTTATAGTATATGTTCTTTTGGTTCTACTGACTTCACTCTGTATCAATTTAGAGAGGTCTTTGTAGTTTTCTCTGGCTACATTAATTTTTACTAGAGCCAGCACACATCTCTGCCAGCCTAGTTATTTGTGGCTAATATGACTAGGATGCCAATAGTGGGTGAAGGAAAAGCCCAGAAATGATAGTGGACATCCACACCATGGCCAGAAAGGCATCAGAGGCAGAATAAAATTCAAGCTGGCCCCATAAAGAGTCTCCACAAGGGATATTTGTGTCCTCCTCCCCTAGCAAAGTCTCAATGATGCATGCTGTTCCCATAAGGCATGCTTATCCTAACCCTGTGGCTTTGAAGATAGAGATCACCCATCTCAAACCATCAGATCCCCAGCAATAGCAGAGAGGGAAAGCCAAGAGAGGGTGAATGATTACCAACAGAGGCAGCTTCAAAGCAATGAAATAGAGCAGAACTGGGAGGTTCCTCCACATGAAGTCAACTGCCCCTTTGCCCTTCAAAAGTCATTCGGTGTGAGCTCCCAGTTCATTCTCAAAGGGTCTCATGTCTGATGGCACACTCTTGCCAAATTGAAATAATTTCCTGAGCAATTTTCAGGAAATGAAGGTCTGATCTAAGACCACCAGCCAACTGAATTCAACAAATTGTCATTGGGTGCATACTATATATTGTAGATGCAATGGGCGATGTAAACTGTAAAGATGTCACAATCCCTGCTCATAGGATGTGTACATTTGAGTTTGTTGGATAAAAATTCACGAGTAAAAAAATAAAGAATATCACAAGACAGTATGTAATTGCCTCTGTACCTTTGCTCAAATGGTCCCCTATTACTAGAATGCATTCCTTCTTCATTTGTCCAGGAAGGATTTATAGGATTAAAATCACTAGCTTCCTTCAAAACATAGTTCAGGTGCTACTCTCCCCTTTCCTCCCCAAAATCATTCCTAATATTTCTGTTTGTAAGTCTTCTCTCCCTCTTAAAATTACTTTAACTTTCTTCATGTTTTGTGTTATCTTGTCTGTTGCCATGGTGGGTATCCCCTGAAGAATGTAAATTCCTTGTAAGAACAGGGATTATTTTATTTTTATCTTGTTATCCTGTACCTAGAACAGTGACTTACATACAGTAACTGCTTGAGAAATGTTGATTGAATACTGTCCATGTCATAGGATTTCAGAGAAGGGATAGGATTTCTGAGTTCAGTTCACCAGGAAAAGCTTTCTGGAGGAGGCCAAGGACAGTTTGGACAGAGTCACCTCCAGAAAGATGTCTAGAACCATCAACACAACTATAGGAGATTGACATGGAATGAAACTTTGTAAAGGCACTTCAGAATTTACTGCCGTCTTGAAATCTGTGAGCAGATTTCATCGGTATCAGCAAAAAATAAAATACCTCAAAATTCTCTTTCATTCTTCACCAAGACTAGGCTTTAAAGTATATTAAATGAGGGTGCTACTAAAGAGAACCCAAGGTGTTATAAGGGGATTTGTAAAGCACCTCCCACAAAATAACTTTATGGACCCATCCAGTATTGACCCACTTTGTTAATAATTATTGTAATCTGGGGTTCAAGCAATGGGAAAACACATATCACCAGTTTTACCATATTACCAGTACCACCATATCTCATCTTTTTTAAAAATTTATTTTTTATTCTCAACTTAAATACCAAAGAAAGAATGTTTTCATATGTACAGCAAAATATAGGAAAAGTATCATATATGAAACTGTGAATTTCCATTTATATCATTCACTTAAAAAATAATTCCACATTACTTTCGAAAATGTTTGCCTGTGCTTCCTTCTGAAAATCCTTCCATTCTTTTGTGCATTTTTTTACAATGCACTTTTGTGTATTGTGATTTTCTGAAATAATCCATTTTGTCATTTCCTATAGCGCAATGATATTAAATTAAATTCATATACCACAATTGTTGTCTTTTGTGCAGTTAAAAAATATTTCCATGGTCCTTTCTTTTTTGCATTACTACTGTTAACTCTCCCTCCTTATCCTATCCCCAATTAAAAAACAGGAAGATAAACAATTATTGCAACAATTAGGCATAATTAATCATCGGTCATGCCAAAAATTTTGTGTCTTTTTCCGTACCTTGACTCCATATGCTTAAGCATAAGTCCTCTGGAAACATCATTCATCACTGCATTGGTCAGAATTCTTAAGTCTTTCAAAGCTATTTCTTTTTATATTCTTGTTACCCTAATATAAATTGTTCTCCTGATTCTATTGACATTAATCTCCATCGGTTCATTCTACCCAGAATTTTCTGAAATAATCTCTTTTGCCATTTCTTACAATGCAATAAAATTCAATTAAATTCATATACCACAATTTTTTCAAGTATTCCTCAGTTGGTGGGCAGTCACCCTCTTAGAGTCTAGTTCTTTGCTTTTCATCTTTTTTCTTTTAACTCACTCTTCAGGATAAAAGTTTGTTTCAGTTGCGACTATTCCCTCCCCAACATGACCTTCCCTCTTAACTGACTCTATCCATATCACTGCTCTTTTCCCTGACAAGTTTGATATATTTCTGCACTAAACTCTCTGAGTGTTCAACACTCTTTTACCCATTTCAGATGAGTGAGTTTCATCTGCTGCCTGTACCCTCCACCTCTTCTGCCATGTTTGTGTACTCTATGTTTCACACACTTTAGTGATGAGAAATAACCCGTTCTTTTCCCTTCTTCCTTTCTATACTGGCTTATTCCTTTAACCTCCATTTTCTTTCCCCTTCTAAAAGCCCCAGAACAGACCCAATCTAGCCCCCTATTCTCTTTTATTTTTCTAATTTAACCCCTTTAGTGTCCTTTAAGGATGCTAAGGTTCTGAAAAGACACTTAGCCTTTCTCCCCCATTAGAACAATAGTACTTTGTTATCATATCATCCCTCCCAACTGCTCAAATAAATTCACTTTCTGGGTTTTTCTTGACTCTTGTATTTGTATTTCAAAGTTCCTATTCAGTTCTGATCTTTTCATCAGAAATGCTTGAAAGTCCTTCTATTTCTTTAAAAGTCTGGGATTATACTCAACTTTTCAGATTAAGTAATTCTCTGTTGTAAGCCTGACTCTTTTGTATTTTGGACTATTGTATTTCAAGATCTCTTCTCATTAGTAGGAGAAGATGCCAGGTCTCATGTGATCCTGAACTCCTTCTTTCTGAATATATGCAATGCATGCTGTCCTGCTTTAATTTGACCTGCATAATTTCCAAAAGCACTATGCAAAATTGTGCAATAAAAAACAGAGAGCATAGGAGGAAAATGGGGTTGGGGGCACAATGCTCAAAAACTTCCTCACTGACATAAAAAAAAGATAGGAGCCTAATTAAAAATGGTAGCACAGTTTTATTTGCGCTACATGATTAAAAATTATATATATGGTACAATAAGTAGTGATAAAACCCACAGCCTCAGGCTTCTGTTCTGACTGGCAGGCAGCATGAGCCAGTTGGGCAGTGGCATGTCTCATCTCTGGGTCTCAGATGAGAGGCTGTGGCAGAAGGGGATGTGGAAAAGTCAGAGTAAAGGTGGTAAAGACCTTCTCAGCTCACAGTTCCTACTGCACCAGAAGATACAGAATAAATATAGAACTTTACCTAGACAAAAGTCTGAAATTTGCTTGTGGAAGTGGATGTTGGAAGGGTGTTGCAGTGTAGAATGGTAGACCTGGGGTCAGGAAGGCCTGAGTTCAAATCTGGTCTCAGATACTTACTAACTGTGTGATCTTG
The DNA here is from genome assembly GCF_028372415.1 of Notamacropus eugenii. Taxonomy (NCBI): domain Eukaryota; kingdom Metazoa; phylum Chordata; class Mammalia; order Diprotodontia; family Macropodidae; genus Notamacropus; species Notamacropus eugenii. Next base: position 462,927,254 of record NC_092873.1, on the reverse strand, counting down.
GGCAAGTCACTTAACTCTATTTTTTGGCCTCGATTTTTTTCTGTAAAATAGAGATTATAATAGCACCTACCTCACAGAGTTATTCTGAGGATCAAGTGAGGCAATAATTAATTGTCAGGTGCTTACTGCAGAGTCTAACACATAGTAAACACTACGTAAATGTTAGCTGTTGTTGTTCTTGGATACAAATTCACTAATAAAAAATAAAAAATTTCACAATCAACTTGGAGCAAATTCTCATTTTAAAAACACGAGTTATAGCAGAACTGGCTATTTTTTTCTTTTATATGGGAGCACTATATTTTGGCTAGGAAATTCTTAGGACTTTTCCCTTTGGGGTTTCTTTCAGCAGGTGATCAGTGGATTTGTGCTCTCATTCCAGTGGATGAAAGAAGTTTCCATTAACAATCTTGAAAATATAGTGTTCAGGCATGTTTTCTTTTTCAAGGAATCCATTGACTCTTAAATTATATTTCCTTGATCTGCTTTTCAGGTCAGTGGCTTTTTATATCAAATAGCTTACATTTTCTTCTATTTTTCAATACTTGGATTTTGTTTTAATATTTCTTGCTGTCGTGTGCAGTCATTGATTTCTGTTTCTTCCATTCCAGTTTTCAGGAATTCTGTCCTTGGGTTCAGTTTACCACTTTCTATGCTAAGCTATTTTTCTCCCTCCAGTTTTTTTCTTCAAGAGCTTGTATTTCATTTTCTTTTGCTTTTTGTATTATTTCTTCTAAGTGTTCATGTATTCCTTGTGTAAAACCATTTTCCCCTTGCATTGTTTTTGCTTTGTTATGAAGTAGTTCTCTCCTTTGGGGGAATCTAAAGATCTACATTTATCTATTTAGATTTATTTACATTTATATCTATTTATTTAGACCAGAGGCACTATGTTTGGCTTACTCATCTCTCCAGGCTTGGCTCATGAATTGGAGCTTTGTCCAAGGACCAGGCTCTGCTCCCTGGTATGGTTCTGGTGGAACTGAGTGGGAGGAGAATATTTGGTCCTGGTTGGTCCAGTCTTGTGTTCTTATACTGATCCTTGAGGTTCAGAGTATTGGATCTCAGAATAGAAAGTCAGGGACCTTGGAGACTGGGGGTGTCCTAGTCTGAGCATGGCTATTCCATTTTCTCATTTACCCAGAGCTCTAAGGATACCACCCTGAGATTTTCTGAGCTCATTCTGGGGTTTTCTGACCTGCTTTGGGCTTCTTGGGGAGGGACCTCTATTATTGCTACTGATGGACACAGATCCCTTTAGGCTGTATGTGTCTCTGGCTTGTTGCTGTTCACTGACTTTTCTGCTTTCCCCCTTTCCTGCTACCTATGGGCTGACCTTTTGTAGAATTCTGAGGTGTCAGAAATCACTTACAGTAGTTTCTTATTGGATTGTTTGATTGTAAGTCTGGTGTGGATTTCAGGTTTTTGATGGAATTGGTATGTAGGAGTTGGGTGATCTGTCTAATCAGTTTAACTAGAAGTCCCTCTTAAATTTCTTTTTAATGGAAATGACACTTCAGAATCACAAGCTCATTGGTAACAGTCACTGTAATCCTTGGAAATTCCTTTGAAATTTCAGTGCTATTGGCTCTCAGAAAACTCAAAAGGAGGACCTTCAGCCAACGTGGCATTCAATTTTGGAAAAAAGAAAAAAGTCAGTGACAATTAGGGTTTTCACTAAAGTACTCCTCTAATACTTAATCCTGGCATGAAGGTGACCCCGAGTTCTCAGTGGCTACATCAGCTATACTAAGCAAAGCTCAAGCTATGTCAGGTCCCACTATGCTCTGAGGGTAAGACTAGATTCGTAACATTGCAAGAGGCTTACCACCAGCAGGCTGGTGACAAGAGTGATGCCTCCATGGCAACTCTTGAAGACTGTCTACTATTGGTTTCAGGTTCCATTTCAAGAGGAAATATCCCAAGCAGAGGGAATTATCATTCTTCTAAAGTATTGGAGCATAGCAGGCAATTTAGGATAGCATTTCAAAATTTCCTGGAAGGAAAAACAAAAACTTATTGAGTCAAATTAAATTTCAAAAGAAGTGAGGCTATTGAGAGTAACCAGTGGGCTTAGAAACCATGGTTAGTGGGGTGTCTAATCCAAGCATGTGAAGACTGCCTTGGGCACAATGGGTAGATGAGAACAATTTGTTCCAAGGGTAATGGACACAGGTGATGAAAAGCACTTAGAGCTTGGTCAGACATTGAAGATGCCAGGGTATCTACTGCACCCTGGACCATCTCCAGTTGTCCTGACTTTTGTCCTGCCACTGGACTTCAGAGCCTCTGTAAGCGAGCATGAGGCTGATGCCTCACTTAAATACAATTCACTTGTGAACCAGGATTTCACTCAGTGATGTCACTGGTCTTCGCAACAATGTGAGAAGCTGTAAGTTTTGGGATCTAGCAGTTGGTGGCTCAGTAGATAGAGCACTGACCCTAGAGCCAAGAAGACCTGAGTTCAAATTCAGCCTCAGGTGCTTTCCAGTCATATGACCCTGAGCAAGTCACTTCACTTCTGTTTGCTTCAATTTCCTCAACTGTAAAATGGATACATAGGGTTATTCCTCCAAAGGGTTATTATGAAAATCAAGTGAGATAATATTTCTGAGAAAGTACTTAGTTTAGTGCCTAGTACACAGTTGGCATTGTATAAATGCTTATTCTATTCCCTTGGTAAAGACAGGAGCTATCATACATCTTTATGTCCCACCATGCCTAACCATCTGACACAAAGTAAGTCATCAATGAATACTTGTTGAATTGAATTTTAAAAGAGGGATAGGAGCTACACTTTTTGTAGGTTTTCAGATCTCATATAAGACAGTGGTAGCACTCTTCTTTCTGAAAAAAAATGGAATACTCTTAAAAAAAAATTTCCTCAGATGGGCAAGTTTCAAGAATGTCACTGGATCATGAACTTCTTCTCCTTCCTAATACTTGTAAAATATTAGACTTCAGGCCATTTTGTGAGATACAATTCATTCAATGGACCCCAAAATGTGGTTCTCAGATTGCAAAATATGAAAATATGCCTCTTCCATTGCTATTGGCTAGTCACTTGTCTCCTCAGAAAATCTTTGGTGATTCTCTTGTGCCTTTTGAATAAAGATCACATGTCTTTGTTGGGAAACCAAGGACCTTCACAATCTGGCACCCACCTTATCTCTTGTTATTCTTCTCTAGGAATTTTATAAGGCAGCCAAACTGGACTGTCCTTTGTCTACCAAATGCAGCCTGTGTGTTCCCACCCCTCTGCCCTGACTGAAATTATTTCTTGTGCCTGGGACATCTCTCACCATTTTGACCCATTAAATTCCTACTCAAGACTTTAAAATCTAACTCAAATATTAACTCCTTCCATGAGGTCATAGGTTCACAAGTCACACGTTCATTGATATAGAGATAAAAACAATTACAGAGGTGATCACATCCAGCTCCCTTCATTTTGCAAATGAGGAAACTGAGACCCAAGAAAATTAAGTGACTTGTCCAAGGTCACAAAGATAATGTCAGAAACAGAATTTGAACCTGGTCCTTTGCCTCTAAAGTTAGGTCTCTTTTCACTATGCCAAGATGCCTATTTGGGGCAGCTAGATGGCACAATGGATAAGGCTCCAAACCTAGAGCTAGGAAGTCCTGAGTTCTAATGTGACCCCAGACACTTACTAGCTATATGACCTTGAATCAGTCAATTAACTGCTTTTTGCCTCAGTTTCCTCCTCTGAAAACAGAAATAATAATAGAACCTACCTCTTAGAATTGTTATGAGAATCAAATTAGATAATTATAAAGCACTAAGCACAGTGCCTGGCATGCAATAAGCACTACGTAAATTTTAACTACTATTATTACCATCACTTTGTTGTTAATGACATTTTCCATGGAGAACCTTCTGTAATATTTTGTTTTGCCTTGAATACATTTATCAAATGCTATTATGTCTCTTTTGTCTTTTCACAAGGACTTTGTTTTAAAATTTTGGATTAATATCCCTTAGTGATATTGATCTATAGTTCTCTTTGTCTACTTTATCCTTTCTTGGTCCAAGTATTAGGACATTTGATTCATAAAAGGAGTTTGGTAGACTACTTTATTTCTTAATTATTAAGAATTATTTGTGAAGAAGTTATTAATTGTTCTTTAAAGATTCAATGATATTCAACAGACATATTTAATTCTCTGAAACTAGGATCCAACCCATCCCCTTCTTTTTATCTGCCACACATCACCTCCCTCCTGAATTTGGTATTCCTTTATAGATTGTTCAGTTTTATTTTCTGAGAGTGGGTTGCTTAAGATCTTTAGCACAGAGGAAAAATCCCTGTTTTTGAATTGCGGAGATCTATATTCAAATCCTGCCTTAGGTATATATTTAGAACCTGTGTTGCCTTGGGTAAGTCACTTAATTGCCAAGATGCTCAGTTTCCTCACTTATAAAATGGGACATTGAAATAGAGACTTTGGAGATCCCTTCCAGTTATAGATAGTTGATATGCTATCAATTTGGGTATCTTTTATTTTGTAAGTAGTCATTCACTGCCTTTAGGTTTTGTTAGCATCTAACTGTGCACCATTTCATTCATACTTTTTTTTGTGATCATGCTGTTCTGTATTATAGTTATCTATCTGTGCCCAGGAAGAGGTACAGCAATGTGATAGAAAGAGATCCAGGCTTAGAGTCAGTCAGACCTGGGTTCAAGTACTGTCTCTGGCACAAAATCATATATAGCCTCTTTTTAGAAAATTAAATGTTTTTTTTTATCACAAGTAGTTACCACTATAATTTTCTTTTTGATTTAAAAGTTTTTTAATTTTAATTTTTAGTTCCAAATTTTCTCCTTTCCTCTACCCATTCTCAAGAAATATGATACACATTATACATATGAAGTCATGCAAAACACATTTCCACAGTCCCTTAGTCTCTTAGTGTTCCCAGGGGTAAGGAATCTGTGGTCTCGAGGCTACGTGTGGCCCTCTACTTCCTCAAATATGGCCCTTTGACAGAGCAAATTTGTTCTGTGAAGTTTGAATTCAGTCAAAAGGCTGCACTTGAGGACCTAGAGGGCCATATATGACCTTGAGACCTCAGATTCCCCACCTCTGCTTTGGGACATAAGTTAGAGAAAAATTATTGATCTGCATTGATAGAGGAAATTGTCATACCAGAATCATAGAGTTAGAGCTAGAAGGAGTTCCCAACATGGATGTCATAGATATGGACAGAATTATTAAAAAAACAAAGAAAATGAAAAAGGAATAATATGCACTTACTAGCAGATAAGTTTCATGTGGTGGTTACTATCTCTTATCTAAAGCACCCAACATGGAACTCTGTGCATAGTAGTGACTTACTAAATGTTTGTTGTTGATGGGAGAGATGCAGGAAGAGGAGTAGAATTTCAGCCAAAAGAGGCAGAAACAATGAGATAAGACCCAGGTATGCACATTGACCCTGACAGAAACAGAGGGAGGCAGACACCAAAGAGATACATGAAAGGAAGGCACACATAGAGGGACCTGGAGCCAGATGAAATGTGCCTCTCTTCAAGTACCACTGGTCCCAACCTTTCTTGTTTGCAGTTGGGATAAATGAAATCTGAGGGTCAGCTCTATCACAAAAAGCAAACTGGCTCATCACCAGACCCTGGCCCCCTTCCAGAGGGCATCTACCCCATCCTGGCTACTGCTTCAAAGGTACCCTCGAGTCCATTGGCAGCCCTCTTGATCTTTTTGTGTTTGCTCATTAAAGTTAATTTGGGGCATTAAAAGATCAAAACTAATGATTTCATTAAGTCACAGTTTTTTAGATGCAGCAGCTTGGGGGGGAGTGGAGAAGAAAACAAAAAAAAAATCAGGATAATTCCAGGTCAGAGGACTTCAGTGCAAGGTTGAATTTGAATGCTGTACCTATTCAAATCCTTGAGATACCGCTGACTTCCCATTCCTCTTGTGTTCTATAGAAGCACAAAACTCTGCCTTCCTCAGTGACAATGGGAATGCTAAGTGTCATTAAGTGGGCATCTTCTCACCTCTATACATTTAAGGCATATATTTTTGTTTCTTCCCTAGGTAATTCTTGTAAGTAGCGATTTTCATCCTTTGTATTTGATGTCTTAGGCCTAGCACAATGCCTAGAACTTGGTAGGTCCTTCATATGTACCAATGGATTGAGTCTTCTTCATTAGAAAAGAAGTGCACTGCATTGGATTCCCCTGAAAACTAAGGACAAGAGAGAAGGCCATTGGTGGGAAGTAGATCTTGCCTACAGAACTAGATCAAGAATTTTCAGACATTTTTCATGTGGTAGATGACTTCTGTGTGGGCAGAGAGAATAAAAAAGAATCCATTCACTACTTGCTGACCCCAGTCTTCTCTTCCTCCAAAATTTGTGCCATGGCAACTGCTTTTTATGCCATCAGTGAATGATCTTTGGGGAGCAATGTGGTACAGTGGAAAGATCTCTAGAGTCCGAGAATGGCTTGGCAAGTCACTTAAGTCAAAAGACATTCTTCTTTCTTCCTCAATGAGTTCTGTGCTTCACTTGCTCTCATTCTTTATACCCCAGCTCTTCACCTTATACTAGAGGATTTCAGCATATGGTACTAGTGCTCCCTTGAGCATCCTAAGTGGTCCACCCACCTAAATTCCTCAGGATTAGAGATTATAAACACCACTATGCCTTATATTTTAATTTCCAGTTTGTATGTACTCCAGGAAGCTAGGTGGTACAGTGGATAGAGTGCCAGGTTTGGTGTCAGGAAGGTCTGAATTCAAATCTGATCTCAGATATTTACTAGTTATGTGACTTTGGGCAGACCACTTAACACTGTTTGCCTTCATTTCCTCATCTGTAAAATGATCTGGAGAAGGAAATGGCAAACCACTCTAGTACCTTTGCTAGGAAAACTCCAGATAGAGTTTCAAAGAGTTAGACATGACTGAAAACACTCAACTCACTGAAAAAAATGAATGTACTCCAGAATCTCTAGGTACACGAACTTCCTTGTTGTTCCTCCAACTCCATACTCTAGCTCCTCACTTTTCACTGACTATCTCCCAGATCTGAAGTGATTCCATCCCCACCTTTCCTTTCTGGCTTCCTTGACTTCCTGAAAGATTCAGCTCAAATCTTACCACCCACAGGAGGCCTTTTCTGCTCTCCCTCTCTGGCTAGTGCCTTCCCTCTGAGATTCCCTTACAATTCTGTGCTTGCCAAAAAGACTATTTTATGGAGAACTCAAAAGGGACAGGCAATCACATGGTGGTCAGAAGAAGCAAGACAAGGACACTCTCAAGGTCTCTCTCAAGAACTTTGGATTTAACTGTACAACATGGGAGACACTAGCACAGGACTGCTCAGCATGGCATGCCCACATCAGAAAGGGCGCTGTGCTCTATGAGCAAAGCAGAATTGAGACAGCACAAAGTAAACGTAGGATGCCCAAATTTGGAGTATCCACCCCAAATATGCACACAAACTATATGTGCCCAACCTGTGGTAGAGCATTCCAAGCTCCTATTGTTCTGATTAGCCACAGTGGGACACACTCAAATTTCACTTTTATCATGTTGATGTTATTTTGGTCCTCTTCAAGAATGAAGGACAAAAAGCAAGCAAGCAACCAACCAACCAACCATACATTTTGCATATATATATAGTCGTCCACATTAGATTGTGAGCTCCTTGAGTGAAGGGACTGTGTTTCTGCCCTTTATGTATCCTCATTGCTCCTTACAATGCCTGACACCCAGTAAGAGCTTAATAATGTTTGTTATCTGTCTAATAACCTTCCTGAGCCTTTCAATCTACAAAATGAAGGGTTGGATTAGAAGCCCTCTGAAGTCCCTTCAAGGTCTTTACCTATGAATGAATGGATGGACAGATAGATGGATGGATGATCCCAATTATAGTGTGCATATTAATTCCTATCAGAAATGAAAGTATAAATGATGTTGTAATCAAAATGCTAATGCTATAAGATGCTTTGTTAAGGAACCTGGCATATTCCTCTTACCCACTATAGATTCAACCAACTGTACTGTCATGCAACGTAGTATAAGCAAAGTACTTTTTAAATCTTAAAGTGTTATATAAATGTTAATTATTATTGTTTTCCCCCAACAAGAAAAAGAGGCCTTATAATTGTCTGGTTGAAATAATGATATACTACACCTATGGCAAGAGATGGAAGGGTATAGCAGATAAAGGGCCAACCTTGGAATGAGGACAGCCCAGGATTAAATCCAGCCTTTGACCATGGACAAGTTCTTTAAGTTTTTAAGGCTGCCCCATGCAATTCTATAAGACAATAAGTTATAGGTGAGTTGTACATCTATATCAATGAAAGGAGTTTACATACCAGGAGTAACCCAAGTTAGTGAAATCACAGATTTGGACAAAATATGTCTATTGCCCTCATCATAATTTTGGAATCTAATCAAAGAAAGGAAATGAGGTTAGTTTGCCATAATCTGTCACTAACATGACCATACTGACACCTAATCACTCATTCAACATTCTTTTGTTAAACTCTTGCTACGTGCAGTATGGTGTGCTTTGCCACTGGGATAAGTAAAAGAATAAATATGACAGAGTCTCTACACTCAGGGAATTTGCAATAATTCATTTAATTATCCATTCTGGAATTTTTCCTGGAATTGATGCAGTATACTCTCTGACCTGTAGCTTTCAGAAGCATTTTTCCCCCTTGTAAAAATGAAAATAACATTTCCTAGCTCCTATCTTTTCTCATTCTCCATGATTTCTCAGAGATTACAAACATATCTTCAAATTTTTTCAAGTTCCTGGTATGTAGAGACACAAACGTATTTAAAGAGACCAGGTGCTTTTCCCCTTTCTTTCTAATTAAGATTATTTGTGATTGAAACATTAGGGTGGCAAGCCTTAGAACTGTACATCTCCTTTCAGGTTTTGATTCATGAATCATGCCTCTTTTTGCTCTCTGATTTTCTTCTATATCCTATAAAGTTCAGCACACACATGGCTACCTTTCCTTCTTTCATTCTGTGAATTTCAAAGGTGATGAAATCTTTCTCCTAAGGTTCTTATCACTCACTTCCATATCACCAACCAAATATTTGTTGGTGATTTTTAGTCCAGAATATCAACTTCTATTCCTTGCTTGCTCTCTTGTCTGAGATCGGACATTTATAGTGGAGCTGGGCAAGAATTTAGCTACCTTTTAGAAGAAAGGGACATCTGGTAAAAGGCCTCATAACCGTCCTTCCCCCATCACTGCTTGCTTCTGCGTCAATCAAGACAGCATCATATGGTGGAAAGAAAACTTGACTTAGAGACTAGAGAGACTTGAGTTTAAATTCTGCCTCTCACACTAGCTGTGTGACCCATCAGCTAATCTCTTTGAACCACTGTTTCCTTATCTGTGCTAGGGATAATAATATATGCATTACTTATTTCACAGGGTTGTTGTTGAGAAAGCAATTTGTAAACCTTGAACATTCTAAACTTGTCAACTACTCCTATCTCAATTTTGTAATTTGGTCAAGGTGGTACCAATGGATGATATGTTTAGATTTAAAAAGAACCTCAAGAGTTCATCTAATACAACCCCCTCATTTTACAGATAAGGAAATTGAGGGACATGATGGCTAAATTAATTGATCAAGGTCACCTATCAGAGAGGAGATGTGAACCCAGGTCCTCCAACTCCAAAGCAAGTTTCCTTTCTACTGTACCAAAATGGGACAACTGTGAGAGGTGTTTTAAAGGTAGAAATTATTAGAACCTTATATTTGTGTGCATATTAAAATTTATAAAGTACCCCCACATTTACTCTTCATGGGAACTAGATCCTCAGTCTCTCATACAATCTCCAGATGGACCCTGAGGACTACATACAGGGTGAGAGTTATTATCCTAATTTAAAGAAACTCAGGCTTAGAGACACAAAGAACCATGTCTGGACACTAGCATACTTGTGGTTCTTTCTACTCTTTATTTTGTGCAAAAAGAAGTCTCTGACATCATGGAAGTATTCAGTCCTGTCCCTCTTAATGTCCTAAATTAATCTAACTGATCAAACACTGAAAGATCAGAAGATGTGGGGGCTCAGAGCTTTGAAGCATTAGCCAAGATGAGGCAGATGCCCCCTGGAAAGAGAGCAGAGTCCTCTTTTCTCTACAACTCAAAGCCTGCGCATAAGACTTGCTCAACCAGTTGGGTGTGTGAGAAAAGAGTCTGGAACAGCTAGTTAGTAGCAATCAGACTTTAGGTCACAAACAACTTATCTAGCACATTTTTTCCCCCTTTCTTGTCTTATCAGCTGAACAAAAGACTCCCTAGGGTTCAGTGTCCTTTGGCCATTCGGTGCTCATATTACTGATGATTATCAAACCATTAGGGTAGAGACTGGGCTTGGGAGTGAAAGCTGTAGACAAATAAGGAACAGGACTAAAGGGTGCTATTTCGTCTTCATCGAAAAGACTTTTCCATGCTTCTTTCTTCACATTTCCTCTGTCAAGTGGCAGGGATGATAGTTAGATGGAATCAGAGTGTTGTAATGGAAAGGGCTGTTGGAGGTCATCAAATCCAACTCCTTCATTTTAGAAATTAATAAATTCAGTCATTGTATATATCTTGCATGTATATATTTCCCCCAATTTTATTTCCACCATTAGAATGTAACATTGGGGGCGGAGCCAAGATGGCGGAGTAGAAACACACACATACGCTAGCTCCAAACCCACATCCCATAAAATATCTGTAAAAAAGAACTGCCAATAAATTCTGGAGCAGCAGAAGCCACAGAACAGCAGAGCAGATGAGATTTCTGTTCCAGAGAGCCTGAAAACCTCTTGCAAAAGGTTCTTCGTGCTGCGGACGTGGAACAGAGCCCAGCCCTGCGTTGGCCGCCTGGCGCCAAGAGGAGCAGATCCGAGCAGGGAGCAGATCCGAGCAGGGAGCAGATCCAAGCAGGCTTCAGGGACAGAATCTCCAGAAGCCGCGCGGGTCCCTCTACTCACAGGTGACAAGGGTCGGTGAGAGGGTCTCTTTGGCGGGTCGAGAGGGGAGTGGGGTGCCCCCATAACTCAGGCCCCCTCGGGAGGCAACAATGGAGGCGGGAGCAGACTGGGGCTCCCCAAGCAAGCAGGAGGTTGGATCCATTGTTGAAGGTCTCTGCATAAACCCCCTGAGGGAACTGAGCCCGGGAGGCAGCCCTGCCCCCACCTGAGCACCTGAACTTGATCTCATACTGAATAGCAGCCCCGCCCCTGCGGAAGCCCTGAGGCTGGGGAGCAGCATTTGAATCTCAGACCCCAAGTGCTGGCTGGGAGGATCTGGAGGCCAAGTGGGTGTGAAGAGGATATTCAAAAGTCAAATCACTGGCTGGGAAAATGCCCAGAAAAGGGAAAAAAACCAAGACTATAAAAGGTTACTTTCTTGGTGAACAGGCATTTCCTCCCTTCCTTTCTGATGAGTAAGAACAATGCTCACCATCAGGGAAAGACACAGAAGTCAAGGCTTCTGTGTCCCAGACCACTCAATGGGCTCAGACCATGGAAGAGCTCAAAAAGAGCTCAAAAAATTTTGAAAATCGAGTTAGAGAGGTGGAGGAAAAACTTGGAAGAGCAATGAGAGACATGCAAGCAAAGCATGAACAGCAGGTCAGCACCCTGCTAAAGGAGACCCAAAAAAATGCTGAAGAAAATAACACCCTGAAAAATAAGCTAACTCAACTGGCAAAAGAGGTTCAAAAAGCCAATGAGGAGAAGAATGCTTTCAAAAGCAGAATTAGCCAAACGGAAAAGGAGATTCAAAAGCTTACTGAAGAAAATAGTTCTTTCAAAATTAGAATGGAACAGATGGAGGCTCATGACTTTATGAGAAACCAAGAAATCACAAAACAAAACCAAAAGAATGAAAAAATGGAAGAGAATGTGAAATATCTCATTGGAAAAACAACTGACCTGGAAAATAGATCCAGGAGAGACAATTTAAAAATTATGGGACTACCTGAAAGCCTTGATCAAAAAAAGAGCCTAGACATCATCTTTCATGAAATTATCAAGGAAAACTGTCCTAACATTCTAGAACCAGAGGGCAAAATAAATATTGAAAGAATCCACCGATCATCACCTGAAAAAGATCCAAAAAGAGAATGTAACATCCTTGAGGGCAAGGACTGTTTTCTCTCTACTTGTATTTGTATTCTCAGCAGTGAGCACAATACCTGGACCATGGTTAAGGCTTAATAAATTCTTCTTGACTTGATTTGGCCTGACAAATAATTTAATATTACATTAATTATATATTACATATGATTTTATATATATTAATTATGTATTATAATATATTAAATATTTAATATATTACAATATTATCTATCAGAACAATAGTTAATGTTACAGATATCCTAGAGATGATAGAGACTGATAATGATATTTTTCTCATACATTCATATTTGTTGATTTGATATGTATTTCATATTCAGTGTAACAGAAATGCTAGCTAGCTATTTGGCACACACTGGGCACATACACTGCTTAGCATCACAAGGAATCATCTTGACTGAACAGTACCTGACAAATAGTAGGTTCTTAATAAATGCTTGATAATTTGACTTGACTTCATAAACTTTAAGAACAAGTCATTCCAGACTAACCTTGTATCCCTTTTTGGCTGGGTTACTATATCAGGGAAGTTCTTAGGTTTATCTTAATTTAACAAAGCATTTGACAAATCCTCTTGATAAACTTTTGTGGGGAAAAATGTAGAAAGGTGGGATAGCTAGGTAAGCTAATTTTGGAGAGTGGCAAGCTATTCTTGGAAATAGTTGAATGACTGGACCCAGAGAAAAGTTATTTATGGTTTCATGTCAGTTTTGAAGCAGATCTGAAGTGGAGGGCCCCAGGGTTGTGTGCTGGACCCAATGCTGTGTGACATTTTTTTTTTAATCAATAACTCACGGATAGTTGTCAGAACCAGGGTTTTAATTTTTTTTTTAATGAAAACCATATTTCAGTTCAAAAATAATTATTTTAAAGAGTTCAGTATTTGAAAGTGTGCCATGAAAATGTCCTAAAAACAGAGAATCTTAACCACAGGCTCATGAACTTGGTTTGTTGTTTTTTTATAAATATTTGGATAACTGTATTTCAGTGTAATTGATTTCCTTTTTACATACTGCTGGAATTTTTTATCAGAGCACTTTCTTATGTGCTCTCCTTTGGTGGTCTCAGTTTCCTTATTTGCAAAATGAAGAAGTTTTATAATCAGGGGTTCATATACTGAGGTTTATGAAATTAAAAAAATAATATTTATATCTCAATATAATTGAGCCCTTTATAATGTTATGTACTTTTATTTTATTTTATTTTATGCACTTAAAAACATTCTGAGAAGAGGTCAATGTTATTATTAGTCTTTCATTTTCAGAGGAGCAGTGACATTATGGGGTGAAGTCTTGACTCGTGAGTGAATTGGATTTAAGTGAGGCAGAGACACAAAAATCATCAGCCTCACTCTCCCTTCTAGAATCATGGAAGTACCACAATAAGACAAAAGTCATGACAGCTGATGACAGCCCAGGATGTAGTGGATGACCTTGGCATTTTCAATGTCTGACCAACTCTAAGCTCTCTAGAATGCCTACTTCAACCGCCTTCATGGCTATTGAAACAAATTGCTCTCATCCACCCATTCTGTGGGAGAAGTCTTCACAAGTCTGCGTAGACAATCCTCTAATTCACAGACAAGTTTGAGAGCTGTCCATTACCCTCAACCCAATTTATAGGTTTCACAAGACTGCCCAAAGTGTCTAGGATACATGTATACAAAAAGATTTAAAACCCCTAGCCTGGAAGCTAGGCAGAAGCTGAATCAAGTACTGACTCGACCTGGAGTCAAAAAGACTCCTTTCTGAATTCAACTCTGACCTCAGACACTAGCTGTGTGACCCTAGACAGGCCAACTATTTGCCTCAGTTTCTTCACCTGTAACATGAGCTGGAGAAGAAAATGGCAAACCACTCCAGTATCTTTGCCAAGAAAATTCCAAATGAAGTCATGGAGAGTTGGACACAATTGAAATGATTGAGCAATAACAACCTAAAAGATAAACTGAATGATAATTGTTTTTGTAAAAATCATATTTTAAATAACTTTTTAACTCTAATTCCTGTACTTTTATGTTTGTCTTTATTTCCTAGTCTTCATTTAACTGGCTTTATTTTAACTTTTTTTTTATTCTTACACAGCCTTCCAGGGGTTTCCCTAATTTTTTTGTTGTGGTAGCAGTCTTATGGTTATTTCCTCTTAAAATATCACCTCCCACTCATCAAACCCTTCTTTATAACAAAGAAAAACAGGCAAAATCGGCTGACTAGCAACCATGTCTGCTGCTATATACCACATTCCTCACCAGTGGCCCCCACTTTTTTATTTCTGAGAAAAGGAACATATTTCAGCATCAGTTCTCTGAGACTGAGATGGGTCGTTACAACTAATCAGAATTAAATGACCTTTTGATGTTGTTTTGTAGTAACTGTGATTATTATTTCCTGTTTCTGCTTACTTTACTTTGTATCAGTTCAGACAGGTTTTCCCTTGTTTCTCTCACTTCCTCATATTCATTGTTTCTTATGATGCAACAATATTTCATTTCATTCATGTGTAATTCAGAGGCAATTATGATGAGGAGTTGCAGAATAGGTGTCTGCTATGTGTTGGTAAAGGAGGTTTCTGCACTGGGAATTTCCCTACACCTAGGAAATGATACTTGTCTTTCAACTTGTCATTCATCTGATGGGTGTTTGCTACCACAAAGAGATCTCTTAGGAATATTTTAGCATATATGGTGACTATTGTTCTGTTTTTAACCTTTTTGATGGTATATGCCCCATAATGGGATTGATGAATTAAAGAATATATAATAATAAACAGCTTAGTAACAAATTGTTTTCCAGCATGGCTGGAACCATTCATAACTGTGGTTGTTCAATCATTTCAGATGCATCCAATTCTCCATGGCACCATTTGGGGTTTTGTGGCAAAGATACTGGAGTGGTTTACCATTTCATCTTCCGGCCCATTTTATAGATGGGGAAACTGAGTCAGAGTTAAGTAACTTGCCCAGAGTCATGCAGCTAGTAAATGTCTGAGATCATATTTGAACTTAGGATGACTCCAAGCCCAGAGCTCTATCCACTTCACTACCTGACTTCCCCATTCACAGTTCTACCAATAGTATTGTATGTGTCTTCTCACAGCCCTTCAAGCACTGCTTATTTCCATCTCTATCCAGAACCTTCTCCTCTTTACTTTGTACACTCTCCCCTTTAGTTTCCTCATTATCAATCTTGGGTTCAATTATCATGGCTATACAGATGACTCCCAGACAAATATGTATGTCCAGCCTTAATCTCTCTCCTTAGTTCTAGTACACCACCACCAACTGTTTATTGGACATTTTGAATTGATTGTCCCATAGACACCCCAATCTGGATATTCAGTGAAACAGAGGACTTTTAGGCATTCTTGATGAAAAGACAAGCTGAACAGAAATTTTGATTATGAGATGTTAAATGAATAATTTAACATTTTTTAACATTATAATTAATATAATGGATTATATTAAATTAACAATTTGCACAAACAACACCAATGCAATCAAGATTAGAAGAAAAGAAGAAATGAGGGAGGGGGGGTTACAGCAAGTTTCCCTGATAAAGGCTTCATTTCCCAAATGTATAGAGAATTGAGTCAAATTTATAAGGATACAAGTCATTCCCCAATAGATAAATGGTCAAAAGATATGAAGAAGCAGTTTTCAAAAGAAAAAAAAATGCTATCTATAGTCATATAAAAAATTCCCTAAAATCACACTGATTAGAAAAATGTAAATTAAAACAATTCTGAGGTACCACCCTACATCTATCAGATTGACTAATATGATAGAAAAGGAAAATGACTAATGTTGGAAGGGGTGTAGGGAAATTGAGACACTAATGCACTATGTTGTGAACTGATCCATCCATTTTGGAGAGCAATTTGGAACTATGTCTAAAAGGCTATAAAATTGTGCCTACTCTTTGATCCAGTAATACACTATTAGGCCTGTATCACAAAGAGATTTTTTTAAAAAAGAAAGCAAAGATCTGCTTGTACAAAAATATTTATAGTTGCATTTCAAAGAATTTAAAATTAAGAGGATATCCATCAATGGGGGAATGACTGAACAAGTTGTGATATATGATTGTAATGAAATACTATTATGCTATCAAAATAATAAGCAGGATGCTCCCAGAAAAACCTGGAAAGATTTACATGAACTGATGCAAAGTAAAGTGAGCTGAACCAGGAGAACATTATACACATTATACACAGTAATAGCAATACAGTGTCATGATCAACTGTAAAAGACTTGGCTATTCTCAGCACTACAAGGATCTAAGACAATTCTAAAGGACTTACAGTGAAAAATACTATCCACATCTAGACAAAGAATTGATGGAGTCCGAATGTATATCTTTCTCACTATTTTTTTTTTTTTGCATTGTTTGGGGTCTGTTTTCTTTCACAACATGACTAATAAGGAAATATGCTTTGCAGATATATAACCTATATGAAATTGTTTTCTGTCTCATGGAGGAGGAGAGGATGGAGGGAAAGAGAGAGTTTAAAATTCAAAATTCTAAACATTGTTTGTTAAAAATTGTTTTTACATGTAATTAGAAAAAAGAAAAATATTATTCAAAAAATTATTTTTAATTCTTCCTAGATCAAAAGTCCCTTTCCTCCCTAAGCCTTAATGTGATCATTTCAGTTCTGTCATTCTCTCCTCCAATACTCCTTTTAGGAATCTTAGTAGTCCTGTGGCTAGGGTCAAAGGTGTGTCTTACAAGCCTTTTCATATGCATTAAGGTATTTACACTTCCTGCCCTTTCTAGGGTTTGAGAAAAGTCTCTTTTGTATCTGAAAGCTTTCCCTTTTACCTTTCAATTTCTGTCTTTTAGCTTGAATAGATCTACCTCCAGCTTTTGGGGACATTTCATTGGAATACCCCACCCTACCACCATATAACTGTTTTCATGTGGTTTCAAGCCTTTCCTGAACCTGGGAAATCCTGGGAATAAGGATTAAAATAATGTAGAAGCTAACTTTGAGGAAGGGAAGAAGATGGGAGAGGTTAGGGGGAAAAGGCTTGGCTGTCGACTCTCAGTGACAATCATTCCTGCCCAAAGTGGTAGCATTTTCTTGTCTGGTTTTTTCTTTAAAAATAGGTGTACCCGAATGATTCTTTACTATAGGTGGATATGGTTGCCTGGACGAGGCTCTTTGGCTCCCGGTGATTGAAATGAATATTGTAAATGTAGTAACAGTTGCTCACATTCGTATGAGATTTCACAGTTTTGATAAGTGCTTTCTTCAAATAGCTCTGAGAAGTATGGTCACTGTTACCATTTAGAGATGGGGAAACATAAGTATCAAGAGTAGAAACTATTTCCTTATTAGCGTTTTTATGCCTTACATTTAGTAGGTGCTTAATGAGTATGTGTTGGGTGATTGGTACCAAGGTCACATGGCAAAGTAAATGCCAGCAGTTTCTCTAGCTATTCATCTTTTCTATCATTTATTGAGTCAACAAACATACCAGCTAAAAGTTATTTCACTTATATAACACTTGAAGGTTTGCAAAATGCTTTATAGACAGTATGTCGTTTGAGTCTCACAATGTTGGGAGGGAAGTTCTATTATTAACCCCATTTGAGAGATGAGGAAACTGAGGCCAACAGAGGTTGAATGACTTGCCCAAGATCACACAGCTAGGAAGTGTCTGAGGCCAGAGCGTTTATTAAGTGCCTACTATGGAGCAAGACCTTTGATTGGGAAATAACTTGGAGGTATTTTTCAAACTGTTAGGTGATTTTTAAGCCTATATTTGACACTATTGAATTAAATTGCTTTTTTAATACAAGGAGTATGTATATGTGTATGTATGGTCCATGTAGGGCATATGTGTCCCGTTTGTAACTTTAATAGCATAACACTACACTAAGACTTTAGGGACTCTGTTTACTGTTTCTTTTGATATCACTACAATCCTGTGAGGTAAATACCACAAGCATTGTTATGAATCTGTTTCCTCGTGACTCTAAGGAAGCTATGAAAATATATCTCTGTAGAGGTTCCTCTGCCCACCCTTCTCCAAGGAAGAATTGAATTCCTGCTATAAGGGGAGCAGAAGATGAGAACTCCTTAAGATGCTTTCAATCTGGTGGGAGGGATAAGATTTGTATGCAAATAATTTTGTTATAATAATATAATGATAACTGGTTTTGAAATAGCCAAGTCACTTTACAACTAGAATGTCTCAAAAGTCTTAGCTCAGTTTTTAGTTTTAATAGATTAAAACTATGCTAGAACTTTTCGGGATATCCTTTATGCCATTTCTTTGGATATCACTGCAATCCTGTGAGGTGGGTACCACAAATATTATTATCCTCATTTTTAAAATGAGGAAATTGAGATACTTGATATGTGTTAGGATTTCATTTGAGGTCCTTCCTTGTCTCCAGCTCCAATGATCTTTCCACTACTATGCCTAGCCCTCCATAACACAAATACAGTATGATAAGGCTCTAAGTAGAGGCATGAAGAAGAGGTGATATTTCTGGGAAGGAAGACTCATTTTTGGCTGAGGGCATCAGAGAAATCTTCATGGACAAAGTTACATTTTTAGTGGGACTTGAAGGACAGGTAAGATTTGAGTCAATCAATCAATAAATACTAATTAAGCACCTACTATGTGGCAGGTACTGGGCTAAGTGATTGGAATACAAAGAGAGGCAAAAGAGAGTCCCTGCTCTCAAAAAGTTCACAATCTAATGGGGGGAGGGGGTCAGAGAAGGATATAATATGGAAACAATTCTGTACAAACATGCTATGAAGAGAATAAATGGGAGGCAATCAACAGAGGGAAGGCACTAACATTCAGGAAGATCAGGAAAAGTCCAAGTAGGGGATAATATTCTAAGATGCAGGGAATGCCATGGGCAGATTCTGGACATCTAAGGATATGTTCTGTGGGACACTGAATGTCCTTTTCATACTACATGTTTAGTTTGCTTTTAGCATAGAATAAATTCCACACGTTCCTTTCAGAATTGTGCTAGTTATCTATGCTTCCTTCTGAACTTCCTTCTGTTCTTTTCTGTCCATTAAAATATCTTTCAAGGGTCCTCCTTTTATTATCACCATTTCTAATCCCTTCTCCCCAATTAAACAAAGGAGGGGGGAGAGGACCCTTGCAACAAATAAACATAGTTAAGCAAAATGCCAAGAGTCAGAAAGACTCATCTTCCAGAGTTCAAATCTGATTCCAGACACTTGTTAGCTATGTGACCGCAGGCAAGTCACTTAACCCTGTTTGCCTCAGCTTCCTTATCTGTAAAATGTGCTGGAGGAGGAAATGATAAACCACTCCAGTATCTTGGTCAAGAAAATCCCAAAGGGGGTCATGAAGGGTTGGACTCAACTGAAACTATTCAACAACAACGAAGCAAAATGGATCCACTCAGTGACCATGTCCAAAAATGTTTGTCTTTTTCTGCACTCTGGGTCCACCACTTCTCTGTCAGATGTGAGTAGCATGTTTCATCTTAGATCTTTTAGAGTTGTAGTTGGTCATTGCATTTATCAGAGTTCTTAAGTCTTTCAAAGTTGTTATTCCTCACAACGTTGCTACATAAATTGTTCTTCTGGTCTTGCTCCTTTCATTCTGCATCAGTTCATAGTATTTGGAATTCTCTGAAATATTCTATTCATTTTTTATGAAGAAATAATATTACATTATGTTCATAACTGGTGGCAAAAAATTAGAAGACAGAGGAGGCTACTAAAAGAAGCAACATTAACATCACATTGAAATTAACGTTAATGGTCTGACAGCATGAGAAGATACAGAAAAACCATGATTGAAAAACATAAGAACTCAGAAAATATATGTCTGGTCCCATTCAGGGTAAGGGATAGAAACCTTAATAGGTCCCGAGGGTCTCACTGTATTTCAATGCAGAACAATCAGAGATGTCCATAAGCATGACCTTGAGACTCCTAGAAAGGGTTACTATATTAACTTTATTTTGTTTAATATAATTCAGGAAATATGCAATTATATATATATAAATTATAAATATATATACACCTTTTTTCTACCTTCATTAAAATATAAAAGGCATTTTGATACTAGTTAGAGCGAGCTTCAGATACTTAGAAAACTCATTTATGGGGAATACTTCTTTCCCTCCTGCTGCTGCTGCTGCCGCTGCTGCTACTGCTGTATAAATGAGGTATGAGCTGCTGTACAGGTAGGGTCTGTCAATAGGAGCCATGAGCAAGAAACCAGGAGAAAAACTCAGCAAAATCTCCTAGTCCAAATGATTTCGTTTCCTGTAAGGAAGATAAGAAGCCAGTCTATTTAACAGTTCCCTCTCCCACGTTGGGCTCACATGGCCATTTTACATTTTTTTTAATTTTAAAAGATTTTTAAAAATAGATGACATAATTGAATAAAGATAAAAATCAATACCAAATTAGAAGAACCCTGGAAAAATATATTGGTAGGCATTTGAAATGATTCTAGTCTGGCCTATTAAAAAAACTGTTGATGCCAAAATGTGGAAAATGGATAAAAAAATAGATATTGATACAGATTATCCTCATTTAGATTTAAACAGTACAAGTAATAGTGAGGAAGGCAAAAAAAAAAAAAAAACCCTTAACACACTTTAGCCAGTAAACTCTTGCCAAAAGAAGTATGGCAGCTAAAGGTAATGGTGGTATAATGCATGAGCACTAGGCTGACACTCCCAACTGGCACTCTCACTAGACGGTGAGGTTCCTACAGGTCAGCAGGCTCTATCTCCTTGTAGAGTTCTTTTTCTACTATTATTGCCCAAGAGCCTCCATCTGGTGTGTCCACCCCCAACATCAATGAACTCATTAGTATCTTCACAATACTAGTTTGTTCAGTTGATCTCTCTTCGAGATCAATTAACCAATTAGCATTAATTAGGTTTTAGCTAAACAGTGGTTAGAGTGCTAGGCCTGAAGTCAGAAAGACTCATTTTTATGAGTTTAAATTTGACCTCAGATACTTACTAATAGTGTGACCCTGTTTCCCTCAGTTTCCTTATCTGTAAAATGAGCTGGAGAAGGAAATGGCAAGTCACTCCAGTATCTTTGCCATGAAAACCTCGAATGAGATCATGAAGAGTTGGACATGATTGAAATGATTCAACAACATCAACCACAAAGGTTTTAAAGGAATATTTACTGAGAAAGTATCACAAGGACATGATACAAAAACATCTTCCCTCAACCTGGGGTACATTCTGTCCTCTATAAACACCCACTCAGTCCTTTAGAGAGAGTAACCTCAAGTTTAAAGTAGTTATTACAAAGCATTCTCCCCACCAACTTCACTTCTAGGGTGATGGATGACTCAAGCCCTTGCTTGCAAGATAGAGTGCCTTGGTTGTGGAGTCACTCCATTGGTAGGCTGAGTCAAGCAGGTCACCTTTCAGGGATGATTCCTCACTGATCTCAGCTGGTGCAGCTACAGGAAGACTTGACCATGAATTTCAATTTATTGGACCTTCATCCTATTGAAAACTCATGAGATTATAACTTGGTCCATTCCATGTCTGATATTCATTCACCTAAGGTCAGGAAAGAATAAACACAATGGAAACAGAAGAACATTAGTGCCATGTGTTCACATATATGATGGGTGGAAGAGGGGGGGGGCCTGAGACCCCTCCACTTTTTGGAAACCAACAACAGTTCTAGCCTCTCACAATAGAAGGGAGAGAAAGGTTTCTACTGAGCAGGCCTTTTCTATGTACCAGCCAATTAATTATCTTTTTGTCACCAGGAAGGAAAGAGTTAAGAGGGTACCTGAATTGAGGATAAGGACCCTTCCATTGCATATGCTCAGAAATAAGCTCTCCAAATCTTCATGTGAGTTGGTACCAGAAAAAGTAGCTCATGCTGTAGGCTTGAGAGGTGTCAAACATGTGGCCCACAGGCAGGGCGTGGGAATGACTAGACTGCAATTACCAGAGGAAAAACTTGATCAGGAAAAGTAGCATAAAAGACCTCATGGAGTATGGAGGATGATTGGAAATGGTGGTGGGCTAGTCACATAGTGAGGACAAAGGATAACCAATGGACAAGTTATATGGCCCATTGGTCTCCAACAATGTTGAGGTCTAAAGGGGAGAACCCCAGCATATTGGGGGACTTTCTGGTTCAGATTTTTAGAATAACAGACAAGAATCACACAAGAGGAATAGTATGGTTGGGTTTTGATTTGAATTGGAGGAAGTATTCACATAGGGAAGATCATGGATCCACCTAAACATGGAGATATGTAGGTTTCCTGGGAAGCCATACTGGAACAACCCCCAACTAGACACATTCTATTTGTTTCCTTTGACACAGAAATTGAGAAAGTTTTCCTTTGGTAAGAACATGTGTCTTTGAATCTCTGCCTGGGGCCCAGGCCTGACTTAAATAGTGACGTCAAAAGGGGCTTTTCTGATGTCTCTTAGCCCTTTTGGTTAGTTGGCTCACTGCCCCAAGCGTCACTGGATCAGTTTAGATGAGATGACTCCTGAGGTCACTAAGCTCTTTGGCACAGAGATGACCTAAAGAAAAATGCCTCCTCCCTTCCAGAAAACCAGCCTCGTTTTCTGTGAGTCCTAGGAGCAAAGATCTCATCATGGAGATGATGATGATGAGACTGGGCAGGTCCCTTCAATAACAGGATTATGAGCATTAATACTAATTAAAGAGTTTAGTGGGATATTTCAGGGATGTGCTTAGTTGTCAGTCGCAAAGGGAATTGATCTCCTAATTGCACAGGTTCCAAGTTCATTGCCAATCCCTTTAAGTTCTTTTGGTTTTTCTTAGATTGCCTCCTCTATGTTGGCCCGTTTTCTGTCTAGCAGAAGAGAAATCAAAATCCCTTTCAGCTGGCTGAACTCAGTGCCAGGCCAAACTTTCCCTGTGACTGGTCATGAGCAAAGGAGGGGCAGGATTGTAAAATGCTTTCTTCCCACCTGTATACATTTTGAAGACTCACACACACTGCCTTATTTTGCAGGAAGAAGGAAAAATCAAATTAGGCTTTATCATTATATTATTATTAGCTTGCATTATAGGTTTGCAAAGCACTTTTATGTACTTGATCACGTTTGTTACAAAAACACTGTGAAGTAGGTATTCTCATTATCCCCATTACACAGATGAGAAAATTCAGCCTGACAATTGCAGAGGACATGGGGTATGGCTGCAGGTGCAGCTACTGGAGACCCAAAAAAGAAAGTTCTGGGAACTAGTTCAACATCAGAAACTGATGAATTTATCACTGGAAGTGACAAAGAATGGACATTCACATCAGCTTTGCTGTTATACCCTAAGGACCTTTGAATTTGACTTAAAACCTGACTCTTGATCTGAGCTGCATGTGTTCTGTGTGGGTTAATTTCTCATATTTGAGGCACTCTCTTATCTCTGCTTTTCCCAGGTTCACATAGTTCCCTATTCAGAGATAGTGACCTTCATTCAATTTGCCTTTTGTGGCCTCCCCTCTTCCTGTCAAAGCCCTAAAAAGATGGGAGTGACCGGAGAGATGGAATTTTGGTGAGTTAATGTTTTATTTGCTTAGAGTCAGTGTGAGAACTGGTCTAGGAGTAAGGAGGCTCTGGTTCAAATCCATCTCTGACATATATCAGTCACTATGTACTGCCTAAATGACCTTAGGAAAGTTGCCACCTCTCTGTGCTCCCAGGCAGCTCTGAGTCTACTGGTTGCAGAACAATCCTTGACCTGCACTGGTAGAGGAAATTTCTTCACTGGAGTTCACTTTAGTAAAGATGTCACAGAAAGAAGCATTTATAAGGTACTTATTATATGCCAAGTGCAGGGAACATAAACAGAAATGAGGCAGCCCCTACTTTCAAAGAGCTTCCCTTCTGAGGACGCAACCTATACAAAGGGGTTCAGCTGTAGGGTCGGTAGATATGACAACATGGTAGATGGCAAGGCTCAGGATTTCTTAGGGTATAGCAGATGATCACATAGCCATATCTGGCAGGGGTCCTACTGGTCTGCTGGGCACAGCAGCAGGGCACATGATGAGACCCAAAGATTAGGGCCTGCTGGCAAGGTAGATCATAAGGCTTGCTAAGGGTCATACATTATAATAAAAACCTTGTGGTTGATGTCTCCTTTCTCATTAAAGGGGTGTGAGCAACTATGTCTGTCCAGTAGCAATGGATCTGGAGGATGTTGAGTCTATGACCGTTGGGAAGGGGAAATCCTGCTGGGATGTGGGTAGACTGTGCTTCTTCTCTCCCTAACTAAATCTCAGCTCCTGGAGCAATGACAGAATCAGAATAGTTATTCAATTAATGTTCACTGGTTATTCCTCTCAGAGAAGCCCAACAGAGGCTCTGGGGTCATCATCTGTGCTTGACTGAACTGGGGAAAGGGGAACCTTTTCCCAGAAAGCCCTCCAGGGAGGGACTAGTGGGAGTCGAAGGGACTACGTGTCCACCTCCCACCAAGGTCTCCCTATTGATAAGCTGCCAGGAATGCAGGTGGCCTGGCAAGAGATCTGAGACTGTATCCTTTACAGACTACAAAGTATCAGGCATCCATCCCTCTGGGGCATGGAGTGCAAGGGCCAGGAGGAGAGTGACCATCCTCAGATCCCCAGCCAGTGTACACTCTGTGACCGACGCCCAAGGTTTGTTCAGCTAATTCTACATCTGCTCTGTCGGCCCCACCCCCGTGAGAGGGGGAGTGGAGCTACCAGCCTCTGGGAAGATGGGGGAGTGAAACCATGGAATAAATACCGTTGTGATGGATACCAAGAGGAAAGCCAGACCACTTTACTTAAATACAGTTGGGTATTTAAGACCTGGAAACAAGACAGAAGAGTTTTCCAAGAGAGCAATTAGACATGGATCTAGGTCAGGAGTTTTTAACCTTGGGTCTGTGGACCCCCAAAGGGTTTGAAGACAGACTTCAGTGGGTCCATGAACTTTCACAGGAAAAAAGAAATACAGTGCATCTATATTTTGAAATAATTGCTTTCCTTTCTAATCTCAAGTATTCTTTTTAATGCAGTTAAAGACAATTAATCTGAGGAACCCATTAAGTTTCACCAGAATGCCAAAGGTGTCCAAGACATACACAAAACGTTTAAAACCTTCTGGTTTAAGTTGAAGGATATAGCCATTTGTGAATGAATGAATGAAAAGGCTTATTATTATTTCTTAGCACTTGTTTATTAGGAATTATGTGCAAAGTACTATACTAAGCACAGGGGTTAAGTGTAAAAATGAAAAAACCTCACCTTCGAGGCCCTTACATTTTAATAGGAGGAGGTGATGCTAGTGCAGCCATCAATACAGAGGTCGTAGAAGTAAAGTGGAGACCCAAACCTGGAAATGCAGAGGGTGACCATCATGAACTGTGTTCTTTCTCTGCTGCAACAGTTGCAGATGGCTGCCATTCTCTTTCCTAACCAAATCTGTTTAGGTGAAATAATAATAATGGTTAGCATTGATATAGCACTTCAAGGTTTACAAAGTACTTCATATGTATTATCTCACTTGATCCTCACAAGCCTAGGGGCTTTTGTTATCCCTGTTTTACAGATGGGGAAACTGTAGTTGTGAGAGGTTCAGTGACTTGCCTAGGGTTGACTTGAGGAACCCTAGAAAGTCTGCTTGTCCCCAAATAACTTCCCTCTGCCTGCTGCCTGAATTTCTCACCCACAGAATCACGTTTCTAGCCCTGGCAGTGTATGTATCCTTGTTAAAATGCAATTGTGCTACCTGGAATCATAAACAACCCAAATGGTTTTGTCAGAACAGAAGGAGAGGGCAGGGCCTTTGGGCAAGGACAAGGAGATACAGATAAGTTTTTAATGGAGAGAGGGAGGCTGACCAGAGAGACTTCTGAAGATGGCTCAAGCATGATGAATCCTCAGTGGGAGAGCGTGGGTAGCCCTCACATAGAATCACACAATTCTACAGATGGAGAATGGTCCACTTCCTACCTGATACATGTGTCACCTCCACCGGATCCCTGGTAATTAGGCATCTAGGGGCTGTCTAAATAACTGTAAGGATCTGGAGCTTACTGCTTAAGGAGACAGAACTTTCTGGACAGCTGTTATTGTTAGCAAATTCTTTCTTACATTGAACTAAAGTCTGCCTCTTAAATAATAGTGATATTAAACACAAATTAACCTAAAAACAAAAGTAATAGCTAACATTTACTATGTGCCAGGCACTGTGCTAAGCACTTTAAAATTATTACCTCATTTGGTCCTCCCAACCCTGAGAGGTAGGTGCTACTATCATCCTCATTTGCCAGATGATGAAACTGAGGCAGACTGAGGTGAAATGACTTGCCCAGGATCATACAACTAGCAAATGTCTGAGGTCAAATCTGAACTCAGATCTTCCTAACTGTAGACCCTGCTTTCCATCCACAGAACCACCAGCTGCCCTCTGGTGGCAGCTGCCACTTCTGCCCTTTTATTCTAGTGCTGGTCTCTGGAGCCACACTGACTCAATCACATCCATGTTCTATATGATAGCTCTTCAGATATTTTATGATAATAATAATTGGTTATTATTAGGATGTTTCATCTGTCCTGGGCTGACTCCACCTCCACCCTCATCACACATATTTATCTTCTCAAGACCAGGATGATTCCTTCATATGTCATGGTTTCGTTTTGTTGTTGGGTTTTTTTGGGTTTTTTTTTTATTTTGTCTTCCTCTGGAGATAAAACCCTTCTCTTTTAAAATATGGTACCAGAATTATGTTCCAGATATGATCTAAGCCATCTAGAAGTCAGTGGACAATGGCTTTTCTTGCCATTTTGCTTCCAAGACAGTATTAGCTTTTGTGACTGTCAGGTGATGACTGAGTTTGCAGTTAAGGGATGGGGAGAGGAAGAAGAGAAGAATAAGCATTTATGTAGTACCTACTACGTGCCAGGCACTGTGCTAAGCACTTTTTTACAAAACTAAATTTGATCCTCATGACAACCTTGGGAGGTGGATGCTATTATTAACCCCATTTTACAGATGAGAAAATCAAGGCAAACAGAGGTTAAGTGACTTGCTCGTATACTTCATCAGTGTCTGACTCTAAATCTAAACCTCAGCACTTTCTGAATGCCTATTCCCTCCCTCCTCACCCTTTGATTGCAAATTTGATATGAGTCATCAATATGGCGCTTGATCAACTAAGACCATAATATTTTTTAGATTATTTTCACATGAACTGCTATGCAGTGTGAGGTTATCTATCCTGTACTGGGATAAATAAATGATTTGGGGGGAAACTGAATGAAGAACTTCCCATTTATCCCAGCACCTACCTGTCAGTGGTAGGTTTTAGGGACCTCAGAATAAGAAATCTAGGCTCTATGGATTTCTGGATTCTATGTTTTTATATTTCATAGAATTATAGAATTTCAGTTAGAGGAAAATTAGTTCCATTTCCAACTCAATCATTAGCTGGCCAGGAATCCTCTCTCCAAATATCCCCCAAAAGAAGTCACAATTACCTCCTCTTGAAGCCCTTTTGGGATGGGGAACCTCCTGCTTCCTGAGACAGCCCACCCATTTTCAGACTGCTGTAATTGTTAGTGGGTCTCCCTCATATTAGTCTAAATCTGTCTCTGCTACTTTCATTTGCTGCCCTTTGGGGCAAAGTCAAACAAGTCTGATCCTGCTTCCAAGTGGTCCCGGTTCAAACACAACATTTATCAAGTACTTACTGTGTGCAGAGGACATTCCTGGTTACAAGGACCATCAGGAACAAAAGTACAGAGTCTGGATGCTCTCCAGTGGGAGTTGTACTGGGAGGGTGGACCAGGTTGACTAGACTAAAAAGTATATGGAAAGGAGTAATAGCTAGCCAACACGCAGCTAGGTGACACAGTGCCTACTCTGGAATCAGGAGGACCTGAGTTCAAATTTGACTTCAGACTGGTATACTACCTGTGTGACTGGGCAAGTCACTTAAGCTTGTTTGCCTTCTTCTGTAAAAAGAGCTAGAGAAGGAAATGGCAAACCACTCCAGTAATTCTGCCAAGAAAAAGAGTTGAAAACAACACAACAACAAACAGCTAACCATGGAAAAATGGAGAGGTATCAGATTGTGTTGGAGTTTGTGATAGGCAAAGGTATTTGAAAATCTGGAGCTATGAAGGTCTTTTTGAGAGGGAAGTGATATGACCAAATTTATCCATTAAAAGAGAGTGTCCTGGTAGTGGTATGAAGGACGATTTGTGAGAGGGAACAGAGGTGAGTACAACCTCCCCCGTGGCAGGAGGCTATTGCCATAGTCCAGGAAGGTGATAACGAGAGTTCATATCAGGGCGCTGGCAATGTGCCGGATGTGAGAGATGTTACAAAGGGACGAGCCCAGGAGTCAGGGCTCTGGGCTCTGACTCCTGTTCCAGACACTTAACCTCAGCTACATGATTAACCTCTCTCAGTCTCAGTTTCCTCATCTTTACAATGGAAATAACAATAGCATTGGATTGCTGTGAGGATAGAGTGAGAAAATATATGTAAGGCAAGTGGCAAACCTCAAGATGTTATATAGAATAGCAACTACTACTCAAGTTGGAAAGGATAGAGTTTGGGAATTGTTTGTATATGAAAGGAAAGAGTCAGAGGTTACAAACACGGGGGACAGGGTGAATGAAAATGTCACAGACAGCAGTAGGGAAGTCCTCAATAATAGAACTGGAAGCAGCTATGGAGATTTTCTGGCTTAACTTGGTCATTTTCCAGGTGAGAAGTCTAAGGTTCCTCCTAGGGGATTTAATACTTTCAACTCTGGGGCCTCATAGTTCTAGATGGAGAGGGAGAAACATGGCTTACCAAATCCATCTGTCCCCATTGATGCTTCATTCCTGTGCCTTTGTCCTTATCTGGCCTGGCTGATGCTGCACCATACTGAGCACCACTAGGACCCTCCATCTGTCATTTTAGCTGAGTGACTGCCTCACCCACTCACTTTCTAGCTGGAACCATGATTAGATCAACATTTCCATTGCTTCTGGACAGGTCCTGTCAATCCAGTCCCCCAGGGTTCCATTCATTGGCTTTCCAAACTAAACACCCCTCCTGGTCATTCATCTCCAATATATGTTTTCTTCCCATGTTAAAAAGTGAATTCCTTGGAGTCAGGGACTTTATCAATTTTGCATTTGTATCCACAGGGCTTAGCACTGTGCTCAGCATATGATAAGCATTCTTCATTTATTTATTCATTCATGGAGATGAGGGGGCCATCTCCAGTCATCCTGATCTATATCTGGCCACTGGACCCAGATGTCTCCAGAGGAGAAAGTAAGGCATAGCTCTACCTCACTTAAATCCATTTCACTTCATGGGCATCATCTTCCTGATGTCATGGTCTTCTTCAAGGATGAAGGACAAACAACAAGGAGATGAAATTATTTGCCTAGGTTTACATTAAGAGGTAAGTGGCAAAGCCAGGATTCAGTTTTAGGTCCCTGCCTCCAAATTTAGTGCTCATCTCATACCGTTCCGCCTCAAAAGTCAGGAAGAGGGTCAAGATCAAGGGGGTGGGAAATAAACTCAGTTTGAGAGTTCTTGAAGTTTGAGGGGCTACTGAAACTCCCAGGTCCTTTACACATTGTCTAGTGACACCTCAGCTACCCTGGCCTTGTCTACATTGTTCAGTTTTCCATGAGTTTTCTGATGGAGATCCTCTAATCCAGGGACAGAGAGGGTAGAATTGAGAACTCCTCGAGAGCACCTGGGAAGAGGGAATCAGGGATGGCTTATCCCTTTACACGTGGGGCTTTTAAAGCACCATGCAACTTTAGAGTTAGAAGGGACCTTTGAGATCTCATCCTACCCTCTGAGAGGAAACTGAGGCCTGCCCAAGGTCACATGGGCAAAGTGGACAGAGGCAGATTATGAACCTGAATCTTCTGCCTCCAACTACAAATTCACCAGACTTTCTCCTTCCACCATGCTCTCCCTCACAGTTGTCCATTTGCCTTTCAGAAGTGGCTTGGTATAGCTGAAAGGATGTACAGAGTGTGGAGGGACTAGGCTAGGCTAGGCTTAGAGTTGAAAGATACCTGGATTCAAATTCTTTCTTTATCACTTATTTGCTGGGCCACCATGTACAATTCAGCTCCATAACCTCTCCTGAGCCTCAGCCTCCTTATCTGTAAAATGGGGACAGTAATACCCATAGTATCTCCCTTACGGGGCTGTTATAAGGATAAAATAGGCACAAAACATTTTGCAGTCTTTAAAGTACTTTGTAAATATCAGCTGTTACTACTGTACATATTCATTCATCCTTTTAAGGGGGCTATTGCCTCCCTACCCACTTTCTATGGCCTTGAGGCCTTATACTCCTGTGTGTTCTTAGTGCCTCACACAGGGCAGAGCCCAGAACAAGAGTTCAAAGAATCTTGTCTGGGATGATCAGCACTTAGAGTCTGCAGCAAAGAATCTGGAATTTAATTTGTTGTCTACAGATCTGTTTTCTTCATTTTTTCCGTGTGCTCATCTTGTCTGCCCCAACAAAATTTTAGGTTTTACAGTGTCCCAGGGGTCATGTCTTATACTTTAGGGTATCTGTCACAGCCTAACGTTCTTTCTGAGTGCTCTGGCTAGTTAATTAGTACAGGTTGAGCAGATGGAGAACTTTCAGTAAAGAGGACTGTCAGGTGAATGGGCTGATTTCACTGACTACCCTACAGGGCTGGTATGAGGAACAAATGGACAGATGTGAAACTGCTTTATCAAAAAAAAAAAGTCTTATTATTATTAAACGTCTTAACATGATACTTTAACCCTCCTGAGTAAGCCAGTCAAGCCAGAGATCTCCGTGGTCCATTTAATTCTGAAAGACTATCCATGCTATTTGCATGTAAAGGGAAGTAAAAGGTAGCAGTCACACATTGGGCCAGCCCATTCAAATCAAAACCAATACAGATTGAAGCCTCAAGGTCTGAAAGTATTACTTGTTAATTCCTTCTGGTTCACCTCCAGCTACAAATGATGTTGCCTCCTTTACAGCCTTTATCCCCATCTTACCTAGAACCTTGGACTCTGCCATTGGGACACTGAACTCTGATGGGTAAGCATTTACACTATCTTTCCAGGAAACAGTCCTAGGTGGTGAAGTAGATAGAGTACTGGGAGTGGAAAGAGAAAGACTCATCTTCAGGAGTTCAAATCCAACCCTAAACACTTATTTGCTCTACTACCCTGGGCAAGTCACTTAACCCTGTTTGCCTTAGTTTTCTCATATATAAGCTGAGCTGGAGAAGGAAATGGAAAACCATTCTAATGTCTTAGCCAGGAAAATCCCAAAACAGGAATCATGAATAGTCGGGCATGACTGAACAATGAAAAGACATTTCCCAGCCATCAATATATTATTTCATCTCCTTTTCTAGTTCCCCTTTATGTTTTGTCTTTCCCAATTAAAAAATGAGCTCCATGAGGTCAGGGACTGCTTGTTTGCTTATATTTGTATGTCTAGGGCTTAATATAGTTCCTACCACTCTGCTAGTTAAAGCATTGATCAGTGCTTTGTTTATGTATCTATATATCTTTTTTATGCAAAAACATCATGGGACATTTGCCAAAGACACAAAAAAATGATCTCTGGACTACTGCCTTCAGCTTGCACTCTCACTCACAAATTGAGTCCCCAAGGAGGCAACTGACCACTGTCAGGTTTTGGGAGGGGGAGCGTAATTCTGTGGGGATATACTAACGATTTAGCTCCTGAGCACCTACCAATGTACTCCCCATTAACAATCAGCTAGCCAGCTTAAGAAGCTTTTAGCAACAGTACGTGTTAAGCTGGTTTAGTAAGAGTTGTTCATACAAACCATTCACTCCACAACCGTGGGACACGCTGTCTCTGAAATGCACAAAATATTCACGGGAAGTATGAGCTCAAAATCATGGTACACTGGTAGTGAGACATGCCTATGGGATACACGTGCTGCAAAGGGTAACTCACAGCTTGGTACTTTGAAGTCCATTCTCTCTGTCAAGTCCTCACACAGCTCCCCTTATTTATGTGGATCATCTCTCCTGACCAAGTGAGGTCCCCAGAAGGGCTACTTTGGGGAATCCCTAGCTGTTAGTTCCCTCTATTGTGAGATGCCATATTCTCTGAAACTCTTTGCTCCCTTGGGCGACTTGCATGGTAATGTGTCTCTGCACTGATTCCTACTGGTCTTGTCTTTCTAACAACAAGATGAATGAGGGTTGGGAGGAGAGGATAGAAAATTCCTCTCCCTCTCCCTACTTCCTGACCTCTGATATGAGTGAGAAGGTCTGCTTCCTTGACTCCCAAGCTGATGACCTGAACCTGTAGTCCTCCCCACAGGTGCACTGGGGATTTGCTGAAATTCCTCCAACTATTTAAAGTTAGAGAGGGGGTAGATAGCTTGTTTATTCAGTCTTCACCTTGTTCCCTTCTTGACCCAATCAAAGAAATTCATACCTCATAAAGAGATCACAGAGCATAAAGGAATCTTGTTCACACAGCAAAACTCCATCATATGTAGTCACATTCTGTCATTATGTCAGCTATGTTCTGAGAAAGTTGAAAACCAGGATATATATACATATACATACATATATATGTGGGAATATGTATATATATATATATATGTATATATGTGTGTGTATACACACACAGGAATATACAGGCCTTGGGTATATTTTAATAACAAGTTCTCAAAATTGGATTAAGGATTTTACACATAAAATTACATGAATAATTATAAAGAAATTTTCATTGTTTTTCCTCTTTTGAAAGCTCAGCCTGATAATTAGAAGGGCTCATTTTTCAAGTCAGGCCCTCATGGATTTTTGTTTTAGTTCTTCCTTCAGCCTGTTGATGGTAGTGTCCATATGAGCCCTAGAGTTTAGTTGATGATAGAAACAGCAAAGTATATAAAAACTGAAAATTTCTGAAGTTTCAGATGAATCATGAGTTCCTTACTTGATGTTCTTTTCACGGAGGAAGCTAGACGGCTCAGTAGAGAGGATGTTGGACCTGGAGTTAAGAAGAGGTGAGTTCAAATTCAGCCTCAAAAGCTGGTAAGTCACTTCTTTTGGTTTTAATCCACTGGAAAAGAAAATGGTAAACCACTGCAGTATCTTTGCCGAGAGAACCCCACAGGTAGTGTTGGCATGCTGTTGGTCATAGGGTTATGAAGAGTTGGACATAATTAAATAACAATCTGATATTCTTCTATAGCTCCATTGTTAATAGGATGAGAACCATAAGGTCTGAACTGGTTTTCATCACATGAACTGGAAATTGGAAAAACAAATTTAGCAAGTTGTACTCAATTGTATTGAATCTTGTGACCAGCAATTTTAATAGAATTACCTAGGAAACTCTGCAAGTGACTTGGAATCAGAGAAGCAGATCCACTAAGAAACACTTCTGTCAGAGCTAGACAAACATGGAGGAAGGGATGAGAGCAGGCAGAAGAACCTTTTATTCGGGCCAGACGAAGGAAGGTTGAACACACACACACACTCACAGAAAGAAAGAAAAGAATTTGGTATAGAAATGGATCAAACTGAATGGGTTGGGGGTGGGGGTACATGGCAATGAGATAATGCTCAGAAGGGAAAACTGTAGTCCTTAAAGCAAACCAAATTTCCTGATCCTTAAAGGGAGATTAAAAGGGGGAGGGACAAGGGAGAAAGGAAACAAAAAAACTGGAATCTAAATGGAGTACCTTTCAGGAAATGGCTGAACAAATTGTGGAATAGGAATGTTATCACTGTTGCATCATAAGAAATGATGAAAGATAATTTCAGAGAATCTTGGACAATATGAACCGATTCACAGTGAACAGAACCAGGAGAATAACTGATACAAGATTAACTCACATAGTAAAGAATTAGAACTTGGAAAGACGGATGAACTTTGGTCAGTGCAATGACTAACCCACACCAAGAGGACGAGCATTATCTGCCTTCTGACAAGAAGGTGACAGAGCCAAGCACAGAGAGAGACATGCAGTGTGCGGCTTGGACAACGTGTGGACTGGTTCTTCTTGATTGTGCTACTTTGTTCCAAGGGTTCTCCTCCCCCCCCCCCCCACCCCCCACCCCCGGCCTCTTTTCAAATAGGAAAGAAGGGTTAGCAATAGTGAAGGGGGTGAGGGGGAGGGAGAGAGAGAGAGACAGAGAGACACAGAGAGAGAGAGAGACAGACAGACAGACAGAGACAGACAGACAGAGAGAGACAGAGAGAGGAGAGAGAGAGAGAGGGGAGAGAGAGAGACAGGGACAGAGACAGAGACACAGAGAGAGAGAGACAGAGACAGAGAGATAGAGACAGAGAGACAGAGACAGAGAGACACAGAGAGAGAGAGACACAGAGAGACACAGAGAGAGGAGAGAGACAGAGGAGAGAGAGTCATTGAAACTTTTTTTAAACAAGAAAGGAAACAGAAGGAAGCTCAAAAGGAAGCATAAGCAAACAAGGCAATTTTGGAAATAATATATATATATATACCTATACACACACACACACACATATATTAAAAGCAAATTCATGGAGTTCATGGTTTCATATAAAATCCTCTTTTGGGGTCATGATATATATATGAAAATATTCTTTTTAAATTTAAGTTCAAGATTAAAAAGATAAGAAATAATATGTAAAATGAAAAAAAAAGAATTCACTCTTGTTTTTAGCCTCTGATGCTGTTGCATTTCTAAGATTTCCAATGAGGAATGCTACCTAGCACTCTGCTCATATTGTTGGCCCTATCTCTTGCCAAACCTGTCTGCAGCATTTATTGTATTAAGGGAGCTTTTGAAATAATTATTGGTATAGTCCCAAGTTTTGTGTTAAAAATATCTTGTTCTATTATTCTCATAAGCCATTAAGTTGTCAATGAAATTTTATTGTTTCAGTGAAAAAAATCGCTGTCATGTGAAAATAAATAAACAACGTTAGTGACTCCATTTTGCCTTTATCCACCATTTTGTGAATCTTAAGTTTCAGTTGTTTTTAAGTTGCCTGATTTTGGATAAGTTACAAGATTGCTCCCCCTCCCAAAGGTCATCGGACTTAAGGAATGTCACAAAACTACCCTTTTCACCTCAGTGTCTTGATCTCCTTCATCAATAAGAAGCCAGGTGTCTCAATCCCTATAATTTTTTCCTGTTTTTTTGTTATTTTTTTACTTCCTCCAAATTGTATATTAACTGTGTAGAAACCAAGGTTCTGGGTCATTAGCCACTGAGAACTTTGGCCCTGATTTGTTTCTGCAGCCTTATGCTTTGCTAAATAAGGTCTGGATAGAAAAAAAAGAAACAGCCCTCCCCCTTCCACTAGCCAAACTGAATGCTCTCTGTGCTCCGTTCTTAATCTCCATCTCCTATGCCTTTGTTCATTCTATCCCTCATGCTTATACAGTGCTTTCCCCCTTCTACGTCAAATTTTTCCCCTTCATTCAGGGTACCTTCAGGTTCTGTCTTCCCAAGAAGCCTTCTCTGGCAAATTGCCTTTTCCCCCTCAGATCTCTTATGATACGTTGCCTGGACCTCTCCTTCATACTTATTTCACTCTCTTATGTTTAGTGTTATTCTTTCATTCCTGTCTGGGATCTGCCCCTGTATCTTCAGGTTTCGTTCTCCACCATTTTCCAGAACCTCTTCCACTGTTCAAGATGCCTTCAACCATACGTCCCAGCATCCTTCTTGCTCTAGAAGATCCCTCCACCTCTATATTCTCTACCTCTGATTAGTTAGTTCCTCCTGGAAAATTTATTTTAAGGAAGGGTCCAGGTTAGCCATATTTACTCCTGATTAAATAAATGATAAAAAAAGTTTATCTGTCTCACAAATCTATGTTCATTAACTGATATGAGGAAAAGCTAAAGGCATTAAGAAAGGGAAGCAGCTGTGACTAACTAAATGCATATGGAAGAAATCCAAAAAGATCATCATGGTGTAGTCCACCCCTCCCACCCACCTCCTCACCCTACAGTGGAAAGGATCTCAGAAGACAACAACAACGAAAATCAGCTGAGAAGCCCAGCATGTACCAAACCAGAAGCTTCCATTCACACTTCTTTCGAATTGTTATGCAAACAGTCTCTGTGAACCCAGGATTTCTTTGATGGTAAAGGAAGAAGAGATTAGGCAGAATTTTTGCAGATAGTTTTCTTAAAGCAAAGCACATCTTTGTCATCCAACAAACTGGGAGAACATCGGGGCCTGCTCTTAATATTACTTATTGATTTTTTTTCCAGGTTATTTGCCTCAAATTTTTAGCTCTGTCTTAGAACATCACATTCTCCAAAGACTCAAAGTTGCTGGTGACCCATATGTTAATGGAGAGATACACAGTTGGAGATGAGTAGAATGCAGCATATTTCCAATGAAGATCTAGGCCCTGGAAGCTCCAATAGGGGTGTCAAAAGAAATGAATGACCAAGAAGGGAGATAGAAAAGATGACAGATGAAAAGTCTGAGCACTGCACTGAGACATGCAAAATGTACACAGGCCTAAAATGGGAGGAAAAGGGTCCTGCCAGTACCAAAATTTAAACTACAGCACAAACCAGTAATCACCAAAATTATTTGGTCCTGGATAAAAACTAGAAAAGTTGATCAGTGGAAGAGATTAAAAGTACAACGTCCAGAAGTATTCAACACAATCACATGATGTTTGTTAAAGCCGAGGTCACAAACTACTTGCATAAGGACTCACACCATTCAACAAAAACTACTAGGAAAATTGGAAAGCAGCACGGAAGAAGTTAGACATAGATCACCATCTTACATCATATACCAATAAGGTCCAAATGGATTCTTGACCTAGATGGAAAAGGTCAGATCATAAATAAGTTACAGAGAATGGAAGGAGATATCTTTCACAATTGTTCTTTAAAATTACAATCTACTTTTTCCATCAACAAAAATCTACCCTTTTGCCTTCTCAGCATCTTCTCCACCCTACTTGAGAACTAAAGAAAAGCAAACCCTGTTACAAACACATAGAGTCAATCAAAAAAAGTATTTGCCTCATTCTGCACTCTGAGTTCTTCATCGCTGCATCAGGACGGCAGTGCGAGTTTCATCATTAATCCTTTGGAATCATGGTTTGTCATTATGCTGATGAGTTCCTAATTCTTTCAGAACTGTTTGCCTTTACCTTGTTGCTATCATAGTACAAATTGTTCTCCTTCTATTGATTCAGTTTATAGAAGTCTTCCCAAATTTCTGATATCATCCCCTTCATTATCTCTTACAACACAATAGTATTACATCACATTTATGTGCTAAGTTTGTTCCTCCATCCTCCAATTTGTGGAGACTCCCTCAGATTCCCATTCTTTGCCACTTTAAAAGAGCTGTAAATGCTTGTACATCCTTAGAATTTGTTTTGCTTAGGTCTCATCCCTCCCTTGATCTAGCCTTTTAATTCCCCCTTCTTCTCTCTTCCCTTTCTCTCCTTTTTCCTTATTAAACAAAATTGTGTGTGTGTGTGTGTGTGTGTGTATTCTTTCCTACTTTAACCAGTTCATACTAGAGTGGGGTTGAAGTGTGAGCTATTGCTTCCTACTCCCTTCTCCTTGTTTGTATAGATACCTACTTGTGTACCCTAATTATGTGAAATAATTTCTCCGTCCTTCCTCTCCATCCCCCAGTGTCTTCTTCTTTTCCTCCCTTTCCATTCTTCTTCTAAGATAATCAGAACATAGCAGAGCTATTCCCAGGCTTTGTCTAATGCGACTCCATCTCTTATCCCTGATAATAGAGCTCAGAGGAAAAACAAGTATCATCTCCCTGTATTAGAATATAGGTAATTTATCCTTGTTTAGTTAATCATCATTGTTCATTCTTGCTTCCTGCTTTATGTTACTCTTAAACCCTGTGTTTCAACTTCAAGATTTCTATGCATCTTGTCTTTTCATCGCAAATGTTTGAAAGGCCTCTATTTCATTAAAATCTGATTTTTTTCCTCTGTAGGATTATACTGTTTTGTTGCATAAGGATATCTTAGCCCATATCCTCTTCCTTCTGTAATATGGTATTCTAAGTTCTCTAATGTTTTATTTTAGTGACTACTAAATCATGTGTGATTCTGATTATGGTTCCTTGGTACTTGCATTCTCTCTTTCTGGCTGCTTGCATAATGTTTTTCTTTGACTTGAAGCTCTAGATTTTGTCTCTGATGATTCTGGGAGTTTTCATTTTGGAGTTTCTTTCAGGAGGTGACCACTGGATTCTATTTCCTCTTTGCCCTCTGATTCTAAGAGATCTGGGCAATTTTCTCTTACTATTTCCTGAAATGTGATGTCTAGGCTTAGATTGTTGTGCCCAGGACAAAGGACAGTATTCTAGATACTGTAGATACTATAGATATTCTACAGACAGTATTCTGATCAGGGCAGAGCTGAGCACAACTCAAGGCTTCTCTCTTAATGCACACTAAATTCACATTCATTTTTTGACTGTCATGTCATATCATTAACTCATATTGTATTTATATCCCCAGCACCCAGGATGGTGCTTGGCACATAGTAGGTGCTTAATAAACATTTAGTGTTTGATTGATAGACTGAAATCCCCAAAGATTGTTCACACAAAATGTTGTCTTATTATATCTCCCTCTTCCTATACTTTTAGAATTGATTTTTTGGAGCCAAGTGTGGGCCTTTGCCTTTGTGTTTATTAACTTTCAGCTTATTAGTCTTGGTCCAGCATTCCAGCTTTTAGACATTTTTTTGGAGCTTGTTATCTGATCTACCTCCTAATTCTGAAAAAACTTTATCAGCATTGCTATTCATGTCTTCTTGCAAACTGCTTATAAATCATCGAATAATGAAGCATCAGGGAAAGGTCCAGTTTCAATAGAGACTTTCCTCTAGGTTCATATTGACCCTTTAATGACTGTACTTCGAGTCCAGGCATTTAAGGAATTCTGAATTCACCTACTCTAGCCTATATCTTTCCATCTCGTTCAGAAGGACAGCAAGGGAAGCTTTGCTGAAATCCGAGCATAATGTGTTTACAGTATCACCCTGGAGTACCAGTCTAGTAACTCTGTCAAAGGAGGAAATGGGATTGGTCTGACATGACCTGTTTTTAAAAGAAAACATCTTGGCTCTTAGTGATCCTTATTTTCCTCAAACCATCTCTTTAATAATACTCTGGAGAATTTTGCCAGGAATTGAAGTCAAACTCACTGGCTATTGTTTAAAGACTCCACCCTTTTCCATTCTTTAAAAATTGAGACATTTGACCATTCCCACTCCCATAGCACCTTTCCTGTTCTCTTTGATTTTTTTCAGAGATCATTGTGTGGCTTAGTAACCATATCGATTCATTGTTTTAGGACCCTGAGTTGAAGCTTCTCTGGGTCTGCTGGTTCAAAATGACAGAGAATAGCTAGAGGATGAAAACACTCCCTCTTTTCTGTTCTCTGCATTCATCACTGGTCTCAGTTCATTCTTGGGTTTAATGCACTCTAATGTCACTCTTTTGTAGGAATCATTTTATTTTAGACTTTGAGTTTGCAGTTTACTAGCTAGATTACAGAGTCCTTTCTTTATTTTGCTTCTTCTCCTTCGTGCCTAACACAATGTTTTTTCCATAGTTGATGCTAAGTGAATGTTGTCCACTGACCATGGACCAACAGGCTCTTTAGAAAATGAAAAGACCAACCTTAAGATTACCTCCTAATCAGCAGCTGTCCAGGAGAAATTGCATGATGCTTGAGGGGAATGATATCAAATGAGTGGATATTACAGAAGTTGCAGGTTTATTTTTGTAACATTTTTGAAGACCACTGTCACTTCCTCCCAGTTCTTCTCTTCTCAAGGATAATCATCCCTCCTTCTTTCATTGATCCTTACACAGAATGGTTTCCAGTTTGGTCCCCATTCTTCTCCCCTCTCTGGATGCCCCTGTGTATGTTAAGACCAACATTTGGAAGAGGGAATAAACCCTTTTTGCTTGGTCACAAAATGAGAATAGCATGCAGAAATTTGACATCGATTTCAGCTAAATATGACGGAAATCATTTTGTAGAGATTAGAGCTGTCCAAAGGTGGAATGTGCTACCCCAGGAGATCTTAGCATTTAGAGATCATCCGGGTTAATACCTTTGTAGCTGGAGGCCCCGGGGCAGCCTAGAGATATCAGTAGGCATTGGGCATTTTAGACATCAGGAGTAGGATTATAAGTTCATGAAAAGGGCACCAGAAGGAGCCCAGCTCATTCCTGGTTCCCCAAACAATTGCTGATTCATAGGCTAAGAGGTTAAGACAGAATTTTTCCCACAGGTATATTTTCCTATGGAAAAAAAAAAGGAAAAGGGAACCATCTGGGATAAGGAAGCCTGCCAATTATGGGGACCTGGACTATTTCCCCAGGTTGTAGAGAATCTTCTAAGGAGGTCCAGACCTCAAGGTCTGGCAAGCTTTGTACAAGGGATGAACTGAGGAAGGGCTAGAGACTTAACTGTCATTGTGGCTCAAAGAGGCCCTTTGTTGTCCCCAAGCTGCCTGTCAGAACGGTCCTGCAATCTAGGGAACAGAAAGTGTTCAATGATTTGTCCCTTGGGGTTACCATGTTAATCTCAATGTCTAAAAGGCCTCTCAGTACTGAGACTAGAAAGCATTGAAGCCTCTGCCATTGCCTCCCAATAAGAAAGAGGTGAAACTTCCATTCCAAAGGGCAGTTACCTGAGTATCTGAAAGGATACTGCCCCCTCAGCATCAAGTATGGCATGATCAGCTCAAGGCCTCCTAATACTTTCAAACAATCAGTAAATATTAAATGCTTACTAGATGCCAGGGACTGGACTACAAATACAGAAAAAGAAAGACTCTCCCTGCCCAAGAGGAGCTTACAATCTAATGAAAAGTAAAGTATCAAGGGAGAAGGACCAGAGAAGGTACCTGATACAAAGGCACAGTGAAGAAGACAGAGAAGACCCAAAGTAGTGCACCCAGGTAAGAAATTAAATGCCCAAGCTAAACTCTCTCCTTAAATGGAGACTGGGAGCTCATGGACCCATCCTCCAGTCAGAGACTGAGGGTAGTGAGGGGTGGAGTCCTAAGGCTGATGAGAATTAGGGACAAGTCGGGAGAAGTCTCCTGGATCTGCAGCCCTTCCAGATTCCTTCCCAATTCTGACTTTTCATCCCTGAAACTCAATGCTCCCCATGACTTGTATCTCAGCATCCTTTTCGTCGAGAGCTCAGATAGCCTAGTTAGCACTACAGTAAATAAAGGCAGGTGTCATTGCTGTCCCCATAATAGGGACTACAGATTTAAAGGTAGAAGGGCTATAGGTGGCTGTTTAGTTCAGTGGTTCCTAAGCCTCTTAGAGATTTGAAACAATAGTCCAAGGCATTCCACTAAAAATCCTTTAATGGTGCCTTGAGCAGTAAATAATTGTAAAGAGTATTATGAGCAGTATATTAAATTACCCTGGAGGTACATAACACTTTTTTTTTTAAAGGGGTCAATGAAACAAAAGGTATTGGGAACCACTTACATAGTTGAACCCACTCATTTCATAGATGGGGAAACTGAGGTCTATTTTCACTTGGGAGAGTTGGGCTCTGAGAGAGAGGAAGTGACTTGTTCAAAATTATATCAGTGGGCATAATAAGGCAAAGGCATTCCTACCCTATTATATGTGTCTCCAAACCCTGCTATGACGTCAAGTGAAGGAAATCTGAGGGTCAGAGTGGTACAGCAGAAAAAACGGTGGACGATGGAGTCGGGAAGACCTAGACTCAAAACCTGCCTGACATTTATTAGCTATGTGACTGTGAATAAGTCCCTTAATCTTTCTGAGGCTGTTTTCTTTTCCAAAAATAGGAGAGAATGCCTGTGATGTCTGCCTCACAGTGGTGGCATGACAATCAGATGAGACACTTTGCTATATACATATCAGTTATTCCTCTTTTATAGATAAGTTAACTGAAGCCTGGACAAGTTAAAGTCACTAATGTGTCAAAGCTAGATCTTGAATTCATAGCTTCTCACTCCAAACCCATCGTACTTTATGCTATACCACAGCTGACTTATTTTTTATTTTTCAATACATATGCTTTATTGAAGGGGGGGGGAATCTTTTATGTCATGCAGGAAAAGATGGCCACCTTTACAAATAAGGGAGATCACTACCCTAGATCATTTTTTATTGTCTGCTTATTAGACCAGTCATGTATCAATATAAATAGATGAGGCAGTCTCAGAAGCAAAATAAAATTTCCAAAAGAAATTTTTTCGGGGTCTTTTCATTCTGAGGTGGAGCTTAATTAAAGACAGCCCTTTCCTGTTACTTGGAGAACTCCTCCTCCCCCTCCTCCCCTGCACAAAGGGCATTTCTCTGCCCTGGGAGGTCCAGGAAGTAAAGGCAGAATGTCCTCTTCTTTAGGTCTGCCCCTTCTTATAAAGGCGCACTGGTTCTTTTGGTTTTGTTTGTTCAACACAATTTAGACTTTTAATGACTATGGATAAGTGCTACATTTCAGGGTTTGCATACCCTGAGGAGGTCAGACACATGCAGGCTCCTTCATTTTCTCAGATGCTTTCTCATCTCTAAAATACCCTCCATTATCTCCTGTGGTTGAAGCCATGTTCATTGTTTTCTGCCAAACTATCCAGCTTTTCTGCCAGCTGCAGGACCAGGGTCTGCTGGGCTGGGTCTCTGCTGTGTGTGGGCTCTGTATGGTACATTCACACTGTCTGCGTTGGCTGGGCCAGAGAGGCCAGAAGCTCTTCCCCAGTGATTATTTTGCTGATTAGGGTGTGACAGTAGGCAGATTCAGCTGGAAGACATCAGACAAATGTTTCCATGCTAACACAGTCAAAGACACAGCTGAAGGTGAAAAGATAGCTATACAATGACTTTTCCTAGATCTTTCTAACTAGCATGGTAAAGACTTTGGAACAAATCCCAGACCTTACAATTCATCATCTCCTTAATAATAAAGCTGTGGCAAGTTTCCAGTCATCCCTCTTCATGGTTTCAGAAGCTGCTACGACATGTTCCCTCATTGACTCAGGTGGACCAAGCAAGAGCTCTGTCACCATTATTAGTGATGGAACTGTTTGCTGCTGATTATGTACCTCTGGGCATCACTTTCATGGGCTGCCACATATGAGATTTCCAGGAGCACAGCAGATAGCAAACAGACATATTCAAGCAGCTCCAGGTTGATATATAAAGGGAAGAACACCCAGCTCCATATCCTCCAGCTCCTGGTTCTGCTCCTGCAGGCTTCTGGGCAGTAGATTCTGTCCCAGCCACTCCTCAGCATGTCCACTGAACTGAATGTCCAAGAAGGCATTGTGTGATCCTTCATTAAACTCTGATGCAAGGCACAGATGCCCAACTGTTCAATTGTACGTTATAAAGGCTCTGCACCGAAGAGTCTGCATGGTGAATGTCATCTGGCAGGTGTTTCATGAGCATGAGGTCCTGACCTTGTTATCAGCGAGAGTGAAGGGCATGGTGGCAGGTGTGGCAGATGATTACACATGTCTAGATTTGGTCTGTCTGATGCTTGGCATATTTGTACTTGCGCAGCCTCTTCCCTCAGAACAGCTGAGAACATTTTCAGCCTGATCCTGCTCTGATTTTGAGAACCCTGCAGAGGAGTAAGCTGCCACCAATGGACCATATAGTCAAACTTGTAGTAGGCATGGTGCACATGATGAAGACAGATATGGCAGATCTCCTCAGTTGTTCCTTTTTTCTACAGATGGCACTGCGCACACTCAAGTGATGGCACAAACATGGGCCTCATCCTTGGCTTGCTCCACATACTCTTGGGAATGAGCATCTGTGTTCTGTATGATCTTGGTCAACTCTTTATCCCTCCTTTCCACCAGAATTGGAATGCAACTACAGACATGAAGTGACACCTCAAAGTTAGATGGGCTCTCACTTTCTTGCAGGATATTCTCCCCAACAAAGACATTGGTGTTTGCAAACAAGACGTCCATCACCTCGCTGATGCAGTGTAAGTACTTCTGCCATATCTCTAACTTTGCATATGTGGCCAGGCTGGGGTGGCCATCAGAGGGAG
Organism: Notamacropus eugenii; assembly: GCF_028372415.1. Lineage (NCBI taxonomy): Eukaryota > Metazoa > Chordata > Mammalia > Diprotodontia > Macropodidae > Notamacropus > Notamacropus eugenii. The sequence goes on along the minus strand of NC_092873.1, from coordinate 462,883,049 downwards.
AAGCAACGAGGTTGAATTTGATCTTAACAGTCCTTCCCTAGATTATTTTCTGCTTCCATCAGAACCAGCAGGTGTGGCAGTTCAATTTGGGCTGCACAATTAATTCCACAAGCTTGCAGGATATCATTCAGCTTCTTGACCACAAATTGAAAGGTAAGCTCTGTTCCCTTAGCAAATATTTCAGGATCTACAGTGGCACCACTACTCGAACCCTTTTCCACATCCCACCATCATTATCTTCCTCCTCCTCCTCATCCAGGGGCTTAGATTTGGCCATGTTTTTTCTTGGCTTTGTTCTCTTGATTCTTCTCTGCAGCTTTCTCATCTGTGGTGCTTTCTTTTTTAAGGAATTTGGAAGTCAGTAAGGTATATTTCCCATCATTCTCCTCTGAGTCAGAGTCTGAGGAAGTAGAATCTGAACCCCAGTCTTCAACATAGTCCTGATCTTTATCCTCCATCTTCTTGAGGAACTTGAAACTTTCCCCATGGTGCCTCAGATTTCTTTGGGAACCTTGTGGCACTAAGAATATCCTCATCCTCATCTGAAGAGGAAGAACCTTCTGGTCTCCTTGTTTCTCTTGGCATTCTCATCTGTAGACTGCCTGGCTTCTGCTTATAGTCAGTGATCTGGGCTTCTTGATCCTGATTATATTTACATATCTTCTGACACACAGGACTCGGAGCCTTGGCACGGTTCTTGTTCATCTTCTTTCCCTTCTTGCCTTTCTACAGCACATTGGGATGGTCTTCTAGGTCAGCAAGGATGCAAATGTAGAATCAGGGGACAACCTTTTTGTCCCCAATGCTCTGGGCCTTTCCAAATGCCTTTCCCAGGAGTTCAAATCCTCAAGACGTTTAGTGACACCCTGAATTTTCATGGATGGTCTAGATGGTCTAAATAGGGTTGATCAGCAACTCAAACCTTTTGTCCTTAGCACTTCAAACAACCATTTGATGTCCTCCCCATCCTCATTCATCAGCAATGGCTATTTGCCATAGTTGTCCTCTCCATGGGCTTGGGTACCAGCTCTTCCCTAGACACTTCCCTGGACAAATGATTCTGACTCATCATCCAGGCTACTGGTAAAAGTAAACAGCGACACGGCAGCAGGTGTTCAGGAGGTGACAGACCAGATGGGACATGGATGTGGGCTAGACCAGCTTGGCCAAGGGCATGCTGTTGAAAGGTGACCTCTGAAATGACCACAGTGGTTGTTTGCTGAACTACATATCTTTGTCAACTACAGCTTCCTGGCCCAGAGAGCCACCATTGTAGTGGACCGCTGCCTTCAGGTCATGGATGAACGAGAGCTGATCCTCCCTCTCCTCCTCTCTGTATTCTTTCTAAGTCCTCCTCCTTTGATCCATGGTGGCCTCCTATATTTATTTTCTTTCAAGCCCTGGGCATGATGTCAATATTTATTTTAATGGATGCTCAGGATAATTATAGACTAGTTCAGGGACATCTCCACACTGGGGCATTTGGGAGTAATGTGCCATTTGTGTATATTTTGATTTCAGGTGTAAGTTCTCTCTTCCCTTCCAATTACTTACATTTTTCTGCATCTCACAACTCCTTATGACCCCGGGACTTAGATCTGGAAATGACTTCCCTGATCATCTGTTCAGCTTCTCATTATGCACATGGGTAAACTGAGGCAAAAAAAGATGAATCAATTTGCCCATTCATCTAGTCATAGCAGAGCTAGGAGTAGAAGAAACCAGGACTTCTGACTTCAAATGCAGCTTCTCACAATGTACTATCTCTCACCTTCTGGTGTACCATTTGCTCCTGGCTGTCAGCTACCTTGAGACAAACGGACTATCTCTCTACAAGCCAGGTATCCCTACTGAATAAAAGGTCATACCAGAAAATGACAATACCCACTGGAATCTGGTTGTACTGAGTCACAGAGAAGAAGATGCCTGTAAGTAGAGTGTAAACAAGAGTTTCTCCTCCAACAATGCCTCCTATAGACCATAGGCTCCTAGTTTCCACTGGTCAGCCACATACTACTCCCATGACCAACTACTTTCCAGTCTCAGCAGTTCAACCCTCTTTCTCCTTGGAGAAATGCAAAGGAAGTGGTCCAATTGGAAAAATAGCAACTATGAGGTACTATGTTAAAATGGCCAGAACACTGGATTTTGAATCCAGGGCTTGGATTAAAATTCCACCTCTGATATTTATTACATGTGACCTTAAATTGACCTCCAAGGGCCTCAGTTTTCTTGCCTGTCAAATGAGGAAGCTGGACTACATGAATCTTGAGGTTCCTTCCAGCTCTCACTTTATAATGCCATGCTAAGATTTCTAGCTATAATCCTCCATGCCAGACCGATTACAACAACCTAATCCACTAATCTTTGCTTCCCATACTACTGAAACAGAAAGACTGGACCTGTATTGAGTTTGTTCTCAGTCCACAAGGTATCCCCACAAGTGAAGGGGCAATTGTCAGAGCTGTAGAAAGATGGAGTATATAAAGTCATCACAGTGCTAATTCACACACCAATTGAAATCTTATGAACTTGGTCATACAAACAAAATGGAATGAGGTAGTTCTTGCTTGGGAGGAGGAAATCCCCTGGAAGTGAAGCTTTAGGGAGGTGCAGCACATAAGCCACTGTTCAAATCAGGAGGGGTGGACTTGACTCCTAATTGTCTAAACAGTGCCTTCCTGGTAGCTTTAGTAGAGGGTGTTGGGAATTACCACTTACCTTGGTATTTATGATGCTACTGGCTGGTTTCTGTTGATGAGGAAGTAACATTCCAAGAGTAGGGGTGCAGGAAAGGGCACTCCCTCTGCCCTGAAGGCTCTCTATTACTCCACCTTGTTGCAATCACTCATGATAAAATAGGCTGGAAAGCTGGAGGGAAGAGACAATTGTGTACTCTCATTATAGGAAAAACAAATCTTTTCTGAGTTGTTCCTGGTATTTGTCATAGATGAGGCATCTATGGCAGGTAACAATGAATATGTCCTATATACTCCTGTTTATTTTTATATTTCCAGTCACTTTTCATAGAGTCACAGCACCCCAGACTTGGAAGAGACCCTAGAGAGCATCTAGACCAAGCCATAGCTGAACAAGAATCCTGCCAATAATATACCTGGCACCTAGTCATGTGCAGTTACATATATTGTCTCATTTGATCTTTAGAGACACCCCGTGAGGAAGGTTCTATTAGCCTCATGTCACAAATGAGGCAACTGAGACCCAGAGAGGTCAATCTGTCCAGGTCAAATAGTAACTGAGGGGGGATATGAACTCATGTCTTCCTAACTAGGATCAGCACTCTATTCACTATGCTACCTAGATTACTTGCTGGTGCAGTAGAAAAAGCATACATTCTGGAGTCAGAGGATCTGAATTTAAATCCTGACTCTCATATTTATTCCCATGACTTGGAGCAAAGTCATGAAGGAAAAAGCCAGGGGATAGATGGACGAGTTGATTTCCAAGTTCCCATCCATGACCTTATTAAAAAGATGCCTTCTAGCTCTCAGTCAATGACCCTGTGATCCTTGTCTAGTCACATTTGTTTCTAAAAAGTACCAGAAGGGAAAGACAGAAAGAAAAGAGGATGGAATCTATGCAGTCTTTTTCTTTAAGAATTTTTTATTTTTTTCTCAATTGCACACAAAAACAATTTTTTAAAATTCGTATATTTGTGTGTTCCAAAACTCCCCTGTCCCCTTGAGAAAGCAATCACTTTCATATAAATTAAACATGCACAATCATGCAAAACATTTCCATATTAGTCATATTGCAAAAGAGAACACAGAACAAAAAAAACGTTATGAAAGTATGCTTTGATCTGCATTCAGACTCCTTCAATTCTTTCACTGGAGGTAGACAGCATTTTTCAACCTAAGTCCTTCAGAATTGTCTCTACATAGATTTGAGAAAGTCTCTCTTTTTGTTGAGTTTTTTAAAATTAGGGGTTTTTTTAGTTATCAAGCATTTATTTTTTTCTCTCATCTCTCTCATCTCTCTCTCTCCTCACTGGAAAAAAAAAATAATGTCCCTGTAACAAATAAGTATAATCCCAATGTTAACCATGATCAACAATGTACATCTCATTCTGCATCTTGAGGTGGGCAGCATTCTCTTTCTCATCAATCCTTTGGAATTATGGTTGATCATTGCCTTGATGAGAGTTCTTAAGTCTTTCAAAATTATTCATTTTATAAGTCTGATGTTAAAGTATCAGTTGTTCATCTGATTGTGATCATTTCACTCTGCCTCAGCATACATCTTCCTGAGTATTTCTGAAATTGACTTGTATTTGCATTTCCAGCTTGGTTGGACTTGACTGCTTAGGAAGGAGAGGTATAGCTAATTCCATTAAAACTCTCCAAACAACTCCCAGGCTGGCCTGGCCTGGTCTGCCTGCTGGGAAAGGAATAAAATGCCACTCTATCCTATTTGCTTCACAGGTAACCTGTCAGAAGGGCCTAATAGCCTAAGAGGACTCTGTTCTGAGTCTGAACCTCTGGGAAAAATAACCTACCTGAGCTCATTCCTTCATGATTAACAAACTCCTTTCTCCTCATACCCTTCCCTATCTCAGCGATTGACTCCCTGGCTGTCGTTACTCAAACACATTCATTCCTCACTACCCACTCCCTTATTCCCACTCCACTCAACATACTTCCCCCAAGTCTCCCTCTAAAGATACCCAATCCTTCACTATGCTCTCTAGAATGTCTGCTCCATAAGTAACAAATTTGATTTTATCTTATACCATTTGCTTTCCTACTCCTTCCATCTTCTGTCTTTCCCTGAGACCTGGTTCCATCCTGGTGACACAGTATTCCTGGCCACATTCTCCCCTACTGGTTGCATGTTCACTCATCTCTTCCCATCTCATTTTCCCCCAGTCCAACTTGTGGAGGTAAGGTAATTGGAATACTCTTTACTTCCCCTATTGCCATTCTCAAGTTTTCCTTCCTCTTCATCTCACATCACCCAGATGCTTTGTGTCGCTATATCCTCCTTTGTTCCTGTCTCACACAGAGATGATACTTCTCCTTGCCAAGACAAAGCCCTCTACATGCATAAGTGATCCAATTCCACCCCATCTTCTCCCTCTACTAGATCCACTCATCTTCAGTCTCTGCCTACTGGCCACTTCTCTCCTACTTACAAATATGCACATTCTCCCCCATTCCCATCCTCAAAAAAATTGCTCACTTGATCCATTCATCTATGCTAGGTAACATCCAATTTATGACTAAACTCCTTTAAAAGGCCACCCACTTCCTTTCCTCCTCTCACTGTTTTCACAATCCTCTGCAATCTGGTTTTTAGCTGCAATTACTCTCTCCAAAAATACCAATGATCTCTTAATTGCCAAACCCAATAGCTTTTTCTGAAGAATCACATATGACTGAAAAACAAAACAGCCTTTTTAAAAATCCTCCTCCTTGATTTTTGACACTTGATTACCCTCTACTCCTTGACACTCCCTTTTTAGGTTTCCATGATAGCACTATTCTCTTGGTGCTCCTACCTCTCTGGTCACTCTTTCTTCATCCAGGGTCATATCCACTAATGGTACGTGGACTCCACTACTCTGTCCTGGGCCCTTTCTCCTCTCCCTCTATACCATTTCTTCTGGGTATCTCAGTTGCTCCCATGGATTCTATTATTGCCTCCATGTTGATGATTCACAGATCTACTCATCCAGCACTAAACTCTCTCCTAACCTCCAGACTCACATCTCCAACTGCCTGTTGGACATCTTGAATTGTATGTCCCATAGACATCTTAAACTTAACATGTCTAAAACTAAACTCTATTATTTTACCAAAGAGTTCTTCTGAGGATCAGATAAAATATTTGCAAAAAGCACAGAACTTGGCACAAAGTCAGTGCTATTTAAAATCTTATTCCTTTTCATCCCTCCCTTCTTCCCTTCTTTTCCCTCTTTCTTCTCTTTCCTTCCTTTTGTATCCCCATTCCCTTTCTACCCAAGCTTTTCCCTCTTCATTTCTTATTACTATGGAGGGAACCACTCTCTTCCTGGTCACTCAAGACTGGACTTTTCAGTCTCTTACTCATATCCAATTTGTTGCTATACCCTGTGAACATTTTTTATTTTAGTTTTATGTCTTTTTTTACATCAAAATTTTCCCCAGTATCTCTCTCCCTTACTCTTTTCAGAGTCATCCTACGTAACAAAGTATTTTTTAAAAAGGAGAAACTATCAGTGTTGTACAGTTATATCCAACTCTTCATGACTCCATTTGGGGTATGTTTTTGTTTTTTGGCAAAAATGCCAAGCTGGTTGGCCATTTCCTTCTCCAGCTCATTTTACAGATGAGGAAATGGAGGCACATGGAGTTAAGTGACTCACCCAGGGTCACACAGCTAACAAGTGTCTCAAGCCAGATTTGAATTCAGGAGGATAAGTCTTCCTGAGTTCAGGTTCAATATTCCATATATCACCTAGCTGCCCTAAATTTAAGAAAAATCAGTACAACCAATCAGAACAATGGAAAAGTCTAAAAACATGTCATAGGCAACATCAGTAGACCTCCCACCTCCATGAAAAGGTGGGCTGGGAATACCCTTTTATATCTTTTCTTCAGTCATACTTTATCTTGGTAATTTTGCTACCTTCATTTGATGCTTTTGTGTGCACGTGACTATTCTTTCCATTAGCATTGTTGTGGCTATTGTGCATCTTTCTGGGAAGGTTCTGCTTACCTCATTCTGCATCTCTTTCTGCACTTCTCTGCATTCATCACATTATTTTTTAATATCCATTTTATAATATACATTACAAGGCTCCTAATCCTTTTCTACTTTAAATCTGTTTTAATTTCACTTATTTACAGATTAAATGTATTAAATTTTATATAGGTATTATAGCCTTCGGTGAAAATCTCACTGTAAAAAAATTGCAAAGCGTCCATTGACCAACTTAATTGTGAGTCAAGTTCCTTTCAATGGTAAAGATCTTTAAGGGTTATCCTCATAAATTTGTTGTCTGTTTGGATAGTATAAAATTATTTAATTTTACAAAGTTATTGAATACTTTTTTCAATTCTATTCATTTTTGGTTCATAATATATTTTGGATCCTCTTGGCCAAGCTAGTTCGATCTTTTGCTGACCCTACCTCATTCTGACTGTGTATAGTTTACAGTATACTTACATTGTATAGTTTTTTCATTTATACTTCCCCATCTAGACTGTTGATTCTTCAAAAGTAGGGATAATATATCACATTTATGCAGCACTTTAGGGATGTGTCATCATATAACACTATATAAAAGTGAGCTATTATTATCTTCCAAAGGGGAATACTTTTTAAGTTGGTTTCTTTAACTTTTTTGAGCAGCTTTGCACAAACCCTCCAGTCAGTGTCCTCTATGCACTAGTCATGCTTTCCAGCGAGTTGATGGGAGCGTTCAGCCACGGAAATAGATAAATGTCATCCTTCGTGGCCATTCCCTTTGCTTGCACAAAGATGAGAGAACAAGCAACTCCATGAGAGGAAGAACAACTTATCAATGTGAATGCTTGCTTGATAGATATTTACTCCAGTGAAACCAAGAGGAAATAATGTGTTCAGGCTCACCACCTCAGATTGGGAATACTTGTTTCAAGCTGAAGACAAAGATGATGTGTTAGCCTGGATCAAGACCGTCCAGGAAAGCAGCAACCTCAGTGAAGAGGTACGTTGTTCTGAGAGGGTCCCAGGATTTCAGTCTGGAGAGCCTTTATTTTATATGCCATTTGCTATAAAACTCCTGATGGTGAGGGGGAAAACAACTGCATCCCTGTTGGACTGTTCATCAAGAGACTGACTGTCACTATAGCTTCTCTGTTTTTTGTTTTCTCTCTAATGGGAAGATTATTTCGTAAGATTTTTTGTGAGGAGCAAGGAATTTTATAGAATCTCAGAGTTGAGAAGGACCTCAGAGATATTCTCATCTTGTTCATATCTGAGGGTAGAAACTCCCACCATATATCCCTGACAACATTTCCAGTGATATTTCCTTCCCAGGTAGCACATTTCTTTTTTGCATGCCTCCCATATTTGGAAGGTTTCTCCCTCTGTAGAACATACCTATTGGTCCTTGTTCTGCACCTCTCACACACACACCCTTTTCACAAAATAACCTTTCAATTAGTTTCAAACGTGTACTCAAGATAATGGACAGAAGGCACTGTGAAAATGCACCATTATTGTGGTTATGACCATTAACAGAATTCTGCCAGAAAACTGAGGCTACTTGGGAAACTCAAACCAAGCTAGTTCTATGCCTTCTCCCATTTTTGTCTGCTGGGGTAAGATGTTCTCAGCTCATGTTGGAATGCCACCAGTGAAAGAAACTTGCTGCTTAAGGCAGACATGTCTGATTCCTCAGGGGCCTGCTCTCACTTTACTAACTGTTGGAGAATGCAAGGAGGGAAGGTAAGAGCTTGTCTAGGGTTTCTTTCTCCTACTCAGGTTTAGAAAAGCTGGTGTTCTTTGTCCAAGGTCATGCAAAGAATAAGTCCCAGAATCTGAGTCATCCAAATCTTACTCTGCTGTTTTCCAAATGCTTTCTGTGTTTTCAAAAATCATAGTATCCCCTTGACAAATATGGATTGTGGCTCAACCTCTGAGGACTACAGGCCACACTCTGAGCCCCTGTGGTTGCAGAGCAGGAATCTATATTTGTTGAATGATCTCCATTCTCTGACAATATCACACATCTTTTCTGGCAGCCAGACTTCAAGAGCATCGAACAAAGAAGAAGCAGAGGCTGGCAAGGCCAGGAAGTTTCCTTCCTTACCAGAGCCTTGGTACCTCACCTTCAACTGTGGGCTGCTATCACAGCAACCAGTCCAAGAACTATGGTCATGGGTGGGGCATTAATCCATTCCACAGAAACCAGTCCAGGAACTGCCAGCCAGCCTTTGCAGGTACCTCTTCCTCTGGCCCTGAGAGAACAAGCTAGCTGGGCCTGGCCTCAGGTTCTCAACCTTCCTTACTTCCTCACCTGGAGAAAGCCCAGCTCCACCATTTCTTACAGTGTAGTAATAGTCCATTACATTCATGTACCACAATTTATTTAGCCATTCTGCAATTCATAGGAATCTATATCTCACCAATTCCTTGCTATCACAAAAAGTGCTATTATAATGTTTTTGATGAATATGTGAACTGTCTTCTTATCAATGCTTCTTTGTGCTCCAAGTCATTGTAGATATGAATTTTGACCTAGAATCTCTGGGGTTAAATCAATGGAACCTAAAATTTTTAGTAATTTTGTTTGCATAATTCCAAATTGCTCCCCAAATGGTTGTACCAGTTAATAGCTCCATCAACAATGCATTAGTATGCATATCATCCCACAATCCCTCCAACATATACTATTGCTGTTTTTTGCATCTATTCAAATTTGTAGGGTGTGAGGTAAAACCTCAGCATTACTTTGATTTACATCTCTCATTATTATAAATCTTTTGTTTTTCCGAATAAGTTTTGTTATGATTTTGTCAAGTTCTACAAGTATCCCCTTCAACTAGCACTATTTATTAGTTTCACATTTTCATTTTCTGTACCCGTTTCCAGAGAGAATTTGTTTCTTTCACTCTCTTCACTATCCCATCCTCCCTTTCTGTCTACTCTAGACCCTCTTTTTCTGGTTCATGGCCCCTATGCTTATCTAGTTCCTCTCTATTCTTGGCATTCCTCATCAAGTCAAAACTTCCACAGTACCCATGCTAGCTACCTATAAGCAATCTCTGCCTCTACTTTTTAGATTTTGCCTCCATCTTGCATTTTCCATTGTGACTCATTCCAAGGAAAATGCCTCTTCCTGAAAAGAGAAGACACTTGCCCCATAGCAGAATGTCTCTCCCTACTCCGATATCCCTGATTATGCAGCCCACCACTGACATGTATCCTCCTCTTGGTCTCCTCTTTTTCCCACTTGCAATGAAATTTCTTCCCTGAGTCCTTATGCTTCCACTATTTCAAGTGCCAGTTGACCCCAGGAATTTCAATTTCCCCTTTCCCAAGTCCTTGCAGACAGCTCCCAGTACGATCTCCCTTCACAGAACCTCTCTTCACTCACCACCAAAACAAGGCCACCTCTTATTTCCCTTTTTAATCATTTTCCCCATCTCTATGCCCCCACAGGCCTCCTCTTCTTGACAGACCAAGGGAATCACCTTCCTCACACTACAAGACCTTAACTTGACCAATTGCATGTCCTCCATCTCCACTCTCCACTTCTCCATACATCCTCCCATTTTGTAATTTGACAGCCCCCCAAAATGGATTCACGTGTAGGCAGGGTACCACAAGCTCAGTCTATAATGCTCCAGGCCTACCTCTCCACCATTACTGCCCTCTGACTTTCACCTTCATCTTGATTCCTTGCGTGCATGTCTTCTCTCAACATACAAGAAGCCTCTTCATGGTCCCTCTCCTGTCACTCTGTTATTGCCATCCTTGGCCACTATATTTATCTACCCTTGCGCTCTGTTGTCTGAGGAGTTTGAGAAGCAGATAATCTCTTTGGGCCTGGTTTTCTCTCTAAGAATGTTTCAAATTCCTCCTTGTTATTGAATATACATCTCTATCTATCTATCTATCTATCTATCTATCTATCTATCTATCTATCTATCTACCTATCTATCTATATCTATCTATCTGTCTATCTATCTCTCCATCTGTCTATCATCTATCTATGTCATCTATCTGTGTCATCTATCTGTCTATCTATCTGTGTCATCTATCTATCTATCTATCTATCTATCTATCTATCTATCTATCTATCTATCTATCTACCAGTCTGTCTGTCTATCTATCTATGGTTAAGCCTAGATTTGTAGGATAGGTCAGCATGAGCTGCATCTTCATATTCTTTTTATTGGCCCCTTTGTTCCCTGTATTAAGAATTTCTGGACATTTTTCTTGTATCATATCTTGCATTATGGTGTTGAGGTTTTTTGACTTTTCATATTCCTCTGGGAGATCTATGAGTCTGAGGTTGTCTATATGCATCCTGTCTTCAAGAATCAATATGTTTTGCTTATACAAAAATGTTTCCTTTTAAAGTTATTGTTTTTTTCTTTTTTCTTTGAGATTGTCCTTTACTCCTGTGAATTTATATTCTTAATCATTTGTTCTCTCTCTCTCTTTCTCTCTCCCCCTCCCCCACCCCTCTGTCTCTCTCTCTCTGTCTCTGTCTCTCTCTGTCTCTGTCTCTCTCTGTCTCTCTGTCTCTCTGTCTCTCTCTCTCTCTCTCTCTCTCTCCCCCTCTTCCCCCCACTCTGTCTCTCTGTCTCTATGTCTGTCTGTCTCTCTTATGAGACTTGCCACCATGGATTCAAATTTTTCTATTCTGCTAATTTCGGCTGTGCAGACCATACATTCTGCTCTCCCAATTCTCATTTCTCTTTCCAGCCTTTCAGGAGCAGCATGTTATGAGTCCATGCTCTCCTCAAAGTCCATGGGGTCCTCTGCACTGTAAGTTGTTGAATAATTTTCCTTTGTTTTGCAGTGTTTATTCATAAATGCCTCAATTCATTTACTAGATCTGGAGGCCATATTTCCTTTGGCTACTAATATCTTCATTATTGGTTTATCTGCTTATACTAAAGGTCTTTGAGTTTTCTTTCTCCTGAAATCATTGGTAATTTTAGTCTCTTTCCCCCTTTTTTCACCTATTGGTAAATTCCTGACTTTGCCCCCCTCTAATGGTGGTTTCCCTAGGGGCTGGATCTTAAAGCATCTCAGCTCCATTTCTTGCTGGGAATTCACATTTTAAGTTTCTGTCCCAGTGAGTCTTTGGAGGGACAGAACTGGCTGGAGCTGGATGCTGAAATCTCTCCTTTGGCCTTAATGGCCTACACACCCAGTGTCCTGTTGTGTTCCCTCTGTTCTCCTGAGCACTGCTGCATGGCTGCTATCCTAGCCTGGGCAAATTTCTGCCACTTGAAGTTTGGATCTCCCTGGTCCTGGGAAAAGGCAGGGGTCAGTTTATAGGGTTGAATGCTATTGAGAGTCCAGATATTACCATTACCTCTGTTCCTGTAGAGCTCTATTGCAGTACAAAGTGCCATCAATGCACTATCATGGTCTCAGCAAATTTCTACAGTTTGGAATTTGGATCTCCAAACACTAGAAAGAAGGGTAGGAAGGCTAGGGTATGCAACTACATGCTATTGCAAGCCCTTGGGTTGAAGAGTGCAGACTTGCTGCCAGGAGCATGGTTAGGGAATGGGGAGGGGTACTGAGTGATCATGAGTTATACATTAGTTCGTGAAATTTTTACTTTCTTTGGGTTCTGAGTGTCCCAGACCATGGAGAGAGCCATCACTGGCTCATAATTTCTATTTTGGAGAGGTTTAAGAGCTTATAAGCATTAGAGAAAATTCCTCTATTTTGTTGTCTACATAATATAGAAGTCCATTTTTATCTTTATAACCTCTCTTGTATTAACCTCCCCCAACCTGCTTACAAGGCCACCACTCAGATACAGGCCCTCATCAACTCATTCCTGGACTATTGCAATATCCTTCTGGTTGGTCTGCCTGCTCCAAGTCTCTTCCCACTCCTATCCAACCTCCACTCAGTTGTCAAACTGATCTTCCTAAAGCATAGGTCTGACTATGTCATCCCTCTAGTCAGCAAAATCCAGTGGGTCTCCATCACTTTCAGAACCATATACAAAATCCTGTGTTTGGCATTCCAGTTCTTCATAATCTGACCTCTTCCTCCTTTTCCAGTCTCCTCAGAGCAGGAGCTCTCCTACTCCCCAGAGCTCTGGGATGTAGTGATGCTCACCTCCTGGTTGTTCCTTTAGCAACATCCTTTATAACCCATCTCTGAGCATTTTCACTTGGTGTCCTCCTTTCAAGTCTATCCTCATCTCTGCATCCTGACTTCTTTGGCCTCCTCCACACCCCAACTAAAATCCCACCTTCTGTAAGGAGGTGATTCCCCTGATTATCTCCAATTTATCCTGTATGTATCCTGTTTATACATAGCTGTTTGCATGTCCCAACCCCCTCCTCCCTAATTACATTGTGATATCCTTGAGAATAGTGACTGGCTTTTGCCTTTTTGTTTGTTTACAGTCCCAAGGACCCTCACAGTACCTGGAACATAGAAAATGCTTAATAAATGTTTGTTGTCTTGACCTACAGTGCAGTAGGATTCCACTATATTCAAATACTATCAGTTGTTCGGCCACTCCCCAGGTAATGGGCATCCACTTTTTTTGACATCACAAAGCGAGCTGTTGTATATGTTTTTTGTACATATAAAAGCTTTGGTTCATTTTTTTTTTAGTTTTTTGGGGAGTAATAGGCCCAGTAGTGGTATTGCTGGGCCCACGGGTGTGTACAGTTTAGTAACTATTACAGCATAGTTCCAAATGTTATCCAGAATGACAAGAACAACTCACAACTCTATCAATGCTGCGTCAATGAGATTATTCTCCTGTCTCCCCTAAATTTGTCATTTCCCTTTCTGGTCCAGCTTGCCAGTCTGATAAGTGTGAAGGAGAAACTCAAGAGTTTCTTTAAATTGCGTTTCTCTAATTATTAGCAATTAATAGGAAATTTTTCATATGGTTATAATTAGCAAGAATTTCTTCCCTTGAGAACTACCTATTCTTATGCTTTGACAATTCATCAATTGAGAAATAGCTCTTGTTCTTATAAATTTTCATCAGTTCCTTAATAACTGATAAGACCTTTATCAGAGAAAGTTGCTACAAAGGTTTTTTTTTCTCATTTAACTCTTTCCTTTCTAATTTTCATTGCACTGTATTTGTGAGAAAAAAAACATTTTGAATTTTATGTATTTCCCTCCATCCTATTATCTTTCTGTTTCCTCACTTTGCTCTCTGCTACCTCTTCACATAGAAGATGGGTATGTGGCAGGAGTAAGTTCAGTGTGACCAATGCTCTATGTTTAATGCAAAGTTCCCCTCTTCCCTTCCCCTCACAAATCACAGGTTCCTAGCCTGTTTTCCTTTACTATTAAAAGTTATGATCTTCCCTATGAATTTAAACTTTTAACTTAAAGTTAAAGGTAAAATATTACCTTATGGATAATCCATCCCTAGATCTCCCCTTTCTCTTATTCTTGCTTTTCCCTTCTCCCTATTTCCTCCTATTTCTCAGAACCTCTCTCTCTCTCTCCCTCTCCCTCTCTCTCTCTGTCTCTCTGTCTCTCTGTCTTTCTGTCTCTCTGTCTTTCTGTCTCTCTCTCTCTCTCTCTCTCTCTCTCTCTCTCTCTCTCTCTCTCTCTCTCTGTATGTATGTATTCCACCTTCCTTTTGCTAGTTCAGATGACACAGGTGTTTAAGTGGCACACATTTCCTTCCTCATATCCTTCAACTTGTACCTCCTTTTATTTGAAGTAAGTTCTCTTTCTCCTTCTTCCTCTTTTCTTCTCTAGTATATGCCCTTTCCTTCCTCCTTCTTCCTTCTTTTAATATCATCCAAACATAAAATCACTCCAGGGCCCTCCATCTTTGACACTACAGTGGTTAAGAGATGCCTGTGTCATCTCTTCTTCCACCCATTAGAGTGCAAATCCTTACTCCTTTTAAAGTCTTGTCCAAATGCTAACTTGTATTTACCTTTTCCGTATTTCCAAATCTTTTAATTAGCTCCATTATTTTCATCTCATTTCACCTCCATTTCACTAAAGGACAGCTTTTCCTCTACACGTTTTGCTGGGTAACTTGTTCTTGACTGTAATCCTGTATCTTTCACCTTTTGGAATATTATATCCCATGCCTTCTATTCCTTTTTAGTTGTAGCTGCTAAATCTGCATGTGATCTTGATTGTGCTTCTTCAGGGCTGGCACACTTTCTTTTTGGTTGCTTACACCCAGAAATTCTGGATTTTCATTTTGGCATTCCTGGTAGTTTTCATTTTGGAGTTTCTCTCAAAAGGTGACCAACAGGTTCCTTTCCACCTATACAGCAACACGTTTGTAATTTATATTCTTTGACAGTTGCCTGAGAACATTAGGAGGGAAAGTAATCTGCCCAGAGTCACCCACCAGAGGCAAGACTTGAACTTGGGTCCTCTTGATTTCACAGCCATTCCTCTAGCCAAGCTGCCATGATCTCTCTCCTGTTTACACTCATTCAAAGTCCAGGGATAAAGGAGTTTGTGAACCTTCTACCGTTGGAGCAATTGGATTGATTTTGAAACCTCTACCAGGCTGCTTGGGGTTTTGAAAAGAACTTTGTGGGGATTTTATCCAGCAGGGCCAAACTAAACACTTTGTTCATGGTTTTTAGAAATCAACAGTAGCTTGGGAAATACTTTCCTGATTGTCTTTCCAGTTTTTCAGCCTTTATTCTTATAGTTTCTTTGATCTGGAAGGTCTTCTTAACCATCCTCAGAGACCAAACTCAAATGTCACCTTTTTCATGAAGCCAACTGCAACTACAAGTGACCCCTTCATCTCAGATCATAGTCCTCTGATGCATTTGACATGGATAGTCTCTCCAGTAACTCACACTACCAACCCTCCACGCTTTAGTATATATAGTCTTCATGAATTGCTATGGACCCAAAAGTTCACTACTTAGTGGTCAACTTTTTGGTGGATGAGCCTCTCCAAACTTATGTAACAGGGTACTTGGACAATAGATACACCATCTTTTCCCAGAGCACTACACAAATCCTTTCTAGCTTGCGACAAACCACTCATGCTTATGCCCTATTAATATAGTCTGGAGGAGTGAAGGTCACACCTCCATGCCATGATAGAGCATGGAAGAAGGATTTTAGTTATAGTTTATCCTCTAGCCTCAGTCTAATGTGGATTATAGCTAGCTTGAAATTAATACAGGTTTGAATAAAGTGAAATTCAATTTAGTGTAAATTACAAAAAGATACCATGTCACATTTAATGTGAGCCAAAATTCAATTAATGTGACATGGTATGAGCTTATTGAGTGTTTGAACACAGCCATGCATCCTCAGTCTACATTTGCCTATCATTGTGTATGGATGTGATGTACTTCAGCTGCATACCATATCAGCAACACTTGTGTTAATTTCTTTTAAAGAGCCTTTAACAAAATGGACAAAAGGAAGACTACTTCAGATGGGAACATTGCCAAGCATAAAAAAGCAAGATGCTTATTATTACATTAAGGCAAAAATTTTATGTAATTGAGTGACATGGTCATAGTCACTCTAAGATAGGGTAAGATGCTAGAATGCCTGAATCTATTATGGAATATTATGTAAAATGAAGGCAAAAATAAAAGAAAAAATGCAAAATTTCTTGAAATTTTTTTTTCCCATGTGTGTGATTTGCAAACAACTACAAGGAAGACAAGGGTTACAATGAGAGAAATGGAGCACCTTTTAGCCACGTGGATTAAAGATTGCAATAAAAAAGAAATGTTCCTTTTGGTAGAGTAACCATTCAGACAAAAGCTTCAGGTTTATGTAAGGCAGTGAAAGAAAACTTTTACTACTAATGTTGGTTGACCTGAATACTTTAAAAATAGTTCAATTGCATAATATTCAAATTATCAAGGAGGAAGGCAGTGCAGATAGAGATGCAGCCATACAGATGAGGACGTGGCAACTAAATGTCCTGATGTTTTGAACAAAGTAATCAGTGAAGGCGGACAATGTTTATCAACAAATTTTTAATGTGGATAAACAGGCTTATTCTGTTGCAAGGGGAGGGGGAATAACATATGGAACTTACATTTCTCAGAAAGGAAAAAAAACTCAGTCTGGATTTAAATTGTCTAGAGATTGCCTAATACTTTTATTAGAAGGTAATATAGAAAAATGAAACCAATGCTAGCTTATCAGTCTCGAAATCTTCACACTCTGGGAGGCTACAACCACTGATAACTTTCAGTTTTTCAGTTATCAAATAAAAAAGCATGAATGATTAAAAGTGATTTTGAAGAGTTGTTTTCAAGTTATTTTAGCTTGCCTGTTGAAAAATATCACAAGGGCAACAGTATTGCTGATTTTGGGTAATACCCCAGGTCATTCAACTGTACTTGGTTCATTGCATGAGAATGGGAGCATTCAAATTTGATGAGACACAGATAAAGCTCTCAGTGTCTACTAGTGTATATATGACAATTTAAAGAAAGATAAGACAGTTTGATTTATGCAGCTAAAATATTTTAAATGACAATAATTACATTTTTGTCATCAGTTTAGACTTATCTTTATATCTAATATTCAATGATTTTTAAATTTAACTTTTAAAGTTGTGCTTTCTATTAATTATTCTATTACTCTGTAATAAACTTGAATTAGAAATACATTTTGATTATTATCATGTAATAAAGAAAGCCTCATTTTTTAAAAAAAAATTTCATTGCATGTTTTTATTAGACTAGAACCGATTGTCATATTTTACATATATTTATAACTTTGAATAATGCAAATTTAAATAATGTGGCTATTTCATAGGACTCATTATTTGCTCTAATTGGGACATAATTTGTTGAATATGTGTCACCTTCCTTTCCTAGAATATTAGCCCTTAAAGTCAGGCACCCTATCTTCTTTATTTTTGTATACCCAGAACCTAGCAGGTTTCCTTGCACAAAAATAGTTTGTAATAAATGTTTGATGACTGAATGAAGGCATGTATATTTCAACAAATTAACAGCTTCACTAAAAGCATTAGATATATTTTAATTTGGGGCTAGAGAATATAGTATGAAATAGAAATATGTCAAGAGGAGGATGGGACTGATGACCTTTTAGGTGCTTTTCACTTAGAGATAAAGAAAGGCTATAGTGAATAAGAAGTGTGTCTTAAGTATTAACAACTGACACTGTGGGGTCCAGGAGCCTGGGGTGCTACAACCTTTTCCTCTCCACTAAGGACTCAGACATGCATATGGACCTGATTCAAAACTTGAGGCGCCTGGCCTCCAAATAAAGGAATGAGGTCTTCTTGTCTCATTGGCTTCTGTGTTCTTTACACATCAACCCTGAAACCCCAGGGGAAATTACTTAAAGATAGGTTTCAGCTGATGTCCAAGATCTACTCAAATGGGAGGAATAGAAAGCTACTCAACGTTTAATGTAAATCAGGTATAGGACAGCTATCTATTCCCTCCCCACAAAAGAAATGCTTAACAAACACAAAACCCACAAGCATGCACTGACAGAAAACTTCCCAAGCAAAATTAATAACATACTCTCCTGGGAGCAGGTTACTTCAAATATCAGTCCATGGTGCAGTCTGCAGGACTGTTGAATTAGGTATTTGACATTCCACTTTGGCCCTGCACTGTCCCAACAATTCCCTCCATTCCCATGTCTTCTGGCAAACCAGGCCAGAACTCGGGCTCATCCTCTTATTGGTGATCATTTTCTCCAAAAAGCACCAAAGTAATGGAAAAGGGTAACCCCACCTCCCAACCATATCTAACGAGGATTCAGATTCTCTAGACAACTAGAGCTCATGAGATGGTGGATAAGGCTGGATGTTTCCACAACTAATCAAAGAAACACAAAGCAAAATAGGCAGCTATTGCTCTAAAATACAATCTCAAGCTTTCTCAGGTAGGATATGTGCTTTAATTATCAAATACTCATAGTTTCCAAAAAGCTAAAGAGACAAGGAAGGGTCCCCTCCCCCACACCTTACAGGAGAGTTACTTGTCATACAGAAGAGTTGAAGGAAAAGAGAGAAACAGAGACCTGTCATCCCATTGTAAAGATCCACTGAATGAAATTGGGAGCCAGTCTCATCTGATGCAGACTACTGGGATGAGGGACCAAGGAACCACCTGGAGTTGGCTGTGTCATCCCGAAGAGATAAGCCCTCCATAGTTGAGCACATGTTTCCCTTAAATGGCCAGGTCACATTCATCTGTAGCTTTGTGGTAAAGCCCTGTAATGGTAAGCAAAATAGGATCTTTTGCTGTTTTTATTTTGGTATAATCAAGTGCCTCTGATTGAATCTTGCCTTTATCAATCAAGAGTCTTTACTAGGAGTAAAGTACAGAAACAAGAATTTCTTTAAGTAGAAACAGCATGTATAGTTGTATTGTTAATGTGATTAAAGGTCTTCCCCACCCATTAAGGGGCCTGACCATTAAGGGGAGCTTGATTAAGGAAGATTTGTGGAAAGGACCGAGCCTTTTACTAATGAAGCACTAGTTCTCAAGAGTTGTGATGCCCTCTGACTCTAAAAAAAGCTATAAATACTCTGAGTTGAGGTTTTACTTTGGGGTTAAGTTTTTGGTAAGGTGGTCTGAGTGCCAGATGAGGGCTCTGGGAAGCCGCTAAGGGCCCCCACCCCCAACCCTGGCTTTAAGAACCCAGATGCTGTGCTTCCCTCTCTGGTAAAGATGGTCAGGCAGCAGGTGAGGCAGAGGAAACCATGTCTGTTGATTACTTTAGGGCTTACTGCCTGGAACTGTTTGTTTTGCCAGATGAGGACTCTGGGAAGTCACTAAGGAGCCTCCCAGCTTTGAGAACCAAGATGTCGTGCTAACTATGGTTAGACAGCTGGGGTCCAATTGTCTGTTGATCGTTTGATTTCTCTGTATTTTCTTTGAAACTCAGGGTGTTGACTCCCTGAACTAACTGAATGATATATGTACTTGGTTAAAGAAATAATACATGTGCTTGATTAAAGTGATTGTTAACCCCTTGAAAGTTGTTTTCCTTTTATGAATGCAGATCTAAGAATCTGTGATAGAAGGCCCCCCTGTGCATGTTGGAGTGATTACTGCTACAAGCCCCTCTAGACTCAACTCCTCAGGTGTTCCATGGAGTGCATCTGACCTCCTCTCCTTTCTCTAAACATCATCTGAGTTTAAAATTAAGCCAAGAAATGTATTTCAAGAGAATGAGATTCCAGCAACACGTCCTCTAAAGAGAGAATTGTGTATAACTTTTGGGGTGAAAGGTTGCTATACAACCTCTTGAAAAGCAATTTTAGAAAATTTAAAAAGACAGGAAATATGTGGACTCTGTTCAAATACACAAAATGAAGGGAGGAAAGCAAAGAGGAAGTGATCACACCTGGCCAAATAAATTCAGAGAAGTTACCTGGACATGTAGGAAGACAGAACAATGAGACGTTATATTTATAACATTAGACAGGAAATAATTAAAGTGGAGTTCAGATTGTATGTGAGAAGAAAAGGAATACAAAGTAGCCAGGGTTGCAATGAGTACCAAAAGTCAACGCAGTCAGATAAATGAAGGGAAAACAGAATTCCCAAAGAACAGAGCTAGTGACTTGTGAAGAACCAACCTGTCAAGGACTACTTTGTGAGGAAAGTAAGCAGAAAGATATGGTATCTTTAGTGCCTTTCATCATAAGAAGGGTTGGTTGTGCTTGGAAGGGAGTCAGACTGTCTAATAAAAAGGTAGAAAATATGAAAGTAACCAAAAAGTAACCTATGAAACCTAATCTAAGTAGGACTTTTTGAATACAAAATCAAATGATGCCTGTTTAGGTGACCATGGTATCAGACCAAAACAAACTTATAAAAGAGGGAAACAAACCACTGGGATTATTGGGATTTAACACCAAGAAAGAGTAGAGCCTGGGAAATTCAAAGAGAAAGAGCCTTCCTTTTCTGATCATGCAGTGGCAATAGATGAAAGCAATTTTTCCAGAGTTGAGAAAGTTGGCAGCAGGATAAGGAAAATGAGCAAATTCCTGTCACAACAGGAAGGGATTCAAAAATATAAGAGGAACAATCCTGTGATCCTTTTCAAGATATCAGAGAGTGATGGGACATATTAAAGTAAAAAACATTTAAAGAAGAGGGCAAACCAAAGATTTTCAGAGTAGTGCAGACATTCATAGCTGTCGAGGCATACAACTCAGAGAAAGAAGTCTTTTTATATGAGGAAATTCAAACAGAAATAGTGTAAATCAAAGAAGAAATTAATGAATTGAGAAGAAAGAGTGATGAAAAAAGAAAAGTAAGACTCATCAAAAATAATGGCACTAGCAATTATCAGTCAAGGGTAATTCAATAGCCATGTATTGGGTCCACTGTGTGCAAAATGGTAAGATGGGCAAAATACTCACCCATTTTCAAGTGTAAAAGAGGAAGATGAAAAGATAATGGAGGGCTTAAAAGAGAGCAATGGACCAATAAAGTTTGAAATGAAAGACTGAATAACTCAAATGTTCATTATGGAACCTTTTCTGGGACCCAATGAGGTAAAGAAAGGAGACAGAGCTGTAGATTGATAATGTGGTCCAATTCAAGGATGAAATTGCTTTAACCATGATCACCAGAACTCAAGAGGCAGGTGCTACAATCTGGTTGCTAAAGGCAGAAGGAACTCCTTGGTTTGATGATTTTACAGCAGCATTCGTCAAACTTTTTTTAAAAACAAGTTTTTATTAATGTTATTTGATTGACATAATCTACATTTCTCAATGTATCCCATCCTCCCCACTCCCAACTCTGTTCCAAGAAGTCATCACTATATGATTAAAAAAATTTTTAAGGAGGGAAAGCAGCTCAGCAATCCAAGATATAGAAAATGTCTGGCACTAGTGATAGGTGCTTTTTCATATCTTTCTTCAAGGCCAAGTTCTGTTAGTTTAATTTTGATACATTCTGTTTTTTTATTATTTTGTTATTTTTTTCCATTTACATTATAGTCGTATATATTGTTTTCTTGGTCTTGTTTACTCATTGTGGCTTTTGAATGATACTCAAAAAAGGTTTTGTTGTCTGTTTTTCAGGCTAGCCATACAGATCCATTTGGGAGAGCCAACACTATGAAACAAAGAACATTAACAGTGTGTTTTATCAAAAGAAAATGGGAGGAGACTGGTTAACTGGAGGACTGGAGCATCACTCAACAGATTAGAGCTGTTTTGGTGAATCTAGCAAAGGCTATCAAGATTAGGAGAAGATATGATCATCACAAGGCACAGAAGGACACCATAAAGGATTGTGAAGGAGCTCATTGGTGACCTTCAACAAATCACAGGTAGATCAAACAAAGGATGGAGGTGGGAAGATAGTTATGATGTTCAGATGAAGAAAGCTATTGAGCAGACAAACTAGAATTTTCATTTTAAGACAGTAATGTGAAGATGTATGGAAAGGCAAGATGGCATAATGAACAGTGTGATGGAACTGGAGCATGTCGGACCATGGGCTCATATCCCACCTCTGACGCTTACTAGCTGTATGACTATGAGCAAGATACCTAACCTTTCTGTGCTCCAGGCATTTCTCTAAGATCTATTCACTAAGTTGTATCAGGCTTGGCAGAGGCAGCTCCCACACTCCTGGAATCACAGCTCCTTGGTATAGTGATTTTTTTTTAAATGGGTATGCTACCTCCCTCCCTTATTTGTAAGAGGGGAGGGGATTGGATAGACTATTACAGATACTTTCAAACATAGTCGATATTTGGGTTTTGCTGAACTGCTCTTTTTTTCTTTTATGTTGATCACTATAAGTAATTGTTCATCAGGTGGGAGGAAAATAACGTTTGGATAAGGTAATAATAAAAAAAACTATGCCAATACCAAAATAATTTTTTTAAGTGTGTGCTAAACTATTAAAATGTTATCAGCTCCCTATAACATTTTGTGGCAGCAAATCATGGAATATCTCCATCTTATTGCTTGTCCTTAGTTCTCAAATTTTTGAAGAGGACCATGATGACTTGCAGTTGAATTGGAATTAAATGAGGGAGGGCTTTGCAAAGTCACCAGACTTACTTTCTCCTCTAGAGTCATCTGGGTCCAGTAGTAAGATATAGATCAGGACAACTGGAGATGGCTCAGAATGTAGTGGGGGACCTTGGCCTTTTCATGCTAAGGTCTTCCCAGTTCTTACTTTGAGTGAGGCAACACTCATTCAGTGATTACACCTGGTTAAGAAATGAGCCAAGGCATGGTCCCATTGAAAAAAAACAAAATCAGTCTGGGAGAGGAAGAGCCTCAGGATATCTGACCAAAACAGAAATAATTACTATTTACATTCACTCTGAGTCATCAGGGCCCAAACAATTTCCACAAAGTGGCGCTTGGGCTAGGACCTATTGTTGACCAATCAGTAAGAGCCAGAGTGAATTGGGTCTAAAGCATGATTTTTAAGAAAGAAATCCAGTCAGTAAACCCCAAGATATCTTGCTAGGTTTCAGCCATCACAATTTCCTTTGTTTTGGGCAGAGCACCTGCAAGTAAGGGCATGATACCCCATGTAGACAGAGGGAGAGGAAGGAGAGAAGGGGAGGAAGAGAAGAGAGGAAAAGAGAGGACAGGAGAGTCAGAATTGTAAGCGATCCAAAGGGTAGTTGAGAATTGTCTCTTTGGTTGTAATTTGACTGTAGCATGTCACCGATGATATCTTGGATACAAGAAGTGGTATAAAAATGTCCACAAGGTCACTTAAACTTGTACAAGAGTTGGGTTAATCATGAAGCAAGAGAAGATAGCAGATAAACAGACCACATGTTGTACTGAGATCCATGAATCCAATTTTAATTTAACAAGCACTTATTAAGAATATATTATATGCAAAGCACTAGAAATATTCAAAAGGACCATAGGAAGATCTCCAGCATGTTGGGTAGGTCCTATATGGTAGATATAGGGAAAGGCATGGACAAGAATGCACAGGATAAGATGTGGTTAAGTTGCATCTTACCAGGAGGACCCACAGTGATAAATCATTGATGGATGTCATTACCTGTTCCATGGATTAGTGAAAGAAGTAAAACTAAAAAGGGAAGAAACCCAAGTCTATTTATGTAGCCCCATTGCCATGGGCCACAGTCTTTAGACTCACATAAAAATTGATGACAAAATATGAGAGAATTAGGGAATAAAGATATGAAAATTTTCTGTTTATATTGTGTCTTAAGGCTTACAAAATAATTTACATACTTAGTGAGTGGCCATCCCTTTCCTCTCTCCCTCTCTATTCCCTTACCCTCAACCCCACTTTTCTCTGTCTCTCTCCCTCCCTCTCTCTCTCTTTCTCTATCTCTCTCTCTGTCTCTGTTTCTCTCTCTCCTCCTCCTCCTCCTCCTCCTCCTCTCTGTTTCTCTCTCTGTCTCTCTCTCCGTCTCTCTCTCTCTCTGTCTCTCTCTCAGCTTGCTTCTCTCCTACCCCTAACATGTCTTTGCACTGGCAGAGGGGACAGCTTCTACACCTACCCTCAGAGTTCTAAGGGTAATCCTGATGGGTAGCTACTCTCCTAACGCTGTAGTTCCTGAGCCTCCACCAGTGTACTTTCCATTAACAAGTCAGCCAGCTGACTCAATTAACTCTTAACAAAAAGTATTTACTCAAAAGGCAGAGAAAGAATAATATTTAGTTAACACATTGTCCATAAACCTAGGGCATGCTCTGGGGCCAATACACACAGTGCCCATGGGAGAGAGTGGACACTAAGTACCAGGGTAATGCGGTACACACAGGTGTAAGGAATGCATGTGGCCAGAGCAACTCACAACTCTGGGACTTCTGGCCTCAGTTTCCTCCTAAAGACCATGCTTACAAAGCTCACTGGTCCATGTGGTATCTGAGAGGGGTTTGTGTCTTGAATGAGCTGGTTTGCTGCTGCTCCATCACTGGACTAGCCCAAGATGCTCCTGTGCCAAGGCCTCTTCTTTATGGGGGGCAGAGGACAGAGACCCTTCCTCACCCTGGGATTTGCAGAAGCTTCTCCAGTTCTGCTCCCTTGCCTGAGTTTTAAGGGCTTTGTTTCCCAAACAATAGAGCAGAGAAGAATTACATCTTTCTTTTGCTAAGCAACTCTTCCATGTAGGAGCTGCACAGAAAGGTATTTTTGTCTCTCTTGCAAAGAGCTATTAAGTCTTTTCTTAGACCAGTCCCCCCCCCCAGCAGGACTAGGTCCTCTCAATGAGAAACCTCATTCTAGCTTATGGCAATTAACCGGTACATTACCCAAACTCTGTCCGTGTGAGCAGAAGGCAATGTACCTTTGGTCAATAATCACAAAACAGTTCTGGGTTCAGGGTTTCCCAGTTATTAACTACAAAATTCTCTTGTTGGTCATATGCAAGTAAGCCCCCGGGAAACAAGGCAGTGTGACTGAGACAGACTTTTCCCCAGGTCAGTGCACTGTCTCTATGGGATGGGATGCTTCCTTAATATTTTTCATATATCTCACATTTCTCTTTGTCTTTTCTCTTTTCCCTGTCAAAACCTGAAGGAGGCACACCCTTACTTGTTAATTATCTGCTCACAAAAAATCCATGAGGTAAGTAGGATAGGCAAGTATCATACACTTGTTACAGATACAGAAATGGAGTCTCAGAGAGGTTAAATGAATTGGTCAGTCACACAGTAAGTGGCAGAGATGGAACCAAAGGATCAAAGGTACTGAGTCAATTGCTTTTCCTACTTCTACCTCAGGTGACATGCAGGCTGAGGCTCTACTCTACCACATGAGCTAGAATGACATCACTGAGAATTACAGAAAAAGGGCCACAAGTATTTAACCTGTTGATGGACATCTGAGTTAAGTGTGATGTTAAGATATGTCACCTCTTTTTCTGCAGAATGAGGATTTATGGATTTGGGGTTGCAGCAACCCATGAAGACCACAGTGGTCTCTGGAGTCAACAGACTTAGGTTCAGATTTGGTGAGTTATTTCAGTGCCCTGGGACTCAGTTTCCTCTTCTGCAAAATGGATAACTGGATAGAAGAGCCTCAGAAACCCCTGTCCCTTTTTTAGCTCTATATCTGTGACTCTAAAGAAGGGGAGCGTCAGAAAAGGTCAAACAGGACACTGCCAAAAAAGCCATGCAGACACATGGTCAGGCAAAAGGAAATTGAAAACATTAAAGAAGTAAAGCATGAGGCTGATTATTACTGACATTAATATTAGGTTAAAACATTAGGCCAACTGGTTTAAAATCTCATCTTTTTACTTTGTGACCTTGGGTAAATCACTTCTACTTTCTGGTCCTTGGTTTCTTCATTTGTAATTGTGGGTGGATATGGGAATGGGAAGAAAGAATGGAAATAGGTTTTCTTGCTGTTCTGAAATCTATGTTCTGATAACCAAGCAGTTTCTGGTACCAACATGCTTTTTTCAACATTTACCAACAGGATATGGTATCATACTCCAGGGGAATTTATTTGTGAGCAAATTTTATTTGCTCAAGGCAAACTAAAGTCAGATTTAGCATCTTTTACTGGATGGAGGAGTAAGTAATTATCATGAAATCATGGTACAGTTTCAAGGTTGCTTGTTTTTTTTTTCCATTTCAACTTTAACAAGGTAGGTGACAACAACAGGTGGGGTACAAGCTGAGAAGTGGAGAGAGGGATAAGCTTCAGATTATGCCCATGCTGAAAGACTAGCTGGGAGGGGCTGCTGATGGAAGAGAAAAGTCAGAGTAGAGAATCAAGGCAAGGAGGCAGGAGAGAACAGGAAGGTAGTCTGCAAAGACATGTTAAAGGGTTCTGGACAAGTTATAGAGGGCACAGATTCCAGCTCAATGTAAGGAAACTTCCTAACAATGAGAACTGTCCAAAAGAGGAGTGGTAGGCCTCACGAGAGAATGCTCCTTCCTCAAGAGTTAGCAGGCCAAGGTGAGACAGCCACTTTGGGGGAGATTGAAAAAGAGATTCTTGTTCATATACCAGTTGGACTAAGTGACTTCAGGGCACTTTCCTACACTATTTCATTTAAGGATAAAGATTTCTGAAGTAATCTTTCTGAGAAAGGCTTCTTAATCAAAGATCTGGGAACTCATTTTTAAAAATATATTGACAACTAGATTTCAGTATACTTGGTTTCCATTGTAATCCCGTGAATTTTATTTAATATATCTAAAAGTGTTATTCTGAGGAGTCCATAGGTTTGACCAGACTGTCAAAGGAGTCCATGATACAAAAAAAAATGTTTAGAAAAAGACCCCTTGTTCAGAGGTTATAAGCAATGCAAAAAATAGGCAAAGTGCAGGCACCATAAGGAATGTCTCACATAATCAACCACAAGCTGCGGAAAGAACATTTTGGAGTAAGAAAAACAGTATCATCCAAGGAAAGGGATGTGGGTTCGAGACAAGACCACGCTCAGTCCGGACTATGACGTACCCTTCACAGATGACTTTTGGAGGCAGGTTGCTGGGTTTACTTTCTTTCTTCAAGGATCTTCCATCTAGTGATGTGAACACTTTCCACTAACACAATACAAATCACAATCCCTCTCCATCTCTGCCCATGGTCTTTATGAGCAGTTATGGCCAAAGAAACTTGTTACCTGGAGACACAATATCCAATTATGACGGACTCTGAACTTAGCTAGGTCGGTCCTTCAACAAGGGGTCCACAGTCTCACGTGATCCAAACCTCAGAGCCTTTTTGGATTGATAGGACTACTAAACAGAACCTGCAATCCTCTGAGTTGACCCTCAAGGAAACAGGATCACATC
Source organism: Notamacropus eugenii (assembly GCF_028372415.1). NCBI lineage: Eukaryota > Metazoa > Chordata > Mammalia > Diprotodontia > Macropodidae > Notamacropus > Notamacropus eugenii. Next base: position 462,855,640 of record NC_092873.1, on the reverse strand, counting down.
CATGCCATGAGGAGGCATCAGCAGAGTTAGAACTAAGAAAATCATCGCCCATCCTAAGGTGGAAAGGTAGGTTTTGAGTAGCAGCTTTTATAGACTCATTCTCTTGATAATAATCAGGGTTAATAATAATAATCAGATGGGAACTCAATCCACCAAGAAAGTTTGCTATGGCATCAAGCCCTTCTGACTCTTGTGCTTGCCAGTTGTCAGGGAGTCTATTGATGACATAGTGAGGTGGATGGTCCTGTGCTGCACCATTTTGTGGTGTGCCTGGGTGATCAGCTTCATGTTGAGCGTATTGAAGCCTGGGTGGAATCCTGAGCAGGCAATTCTTTTGCCCCTGTATAGCTTTGTCCTCACAGCTGGAAGGCCCTTGGTCTAGGGCACCCAGAAATTGCCGAAGGTGGGTCCTGTGACCTGACTAGGAGCAAAGTTCTTCACTTCTTCCTCCTCTCTTTCATGATCAGGGTACCATGCCCCCAGAACGGGCCCTTCTATTTTGTCCTTGCCTAGAAAGAGTCTGTTGCTTCTAAGGGTGGAGCTGGGCATGGGAAGAAGGGTTTTAGTGGATGATGCGGGGGGCAGGGGGGAGGTTGCCCATAGGAAAGGATTTGTGGCCCTGCTTCCAAGGCACAGCTGGGCAAGAGAACAGGAGCACCACCGAGGAGGCCCTGCTGCGATTGGTTGAAATGGGCAGCATGCACTATCATTTCAGGAGGCAGAGTTGGGGAGAGTGGGCAGTGAAGACATATTTTGGGCTGGGCCTGACTCGGGCCATCACCCTGGTAGCTTATGTTTGATAATGGAATGAAATGAAACACTCATACATCGTTCAACAAACTTATTTTTAAAAAGAGATTTATTTATTCATTTATAAAAGGGGAAAGATATTCAACAAAGTTATGCATTGAGGACACTCTGAATTAATACAACTGAGCTGCCCTGCCTCTGAGTTGCCCATGGTAGTCCTCAAGTCAGTCAATCAACGAACATTTATTAAACACATGCTATGTGTCAGGCACTGTGCTAAGTGGTAGGGATATAAATACAAAGAAGATCATCCTTGACCTCTAGGAGCTTACAATCTAATGGAGGACCTGCTTGCAAGAGTTGATTGAATTTTTACTAGAAATTTATAATTGCTACAGATCAGGCCTTTATTTTTTTTATTGATTGTCTAAACTTAAGTGTTAAAGAAAATGTTAATAATGCAGATTAAATTTAAGTGTTCTGTGCATACACTCCCCCCCCCAGTCAGTTTTTAATGTTAAATATTAATGTAATCAAATGATGGGTCACAGAGGGTGGGCCCACTTCAAAGATTTAAACTCAGTAGGAGTCAGCTCATTTCTCCAAATCTGTCATTAAGGAAAATAATGTCTATCTTCATATTTCTTAGTTTTCCCCCTTTTAAGCATTCCCATCGATTTCTCTTCCAGCATGAAGTCATGTTGTGGTCATCTGTGGTAGAGGTTTTAATAACTCAGACAAACATGACTGAGAAAAAAAAGTTACAAAAGTCTCATCCCAAAACAGGTTAAAAAAGTCACATGAGCACTGCGAAACTTGGGTACTAGCAAAAATCAAGTTGCATGTAGGAGATAAAGGAAGATCGGAACTTACAAGAACTAATGGTCATTAGATTTTTTCACTTACTCTTTTCAAAGTGCAAGTAGTACCTTTTTGCAAAGTAAAAATTAAAGCATGTTTTAAAAGTGATTTTGCTCCATCTTTGTGTTTGGAGTTTTGAATGCTCCTCCTTGATACCTCATTATGGTTCAGAGTTGACCCTGAATTCTTGAAGAATCTGAATTCTGTCAACTTCTATCTACTAAAAAGAATATTATTTGAGAGACCACGTGACATAGAAAGTAGGATACTCCTATATGGATCCAAACACAAACATTATACTTTATAGAATCGGGCAATATAATGGCCAAGTTCATATAGTAGAGCCAAAAAATCAAGAATATCAAAAGAAATTTTATTTAAAAAAAATTAAGATGAGGAACTTGAATTTCCAGAATCCAGATTATACCGTAAAGCAACAATTATCAAATCTGTTTGGTAGATAGAAAACAGAAAAATTGCTCGGTGGAATGGGTTAGAAAATGAGCTTCAAATTGATGCATACCATACTAATGCAATAAAGGTAGAATTTGTAGAAGCTAGAGAAAGTATTCCTTATTCAACAATACCGGTTAGAAAACCTGAATTAGAGGAAATTATGAGATAAAATAGATGGATTTATTTTATTAAATGCTTTTGCATAACAAGAAGTAATGCCACAGGAAAAAGAAAAAGAACCTAAAAATGTTTAAAATCCCCTTAAATCATGGAAATACAAATTAAAAGCTTCTGTCTTAAGCTCATCAAATTACCAAAGATAATAAAAGGCAAAAACTTAGTACAGACAGGATTATAGTACAGTAGGCACACTATTACTCTACTGGTAAAGTTGTTCATTGAGCCTACCTTTTTGGAAAGTAGAATGGAATTACACATTAACAGTCACAAGTTATGTATACCCTTTGGCCAAGTAATCTTATTATTCAGACTAACCTGGCCCGAAGGAAGTTATTTCCATGAAAAGGTCTGCACAAAAATTTTCTAGCAGCACTACCTTTATTAGCAAGATACTGGAAAACAACTAGATGCCTATCAATTGGACAACAGCTAAACAAGCTATGGTCTACACACATACATAATAAGAAGCATTGAGTATAAAGAAGTTACATTGATATAAAGAGACAGATGTACAGAGAGAAAAGCATACTTATGAGCTGAGAAGGTGTTTAAGATGGCCATAATACTAATTAATTCTGGCTTTATACACAGAAAAGAAGCTAAAAGAGGTCATAAAAACAAAGGCAATGTATCAACTCCTCTGTTAAAGTCCATCTACACATGTTCTTTTGGAGTTAACAATAAAAAAAAGGGACATTTTCAGACAAATACCGAATAATAATGCTGACGTTGGCATAGCTTTTTTTTCAGTTTGCAAAGCATATTCCAACGCATTATTCAGTCTGATTCTTACAATAACACTATGAGGGAGGTTATAATATTATACTATTAAATACTTAATATTATATCATATGATGAACCATAATACTCATATCACAGGTCTGATCATTCTAACTGCTAAGTCACCCCATTTGCCATTCCTTTTCTGTATACAGTGTTGTCTCAAAAGTCTTACTGTAGGTTTTAACAATTAAAGTTTAAAATTGCACCAAGATTTCAGGGGACACCCTGTGTTCTGTATATTCTCACACTCATTGTTTCCTCCACTTGAATCTAAGCTTCCCGAGGGCAGGGACCATTTCACTTTTCTCTTCATATCCCCCCTGCATAGTTTATACAGTGCTGGGTACTAGTAAGGGACTCGTAAATACTGACTGATTGACCTCAATTTCATATATGAGGAAACTGGCTCAGAATAAGTAACTTTTCTCGGGTCACACAGCCAATAGGTGGCAAGGGCAGCATTTGAACCCAAGTGAAGTGCCCCATTATTCTCTGCTTTCTATAACCATTACTTCTGTCACTTTTTGGCCTCCACATCATTGTGTGCCTTCATTTTTCTTATTTTCTCTTAGGCTGTTATTTTCATATTTTTATTTCAATATTTAAAACATTTTTTTTTTAAATGTCATTCAAGGAACCAGTGGATGTGGATCAAGATGTCAGAGCCATCGCCAAACTCTTCAGACCATTCGTCATCAGATGCAATGCTTTGGTTGGCTGCTCCACCAAGCCATCTGGAATAAGAAACCTACCAGCATTCCTGGAGGGTCTATCTCACAGAAAAAAGGATAGATCAAACTCTGTCCTCAGCTATCTCAGAGGAAGAGACAGGAAGGGAAGAATTGTCAACAGAAGAACTGAGACTTCAAATAGCCTGAATGAGGAGGAGGAGGTAGGATGAGGAGTCAGCAGGTAATGATGTATCTTATGACATCAAAGAGCTAAGGGACCAACTTAAAGGTAGATTAGATAATATAGCAGCATCTATTGATAGCCTTGCTAGACTTGTTGATATAAAGTTCAAGAATCTAGACACAAAGATTGAGAAAATCCAAATTGATGTGTCCTTTGTGCATTCTAGGTCTATTCAAGGGACCCTGGCAGTGGGGAGACTTGATCCAGAGAAGATGTCAAGTGCCCTTACCATTCCCTCTACCCCTCTGACACATGCTCCTAGTAACTCTACTGATACATGGAGGGATAGGTGTTTGTGAAATGTAGCTCACACTCCTTGGAAGACTTCTCAACACACCAGCCAAAAGTTGCTTGTCAATCATCATAGAAAGTCTAAGAAAAGACACCAAAATGCAAAGTAGCCATAAGGCTCTTTGGGAAAAGATCACTCTCTTCACCATTCCCCATCCTTCAAATTTCAAAGTTTGGTAGGTAACAGCCACCAGAACCTGGCCTGAGTGATGGATTTGAATTGCATGAGTCCCAAAGGAAAGGTGGCTGAAGAGTAATGGAAGGAGAAGGAGAGGTTGGGAGTAATAAGAATTTTAATCATCGACCATCCGTACCACAAACACATGGACCAAGAACAGATATCTCTCAAAAGTTTTATACATCCCACAGTCATCTGACCCATCCCAACCACATAGTGCAGAACATCATTCTCCCCTCACTTAACCCCTCAACCCTCTAAGGTTGGTCAACATCTTGCCATATACGGATAGCAAGTATCCTACATTGATTACACCATGCCTTCATGCAGTAAGTGCTGTATATTTTTGAGTGTTGTTTATAACTACTGATTTTTAAAAAAATGTCATTCAAGCTAAGTGTCCTGAACAAAGCAGTCAACTGACTGTGCTAATTCTCATTTTAATAAATTGTTTGTATATTGGTCTTGGAGCAAAATTTTCTCTAATACAAGGAATGTCTAATTTAATTGTATGTATAGTTTTTTTAAATTGTGCTGTTTCAAAAAGAAAAAAAGATTAGGGAAATATGTGCTCTGCTAAAGTATTTACCATGTAACAGAGGTTGTCCTACCCAGAGTCCAAATGGATGAGAGACTCTTTCTCAATGGTGAGGTCTTCTAGATACTCTAGTTTGTGCATGACATTGTACTGATTGCACCAAGCCCACAAATACTACAGGGCTTCCTCAATTAATGCCATAGCTACTGAAAAGAGATCAACACAGTAGTCCACAATGATCGGGAATAGATTGTAGCTAGAAATTGTAGAGCATGCTAAGGTTCACAAAGGGCTTCAGAATAGATCATGTAATTTGATTCTCACAACAATCCTGGGAGGTGGGTACTGTTTTTATCTATCTTCATTTTACATTTGAGGAAACTGAGGCAGAGATGAGTTAAGCAACCTGCTCAGGGTCACACAGCTAGCAAGTGTCAGAGACAGGATTTGAATTCAAGGCTTCCTTTACTTCCAGCCTGCCATTCTATCCACAGCACAAAGCCAAGTGTAAAAAAAAATGCTTCAGCTGACATATAAGTAGACAGATAACCCACTGAGTCCCTATATCTGTATCTTTATTCTGGACAGGCACTGCAACTAAATAATGATGTGGGCCACAGAGTTAGAGGATGAGGAGAACCTATATTGCATTTGGGAAAGTTGCCCAGGGCCCTATCAATGCTCTTTCACAAAAATTCATCATTATGACGCCAGTTTCCCTTCACTGATATGACATGGCCACAACACTACATCTTAGAAGAATTTAAATTTTGGGTGACCCAAAGGTCAATGGAGAGATGCATGGTAGACATAAATAGTCTGTGGCATATTGCCATGGGCGGCTTTCATATAAGAAGTAGCAAACTTTCCAAAAAGTAGACAGATGCCAATAGGATGAGGTGGTGGTTGTGGGGCTTCTACACACCACTCCCCCACTCCCCCACAACCCTACTCTTGAGATTCTTAAAAATTCTCATTGTAGCTGAAAACTCTGCCATCTAGCCTGATCTTCCGTTAGCTTCCTTTCTTCCCAAGATGGGAAGAAATTCCAGGAAGCCCTTCAAGAGGACTATTCCATTGTAGTCCTGTGAGCTTTGGGAGAAGATCACTCTCTTCACCACTCCCCATCCCTCACCCCCACAAAGTTCAAAGTTCGGTAGGTAACGACTACCAGAACCTGGACTGAGTGATGGATTTGAATTTGCATGAGTCCCAAAGGAGGGGAGGCTGCTGAGTAGTGGAAGGAGAGAGAGAGCCTAGGAGTTACACTAGGGATCGAGGAATATCCTGACTCTCCCACTGCAACCAATGACTAAGAATCCATGAGGGAAAGCACAGCCAATACTTGAAAAGGGTGGCCAAAGATGCAGGACCATCCTGAGGGAAACAGTACCCAGATAATGTCAGAGTATGGAAGGACAAAGACAGCAAAGAGTGTTTGTTAATTATGGAGCAGGTGTTCCAGAGGGCACTGTGGGAGAAGGGGAAAGATGTGGAAGGGTGCATTACAAGGGGAAGATTGAAGGTTGAAAGAGAACAGGGAAATGAACAGCTAGAGTTGGGAAAAGAGGATTATAGTTGGGAATTCAGAATCTCTGGGTCAGGGAGGGAAGGAGAGGATGGGAGAACATAAACCTCTGGGAAATGAAGCTAGGCAGAGTATCATCAGTGAGCTACACTAACCAAAAGTAGATTATCAGCAGGTTCAAAGTCAACCCTCTAGGTTTCACACAGCCTTCAACTGATTTGACTTGTCATCTTGGCCTGATCTAGATGTCTAGACATGACTCTTTGCAGGTATAAGCAGGAGGCCGTGTGTTCTGAGCCAGAGGGCTCTTGTGTCCTAGACTATTTAAGGGCAAGCCTGGTAATGTTGTGGCCCTCTAGGCTTCCAGATGTTTACAGAGGAGGCAAGAAGTGGTGTGAAGGAATCTTAAAAATCATCTCCTTCAATCCCTTCATTTTATAAGTAAGGAAACTTCTTGTCACGGAGGCCAAGTGACATGTCACAGTCATAGTAGTGGCATATCTGAAAATTGAACCCAGGTCTCTTGATTCTCAGGTAGTGTCTGAAATGTTTTATTTCCCTTTGTTACTGCTTTAATTCTACCAATTACAGAATCATAAAACTGCAGGATCCTGGTACTGAAATAGATCTTAGCAATTTTATAGCCAATCCACTATATCTTAAGCAAGAATCCCTGACAAATGGTTACCCATCCTTTGAAGATACCCAATGATGAGAAGCAAACAGCACATGGAAGCAGCCCATTCCATTTTAACATCTAATTGTTAGGAATTCTTCCTTGCATGGGACGGCCTATGCAACTCTTCCTTTTCTCAACAGCTGTACCTGCAGCCAGCTCAGACCTGCCTCCTGAGTGCCAGTCCAACAAGTAATTTGGAAAAATCTTGCTTAGCTGCTTCAGGGGGAGTCAGGAAACAGAGGGAGAACTCAAAACAGAGAGAGCAAGGCTCTGTTCCCTTGAACCCCGGTTCCTGGCAAGTCATGTGGGTTTTCATGTGAGCAATAAGGTGCACCATTTGGGGGAGAGGGAAAGGAGACAAATGGTACTGACCCAGAGGTTGGGGTCAGTCAGAGCCTTGTTTAGAACAAGTGGTGGTTCTGATAAATCCATTCTCCCCACCCCTAGCCTCCATAATCCTGCTCTATCAGACTTGGAGCCGTGGGACCATGTACAAGAGAAATATTAAACTAACAGAAATAGTTCGGCTTAAAAAGTATAGCAGAAAGAGCACTGGCTCTGGAGTTGGAGGAGCTGGGTTCAAATCCCATACTGTATGACCTTGGACAAGTTGCTTAACTTCCATTGGCCTCAGTTTCCTCATCTGTAAAATGAGGGTGTTGGATTAGATGACTTTCCATCTCTGCAGCTACCATCTCATTACGCTAGAATGAATGAGCTGGTCACCTAAGAAAGGGAATGAGTGCCATCTACTGGAGGAAAGCTGAACTGCAGAGGGAAGGTAAGAAAATGCAGATGACTCCTGGGCATTATCCTCTGGAGAGAGCTGAACAGCAGAGGCCATCTAAGCATCTCCTCTCCCCATTCTAATCCCACGTGGAAGATGGTGAATGCAGAGAAAAGCAGCCTGATTGTCTGATGCATTCCCCCAACATGGCCCTGAGCACCAAAGTCTTTTTGGCCAAACCCTGTATTCACCATTATTGGTGCTGAGAAAGGTTCCCGCGGTCAGCTCAGCCCTGACTGGTCCTTTGTAAAGGGCTCCAGCTCCTTTTGTCTTCTTGAGTAAGCAGAGTGAGCCCCAACTCTTCAGTTCCTCCACGTTGGTCAAAGCCCAGTCCTGGCAGAATATGAAGAAATCATGTCTAGGTAAGTTCCCATGTGAACACGGACTTCCTCTTCCTCCCCTCAGATCCAAATGGGTTTGGCACAGTCGGGCAGAAGGAAACAGAGGGGAGACTAGCAGCCCAGAGACTAGCACTTCTGGGACCAGTGGAAAGCTGCAGAAGAGCAGTTGGAGGAGGGTATTGAGAGGGAGTATAGACCAGCAACTTCTGGGTGTGGAGAAGAGCTGCAGAGGAAAGCAACATAGTCCAGACAGGGGAACCATGGAGGACACAGCTCTGCCTCATACATTGGAAGCCTAACCAGAGCAGTACTGTAAGTCACAGAGACGTTCAGGTCTTCGAATGAAGCTTTTACGTCTCCTCGGCCTCTTGGTCACCATCCTCTAACTAGACACTCTCTGACTTGCCATTTTTCTTCTTAAAATGAGGTTTCCTGAATGGAATGCAATACCTCAAATGTGCTTTATGAGTGCAAAAGAGAAGGAGCGTGCCATTTTACTTCACAGAATTCTAAAGTATCTCTCATTTTCTTTTAGATTCTAGGCTTCTTTTGTATGTTTCTGCTATAGGATCAGTGATTCAGCGAGGGAAAGAACCTTGAAATTCGTCAAGTACACCCTGCTAATCTTATAGATGAGGGAACTGAGGTTTAGGGAATTACGACCAAATCTCATCATCTCTTCCCTTTTCCCATTCTTATAAACCATCCTTCTAATAACCCATTATACTGTTTTCCCAAGGTTTGCCTGTCTAGGTCGATAAACATCCTCTTCACATCTTAATATGAAGCAGACCAACCATATTGATTTCCTAACTCTAGCTGAGATCAGTTCTATTTAGAGAACAGGAGTTTTGATTCTAAAAAGGAGCACAGTTGGATAAAACTAGGATTACTGAGAAACAGGAAAAGCCTGGACAGAGTGATTTAATTAAGTTATCACACTGCTGTGGTCTATTGTAACAATTACAATTTATCAAGCTGGGGGGCTGGCAGTGTTAATGATAAGAAGTGAGGTGGGTCAAAAAGGCCATCATTGTGATAAAAAGCTGAGAAAAGTGAGGCGCTCAAGGACAATGTACTTGGTAACCCCAGTTCGTAGAGGCTCATGGTTCCCTATCTCTCATGGTTTCGACCTGCAAATTCTTAGATTAAGCCCTTCTCAGTCACTGCTGGTGACTCAGCCCAGCTCTACTCTAACTGCCCACTGATGATCTGTCTTCTTTCCCTAAAGAAAGATGTCTCTCTGGCAGTGCTTGGCTCTCAGCACCCCTCTAAACCACCAGTCCCTGCCTCAGTTCATCTGGCCCTGACAACCTCCAACTGTTTCCATACCCCAGAGGTTGACTCCCTCTGCCTTCCCTGCCTGCTCTCCAACGAAGAAAGAAGATTCTTTATTTGTCAAGCCCCATCTCTACAAGTGGACAAGTGGGGCAGTAGGGTGGACAGGGCTTTAAAAAAATGGAGGGTCTTGAGTAAATAAGGAGATAGGTAGTAGAAGGTGGGAGGGGAATGAGGTTGAAAGGGGATTATCAAGGTGATAGTGCCAAAATCACCTGTTTCCAAAAGGAGCCTTGAGGCAGTCCTGGGCCTAAGAAATGGGGAGATAACTAACTCTTCCACACCTTTCCTCTTTCCCATCTCTCTTCTTTCCTTTGTCCCCTCATCTTCCCTCTTCCCTCTTCTCTTCACCTTACTACCACCACCACCACACAGTCTTCTGTTTCCAGGATCCAGAGCTGAGGGTCAGCTAAGTCATAGATCAAATCAACCTTTAAGAAATTCTCATGTCTGACTTGTTTTTCCACCACACTTATCTCCCAGACCCTCCCTTCTAACAAAGAAAGGCAGTTAAGTTGGACCAACTGACGGCTCACATTCAACATTCCATACCCAGAGCCCCCTGTATCTGAACTAGACTGTTTGTGATTTGAGTTAACTATGCTTTAGAAAATCATTTCTTGGAGGGGAATAATATGTTCCTAATTCTAAACAACCAAATTACAAAACTACTTTGGAATGAGACCATTTTATGTGTTGGAGTTCACTTATATATTTCACAAGGTCTGACTATAAATCGTTAAAGATTGTTGTATTTTAATATAAAAACAATACACATGCCCCAAAGTGCCTTCAGAAATATTGTGTGAGTTACATAAGAAAATGCATCTTATACCCTTGACCCACCCTTCATTTGGATTTGACTCCAAATAGCTTTTGTTCAGAAATCAAAGCTCTCCTCAGCGAATGAAGTTTTGCCCTCAGAAAGGATATGAGAATTTCAGGGCTTGAATGCAGTTTCCAAAGGAGATTCCAAAGCCTCGTGATCTGTGGGCTGGCAGAGACTCAGAGGCCAGGTCACCATGATGCTCCTCTGGCAAGCTGAGGACAGGAAGCACTTCTCTTTACAATCCCTACAATATGTGTAAGAATAAAGCCACCAGGTAATTGTTCCAACATATTCCAAGTTTGAAGAAAAAAAGAGAAAAGCTCAGGAAAAGAGCTGCTTTTTAGATATAAGGAGAGAAGGCCGGAGAACATGGGATCCCTGAAGAAGTTAGAGAATTTGTTTATTCGATACAATCCAATGCACATCATGAAGCACCTACTATGTGTAAAGCATTGTGTAAGGAGTTGCGTATACAAAAACCAAATACTTGTTCTCAAAGAGTTTAGGTTTTAGGGGACATAACACATACATAAATAGCAAAGAAGCATCCAAATAAAACTTTTTAACCCTTTTAAAACCTGAGATTATTGTAAATAGATATAATACATGGTAAATGAAAGGTAGAAAGAGTACTAATAATGGTGCATAAGGAAAGGCTGAAGAAAGTGTTTCCTGAGCTCAGCCTTGTAGAAATAGAAAGATTCTGAGAGTTGGCGAGATGAGGGAGAGAATTCCAGGCATGGGGGATGGCCTCTCCAAATGCATGGAATTGAGTGGTGAGTTCAGGGAAGGGATCCAGTTTTAGGGGGACTACAGAGCTCATAATGGAAAGTGATATGAAATAATTATGGAAAGGTAGGTTGTCAACATTGTTGAGTGACTTAAATACCAGATGGAAAAGTTATTTTTTTAAATCTTGGAGGCATTAGAGAGCCACCAAAAGTTAACATTATCAGACCTGCATTCTGTGTGTTAAGGATCACTTATATAATTTGTGAAGTGTGACTACAGATTGTTGAGAATCCCTATATCTTAAATATAGACAAAATACACATGCTTCAAAGGGCCTTCAGAAATTGTATCAGCAAATTTCTGCAGGGTAGATTAGAAAAAGAATTAGAAGCAAAACACCTATTAAGTAGTTAAGATAAAGAAGGCAAGGTGAAGGACGATGAAGATCTGGACTTTGAATAGTGGTTGTAAGAAACAGAAAAAAGGAGACAGAAATGAGAGATGGAGAAAGAATAAACAACACTTAGCAACTAATAGGTAGTGAGAGGGAAGATAAAAATTAACAATGCTTCCCAGGTTATGAACCTGAGTGACTAAAAGGGTGGTGGTGACCTTAACGAAATTAGTGGAGTTTGAAGGAGACAACAGGTTGAAGGAGATGGGTTGGTTCTATTTTGACCATATTGTGTTTGAGATATCAACGGGACATGGAAAGGAGATATCCAACAGGCAACTGATGGTGTGTGACTGGAATTCAGGGGAGAAAGTGGGGCCAGATAGAAGGATCTGAGAAATCATCCCAACAGATACAAAATTGAAGTCAAGAGAACACCAAGACAAAGTAAAAAGAGGACTCAGAAGAGAGCACTGGGAGGCTTTCAGGGTGAGATATGGATGCTGATCCAGCAAAGAAAACTGAGAATAAGATAGGAGGAGAACCAAGAGAAATCTCAAGTAGTAGACAGGGCTCTTTAGAGTATTACCTATTATTTTGGTGGTGTAGCTATAGAGCTCAGGTTTGGAGCCAAGAAGATCTGGGTCCCAGTTCTACCTCTGACACTTACCAGCTGCTTTATCCTAGTCAAGACACTTAATCTCTCAGTGCCTCAAACAACTCTCCAAGATTATAAATTGGAGAGAAGGCATCAATTTCCATTGGTAAAGTTCCTCAGTCACAGCTCCCTATACTCATGAAATCACGAGTCCTTAAAAAAAGATGACCCACAAAATTATGATTACATGAAACTGTTATTTCTTCCATAGTACCTAGAACTTCCCACAGAAGGAACATGCTATAATCAGTCAGTGGACATGCATTTATTAAGGATTGTATGTCAGGCACTAAGCTAAGCACCAGAGATACAAAGAGAAACAAAAATATGGCACTTGCCCTCAAGGACCTAAATTCTAATGAGGTAACGTGAAAATATCAGTGTATTTATATGACAGAGGATCGTGTGGCATGCAGAAGATAAAATGACTGAGGAAACAAAAGTTCAATCTTCTGAGCATATTGATTTATTAAGCAATGCATGCCAATTGCTCAACAAACCAGGATAAGACTTCTTCGGCTTAGGCTTGGACCCCAAATAAAGGGGGAAACCAATTTTCACGCATTAAAAATAATCAGATAAGACCAATTAATTAAAGAAAACAATACAGCATTAAGTAATCTAATTTCTAATTGAATAGAAGATTAAGAACTTTCCAAGCTGGGAGGGGAAGAGTAAATAGGTCCAATTCCCTGAAATCAGAAAAGGAGGTGTCCCACTACCCAAGCAGCTATAAACAACCAAAGGGACATAGAAACAATAACTGATTAATCAATACAGGACCAGTTTTCAGATAAGACATGTGGGTTGCTTTAGATGTACAATTATAAAAAAAACTCCTTATATCAATCTTTAGATCTGACTGGGTTTCTGGTCAGTATAAGCTAAAGGGTCTCTGGATAGCAAGGTAAAGGTGGTTATCTCCCAATTCTTACAATTTAATGAAGTTGGGATCAATGTGGTTCACTCAATTCCCACAATTAACCACTTGTGTCCTAATCTCCTCAATTGCCTCAATTTCTCCAATTCCCCTTTTGATTTATGGGATAGTGGGCAGCCTATGGATGACTTATCTATAAACCAAATCTATAAGACTTTTTCATATATTCATAATCAGAATTATATAAGTCAGGTTACAGATTACAGGTTACTCACAAAGAAATAAATTTGTAAAGGGAGATTTATACGTCACCAAGGAAAACTAAGAAAACTTAAAATATAAACACCTTAAAACAAAAGGTCAAAGCAATTCAATAATGATTATCAACATTAACTGACATCAAGTCTCCTTGTATATTAGATCCTCATTCTCATTGTCCATTTAAGTGACTCATTTTGAGTCTCAGATGTCTCATCTTGTTGCCTGGTCTCTTGATATCTTCTCTTGTACATACTTGAATAGGCTTCATTCTCAGAACAACTCTGAAGGGGGATCTGCTTTTTTGGTTCCAAATCAATTGGAGAGATTCCTAGTAACAAGACAATACAATTTAGTATAATTTCTTAGATTTTGTTCTCCAAACCTAAAACTTCAGATAATTTCAATTTTTATGTACCACTTTTTTTTTTTTACCTAAACCCAGTACCAGATAGGAAAACCTTTTAAAAATTCATCAGTATCTAACCTGTAAAATGAATTCTTTGTAAAATTATTAAATAGATAATTTAAAAATGGGGAAATAATTTCACTCTCCTTACAATTATCAGTATGATTTTATATGTAAAATCCTTACTCCAATTTTTAGGACTTATTATTAAGACATACTCAAAGCCTAAATTTCCATAATAAATACATTTGGAAGACACTCATATGCATATGAGAAAACAGTTTAATCCTGTTGCTTTCTCCAATTTTACTGTTGTATTCAAGTAGAAAAATTTTACATTACAACTTTATCTAATTCCCCATTTAGGAGGATATCATCCCTGTAGTATAATTTGATCAAAAACACAGATTAAAATTGCAATTTTTTCATACTTGCATCCTGTTATAGTAACTCAGAGATATTCCAGTATCGATCTATTAATTAATATATCTAGTATTATACTTACAAAACTTCCACTGCTCATATGCTCTAATTACAGACTTTTGCTATGAAAGGAAAAGGAGGGATATAGTTATAACAATGTCAACACTTGTCCCCTCAAGGCTACAGCTTGACCTGACATATACCATAATAGGGAAAAAATTATCTTAGCTCTGTTTGATTTCAGGCATGAATCATATCTAATAGCCAATCTGTCACAGGGTATCAAAAGCAAAGCTCAGGATTAACCAGGTGGGGAAATTTCCTGTTCAGAAAGGAAATAGCACAATGAGGAAACTGAGTTGAGAGACCTTAGGCCATTGGAAGGTCATCACCAAAACTTTTTCCCAGGGACATTCACCTGTCACAATTCTCAGACAGTAGGACATATCTTTCAAGGACTATTCCCAAAGGGCAATCAATTTGTGTATACCCTCTGACCCAGCAATACCACGGCTAGGTGTATATCCCAAAGACGAGAGACAGAGACAGAGAGACAGAGAGAGACAAAGAGACAGAGAGAGATGGAGAGACAGAGACAGACAGAGACAGAGACAGAGATACAGAGACAGAGTCAGATTCAGAGAAAGAGACAGAAAGAGACAAAGAGATGTGTAATAATTGTAATTCTAATAATATTTGTAATATTTCTAGCACCTCTTTTTGTAATGGCTAAGAACTGGAAATCAAAGGGAAGTCCATCAATTAGAGAATGTCTCAACAATTTGTGGTATATGATTGCGGTGGAATACTATAATGGTATAAGAAATTATAAAAAAGGATATTTCCAGAAAAACCTGGAAAGGCTTACGTGAACTAATGCAAAGTTGAAGTGAGCACAAGGAGAATGTTGTACATAATAACAACAAACTATGCAATGAAGAACTATGAATCACTTAGCTAGTCTCAGCAACACAATGATCCAATACAATCCCAAAGGACTAATGATGAAGCAGATTATCTACCTCCAGAGAAAGAACTGATATTGTCTGAATACAGACTGAAGCATGCTAGTTTTCTTTCTTTCTTTCTTTTTCTTTCTTTCCTTCCTTGCTTCCTTCCTTCCTTCTTTCTTTCTTTCTATTTTTTAGTCTTCTTGTACAAAATGACTAATATGGAAATGCTTTATACGATTGTACCTGTACAACCTATATCAGATTGCTTACTGTCTCAGGGACAAGGGAAGGGAGGGAAGGCGGGAGAGATAGAATTTGGAACTCAAAACTTAAAAAGAATGTTTTAACATGTCATAGGGGAAATTTATTTAAAAAAAAAAATCTTCATTTTCTGGTTCCAATCTTTCCCCTTCCCCCATTTTCTGCCAAAAAAAAAAAAAAGAGAGAGAGAGAGAGAAAGAAATCTTTCCAGGTAATGGAATCTACAAACAATATTAAATGACAAAAGAAAAATGTTTTCCTACATTTTACAAAGACACAAAAACTCAGACAAAACTATAAGATGGAAAAAGGGAACACACTTTTCTAAAACTTCGAGTAATTGAGAGTACCTTCAGGTCAATTTTGGGGTCCGTTTTGGATTTTTTATATATCTTGGCATAATTTGAGAATGTATATTTTAGTTACCTGTATGGAGATCTATATCTGTTTCCAGGACAATAAGAATTTTCCTGAACGGGTGTCAATTCAATAGTGCTCTTCTCCTAATTGCCACCCCTAGGAGGAAATCTAATTCTTAAATTAAATCCTAAACTTTCCCCCTCATGGAGGCAAATTTGCCCCAGACCCTTGGGCCAAATTTAAACCTCCCCAGAAAACATAATGTAAACCTAAATTTCCCCAATCTTTGGGGTGAGAGCAAACAACCTAAATTTCTGTCATCCCTGGGACAAACGACCAAGCCTCAAAACCTAAAAAGCAAACCATGCTCTAAATCTTGCCTGATCAGAAGAAAACTGGGTCAAGAGCAGGAGTCCTACTTCTGGAGTCAATCTTTCCAAAACAGTCCCTCAGAGAAAGGTTAACCAGAGTACTCTAGTTAGTTTTCTGGCAGGCTGTCAGCCCAGGTGTCAGAATTCTGATTACCTAGCTCACTTCATCGAAAACTGTGGCAAGTGAAAGATGAAGTCATTGAAGATACAAAGGTTCAATCTTCCAAGCATATCAATTTATTATACAGTGCTTGCACCTCTACAACAAAATGAGACCAGACCTCCTCAGGTTAGACCTGGACCCCAAATAGACCAAAAAGGAACCGCTATAGAAGGAGACGGACATTTATACATTCAAAACAATTAAGACCAATTAAAAGGAAACAATACAACATTAGGTAATCTGATTTCTAATTGGATGAAAGATTAGGGACTCCTCAGGTTGCAAGAGTGAGGGCACACGGGAGTAATTCCCTGAAATCAAAAAAGGTGTCCTACTCCACAAGTATCTGTAAACAAACAAAGGAACATGGAAACGATAAATGATGGATCAGTATGGGTCCAGTTTCCACATAAGACATATGAATTGTTTGAGATGTAAAATTATGAGAAAACTCCTTGCATCAATCTTTGGGTCTGACTGGGTCTCCGGTCAGATAACCTAGGTCCTTACTTCTTGTTGTTCAAGTCATGTCCAAGTCTTCATGACCCTGTTTGGGGTTTTCTTCCCAAAGATACTACAATGGTTTGCCATCCCCTTCTCCAGCTCATTTTATAGATAAGGAAACTAAGGTAAACAAAGTTAAGCAGCTTATCTAGAATCATACAGCTAGTAAATGTCTGAAGCTATGTTTGAACTCATGAAGATGAGTCTTCCCGATTCCAAACCCAGTGCTGTATACATTGCACCATTTAGCTGTCCTACATATGTGTGCACATGTGCACGTGCATGCATGTGTATATATGTACATATATGTATATGTGTATATGTAATAAATGTGTGTATAAATTTAAATAATAGCTAGTTTGTGTGTGTAGACAGATAGATAGCAGGGCAGCTAGGTGGTGCAATGGATAGAGCACTGGGCTGGGAATCAGGAAGACTCCATCATGAGTTCAAATCTGGCCTCAGATACTTACTGTGTGACCCTGAGCAAGTCACTTAACCGCAATTTGCCTTAGTTTCCTCAGCTTTAAAATGGGAATAATAGGACTTACCTCACCTCATGAAGATCAAACGAGATATTTATAATGTGCTTATTAGCACAATGACTGTCACATAATAGGTGCTATGTAAATGCTTATTCCCTCCCCCCTGCTTCCTACTACTCATATAATTCCCAAGTCTATTCAGTTCTCTCTTGAACTCTGATCCTATACCATCTTTGTTAGACATATCCTGAATGTCCTGTCAATATCTTAAACTCACCTTGCCCAGTAAATGATCTCTCTCCTTTAGCACAACCTTTTCTCAAACTTCCTTATTTGTGGTAGGAGTACCCTTCTCATTCCAGTCACCTTATGCATTACCTTGGAATCATCTCTGGCTCTTCCCTTGACCTCATCCCTTATATCAGGCAACAAAACTAGTTGATTCTATCTCCACCATTTCTCTCACATTTGTCCCCTTATGTCAGCTCCAGTGACCACAGCCCCAATTCAATCCTTTCTCATCTCTCTTTAGGTAAAAGTCCCTGAACTACCCTCTCAAATCCCAGTCCAAATGAATGGGAAGGAATCTTGGAGTATATCCAACTGTTCATTTTTCAGGGAAGTAAATGTAGCTCCAGGTTGCAGAGACAGTAGTACAGGTAGGATCCAGGAAAATTAAAATAATCAAAGAAAGGTATCCTGTGCATTGGACATCTCATGGAGGATTGTTGAAAAGAGGTAGACAAGAAACATCCAGGATGAAAAGGCTTGCCTAGTGGAGAAAAATCACATCAGTGAAATCACAGATCCAATGAAGTAGCATTTGAAAATATTCATTAGAGCATTCTTCTTGTAGAAGGGGCCTGAAGTCTGTTCAACTTCATTTAGCACCTATGTGACATAGATATATTTTCTAAGCAATCAAAAATGATTTAATATTTATTAAGCTAGCATTGTACTAGTTAGTATGGAGGAAATAATGACCTATCAGAAATAGCTCCAAACCTCCAGGAATTTACAATCAACTAACTACAATTTATGCCTCAGCTGACATGCTAGGGGGTTAAGCACACTCAAAGTTGTCCCTGCCTTGTCATCTTCCTCTCTGTTGCCTTAATACTTTTTTTCATTACTTTTACTTAGTATTTATTTAATAATATTACTATTATTAGAGAAGCAGATGGAGTGACAGATGGAGAGACAGATGGAGAGAAGTCTCGAAGTTGCCTGAGCTCTCCCTAGTTTCCCTCAGAAGTGATATTAAATCAAGCCTCTAAACAGTGACAGAACCTACAAAAAGACAGAGTGAAACAATTTTCCAGCTTAAGATAACTTAGAAGAACTTCAGGAAACATCCATCTCACTTGGATAGAAGAGGAGTATAGCCCCACACAAACAGTGTTTGGGCAAGCTAACTGGAGACTCTTAGCCACAGCACAGAACAGCAACCAAGACCCCTCAATCCTGGCTCAGCAAGCCAGCAGTGAAGCCTCCAACCCCAGCACAGAAGGCAAGTTGCCAGCCCCAGAAACCAGGCAACAACAGGTGTAACTGAGCCAAGTCACCCCAATGCAGTGAGCAAGCTGCCAGTACCTGAAGCCCCAGCACACACAGCCAGTGCCTAGGCCACTGGCCCCCCAGCACAAGAAGCTTGAGATAGTGCCCCCTATACCACAGGAGGAAAGTTCAACTTTAAAAGCCATGAAATAGGCAAAATTGAGCAAGATGTAAAAATGACCATTGGCCATAGAAAGTTACTATGGTGACAGGGAAGATCAAAACCCAAACTCAGAAAAGGACAACATTGTCAGTATACTTACATGTGAAGCCTCAAAAAGGAATGTGAACTGATCTCCAGCCCAAAAGGCCTTCTTAGAAGAGCTCAAAAGGGATTTCAAAAGTCAAATAAGACAGGTAGGAGAAAAACTGGTAAAAGAAATGTAAGAGGGAGTCAACATCTTGGGGAAAAAAAGGACAAACACCAATTGAAGAAAACAATTCCTTAAAAAATATGATTGGCCAAATTGGGGGAAAAATCCACTGAAGAAAACAACTCCTTAAAAAGTAGAAATGACCAAATGGAAAAGGAGGTACAGAATTGGGCAAGTGGAAGCCAATGATTCTATCAAAAACCAGTCAAACAAAATCAAAAGAATGAAAAAAATAGAAGAAAATGCAAAATACCTCATTGGAAAAACAACTGACCTGGAAAATAAATCCAGGAGAGATAATTTAAGAACTATTGGACTACATGAAAGCCATGATCAGAAAAAGACTCTAGACAGCATTTCTGAAGTATTTATCGAGGAAAACTGCCCTGATGTCTTAGAACCATAGAGTAAAATAGTCATTAAAAGAATCACTTCCTGAAAGAGATCACAAAATGAAAATGCCAAGGAATATTGTAGCCAAATTCCAGAATTATCAAGTCAAGGAGAAAATACTGCAAGTAGCCAGAAAGAAACAATTTTAAATATCATGGAGCCACAGTCAGGATTACACAGAACTTAGCAGCTTCTACATTAAAGGATCAGAGGACTTAGAATATGATATTTCAGAAGGCAAAAGAGCTTGGATGACAACGAAGAATCAACAATCCAGCAAAACTGTGCATAATCTTTGACGGAAAAGAGGGACATTCAATGAAATAAGGGACTTTAATTGATGCCTGATGCAAAGACCAGAGCAGAACAGAAAATTCAGTCTTCAAATACAAGACTCAAGAGAAACATAAAAAGGTAAACAGGAAAGAAAAAACAAATATGTTATTCAATAAGGTTAAACTGTTTACATACATACATGGGAAGATGATGCTTATAACACTTGAGTACTGTATCTTTCACTGGGCACTTAGAAGGAGTATATATAGAGGATATAGGGATAAGTTGAATTTGATGTGATAATATAAAAATCTTGAGGGGTGAAAAAAGGATTGTACTCAGAGAAGAGGAAAAGTGGGGGCAGAATAAGGTAAATTACATCATGTGAAGAAGCACAAAGACTATTACAGTAGAGGAAAAGAAGGGATGGAGGTGAGTATTGTTTGACCCTTACTCTCTTTGGATTTGACTCAAAGAGGAAATAACATATACACTCAATTGTATATAGAAATCTATCTTATCCCATAGAGAATCAGGAGGAGAAAGGGGAAAGGAAAGGAAGGGAGGTGGATAGAGGGAAAAGATTAAGGGAATAAGTGGTCAGAAGCAAATCACTGGTGAGGAGTGAAAGGGCAAAAGGATACCGAAAAGTATAAACAGGAGGGAAAATAGGATGGAGTGAAAGACATAGTAATCATAACTGTGAATGTGAATGGGATGAATTCTCCCATAAAATGGAAGTGGATAGCAGAGTGGATTAAAACACGTAATCCTACAATATGTTTTTTACAAGAAACATATTTGAAGCAGAGAGATATACACAGAGTAAAGATAAAAGACCTGAACAGGATATATTATACTTCAGCTGAATTTAAAAAATTTTTAAAAGCAGGAGTAGCAATCCTGATCTCAGACAAAACAAAAACAAAAATAGAGCTAATTAAAAGAGAGAAGGAAACTACATCTTGCTAAAAGTACCATAGACAGAGAAGTAATATCAATACTAAACATATATGCACCAAGTAGTATAGCATTCAGATTCTTAGAGGAGAAGTGAGTGTCAGGAAGAAATAGATAGCAAAATTATACAAGTGTAGGACCTCAACTGCCCCCCTCAAAACTAGATAAATCTAACCATAAAATAAAGAAGTAAAGGAGGTGAATAGAATTTTAGAAAGTTTAGATATGAGAGACCTTTGAAGAAAACTGAATAGGAATAGAAAGGAATATACCTTTTTCTCAGTGATACATGGCACTTATAAAAAAAACTGACCATGTTTTAGGGCATAATAACCTCCCAATCCAATGCAGAAAGGCAGAAATATCAAATGCATCTTTTTTCAGAATATGATGCAATCAAAATTACATGTAATAAAGGGCCATGGAAAGAAAGACTAAAATTAGTTGGAAACTAAATAATCCTAAAGAATGAGTTGACCAAACAACAAATCATAGAAATAATAATTTCATGAAAGAGAGTGACAATAATGAGACAATATACCAAAACTTATGTGGGAAATTTTATGTCTCCAATTACTTACATGAATAAAATAGAAAAAAGAGGAGATAAATAAATTGGGCATGCAACTAAAAAAAGCTAGAAAAAGAACAAATTTAAAATCCACAATTAACTACCAAACTGGAAATTCTGAAAATCAAAGGGGAGATTAATAAAATTGAAATTAAGAAAACTATTGAATTAAAAAATAAAACCAAGAGCCGGTTTATGAAAAAAAAACAATAAAATAAATATACCTTTGGTTAATTTTATTTTTTAAAAAAGAGGAAAACCAAGTTACCAGTATCAAAAATGAAAAGAGTGAATTCACTATGAATGAAGAGTAATTAAAGCAAAAATTAGGAGTTATTTTGCCCACCTGAATGCCAGTAAATCCGACAATCTAAGTGAAATGGATGAATATTTACAAAAATAAAAATTGCCCAGATTAACAGAAGAGGACATAAAATACTTAACCCCATTTCAGAAGACAAAATTGAACAAGCTGTCAATGCACTCCCTAAGAAAAAGTCTTTTTTTTTTTAATTAAACTTTTAACATTTATTTTCACACAATTTTGGGTTACAAATTTTCTCCCCTTTTTCCCCCTCCCCCCCCCAGACCCAAGTTTTCTAATTGCCCCTGTGACCTATCTGCTCTCTCCTCTATCCTCCCTCCCTGCCCTTGTCTCCGTCTTCTCTTTTGTCCTGTAGGGCCGGATAGCTTTCTTGACCCCTTAACCTGTATTTCTTGTTACCCAGTGGTAAGAACATTACATTTGGTCCTAACACTTTGAGTTCCAACTTCTTTAGCTCCCTCCCTCTCTACCCCTTCCCCTTGAAAGACAGGCAGTTCAATACAGGCCATATCTGTTTAGTTTTGCAAATGATTTCCATACTAGTTGTGTTGTATAAGACTAACTATATTTCCCTCCATCCTGTCCTGTCCCCCATTATTTCTATTTTCTTATGGTCCTTTCCCTCCCCATGAGTGTCGACCTCGTATTGCATTCTCCTCCCCATGCCCTCCCCTCTATCCTCCCCCCCATCCTGCTTGTGCCCCTGTCCCCCACTCTCCTGTATTATGAGATAGGTTTTCCTATCAAAATGAGTGTGCATTATATTCTTTCCTTTAGTGGAATGTGATGAGAGTAGATCTCATGTTTTTCTCTTGCCTCCCCTCTTTATCCCACCACTAATAAGTCTTTTGCTTGCCTCTTTTATGAGAGATAATTTGCCCCATATAACTTCTCCCTTTCTCCTCCCAATATTTCTCTCTCACTGCTTGATTTCATTTTTTTTTTTTTTAGTATATGATCCCATCCTCTTCAGTTCACTCTGTGCACTCTGTCTCTATGTATGTGTGCATGTGTGTGTGTGTAC
Organism: Notamacropus eugenii; assembly: GCF_028372415.1. Lineage (NCBI taxonomy): Eukaryota > Metazoa > Chordata > Mammalia > Diprotodontia > Macropodidae > Notamacropus > Notamacropus eugenii. Next base: position 462,832,855 of record NC_092873.1, on the reverse strand, counting down.
TCCCACCCAGTGCTCAGATACTGAAATGTTTCAAGAGTTATAAATATTGTCTTTCCATGTAGGAATGTAAACAGTTCAACTTTAGTAAGTCCCTTATGATTTCTCTTTGCTGTTCGCCTTTTCATGGTTCTCTTCATTCTTGTGTTAGAAAGTCAAATTTTCTTTCCAGCTCTGGTCTTTTCATCAGGAAAATTTGAAAGTCTTCTATTTCATTGAAAGACCATTTTTTCTCCTGAAGTATTATACTCAGTTTTGCTGGGTAGGTGATTCTTGGCTTCAGTCCTAGTTCCTTTGACTTCTGGAATATCCTATTCCATTCCCTTCTATCCCTCAATGTAGAAGGTGCCAGATCTTGTACTATCCTGATTGTATTTCCACAATACTTGAATTGTTTCTTTCTAGCTGCTTGCAATATTTTCTCCTTCACCTGGGAATTCTGGAATTTGGCCACAATGCTCCTAGGAGTTTCTCTTTTTGGATCTCTTTCATGCGGTGTTCTGCGGATTCCTTGAATATTTATTTTGCCTTCTGGTTCTAGAATCTCAGGGCAGTTTTCCTTGATAATTTCGTGGAGGATGATGTCTAGGCTCTTCTTTTGATCATGGTTTTCAGGTAGTCCTAGAATTTTTACATTATCTCTCCTGATTCTATTTTCCAGGTCAGTTGTTTTTCCAATAAGATATTTCACATTATCTTCCATTTTTCGAATCTGCGCGGTATGTTCTGAGATATCTGTCTTTCTCAAAAAGTCCAAAGCTTCCATCTGTACCATTCCAGATCTGAGAGATCTATTTTCATCAGTAAGCTTTTGAATCTCCTTTTCCATTTGGTTAATTATGCTTTTGAAAGCATTCTTCTCCTCATTGGCCCCTTGCACCTCCCTTGCCAGCTGAGTTAGGCTAGTTCTCAAGGTGCCAATTTCTTCAAGAGTTTTTTGGTTCTCCTTTAGCAGGGAGCTGATCTGTTTTTCATGCTTCTCCCTTATCCCTCTCATTTCCCTTCCAAGTCTTTCCTCCACCTCTCTAACTTGATTTTCAAAATTCCTCTTGAGCTCTTCCATGGCCCGAGCCCATTGGGTGGGCTGGGACACAGAATCCTCGATTTCTGTGTCTTTGCCTGATGGCAAGCATTGTTCCTCCCCATCAGAAAGGAAGGGAAGAAGTTTTTTTTCTCCGATAAAGTACCCTTCAATAGTTTTATTTCTTTTCCCTTTTCTTGGCATTGTCTCCACCTAGTGGCCTGACCTCTGAATGTTCTCCTCACACCCACCTCGCCTCCTGGTACTCCCAGCCAGCGTTTGGGGACTGAGATTCAAATGCTGCTTCCCGCCTTAGGATTTTTGGCGGGGGCAGGGCTGCTATTCAGTGTGAGAATTAAGTTCAGGTGCTGAGGTCAGGGGCAGGGCCGCCTCTCTGGCTCAATTCCCTCAGGAGGTTTATGCACAGACCTTCCACAATGGATCCAGGCTCCCGCCCATTTGGGGAGCCCCTGTCCGCAGCCGTCTCTCAGCCCCCACCTCCCGGGGGGGCCGAGCCATGGGGGCACCTCATTCCCCTCTCAACCCGCCAAAGAGACTCTCTCACCTACCCCCGTCAGTCACCTGTTGGTGGGGGGCCCGTGCAGCTGCTGAAGATCATGCCTCCGGATCCCTCTCAGAACTGTGTCTCTCGGAGCCACGGCCGCCGTCGCCGCCGCAGGTCTGGGCTGGGCACCGTGTCTGCAGCGCGACGGACCTTTTGCGAGAGGTTTGCAGGTCCCTCTGTGGGTGGGGGGACCCACGTGGCCGCTGGAGATTCCGTCCCGTAGCCCTCTTGGATCTTTTTCTCACGGTGTCGCTGCCGCGGTAGGGCTGCTCTCTTCTTCCCGCCCCGGTGCCCAGTCCCCGGCACGAAGGACCCCCTGTGAGAGGTTTGCAGGTCTCTCCGGAACAGAAATCTCCCTCGCTCCAATATTCCGTGGTCTCTGGGTGCAGAATTCGCCCTGGGTTAGTCCCCTCTGCCGTTCTGTGGTTTGTGGGTTCGGAGCTATGTGTATGTGCGTCTTTCTACTTCGCCATCTTGGCTCCGCTCCCCCAAGTAAAAGTCTTCAGGGCCAGATGAATTTACAAGTGAGTTCTACCATACATTTAAAGAACAATTAATTCCAATACCATATAAACTACTTTTAAAAATATGTGAAGTCCTACAAAATTCTTTTTATGATGCTGATAGCTAAACCAGAAAGAGGCAAAACAGAAAAAAGAAATTATAGACAATTTCACTAATGAATATTGATGCAAAAATTATGAATAAAACATTAGCAAAGGCATTACAGCAATTTATCACAAAGATAATACACTATGAACAGGTGGGATTTATAGCAGTTCTGCTTCAATATTAGGAAAACTGTCAGCAAAATTGACCATATCAATAACAAAACTAACAGAAATCATATGATTTTTTTCAATAGGTTCCTTTGGAATTTTTTTTAATTTCTTGATTTTTCAAAAAGACTTTTCTTTCCATCTGCTCTATTCTAAATTTTAAGGAATTATTTTCTTCAGTGAGATTTTGGATCTCCTTTTCCATCTGACCAATTCTGTTTTTAAGGCATTCTTCTCCTTATTGGCTTTTTAGATCTCTTTGCCATTTGGCTTAGTCTATTTTTTACAATGTTATTTTCTCCAGCATTTTTTGAGGTCTCCTTTAGCAAACAGTTGACTCGTTTTTCATGATTTTCTTGCATCACTCTCATTTCTCTACCCAGTTTTTGCCCTACTTCTCTTACTTGATTTTCAAAATCCTTTTTGAGCTCTTCCATGGCCTGAGAGTAATTCATATTTTCCTTGGAAGTTTTGGATGGAGGAGCTTTCACTTTGTTGTCTTCTGTTTGCATGTTTTGGTCTTCCTTGTCACCAAAGTAAGATTCTATAGTCTGGTTCCTTTTCCAATTTTTGCTCATTTCCCCAGCCATTTACTTGACTTTTTGAGCTCTTAGTCAAGGTAGCTCTCTGTTTCCAGTGGGGGTGAGGGTGTACTGTCAGCCACTGGATCCCTCCACAATATGAGGGCCTAGAGCTCCAGAAACAGTGGCTACAGCTGCCACTGCTTCTGCTGTGGCTGCTGTGGGCTCCTACACCACCTCCCCTCCTCTGCTGACCTGAGGCTGGGGCCAGACCATTCCACTCTCCTGCACTGGTCCCACAGGCTTTTTCCACTGACCTTCCAATTTATCCTCAGCATTGTGTGGTCCTGAAATCTAGAAATCACCACAGGTGTGAGAGATTCAGTCTCCCCAAGGTCTGCTCAGGTCCTGTCTGTGCTGGTGCAGCCTATGCTGGACTATTCTCTGCTTCCAGCATGGCGAGATAGACACTTACTGGAGACCTTCCAGATATCTTGGGCTGGAGACTTGCTCCACTCCATCATTCTGCGGGTTCTGCAGCTCCAGAATTTGTTTAGAGCCATTTTTTATAGGTATTTGGCTGGGCTTGGGAGCAGTGCTCTAGAAAGTGCCTGCTGTTACTCTGACATCTTGGCTTTGCCCCCCTACACTACCCATCCCTATTAAAAAACACTAGACAGCATTGGAATAGATGGAGTTTTCCTCTAAATGATAAACAGCATTTACCTAAAACCATCAGCAAGCATTATATGTAATGGGAATAAGCTAGAAGCTTTCCTAATAAGATTAGGGGGTGGAAAAAAAAGATGTCCATTATCACCATTGTTATTCAATATTGTACTAGAAATATTAGTTTTAGCAATAAGAGAAGAAAAAGGAATTGAAGGAATTAAAACAGGCAATGAGAAATCAAAGCCATCACTCTTTGCAGATGATATAATGGTATACTTAGAGAATCCTAGAGAATGAACTAAAAAACTACTTGAAATAATGAACAACTTTAACAAGATATAAAATAAACCCACATATATCATCAGCACTTCTATTTGTTACTAACAAAGCCCAACAGCAAAAGATAAAAGAGAAATTCCAATTAAAATAAACATAGACAATAGGAGATATTTGGGATTCTATCTGCCATGACAAACCCAGAAACTATATGAATACAATTACAAACACTTTTCACACAAATGAAATCAGATATAAATAACTGGAAAAAATCAGTTGCTCATGCGTAGGCTGAGCTAATATAATACAAATGATGATTCTACCTAAATTAATTTATCCTCCAATTGAACTACCAAAGTTATTTTATAGAGCTAGAAAAAATAATAGCAAAATTCATCTGGAAAAACAAAAGGTCAAGAAAATCAAGGAAATTAATGAAAAAAATGCAAAGGAAGATGGCCTAGCCATACCTGACCTAAAATTCCATTATAAAACAGTATTCATCAAAACATTTTGTACTAGCTAAGAAATAGAATGGTGGATCAGTGGAATAGGTTAAGTATATACTACACAGTAGTAAATACAGCAATCTACTGTCTGATAAATGCAAAGACTCCAACTTCTGGGATAAAAACTCACTATTTGACCAAAACTGCTGGGAAAACTTAAAAATAGTATGGCAGAAACTAGGCATAGACCAATATCTTGTACTGTTTACCAAAATGAGGTCCAAATGGGCACATAATTTAGACATAAAGAGTGATACCATAAGCAAATTAGGAGAGCAAGAAATAGTTTACCTCTCAGATCTATTATGAAATGCAAAATGGATAATTTTGATTATATAAACTTAAAAGGTTTTGCACAAACAAAGCCAATGCAACCAAGATTAGAAGAAAAGCAGAAAGCTGGGAAACAATTTTTATTGCCAGTGTTCTGATAAAGGTCTCAATTTCTAAGACATATAGAGAAGTTAGTCAAATTTATAAGAATACAAGTCATTCTCCATTTCATAAATGGTCAAAGGATATGAACATCAATTTTCAGATGGAGAAATTAAAGTTATATTAAAATCATATGAAAAACTGCTATTGATTAGAAAATGAACATGAAAACAATTCTGAGGTACCACCTCACACCTACCAAAAAAGGAAAATGATAAATGTTGGATAAGATGTGGGAAAACTGGAACACTAATGCATTGTTCATAGAGTTATGAACTGATCCAACCATTCTGGAGAGCAATTTGGAACTATACCCAAAGGGCTATAAAACTGTATGTTCTTTGATCTGGAAATACCTCTACTAGATCTATTTCCCAAAGAGATCATAACGAAGGAGAAAGGACTTACATGTACAAAAATATTTATAGCAGCTCTTTTTGTGGTGGCAAAGAATTGGAAATTAAATGGATGTCCATCAATTGCGGAATGGCTGAACAAGTTGTGGTATGTAAATCTAATGGAATATTATTGTACTATAAGAAATGATGAGCAGGTGGATTTCAAAAAAACCTGGGAAGGATTATATGAACTGATATTGAGCAAAGTGAGCAGAACCAGGAGAACACTGTACACAGTTACAGCAGTATTGTTCAATAATCAACTTTGATAGACTTAGCTCTTCTCAGAAATGCAATGATCTGACACAATTCCAAAAGACTCATGATGGAAAACACTAACCATAACCATGGCTACTTCCTCCCAAGCAGTTGCTGAATAGCATATTCTTATAGGATCATAGGTAAAAATGCCTTCTTGGATTGTCCCTACCTCATCTTCAATAATAATTGTAAAATGCTTAGTACAGTGCCTGGCATCTAGTAAGTTAAATAAATATTAGCTATTATTATTATTATTATCATTATTATTTGCTGGGGATGGAAGCTCAATTCCATGTGGACAGTCTCGGGCGGGTAAAGGTGGGAACTTCTAAATCTTAGAGTTCTCATGAGGCCCCCCATAAAACACCAGGGAATCGAGGAGTGAGACCGGGCAATCTCGTGTATTTCCGCCTCTTCCCGTGAGAAACATGATGGGAGGAGCATCCCCCTCGAGACTGTCCCGGATCTGGGCACACCTATTGTTATCTAACAGGCACGGTATTCAGGTGCAAACTATGCGGCCGGAGAGCTTAATTACGGTCAGGAAAGCCTGAAGGCGCGCTTAGCTCGGGAGGGGCCGTTACAGGACAGAGGGCTCCGTTTTCCCTCTCTTCGCTCTCCCCTCCCCCTCTCTCCCCACTTACACTTCTACTTCCAATCTCTTATTATAAGATCTTTGCCTCCTTGGGAGATTCCTCGCTCCCTCCTAAGGAAGAATTCCCCCTGCACTTGTAACCAGGACCCTGAATAAAAGCTTAACCCTTGTTCGGCTCCGGAAAGTCTCTTCTCTCATACGTTTATCCGGTTTGGCCAACCGAAGACCTGCGATAGAGGTAAGGTAAGACTCGGGTAGCCCTCAGGCCTCTAGGCCTGGCAATTATTATTATTATTATTATTATACAGCTAGATGGTGCCATTGATAGAGTGCCAGATCTGGAGTCAGGAAGACTCATCATACTGAGTTCAAATCTGGCCTCAGACACTTACTAGCTGTGGGAACCTGGATAAGTAACTTGCTCTTGTTTGCCTCAGTTTTATCATCTGTAAAGAGGGAGAAGGAAATGGCAATCCATTCCAGTATCTTTGCCAAGAAAATCCCAAATGGGGTCACAAAGAGTTAGACGTGACTGAAACAACTAAACAACATTATTGTTAACATTATCATTGTTATCAAACCAGGCTTCTTGTCTTGCCTCTATTGTGCCTCTAGAGAAAACCACCTAGTGGAAATCTTCTTAGATGTACCCAAATCTGAGAAGAAGTTAATAGTCACCCTGAACCCTGATATTCTTGTGAACAAAAAATAGAGATGTGAGCTAGTGAGAGGTGGATTTGCAATTGGTTGAATTACAGGATGAACCTAAAGAGTACTGATTAATGTGTTAATATCAGCTGTTAACCTAGAGAGAATTGGAGTGTCACAGGTTCTGTCCTTGGTTCTGTGCTGCTTAGTATATGTTTTTTAAATATAACATTTGATTCAACGTCTACATGATTTACTCATCAAATCTACAGTTGACATAAGGCTAGACTCAACAGCTAACACTGTGGTGAAAAGATTTAAGATCCAAAAAGATCCTGATGGACTAAAATTATGGGCTGAACCTAATAATTGACATTTGATAGGAATATAGGTCAAGTCCTACCTTAAAACTGAAAAACTAAACTATACAAATATAAAATGTGAGGTAGGGATTAGGAGCCTGTGCTAAGATCTTGGAGGTTTTGATGGTTTTCAGACTCTACAGAAACCAACAGTATGACATGGCAGCTAGAAGGTTAATTAGAGCTTTGGTCATATTAAGAGACTCATAGTGGAGAGGGTGATTGTCTCTGTTGGCTATAATTCAATGATACTGTGCCGTAGTCATTTCCCTCACATCTTTTGGATGACAGATTTTAATCAAGAAATATTTAGGATTTTCCTCTGGTCTATTTCTTCCCTTTTTATTCTTAACTGGGTTTTGATTGTGTAAAAACCCAATATTTGTATGTAACAAAGTTCATCCATTTTGATTCTTTACTGTCTTCTGATTATTATAGGATCATAGATTCCATGCTGGGATCAATGAGACCCTACCTTTCATTTTATTTTTTAGAATTTTCAATTTTATTTTCAACTCAATAATCATGAACATTTCAATATACAAACCAGAATAGAGAGCAGAATTTTGTAGGTAACTTTTGACTTCCCTTATGCATAGTTTTATTGAGTATATTAAATCTAATATGAGAGTGACAAAATTTCCCTGTTTTTCTGTGCCCTCTTCTGAATTTCCTTCTGCTCTCTTCTGTCTTTTTTTTAATGTTTTGCTGACTGTTTTCTTTTATTCTCTCTTGGAATTAACAGAATCACAGGATTTGAGCATTGGAAAGGCCATCTAGACCAATTTGTGAGCAAAAGAAACCTTTACTCTCAAATACCCGCCAAGTAGTTGTCCAATTTTTGCTTGAAGGTATCTAAGCTGGAGGAGTTCATCACTTCTGGTGGCTGCCATTTTCCAATTTTGCACAACTCTCATTGTTAAGCAGGTTTTCCCTGCGTGAAGCTGAAATTGGCCTCTGACACTTCTACCCTTTTACTCCATGTTCTGTCCTCGGGGGCTAAACTAAAGAAGTCCAAGATAATTCTTTGATTACTTGCTAGCAGCTATCATTATCATGTGCCCCTTGAATCTTCTTTTCTCCAGGCTAACCATGCCCAGTTCCTTCAACTTTTCATTATGTGACATGATTGCAAGGCCTTTCACCTGAAACTGAATCAGCTGCACTCCAGATGAGGGATGACAGTGGCAGAATACAGTAAGACTATCCCTTCTCTATTTCTAGAAACCAAACCTGTCTTAATTCAACCCAAGATTTCCTTAGGTTTTTGGCTGCCATATCACAATGCCAGCTTGTAGTGAGTTGGTAGTCTAGAATTATTGTCTATCCATATCTTCCCCATATTACACTTATGAAAATGATCGTTTATACCCAAGTGCAAGACTTTACATTTATCTCTGTTGCATATCATCTTATTAGATACAGCCCAATGTTATACAACTTATCAAGATCCTTTTAGTTCATGATTCAGTTAACCAATGTATTAGGCATCCCTCCCAGCTTTGTGTCGTCTGAGATTCAAAGAGTACACCTTCCATATGATGTTATCCAAATCCTTTAAAAAATACTAAACAACACAGAGCCACACACAGATCTTTGGGGTACTTCTCTGGATATTTCTTGCAAATGTTGACATTGAAAAGTCATTAGCAATTACTTTTTTTTAGTTCAATCATCCAATCAGTTCTAAATCCTTCTAATTGTATTATATAATTCTTATCATTAGCAATCCATCAATGGACTTCATATCATTAGCAATCAATCAGTAAACATTAAGTATCTGCTACATGCCAGGCACCATACTAAGCACTGGGGATATAAAAAGAAACAAAAAAGTAGCCCTTTTCCTCAAGGAGTTCACAATCTAGTGGAGACTACAAATAAAAATATGGACAAACAAGTTCTAAATAGGATGAATAGGAAATCATTAATAGAGAGAAGGCATTAGAACTAAGGGGCTAGGAAAATCTTCCTGATGATTACCCAGCAACTCTCTTCCCTTTGTGACTCCATCCTGTGCCAAATAGAAGCCCTCCCTTGTGAGAAGAGTTGTACAAAACACATCCCCATGATGATGCCCATTTCTGATCTACATCTACGGTCTGTCATCTCTTGCATGCTTCAAAATCAGCCTTCTGAAGTCCTGGCTAGTCACTGAATGTATCAGTGAGTTCTCAAGTTTTCCATCATTGTTGCCCTTTGTGTTGTTTCAGTCAATCTATAATAAAGTTCATTTCATTCTGCACCAGTTCGTCAAGTCTCAGGTTTCTCAGAATCTATCATGTTCATCGTTTCTTATGATACAATATTCCTTTATCATGTGCCATAATTGTTCAGACACCTATTAGTAAGTATCCATACTCCAGTTGAAACAATAAAAATACTGCATATAAATATTTTTGTCAATATGTGTTCTTTCCCTCTATTTTTGACTTCTTTGGTATAGGCAGCTAGGTGGTATTGTGGATAGAAGACAAGACTTGCAAGTCAGGAAGACCCGCATCCCAGTCCTGCCTCATATGCTTTCTAGCTGTAAGACCCCAAACAAATCATTTAGCCTCTGTCTGCCTCACTCAGTTCCCTCATCTATAAATAGTACCTACCTCACAGGCTGTTCTGAGAATCAAATGACAACATACGTAAAGCACTTGGCAAACCTAAAAGTTATACATGAATGTTGACTATTATTGTTGTTGTTCAGTCATGTCCAACTCTTCAACCCCTTTTGGGGTTTTTTCGGCAGAGCTGTTAGAGTGGTTTGACATTTCCTTATTTAGCTCATTTTATAGATGAGGAAACCAAGGCAGACAAGGTTAAGTGACTTGCCCAGGGTCTAGCAAATGACAGCTTTGAATTCAGGTTCTCCTGATTGCCAGTCTAGTGCTCTTCCACTGCCCCACTTAGCTGTAGTTATTAACATTATATGCATAATAGCGGCATCACTGGGTCAGGGGGCATGACCCAGTTTAAAGATTTTTTGCAATCGTTTCATTTGTGGATAAGGAGAGTGAGGCTCACAGAGGTTAAATGACTCCCAAATCACACTGGCAGCCAGATGGTGTAGCAGATAAATTGTTGGGCATGGAAGCAAGAAGACTCATCTTCCTGAGTTCAAATTTGGTCTCATAGCTGTATGAACCTGGGCAAGTCACTTAACCCTGTTTGCCTCAGTTTCTTCATCTGTAAAATGAGCTGCAGAAGGAAATAGCAAACCACTCCAGTATGTTTGCCAAGAAAACCCCACATTGGGCCATGAAGAGCCAAACAGGGCTGAAAAGCGATGAAACAATAGTAATTGGAAGACCCAGGATTCAAATTGAGTTCCAATCATGCCAAATTCCATGTTTCACTGAATCAAGCTACCTTGCTAATAGAGAAGAATTTTCCTTGTTGGCACAATGGTGATAAGTGATGGTAATTTCAGACTAGGTTCAAACCAATTCTTTTTCACTCATTTATGGAGACATTGCCTTGATTGGATTATCTTTTTTCCAGTGAAATAGAAAACAGCATGGGACCTCTGGTGCGTTAGATGGAAGAAGGAGTGGGGACCAAGTTCTTTGGAAGCTTTCATTATACTTTCCTTCCATTTTGAACCAGTGTAACCTACTATCAATTGTTCGTGCTACCCTCCTCATTTTATTTCCTATCCCTATTATTTCTAAAAGCCCAAAGTGTTCAGTGAGATGGGAGAAGGGGAATCAAAGATGGGGGAATATGAAAAAGGTTGCCAGTAAAGAATTAGCCCAAGTTCCTTCTCACACACCCCATTCCCCATTTAACCATTTGTTTTGATCTGACATTGTCATCCTTGAAGAAAAATACAATATAAATTCCAATATCCACACAGACAGTGTGGTGCAATGGAGAGAGCATTTGCCTCAGAGTAAGAAAGCCCTGTGACTGAATCCTCCCTTGGACCCAGCTAGTGGGTAAATCACTTAATCATTCTGGACATCTGTACATGGAGAAAGCTGGATTCAGTGACCCAGAGGTCCCTGTCACCTTGAGAGCTAGGACCCCATGACCTCAGATTTGCATAGCTCCTTTGTTACAAGCAGCTCCAAAGGGCAGTGTTGTAGAGTTAGAAGAATGCTGGACCTTGACCATTTAACTTCTGGGTTTCTACAGCCAGAGTCTAGCACAATGCCTGGCACATAGTAGGTACTTAAATATACATAAAAAGATTGCTAATTAATGACCAAAACCTGGGTTTGTACCCCAATTTTGATAGTCACTGACTTGGTAGTTGCAGAAAAGTCACCACCTTTCCGAGTTTGGGTTTCCTCTTTCACAAAATTTCTTTTATTACCTACCTGACAGGGGGATTATTAGGAAAAGATGCTTTATGTAGCTTAAAGTAGTAACTGAGTGTCACCTGTTATTATAAGGGTTATAATATGTTCTTACTCATTGAGAAGGAGACAACAGTCAGAGAATCTGCTGAAGTATGCTAAAAAAAAAAACTATTATAATTACTGGGAGGTGTACGTGAATCCAGGTTCTGCCATGCAATATCCATTTGATGTTAGATCACTCATATTTCTGAGCCTCAGTTCCCTCCTTTGCCAAAAGAGGCCAATCAGTTTTTCACTGCCTACCTCAGGGGTAGTGAGGATCAGATGGGATAATGAATACAGAAGCCCCTTCTTTTAGATGGTAAAGTACTATCCAGCAATGAACTGTTTTGAAAAAAAATATATGTAGACCTTGGAGGAAAGACATTTGATCTATTTGTGAGACATTAATACAAATCAAGGTATTGTACTACAGTAAAAAAAAAAGATACTGGATTTATGGTCAGATGACCTTGATTCAGCTACGGGTCTTTGTTCAAATCTTTGCCTTACCTCTTCCTGCCTGGGTGACCTTCGTCAAATCACCTTCTCTGGGCTGCAATCTCATCTGTAAAATCAAGGATTTACACCAGCTAGAGGTTCTGCCAGGCCTGTTCCAGCCCTTAATCTGTGGTCCTAAGATCTGCAGTCCATCAGTATAAAGATGGACACAGGAACAGGAGAGGTAAAGACGCCTCCTGCTTGCCTAAAAATCTGACTCAGAAGCACTCACTGGTTACCTACCACTTTGAAACAAACAAACAAACAAAGGCTCCATGAACACAGAAAAGCCTTGCAACTCGTCAGGAATCTGTCTATGGACCAGTGAAGGTCAGTACTGATTAAAGGATGTCTGTGAGGAAGCAGCGTGGATGGACCCAGCCCACTGCTCCCAGAGCACCTGAGAGATCAGGTAAAATACCAGCCATGCTAGAATCTGGAACTCTTTTCAAGCAGCTGCCACTATTGTTTCACAAAGGTTCTGGTGGCTGCTGAGAGAGACAGACAACATGAGCCATGTGGGTAGGTAACTCAAGATTTTGAGTTGAAGTGCCTCAGATCCCCTCACCGGAGTGCCTGGTAGAGTCCACCCAGTTTTTCAGGTCTGGCTCACAGATGCTTCAGCTGGTCTAGAGGACTTTTCCAGTCATCCAAGTCCTTTGTTTACCCCCTGCCTTTCTGTTGCTAGCCTTTTGGGGACAGTTGAGAAGCTCCACTTTAGGATGGGGAAGGGAAGGAAAGGGAAGCAAAATTCACTTAATTGTAGTCCTCTTCGACATCCCCAGAGAAATGTCACCTTGTGGGGAACTGTTGTGTCTCTTCCCAACATTGGCTCTAATGTTGTCACCAATAATGTGAGCTCCTCCTTTAGAATGGGAACTTCCTGAGGGCAGGGACTGTGATTTTGCCTTTCTTTGTATCCCCAGCACTTGACACAGTGCCTAATAAATAGTAAGAGTTTAATCAATGTTTGTTGAGTGACTACTATAAATTTTCAAGGATCTATAGGAAGCTTAAGAATCAGAAGGTGCTATGGCCCCACGTTGGTGGGCGCCAAGTTGCTATGGTGACGGCATAGCTTACCAAGAGGAGCAAGTCTTATGCCTGACCAGCAGGCTGCTTGTCCTCCTGTGGAGCTCACGAGTAAAAGAATGAGGCGGGAGAGAGGGTCAGTAAGCAACTCCGATTTATTCAAGCAAGAGCTCTGATTATATAGTCTCTGCCAGCTAGCCCAGTGAACCATGGTAACACACATAAACAAACCCGAAACTATAGAAATGAACATAAGCTGGAACTATAGTGACAACAACAAACCAGGGGTGGGGCCGTCCCTTCCAGCGCCATCTTGTTCACCCTTCCCTGCTCCGGACTCAGTTTACCTGATGTCCGTCAGTGTGGCGTCCCAGATGGTGTGGCGGTCAGCGCCCCTTACAAGAAGGAAATGAGTAAATAGATAGAAAATAAAGCTGTCTGAGGGCAGGGACTTTTTTTTAAATTTGTGCATTTCTAATATTCAGCATAGGGCCTTGCCCAAGGTCGATGCTAGATAAATGTTTAAATGGTAAAAAACAAACCAAAAAAGAAATGGAAAATAAAGGAAGGGAGATTCAGGGGAAAAAGGAAAATAATGGTCATATGGAGGTTAGGAACATGGAAAAACTGGATATCACTAAAACCTTTGATGGATCAAATTTTCCAGGATTTGTCAAAGGCTATCACATAAATAGTAGAGACCTGAAATCAAAAACCCCTTGTCAGTTCCAGAACCAAGGAGCAGAGGCAAAGTGTAAAAGATGGTCAATCTCTTGTCATGTGTGATTCTGCTCATGCAGACCCACAGGAACAAACATCTATTCATGGAATCCTTGAATTGGAATACCTCTATTGACAGCAAGATCTAGCTGCATATTTGGGGGCTACCTCTCTCAAGATCTCTGCAGGAGAGATTTCCCCCAACAGGGAGAAACCTTGGGAACTTCAAAAACTAATTTGTTCCATTTCCTAGAAAGGGATCTTAGCAACCCTGCAGCTACTGAAGTTAAAAAGATATTTAAATTTAGAAATCATTTTACTTACAGAACCAAAAGAGAGAATACTTTTATCCAAACTCATACAGAGTCAAGAAAACTCACCATAGGAATGATAGAGATACCTCATACACAAGCTGAAAGTTTAAAATCATTTCTCACACTTCCCACATAGACATGCATATGAAACCTAGAGTATTGCCCTCTGTGGCTCTGTGTCACCTCAAGGACAACAAAGGAAAGGCTTATCTGACTGGTCTTGGTGTATACTTGCTAGAGTGAGCACCTACTGTGTGCACTGAACTGTATTAAGAATGGTGTCAGTTGCAAAGATGAGCAAGGCACACAGTCTGCGACCTCAAGGAGCCTTAATTGGACATATGAGGCTAACACAATAAAAGGAGAAGCAGTATGGTAAACTGGGAAGAATATTAAACTTGGAATCAGGAAGAATCTGTTAAAATTCTGACTCTGACATTTACCAATTATATCTCTAAACCTCAGTTTCCTCATCTGTAAAATGGAGACTCAATTAATTGGAACAAGCATTTAAGCACCTATTTTGTACAAGACACTGAGCCATGGGCTAGAGTAGCAAAAACTAAAAGCATTCCCTACTCTCAATGAATTTACTTTCAACTAAGACAACGTACAATAGGTACAAAGATAAATAAACACGTACAAAAATGTGAGAGAACTGGGGGATGAGGGAAGGTTCTGTATAAAAGGCAGCATTGGAGATGATCCTGGAAGGAAGCTTGGGATTCTAAGAGGCAGAAGGAAAGAGAGAATGCATTCTAGGAATTCGAAACAGTCTAGTGAGGGTATGGTGGTAAAGGATGGAATATTCCAGGAACAGTGACTGGGCCAATTTGACTAGAACAAAACACGCAGGAAAGGAGCTGACATTAAGTCTGGAAATGACAGGTGAGGACCAAGGGTGAAGGGTTTTAAACATCAGGCTAGGAGACTTCTATTTTATTCTAGAGGCAATAGTGAACCAACAAAGGCAGTTAGGTGGCATAGTGAATAAAATGCTGGACTTGGGAGTCAGAAATCCTGCCACATACTAGTTGTGACTCTGGGCAAGTCACCTAAATGCCTGTGCCTTAGTTTCCCCATTTGGAAAATAAGGGAATGGGGTAGACTTTGATAGGTTCCTTCTAGTTTTAAATCTATTATCCTGCAAGATTTTTGAGGAGAGTGAGATAATGTACCTGTCTCTAAGAGATATTGATATGGCAGCTATGTGGAATATGAATTGTCAATGAAGAGGATATTTTAAAAATCAAGGGGAGAGATGAGGAAGGCCTGAACTAAGGGGGTGGGAAAGTGAGAGATGTTGTGGAGGTTGAAGCAATAAGATTTGGAAATTGAGTGGTAAAGGACTAGACTGAGGAAGGGGAAAGAAAAAAGGATGGTTCCAAGAATGGGAACCTGGGAGTGACTGGAAGGAATGAATTCAATTCAATTTTTTTTAAGCATCTCCTCTTTAAAAGGCGCTGTCATGGGTATTTGGGATACAAGGAAAACAACAAAACAGACAACCTTAAAGGAGTTTTTATCCTGCTAGGGGAGGGGAACAACATACAAATTGATAAATGAATGAATGAAATAAAATAAGTAACATTACTCTAAAGTATAAAATAAATATTAAAATAAAAGCTAATTTGAGGGAAAAAAAAAGAGCACCAAGAACCATGAGGACCAGGAAAGATTTCATGAAAGGGTTAGTGTCTCAATCCTAAAGAAAGTTCAAGTATCTTAGAGGCAAGGGTGAAGGAGTACTTTCTAAGCCTAGGAAACCCTGACTGTATTAGATCAATGCAAAAGATATTATAGCAGATGAGCCATCAGGTGTCTTTAAAGCAAGTTTTTCCAGACATCAAGCCTAACCTTGCCACATGGCAACTTGAAACCATTAGTAAGGAGGGCTGCTTGGGCTGCTAGGTGGTACAGTGGATAGAACACCAGGTCTGGAGTTAGGAAGTATTTGAGTTAAAAAAAATCTGGTCTCAGGCTATGTAACCCTGGGCAAGTCACTTAACCTCTGCCTGCCTCTGTTTCCTCAACTGTAAAATAGATAATAAGAGCATCTCCCTCCCCAGATGGTTGTAAGGATCAAATGAGATATATTATATATATTAATGTATAGATAGATGGATAGATAGATAGATAGATAGATAGATAGATAGATAGACAGATAGATAGATAGATAATAATTGTGAAGCACAGTGCCTGGCACTTAGTAGATGCTATATAAATGTTAGTAATAATGATAATTGTTACTTAAATTCTCCTCGTTCTACTTTCTGAGACCTGAAAAGAACATATCTAATCCCTCTTCCATAAAACAGCCTCTCACATACTTGAAAACAGACATAATGTTTCCCTAATCTCCTGGACAAGCTATACATCCCCATTTCCTCCAACTGTTGACCTTTACACGGTGTGAACTCAAGAACTTCATCATTATAGTTGGTCTTGAATGGTTGCTCTCCAGCTTAACAATGTCCTTCTTAAAATGTGATTCCCAGTCTATAAGATGGTCTAACCTGGCCAGAGCACCCAGGGCTTAATACCTCCTCATTTCTGGAGACTGGTCTGTCTCAGTGTAGAATGAGACCAAATTAGTTTTTTTTTACTGTTGTATAGTGGAGTCATACTGGCCTTGCAGTCCACTAACATCCTCAGATTGTTTTCAGGCAAATTGTGGTTTCTGTCTTACATTTGTGAATGCCATGTTTTGAACGCAAGCTTAAAGTAAGTTTATCTATGCTGCTTTGACATGTCATCTCTTTAGAACTGGTTCAGACTGTCTAATCTTTTTGGATCCCAATTACTACCATATGCCAGAGAGAGAGAAAGAGAGTCTCTCTCTCTCTCTCTCTCTCTCTCTCTCTCTCTCTCTCTCTCTCTCTCTCTCTCTCTCTCTCTTATTCTCTGTGTTTCTCTCTGTCTATGACTGTCTGTCTGTCTTTCTCCCCAGATTTCTGTCACTTGCAAATTTGCTTAGAATTCTATCCATGTTTTTATCCAAGTCATTGGGAAATATGTTAAGTGAAGGACAGATCCCTGAGGCCCTTTCCTAGAAACTACCTTCCAGCTGGATATCTAATCATTAATGGCTACTCTTTCCATTGACACTCAACTTGTTTCAAATCTTTGTACTTTTATTACTTTCCAGCCAACATATCTCCATCTCTTTCACCAAAAATAAAGTAGTCTGGTATAATTAATCTTTTATCAAGTCTTGCTATCTCATTGTGGTCTTTCCTTTCCTTTATAGATGATCATTAACCATTTTAAAAAATAATACATTCTAGAATTTTGCCTGGAATTGAAGTCAAGGTTACTGACTTAGAGTCTGCAGATCCTATTCCTTTCCCATTTTTTGAAAATAAGAATGATACTGGCCTCATCCCATTCCTGTGGCACCTCTCTTATTCTCCATGACCTCTCTGATAGCTCTGACAGTGGTTCAGCAATCCTTTCTTTCAGTCCCAAAACTGTAGTCCACTTAGGGCAGGTGTCTTCAATTTATCAAAGCTCCCTCAGTGTTCTCCCACTATCTCCCTATTTATCTTAGGTACCAATTCCCTTCAGTTACTCTGCCCTTTCTAGTGCAAAGGTTATTCTCTTGAAAGAGAAAGCAGAAGCAAAATAAAACTTGAACAACTACATTCTGTGTGTCATCAGTTACCAACAACCCATACACGCCAAACGACTTGTGTTTTTCATGATGCTTTTTTCCCAAGACTAAGAATATGTTGCTGCTGTTGTCAATGTCATTATTATACTTCATTTTCCTCCTGGTCTTAGCTCCTTCTGAGCTTTAGGATTTATCATGGTGTTCTTACAGTAAACACTGTACCACTTCTGTGCTCTTCCTCTGTTACCTGCCCTCACTTCCATCATTCGCATCTATCCTTATGAAGACCAATATGGCTGTTGAGTATCTTCTGTGTTCACATCTGTTTGTTCAAACAACTTTCTTTTTCTTCCTCATTAGAATTGCTTCTCTTTGAGTTACTAGAATGCCATTCTTGAGCTACTTATGCTATTTTCCAGCCAACATGTCTCCATCTCTCCCTCCTGGGCTTATTTCCCCTGTAGGATTTGTCAAGGCTATCCTACCCATCCCAGAACCCTTTGAAATGCACCCCTCCAAAATATAGCATGCATGTCAGTCTACCATTTTGACTCTCGTCTCTTCTATCCCAAACCCAGGGAAAACCAAGTCACCTCCCCCTAAAGTTACCATCATTTCTACCCCACTAAGAAATTCTTTACTATTGTTGATAAACACATTTGGAATAGAATTTCTCCTTATTGGTTCCTCAACCTTTTGAAGGAAAAAGTTTCCATTAGGGAGAAGAAAAACAATTTTTAGCTGCCCTGCTTTTGGCAGAAAGGTCAAATCAATCTTTGGTTGTTTTTTTTTTTAAAGATTGTAAATTGAGGGCAGCACCAAGAGTAACTTCAATTGAGAGCTGGAAACTACATTTTTGCAGTTATACAGTTATTAATTGGAAATGAGTTTTTGTTTGTCCTTCATTCTCAAAGAGGACTAATGATATCAGGAAGGTGGTCATGACTTGCAGGTGAATTGGATTTAAGTGAGGCAGGGCTGTGCAAAGTCACCAGCCTCACTCTCTCCTCTTGAGCCATCTGGGTCCAATGGCAAGATCAGGACAACTGGAGATGTTCCCTGAAGCAGTGGGAGACCTTGACCTTTTAAAGCTAAGATTTTTACCAGTTTGTCTGAGGCAGCATCCATCCAGTGAATAAGGTTAGGTAAGAAATGAAGCAAAGAATAGCCTGTTTTACCTAGTTTAAAAAAATCAGTCTGGGAGGGGACGACCTTCAGAGAAATGAGTGGAGAATTAAAATGGTTTCTTAAAAAGGAAAATAAATTCAAAGCTCATTGAAAATCTGATGTCTGTAGAAGTTCTTAGAAAATAACATTTTCATTTTAGAATTATAGAATGTCAGGGCTATAAGGGACTTTAATGATTATTTAATCCAGGTAAAAGCCAAGGGAGAAAGACTAATAGAGAAAGGAGGTTAAAACTACTGAGAAAACTGAGAAAATACTACTTGCTAAACTTACTCACACAGCAAATCCATGTCAGAGTCAGGTGAACCAAGGCATCCTGATGCCAAGTCCAATGTTCTTTCCACTCTGCATTCTGATTCCTCTTATTTATTTAGTTTCCAGATGACCTCTTATGTTCTTGTCTCTTTGAGTCAATAGGTAGGGCTTAATCAAGTCAGTCAATGTCAACAAGCTTTTATTTTTTTAAATTTAATTAATTTATTTGTTTTCAGTTTTCAGCAATCATTTCCATAAGTCTTAAATTTTCTCCCCCTCTCTCTCCTCTCCCTCCCCAACACAGCATGCAGTCTTATATGGGTTCTACACATACACATAATTAAACACATTTTCACAGCAGTCATATTGCGTAGAAGAATTAAAATGAATGGAAGAAACCATAAGAAAAAACAAAACAAAGCATAACACAAGAGAAAATGGTCTGCTTCATTCTGCATTCCAATTTCATAGTTCTTTCTCTGGCTGTGGATGACATTTTGTCTCAAGAGTCCTTTGGGAATGTTTTAGGTCCTTGCATTGCTGTGAAAGGCTTAGTTTACCAGAAACAGTCCTTGCACACAGTGGCTGTTACCATGTATAATGTTCTCCTGGTTCTGCTCATTTCACTCAGCATCAGTTCATATAAGTCTTTTCAGGTTTTTCTGAAGCCTGACTGTTCATCATTTCTTAGAGTACAATAGTATTCCATTACATCCGTATACCACACCTTGTTCAGTCATTTTCCAATTGATGGACATCCCCTCAATTTCCAGTTCTTGGCCACCACAAAGAGAGCTGCTATGAATATTTTAGTACATATGGGACCTTTTACCATTTTTATGATCTCTTTGGGATACGGTCCTAGAAGCAATATTGCTGGATCAAAGGGTATGCACATTTTTGTAGCCCTCTGGGCATAGTTCCAAATTGTTCTCCAGAATGGTTGAATCAACTCACAGTTCCACCAATAATGAATTAGTGTTCCAACTCTCCCGCATCTTCTCCAGCATTTATCATCTTCCTGTTTTGTCATGCTAGCCAATCTGGTAGGAATGATGTGGTACCTCAGAGTTGTTTTCAACAAGCTTTTATTAATGCTATGTGACTAGGCACTGTGCTAAGCACCGAGGATACAAAGAAAGGCAAAAACAGTACCTGCAGTGAAGTGGTTCACTATCTAAGAGTAGGAAAAGAAATGCAAACAACTATGCACAAATAAGATATAGACATGATGAATTGGACACAATCTCAGAAGGAACAGAAATATTTTCTAAGGTGGGGTAAGCAGCTAATGGCAGTGGTATTACTGCTGCCTAAAGACATTCATTCATTCAGCATTTCTAGGCATATTTTATTCTAGGTAGGTAAGGTTGTGGCTCACAAGGAGGTTACAGTACACTGACTATTTGATGGCTATTTCTACTCCTCCCACTCCCTTGTCCTCTCTCCCCACAGCCCCATTATGAAGTTTAGAGGTCTGAAATGATTGTTTTTTGTACCAGTTCACATCCCATTTAAATACATGGTGGAAATGGCTGGGTATGGCATGGTGAATAGAGGACCAATCTTAGACTCGGGAAGTCCTGGTTCAAGTCTTGTCTCTGATGTATACCAATCATACATGCCTCAGATCTAAACTTTAAATATCTGCTCATTAAGAAATCATAACTGAAAATGTCTGTTAGAAATAATTATATAGTGAGAAAGTGTCTTAGCATAATGAATAGAGAACTGGCCTTCAAGTCAGGAAGACCAGGGTCCAAGTGTCACTTATGACACACATTAGCCATGTGACCCTAAGTAAGTCATATATCTTCTCACTGCTCTTGGCGACTTTCTTAGGAGATGCAGAGAAGATGCTGACCTACGTTGGTAGAGGGATCATCCTCATCTGGAAGTTTCCTATTTCAATGAAATCACATGTATATTCACTATCCCTGGATAATAACCATAGGCATTACTGTACAATGTTTTTGTTAGATGATTTTTTTTTATTCCATTTATCTACTATGCTTCAGAGGAAGCATGACATCATGCATACAGTAACTGACTCAAAATCCAAAGGACCTGGTCTCATACTTATTATGCAGCCAAAGACTAGTCCCATGACTGCTCTGAGTCTCATGCATCTGTCTAAACCTAAAAACTATGGGAAGATTTTAGTGTGCTTGCCAGACTCATGAATTTACAGGTCTCCCTGATGCATTGATTTCTGCATACATGCAAATATGTACTACAAATCTGAAAATTTTACTTTGTAAAAATTTGGTTTTGTAAAGTAAAAATTTACTTTGTAAAATATTGAAAAATAATACTTTGTAGATAGATAAGTTGATGATAGATTGCAAAGAGCTTTAAATGTTTAACAGAGGAGTTAAATTCCTAAGTGGGCACCACAGAAGGTTTTTTTTGTTTTGTTTTGTTTTTTAAATTTATTTGACATTCATTTTAACAAAATTTTGGGTTCCAAATTTTCTCCCCTTTTGTCCCCTCCCCCCCCAAACACCGAGCATTCTAATTGCCCCTATCACCAATCTGCTCTCTCTTCTATCATCCCTCTCTGCCCTTGTCTCCATCTTCTCTTTTGTCCTATACGGCCAGATAACTTTCTATACCCCTTTACCTGTATTTCTTATTTCCTAGTGGCAAGAACATTACTCGGCAGTTGTTCCTAACACTTTGAGTTCCAACTTCTTTGCCTCCCTCCCTCCCCACCCCTTCCCTTTGGAAGGCAAGCAATTCAATATAGGCCAAATCTGTGTAGTTTTGCAAATGACTTCCATAATAGTTGTGTTGTACAAGACTGACTATATTTCCCTCCATCCTATCCTGTCCTCCATTACTTCTATTCTCTTTTGATCCTGTCCCTCCCCATAAGTGTCGACCTCAAATTGCTCCCACAGAAGTTTTTTGATCCACAGTTTAAGAGGGACATTGACAAACCTTCAACATTTCCAGAAGTGAAGATGGTGAAGGATCAGGCAAGTTTGTCATATAAAGAGCAGTGGAAGACACTGGAGATGCTTATCCTGAAGAAGAGAAGACTTGAAGAGTAGAGATGGAACATTCTTTGAATATCTGAAAGATGGTCAAAGGGAGAAGGGGTTGACTGATTTAGTGCAGCTCCAGAGGGAAAATGTGGACCCCTGGAAGGAAGTTACAGGTTGGAAGATTTTGGCTCAGTAGGAGAAAGAATTTACCAACAATGAAAACTATTTGAAAATAGCGAGGATTGCCTTATAAACGAGTGAGTTCCTGATTCCTGGAAGTTACTGAGCAAAGGCTATAGAACCGCGTGTCACAGATGATCACTCCTGTATTGGGTGGAAGTGGGGCAAGATGACCTTTAAGGTCCCTTCCAAAGAAAGATTTTTAGTCATCCTATTTCTGGATGTTGACAGTAAACCTAATTTATTGCTTTCTTATTCTCCATATAGATATCATTGCTTCAACAAACCTTATAGTATTGCTGGAAGATGAAGTCTTTGCTGATTTTTTCAACACGTTTCTGTCTCTCCCAGTAAGTATTTGTTGCATTCAGGAATCTGAACCCAAACTCCTGAAGGTTTAACTTAGGCATTATATATTAAATTATATTGTGTTACATGGGTGGTAGGGCAGACACAGCTCTGGGCCTGGAGTCAGGAAGACCAGATTTAAATCCTGCCTTGTGTGTCCTTGGGCAAGTCCCTTAACTTGTTTGCCTCAGTTTCCCCATCTGTAAAATGATAAATAATAATAGACCTACCTTGCAGGGTTGTTGTGAGGATCAAATAAGATACAAATTGTAAAAAGAGGGCTTAGGAAAATGTCTGGAACATAGTAAGCACCACATAAATGTTAGCTATTAATTATTATTGTTATGGTATATAGGATTTTATCATATTGCATTGTTGTATTATATTTCTTTTATTTAACTAGAAACAAATCAAAGTATTTTAATGTAATTTAACAGTTCAAGACAGAAGTGAATGCAGATCGTTTTTCAGGCAACTAGGGGACACGGTGGATAAAGTGTTAAGCCTGGAGTCAGGTAGATCTGATTTCCAATACAGCTTCAGACACTCAGGCAATAGTGGTGTGACCCTGGGAAAGTTATTTAACCTCTGTTGGCCCCAATTCCCCCATCTGTAAAAGAGCATCTGTCTCCCAGGCTTGTTGTGAGGATCAAATAAGAATATGCAAAAAGCATTTTGCAAACCTTAAAGCAATATGCAATTACAACTGTTATTACTAAAATGACTAAATTCCAACTTCAAAACTGGAAGTCTCTGGTCATATTTTAACTGGTTCAATTTAAACTACAGTGAAAGGAGAAGATACTAAAAATACTGCACTAACCCAGCCTAAAATCTGTGGAAACTCCCCAATTGGTGTAAAAATAATTCCACTGGACTTTGCTTTTAGAGTTTTCTGTTTTTATTCATTGCTGTTCAGTCGTTTTCACTTTTAAATAATATTTTATTCATCAGTTACATGAAAAAAACCATTTTTAACATTCTTTTGAAAAATTTTGCATTCTCCATTCTCTCTTTCCCTCCTTTTTCTACCTTCTCCCTTCTCTGAGACAGTAAGCAATTTGAAATAGGTTATATATGTGCAGTCATGCAAAACGTATCTCCATATTAGTTATGTATGAAAGAAAACACAACAAAAAAACATACAAACAAGCAAACCACAACAACAAAAATAAAGGAAGTAAAAAATAGCATGCCTTGATCTGCATTCAGATTCCATCAGTTTTTCTCTGAAGGTAGATAACACTTTTCATCATGACTCCTTTGGAATTATCTTGGATCGTTGTATTGCTGATAATAGCTAAATCATTCAGAGTTGATTATTGTACAATATTGCTATTACTGTATACAATGTTCTCCTGGTACTGCTCACTTCACTTTGCATCAGTTCATATAGGTCTCCACGTTTTTTCTGAAATCATCCTGTTCATTTCTTATAGTACAATAATATTCCATTAAAATCATACTACAACTTATTCAGGCATTCCTCATTTGATGGGCATCCCCTCAATTTCCAATTCTTAGCCACCACCAAAAAAGAGTTACTTTAAATATTTTTGTACAAATAGTTCCTCCCCTCCCCTTTTAACCTCTTTGGGATACAGACCTAGTAGTGATATTGCTGGATCAAACAGGATGCATAGTTTATAGCCCTTTGGGCATAGTTCCAAATTGCTCTCCGAAATACTTGGAACAGTTCATAACTCCACCAACAATGCATTAGTGTCCCAATTTTCCCACATTCCCACCAACATTTATAACATTCCTTTTTGGTCATATTAATCAATCTGATGGGTGTGAGGTGGTACCTTAGAGATATTTTAATTTGCATTTCTCTAATTAAAAGTGATTTAGATCATTTTATATGATTATAAAGAGCTTTGATTTCCTTATCAGAAAACTACCTGTTTATATCCTTGGACCATATTTCAATTGGGGAATGACCTATATTCTTATAAATTTGACTCAGTTCTCTCTCTCTCTCTCTAAATACATATATATATATATATATATATATGTATGTATGTATGTATGTATTTGAGAAATTAGGTCTTGCTATAAAAAAAATTATTCCATCTCCCTCATTAAAATATGAGCTCTTTGAAAAGAGGGATTATCATTTTTTTCTATTTGTACACCTAGAATTTAAACTAGTCCTTTGAACATAGTATGTTCTTACTAAATGTTTTATTCATTCATAAAGACCTCACCAAAATAATAGAAATTCAGAAATACTAAATACATTATTTGGTGATCACAATGGAATAAAAAAGATATTCAACAAAAGCCCATAAAGAATCAACTGTTATTGGAAATAAAATCATACTCCTAAAGAACTGGTGGGTCAAAAATAAATTATAAGGAGATCAGAAAATTCTGTCAAAGAAAATTATAATAAAGCAATAACAAATGAAAATGTATACAATATAACTAAAGAAGACCTTGGGAGGTAAATTTATATCTCTAAACACTTTAATCAACAAAAAAGAGAAAGAATAAATCAGTGAATTTAATGTGCAAAAGAAAAAAAAATCCTTGAACAAGGAATAAAAGTTTTAACTAAGTAAAAAAAAATATATTCCTCACCTTTCTGCTTTCCTTCTAATCTCGGTGGCATTGATTTTGTTTGTGCAAAGGTTTTTAAATTTAATATAATCAAAATTTTCCATTTTACATCTCATAATGCTATCTCTTGTTTGGTCATAAATTCTTCCCTTTTCCTTAGATCTGACAAGTAAACTATTCCATGTTAATGTAATTTGCTTATAGCACCACCCTTTTATATCTAAATCAAGTACTCATTTTGACCTTATCTTCATATATGGTGTAAGATATTGGTCTATATAGGTATAGGTTTCTGCCATGTCATTTTCTAGTTTTCCCAGTAGTTATTGTTAAATAATGAATTCTTGTTCTAAAAGCTTGGGTCTTTGGATTTATCAAACACTAGATGACCATGGTCATTTAGCACTATGTATTGTGTACTTAATCTATTCCACTGACACACCACTCTATTTCTTAGTCAGTACCAGATTTAGGTGATTACCACTTTATAACACACTTTTGAGATCTGGTTACAGGTAGGCCCCCTTCCTTTATGTACATTTTCACTGTTGTTTTCTTGATATTATTGACTTTTTGTTCTTCCACATGAATTTTGCTATTGTTTATTTCTAGCTCTATAAAATAAATTTTGGTGCTTTGATTTGTATGGCACTTAAGAAATACATTAATTTAGGTAAATTGTTATTTTTATTATATTGGTTCAGCCTATGCATGAGCAATTGATATTGTTCCAACTGTTTGGATCTGACTTTAACTGTGTAAAAAGTGTTTTGTGATTGTGTTCACATAGTTCCTGGGTTTGCCTTGGAAGGTAGACTCCCAAGTATTTTGTCTACAGTTATTTTAAATGGAATTTCCCTTTCTATCTCTTTCTGCTGTACTTTGTCAGTAACATAGAAATGCTGATGATTTCTGTGGGTTTATTTTACATCCTGCAACTTTGCTAAAGTTGTTCATTATTTTGATTAGTTTTTTAATTGGCTCTCTAGGATTCTCTAAGTATGCCATCATATCATCTGCAAAGAGTGATAGTTTTCTTTCCTCATTGCCTATTTTAATTCCTTCCATTTTTTCGTATTTCTATAGCCAACATTTCAAGAACAATGTCAAATAACAATGGTGATAATGGACATCATTTCTTCACCCTTGATCTTATTGGTAGAGCAGGTTTGTGTTGCCTCCCATCTTTCCCTTCACTATAATAAGTCTTTCGTGCCTCTTCTTGTGAGATAATGTACTTTATTCTGTCTCATCCTTCCCTCTTCTCCCAGTGCAATCATCTTTCTCATCCCTTAATGTTTATATTATCCCATCATGGTCAACTTATATTTGTTTGTCTAATATACTCTTTCTAATCACCCTAAAAGTGATAAAGTTCTTAGGAGTTACACATATCATCTTCCCCTGTAGAAATATAAACAGTTTAACCCTATTGAATCTTTTGTTTTCTCTTTTGTGTTTACCTTTTTATGCTTCTCTTGAGTCTCATATTTGAGATCAAATTTTCTGTTCAGCTCTGGCCTTTTCATCAGAAATACTTGGAAATCTTCTATTTCATTGAATATCCTTTTCCCCCTAAAGGATTATATGCAGTTTTACTGGATATGTGATTTTTTTATTGTAATCCTAGCTCCTTTACCCTCTTAAATATAATATTCCAAGCTCTATGCTCCTATAATGTCAAAGATACTAAATATTGTGTGATTATAGCTATGTCTCCACGATAATTGAATTATTTCTTTCTGGATGCTTACAATATTTTCTCCTTTATCTGGGAGCTCTGGAATTTGACTATAATATTCCCAGGGAATTTTCATTTTGGGATCTCTTTCACAAGGTGATCAATGAACTCTTTCAATTTTATTTTCCCCTCTGGTTCTAGGATAGTAAGCAGTTTTCCTTGATAATTTCTTGAAATATGATGTCCAGACCTTTTTAAAACTTGATCATGGCTTTCAGGTGGTCCAATAATTCTTAAATTATCTCTCTTGGATATGTTTTCCAGGTTTGTTGATTTTCAATGAGATATTTCACATTTTCTTCTGTTTTTTATTCTTTGATTTTGTTTTATTGTTTCTTGATGACTCATGGAGTCTTTAGCTTCCATTTGCCCAATTCCAATTTTTATGTAATTATTTTCTTCAGTGGATATTTGTACTTCTTTTTTCCATTTGGTTGATTCTACTTTTTAAGGAGTTGCTTTCTTCAGTGAATGTTTGTACATTTTTTTTCCATTTTTTTATGCTTCCCTTACCAAACTGTTGACCTTTTTTACATGATTGTCATACATCACTCTCATTTCTTTTCTCAGTTTTTCCTCTACCTCTCTTATTTGATTTTTAAAATCCTTTTTGAGTTCCTTGAGGAGTTGGTTTGTTTTTTTTTTTTTGGTCTGAAACCAATTCACATTTTTCTTTGAGGCTTCACAGGTAGCCATTTTGACATTGTTTTTCTCTTCTGAATTTATGTTTTGAACTTCCCTGTCACCATACTAATTTTCTGTGGTCAGGGTTTTTTGGGGGGTTTTTTGCTTTATTTTTTTGTTTATTCTTCCAACCTAGTTTTATGACCTTTAATTTTATATTAAAGTTTGACTCTGCTTCTGGGGTGGAGAGAGCGCTGTCCCAAGCTTCTTATGCCAGGGGAAGAAGACCTTATTGCTGGCTTGCACCAGGGGCTTTGCTGCTGGCCTGTCCCAGGGCTTGGGACCTCACTGCTGGTTTGAGACCTGTTGTTGAATTGCCCAGATGCCACCTCTGCTGGACTGTGCTCCTCTTTTACCTGAGTGAGACAGAAATTTTCTGCTGACCTTCTAAAATTGTCTTGGCCTGGAAAATTATTTTACCTTATGCTTTTCAGCCTTACACTTTATTCCCATTGGTGCATTATGC
This sequence comes from Notamacropus eugenii, assembly GCF_028372415.1. Lineage (NCBI taxonomy): Eukaryota > Metazoa > Chordata > Mammalia > Diprotodontia > Macropodidae > Notamacropus > Notamacropus eugenii. The sequence goes on along the minus strand of NC_092873.1, from coordinate 462,804,882 downwards.
AAGCCAGCCTCACTGACCTACTGAATGAGGCTACCTCCCATGATTGAAATGGTCTATCTCCTCAACTCTACCTCTTGAACTTCCTCACTTCCTTCAGGACTCAGATCAAATCCTGCATTCTTCAGGAGTCCTCTCTTGGTCCCCTCTCCTGCTACTGGCTTCCCCTCACAAATTACTTTCCATTTTTTCTGTATATATTTTGTACATACCTAACTATTTATACACTGACTTCCCCATTAAACTTGCTTCTCTTTATAAACCCAGTGCTTAGCACAATGGTGCCTAACAAATAGTAAATGCTTAATAAATGCTTGTTGACTGACTGACTGGCTGACTGACCGGTATATACAGGCTGGATAAGAAGGAGAACTAGTTAAAAACATACACAAGCACACACAATGGACTGGTCAATTGAGGTATGTATCTGCAAGATTACTCTGCTCGAGTGCTCAGTATTATTAAGTTGGAAATGTTTTTGAGGATAACATCTTCTGAAACCATTGAGCATGGCCCCAAGAAACACTGCTCTGTGAGGAGTAGACATTTTATACACATGGGTGAGAACTCCATTCTGCTGGCTAGATTCTTCTCTTTCTTTTGCAGGTCTTTGGTCAAACACCAATTTATATAGTTCATGATTTACAGTGGACCCTATGGCCAGAGTTACCCTATACTTTGGTAAGTTAAGCTCTAGCCATCATCATTTTGAAATAGCCATACAGGAGGATTTAGGGGTAAGTTGGAGTGTGGCTGGAGAAAGGTGGAAAGAGTTGGGAACAAAACTTGAGGCAAGTTTAAGGTCCATGAGGAACAGGACAACCAATGATGAACCAGGTAAATAATTGTCCTAATATACACAGAGAGGCTTCTCATCAGTAGGCTGGCTACCCCCTTGTTAAGTGTTTACTTACTACCTGACAGGCATTGGGCTAAGATTTGTGCATATAAATACAAAAATCAAGACCTTGCCCTCTCAGAAAAAGTTTAATAGAGGAAAATAATCCTTCTTTTGGGGTGGGGGGATGTAAGGAAGGTGGCTATCGGCAGGGATCTTTTGGGAAGGAAGGTCCATTCTTCACATAGACCACAGATACTATTTTATACAACTTTTAACACATTCAAAGAAATGGATTTGGAAATGAAAAAGCATTGCAAGAGCTCAAACCACTATTTTTCTTCCTTCTGAATACAGCTTCCTCTTTGTCATTCTCAACCCCAGATTAGAGTTTCTTCTCCTTGGACTCTTCAGTACCCTCTGCTTGTATTCTCAAATATTAGTAGCATCCAACTTGGTCAGAGAGTAAGGGAGAGGACTGTCACTTGCCCCATTCTAAGATGAGTGGGGGAGATTCCCAATGTCCATTATTTTCTCCTCTATTCCTGTCCTTCTTGAATCTAGATTGCCAAGTACAAAGGCTTATTGACATGGCTGGAAAAATACAGATTACCTTATTTCTGCAAGACCAACTTATGTCACTATTACATGCTCTGTAAGGAACTCATCAGTTTCATCAGATCCCCAGAGGGTGGTAAGCACAATTCAATTTCAGTTCAACTGAATGACTTTTAAACAATTATTTTGTACAGAGTACTATGCAATGTGGGGAGAGAGATTCAAAGTCTGGTAGACACAAGGTTATTTCCCTTAAGAAAGTCATGTAGCAGTGTAAGATACAAACACAAATAATTTAATAAACAATGATGAATGGTTTAGTTGATTAGAAGGATGAAAAAAATTAATGGGAGGCAAAAAGGTTCAGGTCATTATAGACAGGAAGGATCAAAGAAATCTTTATGCGGAAGGTGGTATTTAAGTGGGACTGTTCAAGAATGGGTAGGAATCCAATAGGCAAATAGTTGTAGGGAATACATTTCAGTCCTAGACAGAACCATGAATAAAGATTTCCATCTTTGTTGATCGTTTGGGAAACAGAATATTTTGGTTTGACTACGTTAAAGAGTACCTGGAGATGAGAAATATGAAGTGATAGAAGTCTAGGTACAGAGATTCCAGTCTATGGAGGGCACTGCATTCCAGGAAAAGAAAATTGAATTTAAATGGTAGGCTTCAAAATATTGAAGATCGAACAATCTCTTGAAGATTGAAGGTTCAAGCAAGTAGAAAAGACCGGAGTCAGATATATAAAGTGGGAAACAGTACAACACTGTTTTATGATGGACACCAAAGAGATAATAGCAAACAATGAGAATACAATGGGAGGTCGCAAGGCCTCCCACCAAGAATTCTAGGTCCAATAGTCTTCATTAAGGGTCCACAGGTTCATATTGCTATGCTATGGATGCCTCTGGAGAAGTTGGCACATGTCTTCATCAGAGAGAATAAGTATTAAGATCTCCTATAGATTACTGTTTATGGTAATGGGCTTACTTATAAGGCAGTAGACCTGGCTTCTTGAACCAGTCTGGCCAGAGTTAAAAGTATGTTTCAAGAAATTGTTTCTTAACATTCAACTTTATGTTCAACCACACATCCTCTAATCCAATGAGCTAACTGATCACAGCCAAGAGGATTCAGGGCCAACCCCAGGGCACAAAAACCAGTTTATGTCACAACGTATTAACTCCTTTGATACATGTACACCTAGGTGGAATCGTGTGAAAATCAACATCAAAAGTAACTTTGAACATAAAAAAAATGGTCAGTCAGCAAAGGACAGCATGTGGAGGAGGAGAGGGATAATTCCAGCCATTTATTTCAGGGAATTCATGGGATGATTATACTTAGGTACATGAGCTTCTGCCAAGGCAGACCAAGGCAGCTACTCCCAATACCTGGGTATTCTAGAAATGACTGTTTCCAGTATTTGAACCTATGGCCTTGGTTTCCTGAGCACAGTGGTCTAATAGTCTGAAATGACTACCACAGCTAGGAGGAGACTGGTTGTTTGCAAAGCTGCTAGGGGGAGTCGGGGACCAGCCTCTTACTGTCAGCTTTTTCTGGTAGCCAAGATGATGAGCTGGAAGACAGCAGACCAGTGGCTGCTCTACAAATGTGTTGGTGGTGTCCGGGGAATGTGGCGCTTCTGTGCCTACCTCAGTGGCACAACAGGTGGGTTCTCACAGCTATTCTTGCTTCCTTCCCTCCATCTCCTATTTTCTATTGAATCACAGTGAGGACGTGGGGATTCTAGAATATGAAATAAGGGTCTTGTTGCCTCTTTTGATGAGATTTAAGAAAATGAAAACACAGTGAGTCCACTCTGCCAACCCATGGGTTGGAGTTTGGATTTATATAAACCTATGGAGAAAACTTCCTGGAAATTGATACCATATGGAAAGAGGACAAAAACAGGTCTTTGTCCACTCTATGCTTGAAACTACATGGAGTGATTATGAACCAGGCACACACACCCTGGTCCCTTTCCAGGGATAGGATAGCAGTGCATAAAGACCTCAGTCTCTACCTTTCCCACTTGTCTGTTGGTGGCACAGTTAGAATCTTGCATCCCAGACTGCTAGTTTGGGTTTAGCCACCTTTGGCCAAGACAATGGTTTGAACAAAGAATCAGAGAAGAGAGGCATTTTTTCCTCTCCTACCTCCTCCACCCCTTCAACATATTCTGAGGAATAAGAAAGACAAGAGTGGACAGACTATGTTCTGAATTTCCTTCATAGAATTATCACTGCCCTCTGTCCTGTTCTTCTCAACATACAGGACTGTTCAGCTACCTACTTCAAGTTTCCTGTACTGGTAATCCATTCAGGACTGCCTTTTCTATCAGTGCACTGAGGAGAGGCAGAAAGACAGTGGATGGAGGTCTCAACTCAGAGTCAAGAAGACCTTGCTTCATGTCCCATCTCTGACACTTAGCTGTGACCTTGGGCGAGTCACAGAACCTCTCTGAGCCTCAGTTTGCTCCTAGCCTGCCTGTCCCCAGTGGGTCTGCATCTCACTAAGACTGTGACTAGAGACCCACATCACACCACTTCCAGGGGACGGCCAAGATCAGCAAGGACATGGGATCCCAAACTCCAAGAGAGTCCCACTCCTCACCACCTGAATTTGCCTCAGGCACCAGAATTCTTATTTGTGCCTCTATACTCAAACTTTCCTTCCAGATAAATTATTCTTTCTGCAAAAGCCCTGTTCACTTCAAAAAAACTTTCCCTAGTAAAAATTCTAGGCTGTGTGGTAGGGGGTTCAGGTAGATGTATTAATTCTTCAAAATATACCAGGATGGGGGCTGCCAACTCTCACTACGCATAGGGTCTACTCTGCTCTTATTTTGCTGTCTGTTCTGCAGGGGAGGAGCTGGTGGAGTTCTGGATAATTGCTGAGAGAATCCTCGGGATAGATGAGACCAACGATAAGCAGAAGGACACCTATCTGTCCCTCCTCCTAGTGCTGAGGGCCACTCACTTGCAGGAAGGATCCTCTGTGCTGATTCTTTGCAACATGAACATCAGTAAGAATCTGAAAGGCACCATAAGTGGGGAAACCACAGGGGAGGGGGGAGCATTAGAATGAAATCATTTTTCAATTGTCCCCCTCATCATTTGTTTTCTTTGTTATTGATAGTTACTGTAACTATCTAGTTAATTGCTTTGCTAATAGTTCCCTTTTTTTCCAAAGTCTTTTTCTATGCATGATGAAAATCCTGGAGCCCAAGCAGGAAGAGTCTGAAAAAACGGTACCTCCTCCTAGGCTGGTGCTTTGCATTAGCCTGAGAGATGAGCTTCCTTTTCCCAGAATGGTATAGGTAGCTAAGAGGACTCAATACTGGGTTGGGGCAAATGAGCTGCTTCTCACTTCCTCCTGAACCAGTGTCATTTCATCATTTTGTCTGAAAGGAATTCCCAGACATAGCCATATTCAATTGGAAATACATTAAAGGTTCATTCCAAATCCTATTAGCAATACCTCCTGTTTTAAGACTAGCTATACCTCTGATCACTCTCATTTGTATGGATGATCAAGAGTTGACTAGAGAAACACGGGGCTAGAAAGTCCTTTCTGTGGCCATCTAGTGCAGTTTGATCATTAAGTATATCCCTGATTCAAAAAGACTTCAAGACTGGGACTCTTCATAATCTTCAACATTTCCTCGGATTTTCTGTCTTTTATTTACTCAAATCCATTCAATCATCTAGGTTAATTTTTATTACACAAGGCAAGGATAACATGAGTTCCCCTCTCCTCTCCATAGCTCAGTCAGAGCACTGGGCAAAGTTCAGATAACCATCACCATTGCTCTCAGCAGATCAGAGCTCTAGCCACAGTCTCCACTGTTGGTTCACTGGCTCAGTTTCCCCATCAGTTAAACGAGGATAATGGGGTTAACATTTGGATCTCCCTTTCCCTCCCTGGGTGGCTGTAAGGAACAAACAAGATAATATATTGAAAAGCACTTGGAAATCATCATATCTTTACTTTTTTATCTTAGTTTCAATGAACAATCATTTGTTTTGTCTCTTTCCCACTCCTTCTCCCAACACACTGAAAAAGAAATCATCCTCCTACCTTGACCCTTTGTTTCTCTGTGTCCTTTCCAGAGTCACTGATGAACCTCTCTGCGTGGCATCCCAAACAGTCCACTACCAGAAGGGAGATCCTGAGCCGCATGCAGAAAGTGGCTCTGTTCAAAATCCAGAGCTATTGGCTCCCAAACTTCTACATGCACTGCAAGATCAATATGGCCAAGGAGAAAAAGTGTCAGGCTCTGCTGCAGGAGTATGAAGACCGCCTCTATCAGATGGAGGAGGAGGAGGAAGAAGAGAAGGAGGAGGAAGGCACCAACTCCTTGCCAAGGGATCTCCCCCTTAATATGAACATCAAGAGACTTTACGTGACCAGGAAGCCATACTGCAGCAAGAAAACCAAGAAAAAGATGTGGCAATTCATTGAACAGGGAACATGGACTGTTGAGCCTGAACTGCCCACCATGCACACTTTGCATCCACAAATGAGCAACTCGCATGACAAAGGTTTTCAAAGCCTCCCTGATGTTTTCTGTCCTCCACCAAAACTTGTCGTGCGGATGGGTGCCCTGAGACCACTGCGTTTTAAAAACAATCTGTGTGATTTAAAGGTAAAGGAGAACATCAGTTCCACAGCCTTCTACTCCAAGGTGGATGAAAATAAAACCTACCTGCCCTTTTCCCTAGAAGGGGTCTATGAGAAGAAATTCACAGCCAAATTGCGCAACGCTACCCCTGTTATCAACCATCCCTCCCTGATATCCCTAAAGAAGGTGATTCGGAAAAGTTATTCCTTTGAATACCTCCACTGGGCTTTGACTGCTGATTCCTGTGCAGGGAACCCTTTTGGAGACTACCTTAAGAATAAACACTACAAGATGGAAAACCGCCTCTTGCATCTCTGGAAGGACCTGGACAACTTTCTGACCATTTCCATCAGCGCCAAGAAAGGCGGCAATCTGCTATTTCGGCATACGCTGGGAAATCGCATCTGTGAGCTCTATCTAAATGAGGACAATGGCCCCATCCTGCCACTCAAACCTCAAACCATCCAGCATCTGAAAGAGTTACTGCCCTCTGGAGATGTGATTCCTTGGATCCCCAAAGCACAGAAAGAGATATGCAAGGTAGGCAAGGATGCTGAGACCTAGCATGGCATTTGGCCCCTTGCGAGGACAAGTGCCTCCATCAGTGGGTGGATTCCAACAATGGTATTCCTATGGTTTTCAATATTAATTCCTCATAACTATGGAGGAAAGTGGTACAAGGTTGAATGAGATTCCTAAAGCAATCAAGTATATTGAATCTTTCAGGTCATCAGGCAGACCACTCTTGTTCACTTCCCTCTGAAAGTACACAAATGAATAATCACCAACAGTCCACCTGGACAGTTGCTACTTCTCATCAAGGCCTAGTACAGCCATGTTCTCATACACTGGGCTTGTCATAGGGTCTTCACTATGCATTCCTCTCATCTAGGAAGACTTAAGAAAAATCATTCCTCCTCCCAAGGGAGCTGTGGCAATTTGAAGTAGGGGTTTACTATCCTGGTCTATACATCCAGGATCATCTATAGCAGAATTCATAGGATCAGATAGCAGGTGGAAAGACCAAGGAAGAGGGTCATAGCAGGAGAACCCTGACAGGAAACTGATTCACCATGGCTTGAACTCACTCCATACGAACTAGTTTACAATTCAAAAGTTAAGTTATGGTATAATATAAGTCCATAGTTTTGGACTTTAATAAAGGATGTGACATCAGCCGGTAGTCTCAGGCTAATATTGAAGAAACCTAGGGCCAAAAAGCAATAGCTTAAGTTAGAATGCCCAGCTCCCAGTTCAATTTAATTCAACAATTGTTAAATCATTCCACATACAAGGCACTATGCTAGGTGTTGTGTGAGATATACCATGAATAATGTGGTCCCGGCCATCAAAGAGTAAGACAGGAGAACATCTGATAAAAAAATATGACATACCTAAATGTGCCTCCAATATATGATAGAACATGAGAAAAGAGATACAAAAATCAGGGGAAGGGCTATGAGTGTTTAGAGGAGGGAGATATCACTTCCAACTGGGTAAATCAGGGAATGCTTCATGAAAGAAGGGGAATTTAAGTGGACTTATGAAATGTGGGTAGGATCTCAACAAGTAGAGATGGACGAGGAAGACATTCCTCATGGAAGGAATGTTTCATTGATGTCCAAGTATGGGATGCCATTCTCTCCATCTGTCAGTCTAAAACCAGCCTTTAAAATGCCTTCAATTAAAAAATTTAATTTAAATTTAAAAATTATTTTTAGAATTTTAAAATTCTTTTTTTAAATTTTATTTTATTCTAAACTTAAGAAATAAAACAAGCATTTCCATAATAGTAGAATGGGGTGGGGGGGAAGATTACATATGAAACTCCAAATTATGTGTACTTTGCTATTTCTTTTATATATAGGACAAAGTTATGAAGCTTTTTTTAATGAAAGCACGTTAGCTCATGATAATAATGGCTTCCCTTTCTAAATTCTCACAAACCATCCCTTTAGTAAATGTGCTTTGGAATGTTGCCACAAGTAAACTCAAGTGCCTATAATTTGAAAACTTTGCCCTCTTCTCTTTAAAAGAAACAAAGCAGGGGGACATTTGTCCACTTTCAATCCTTTGGTACTTCTCTTATTCTCTTTAATTTTTCAAGTATCACTGGCAGTAGCTTAGCAATCACATTTTCCAGTTCTCTAAGTACTGCAAGATGTAGTTCATTTGGGTGATTTGAGCATAATTAAGGATTCTCTTTCCATCTCTTCACTTGAGTTAGCCATTTCCTGCTAACTGTTTACTAATCACTCCTTATTTGCCACTTTTAGTCTATCCTTCCTAGTTCAAAAACTGTTGTCCTCATTTAAGAACTAAAACCAAAACCACTAAGCATACCAAGAATCGGGTCATTCCGTTGCCTCTTCATCATCCATTCTACTCACTCTGTTCATCCAGAACAGTGATCCTGTCCCTTCTTTAGTCTTCCTCTTATCCCCAAGCTGAGTCAAAACAGCCATTTCAGTGCCATCAGCCTTAGCTCATCTTGGCACAATGTAAACAAGTCTTGCAGCACTGTGTCATTCATGTTTTCATTGTGAGTTACTTTCCCTTGTCTCCATTTTCTCTACACGTTGTCAACCTGAAATAAAGAGGAATACCAAAGTGGTAACAAAGGTCTTTAATCAAGGTGATGGAACCACAATTCAGGACACCACACTTCATCAGAGTGTAGGATCCCATGAGGAACAGAAAGGGCAGTGTGGTTTAAACACATTTCAACAGAGAAAAGTGCTTGGGTGGGGCAGCGACAGGGAAGATTAAATTGTTTTACAAAATAGCCAAAGGCTGAGGAGGTTGGAGAGAGTGGTAGCATCTGGTCAGATCATCTGGCTCCTGATGAAACTAGCTTATTTTTTTTTAAACTGTTTTGAACCAGCTTAACCATCCTCAGGCTCTGAGGTTGGGACAAGGTCAGCTCATAGCTAGCCGCATTCAACATTCCCCCTTTTCATCAAGATTAATTCTGTCATTGACCAAGGGAGGCATCAAGAAGTTTGATGGGCTCTTGGACCATGATAGCATTAGCTGCTTCAGTCCCAAGTTTCACTGAGCTAGCAAGGCAAGATCTTGCTCCAGCAGTCAGGTCTTTTCACCAAGTTGTTAAGCTTGGAATTTATCTGCCCCGCAATGCCCTGAAGTCAGCACATTTCATCTTGAACCTCGGATGTCCTTTGTAACCATCTGGTCTTTCGGAAACAACTTTGCTTAGATATTCTGGAAGTTCTCAAGACAGGTTTAAAGTGTTAGAAGGGCTGGTAAAATCTTAGGACTCTGCTTTTTACCGATGAGGAAATTATACCTGATATATTAAAATCACAATAAAACATTATTTATTGCATTTCCAAATGAACAAAGCAATTCACATTATTATTTTAACAGTTGGATGTATAACAATTAAGCCTATAACCCAAAAGAATCCAGATTTTTAAAAGAATTTATCATTTTAATAATAAGTCATATTATGGGGCCCTCTATTTCCAGTCACACCACTGCCAAATATTTTTAAAGTGACAATCTGATATTAGGTTACAATCTATGCCAATCATGCTTTTAAGCACACTTAAATATAGTTCGAATCTGGGCATTCTGATGGCAACATTTAGAATCTCAAAGTATAGCTCCCGTTGCTCTCAGTTTACCCCTAGCCCTCTATAACTTTCCCCTATGTATTTCTAAATCAAGCTGCAATATTTTTTTTTTACTACAGCTCCCAATAAAACACATGAAGTTTCACATAACCTTCCCACTTAAAACCAAAAGTTCCTCAAATCTTTCTGTCCACATACTCAAACATTCTTTTCCTTCCCTTAAAATTCTTTGATTTTATTCTAATATTGTTATTCCCCACAAAAGATGGAAGCACTAAAACTCCTTTAAGATGCTTTCAGTAATTATTTCAGCAAAAATTTGGTCCATTCAGATAACAAGAAGTTCTGATATATTATTCATAGAAGCAACACAAAGAATTTTTCTAAATAAATATCATATACATTTCAAGCTGCTTTCTTAAATAAGCTTCTCTTGCATGTTCAAGAAGCAAAATAGTTCTCAAAAATTCAAATACATCATCTAATGTAAAAATGAGTAAGACTCCCATAATTTGCAGCAAAATTTATAATTTCAAAATATTCATTCAAAAGTTATTCTACTTCACTTTAATTTTTGAAATTCAAGTATCCAATTCGATTTTCTAAAACTTAATCACTTAGTTTACACAAGCTTTTCTCTCTTCTATGAAGCAAAAAAGAGTTAACACTTATTCACAGGACAGAGCTTACATTTCAGTCAAACTCAGTTTCTAATTTAGTCTACGATGTAAAAATATAATACAACGCTATCTCTTATGTCTCTATCTCCGCACTCCCCAAAGCTTCTTCAGATTTCACGAATATAAAGAGAAAGAGACACTCAGTCTGAAGATTTACAGAACTAAAAATAAATAAATCACAAGACAGAGAGAGAGAGATTTGCTGGCAAAGTGTTTTCTTTCTAAGCTCCAGGCATATAATTACCAACTGAGAGACAGTGACCCTAGTATTTCCTTACTAGCAAGGCTTTTCATTTACCAGCCTTTTTTTCCACAAGTATCTTGCTCTTCTCCATTTGGTCCTTTTAGTTATCTCCTGTTGACCTGAAAACTTTGTTAAGAAAAGGCAACAGGCTAATGCATACATTTTATGATTTAATTAATTAATCAATTCCCTATTAAAGACAATGGTAACATAATGCATTATGGAGCCAGAAATGTTCTGGCTACCCAGTGCAGAAATCTTCTGGCTTATATACATTTTGCTGTGAGAAAGAAACTCTCCTAATTGAACAAATCATAAATTCAGTAAGACAGGACAATTAACAAAGTAATGTTGGTCAGGCCTTGGGATTCCAGCTGGGTAAACACATGTCTCGGTGATAAAGAAGGAAATCCCACCACTAGTAAGTGGCAGGCTTCCTGCCCTAAACAGACAACTGACATAGGAAAGGGTAAACAAAGTTCAATAGAAATTATGACCTAAGATGTCTATTTTTCTTCACCATTAATATGCCATAACATAGTATATGTCTACAGATAATAAGATACAAAGGAAAGCCTTATTATTCAAGATATAGTGTCTTAGGTTAAAGGTCTCCTTAAGGAGTGTAGAGTCTGCCTTGGCTGGCTTTTGCTGACATAGGAAGAGGCACTCTCTGAGTTTGTTTCAGAGAGAACAAAGAGATTATTCCAAAATTTTATATTAAACATTATCACTCCAGATCCAAGCACACTTGAACTCAAACTCATACCCCACGCTTAAAACAAATAGAATCCTGTACAAAACACATACCTGGTAGCTATCCCTTTAGGGACCTATTGGAACAGACCCAGAATTGCTCACTCCTTCAAAGATCCAGGAACTCAAATGGAAGAGATGGGAGCTTGGAAATTCAAGAGATCAAGTACCTTAGCTGGACCAATCAAATCCAGACTGGGTACAAGGGGTCCTGTGCTAGTACCAGGCACTCAAGGTTGAAAACAGTGGCAGGTCAGGAAGGAGTCTCCAAATTCCATTTCCAACATCACATATGTCAACCTGAAATAATGTGGGTCTTTAATTGAAGCAGGGAAATTCAGGATACCACACAGCACCAGAGCGTAGGAGTGCCCACAAGAGACAGAAGGGTCTAAATATGCTTCAATAGGGAGAAGTGCTTGGGGGCGCAGCAATAGAGAGGGTTAAGTTGTATTACCAAATAGCAAAGGCTGGGGAGGTTGGGGAGTGGTAACATCTGGTCAGAACAATTGACTCCAGGTGCAACCAGTTGTTTTTGTTTTGTTTTTTTTTTAACTGGTGTGGACCATCCTCAGGCAGTTTCCTGCTCTGGGGCTGGGGTAAAGGTCAACTCTTAGCTTGCAGTATACTTAATAATGTCTTTTAGAATCTAAGTAGTTTCAAGAGTTTCCTGAGCAAACACACAGTGCTCTCTAACTCCCAGTCCAAGGCACCCTTTTCTTCCTCATGGGAATAATTTTTATCTTTGTTTCATCAGAATTTCTTTCATGGTGTGGTATGCTGTCACCTTTTCCCTGAGTCCTTCCTCTTTTTTTCCAGCTGTTAGTAATTTCCCCCTTGTCTGAACTCAGGGTACTTTGTTCTCCCTGTCTCATGCAGATGTCATATTTTATTTGCATTAAATTCATTTGTAATGCAAATTTGTAAATGTCTAATTACCCCGGGAAGATTCATTCACACTCCACGAAAGCAGCAAATGTGCCTTGATCATTTTTTTAAATCTCCTACAGAGCATGGCAAAATGCCTGGCACCTAAGAACTCATGTTTATTGAACGAATACCGTACTGGGCTCTCCCATTTGTATCAAACCTTACAAAGTGCTTTCATATTTAGCCAGACAACCAGCATTTGTTAAGCATATGTTATATATTAATAATTATATTATTATCTGTGTGCCAGATGCTATGTTGCACTTGGGATATAGAGAAAGAGGAAAAAAAGTCATCCCTGCTCTCAAAGGGCTCCCAGTCTAATTACATTTGGTGTAGCTCCCTTTTTTATAAGGTATCCTAGGCTTACAACAGACTTTCCTTGCAACCATGAGATAGACATTGCAGATATTATCCTCATTTTATAAATGAAAAATGGCAGTTCAGATGGCTCAAGTAAATTGCTTATGCCTATACCCAGCAGGGGCCTCAGGTTCTTGTATGTGGGGGTCAGTTGAAGGAGCGGAAGATGTTTAGCTTGAAAAATAGAAGACTTAGGCAAGCGATGACAGCTGTCTTCAAACATTTGAAGGGTTCTGTAGTCACACTTGGCCCCACAGGGCAGAATTAGTATCAGTGGGAAGACGTTACAAAGAGATCAATCTGGGCTCAACATAAGACCAAGAAATTCTAAATAGCTGAGCTCTCTCTATGCAGAAAGGGCTACTTCCAGAGGCAGGGAGGTCCCTTTGTTAGGGATTTTCAAGTAAAACTGGATGGCCATTTTCAAGGTAGTCATCACTATAGAGGTGATCCTGTTTCAGAGATGGACTGGACTAGCCAACCATGCCCTTTGATGATTCTCCAAAGTGTGAGAGAATGGAAATGGAACCCAAGGCTTCTGCTTCCACCTCTGCAGCACTAAAATGAGCATCTTCTCTTCTGAGTCTCTCCTAACCCTGTTATTGCATATCTGATTTGCTTGCATTGTTGTTAGGGTTTTTTTTTCTGCAAATTACACAAAATGCCACCCTTTATGTAAACAGTAATTAGCTGAGGCCCAGAAACTTCCTGAACGAAGTGTCATCTTAGAGGCAAAGAAATGGGAGTGACTGGTATTGTTGATCACAGTTGAGTTTTTCTTCCAATTTAGAGTTTCCTGAATAAAACAGCTTATTTAAATAACACAATGTATGCAAAGTGCTTTGTAAATTGTCAAGTACCATGTAAATATTGGTAGTTACTATCATTATTATTGTCTAATGACAACAGATGAACTTAAGCCCTACAGGGCTGGGGAGTACAACATGTGTTTCAACATCTCATATTTTGTGTTTGGATTTTAGATTCTTGCTTCCTTGTTTGACGACTTCCTTGATCTTGATGACCACTGGTTTCTCATCTTTGTGGTAGGAGGGGTTAAGGGGTCAGCATTGGGTGGAGGAGATACTGGGGTATTTGTGTGAGTGTTTGCACAAAGGAGGTAGTTGTTCTGGCACAGACTGTTCATCTGACCATAGAGAATTTTATATTTTTATGGTTTCAGCAAAAGGGATTGAGACACCCTCATATTCTTCAGGGATGAATAACAGGTCGTGGTGTCCAGCATAAAAGAACTTGAATACTCTCACTTTCTTTAAAATAATTTTAATCCATACCCACCTTGCCCCAACTTTTTTTCCACAGACTTGCAGATCAGGAAGATTTCACTTCTTATAGGAACTGGGTCCAATGGTGAGGTGGAGGCAGAGGGAACTTATATAAAGAAGGATTATTCTTAACAATTTTGACACAAATTGGCATGTGTCAGCCTGGAGGGATGAACCAGAAGGAAACTGACTCTGGTGTGGTCTCCTTTTCTTGTGGCAAACTCACCATCTCTTTCTATTAGTCCCAAACCAATAGCAGTGAAATCAAGAGGCAGAAGAAAGAAAAGGAGCCCTTGGACAACCTGGAGTATGTTCTGTTGTGTAAGAGGATACAGGAATCCCTGGTATTGTGCCAGGGCTTATCCACCCTGGAAGACATGGAAGCCCTCACAGACACACATTGGCAAATGATAGCTACACAGGATCTGAAAAGAGGAGGATCCCTCCATTTGGAACTACAGCCTTCGGTGTTCCGGGAAGGTAAAATCGTTAGTCCCTGTGGTTGGGAGCCACAGCCAGATGAGAAAGAGGGAGTCATGCTACAATACTGGAATCATGTGAAATCTCTTGTGAACCAAAACATTAATGTAGTTTCTGAATCAGCTCAAAATCCCCACATTCTTTTTTCTGTGTCCCTTGCCCTTTATTAATCATTATTTTTGTAGGTTCCTGAGAAGCAGAGCCTTGATGTCCACCAAGTCTCTGGACTCTGTCTCTTACTTCTAACTTGAATGAAGGGCCCTTGTGACCCCACATGTATCATTGTGCAGACATACCTTTCCAACATGATATTGTGTTTAAATAAAATACGTACATATGCAGATATGTATACATAATGCATTTTAATGGGAAATATTCACTAGGCCAACATCATTCTACTTTTAAGCTTGTTATTGGTAAGCAATCTGTCCCCCGAATCCTCTCCTCCTTTGACAGACATAAGGAAAATGAGCTTTGAAGAGCTGTGCAGGAAGAACCCAAAGCTGGCCATAGAAAAAATAAGTGAAGACTTCAGGAAGTACTGTGAAAAGAAACCCGTCATTGTAGGTGAGTGCCTAAACTCCAGGAAATAAGGCTTAAATCCTGAGGGAGGAGAAAGAAAGTACCAAACTCAAAGGACATCAGCTTGTGGTGGAGCTATGCTTTGTTTCAAAGGGGCACTGGTTGGAGGCAATACCTTTAGGGGAAGATATCCTGTCTTCCCTACTCTGTACCTACCTAGAGTAATCATTATGGACAGGAAGTTTTCTATGTATTTAAATATACTTAAGTGATAGAGAATTGTGATTATAAGTTAGCCAGTGTAAAAGCAAGCACCCCTACATACACAGGAGGGCCTGCTGCATAGGTTCTTAGATCTGCTTTTCTAAAAGGAAAGCAAATTTTGAGGGGTCAACAATCACTTTAATCAAGTATATATATTTATATATATGCATATATACATGTACATCATATATATATATATATATATGTAATTCACTTAGTTCAGGGGAAAAAATCAGCACCCTGAACTTCAAGAAAATACAGAGAAATAAGGATGAACAGACAGGGCTTCCAGCTGTCTAACCATAAACAATACATACATCACAGATCAACAGAAAGATCCAACTATCTGACCATTATATACAAACATCCATAGGAGCCAGAGAGAGAAATACCAACATCTGGGTTTTCAAAGCTCAGGGCTCCTTAGTGGCTGCCCAAAGTCTCCTCTGACCAAACATTTCCAATGAGTAAGCCCCAAAGTAAAACCTCACCTCAGAGTATTTATACACTTTTCAGAGCCAGAGGGCATCACAACCCTTGAAAACCAGTGTATTAGAAACTAACAAAAGATCAAGCTTCCCTTAATGAGCAGGCCCATCACTGGTGGGGAAGATATTTAAATCTCTAATTAGCATTACAGCCTCTAAATATATAGACTGTGAAGCTCTTTATCCATCTTGATCTTGAAGCTAGGGATGTCAGTCTTCCTCTTCCCTACACAAATTGGGATAAAGAAAAAAGTAGATAGAAGTGGTCAAAGTTAAAATTACTCCCCGTAATTTTGCTTGTTTCCATGTTCCTTTGTGACTACAGGTAGACCTCTTTTCCACTGGAGATTTCTTGTTCTTTGGTGATGGTGCCATGGTGCCATGGCTCTTCCCTCATCCCTCACTCCTCTCCTCTTCAGTCTTTCTCATTCTCCTTCTGACAAACCCTAATTTAGTCAATTTTACCCAAATTTTCTTGAATAAATACAGAACTTCTCAAGTTTTAAAATCTTATAGCACTTGTAATTTCCTACTAGGAAAGACAGTGGAAACAGCTAAGAAGTCAGCCTCTCGTTTACAGTTTCCAAGCTCTTTAGCCTTCCTCAAGAAAACAATCAGTGTTTTAAGGAAACCTTCACTAAGACCCAGGTAAGAAATAGAGTTTACTACATATTCTCTACCTCTGCAGGCCTGGAGGCCACAGGTTCCCCACCTCTACACCATATCCTAACCCCCTACACACACAATTTATTTTGTTCCATTTTCTATGAAAGTCTTACTCTTGACACATTATTGTATCTATAACACAAGATGTCCAAAGTCTATCCCAACAGAGAACAAGTTTGATAAGGTACTACTAAACTGGAAAGACTTCTAGTATGTACCCTGTGACAAACTGCATTTCTCCTCTTGCCTGTATGATCACCCTTTCTTAGTCTCCTTTGTTAGATTGCCATCCATCTCCTACTTCTTAATCTCTTATGTCTCTGTCTTAAGCACCCTTCTTTTTCTATACCTTCTCCCTTGTGATATCCCCCCCCATGGATTCAACTACAATAGCTACATAGTGATTTCTAAATCTCTTTTCTTAAATTCCAGTGCTTTATCAACTACCTTCTGGATGTCTCCAAGGCATTTCCTGCTCAACATGTCCAAAATGAAACTTTATTTCCTATTAAGTGAGCTCCTTCTATCAACTTCTTGATTTGTTGAAGGCACCATCATTCTTCCAGTCCCCTAAGTTTGAATTTTCAGAGTAATTCTTGACTCTGCCTTCTCACTTATTCCCTCTGTCTAGCCAATTTCAAGTTTTGTTAATTCTCCCTTCATCAAATCTTTTAGATTTTATGCTTTGCCCTCCCTCCCAATGACCACCACCCTTATTTAGGCATTCATCAGCTGTCATCTGTACTATTGCAGCAGCTTCCTCCTCAGAGTTTCTTCTCTCAAAGCCATTATTCACACAGCTGACAAAATAAAGTTATCTTATAGTTATCTATATGCTTATATCTTTTTGTGTCCCCCATAATACAAAAGTTTTTTTGAGAGATTATTTTATTTCATTTTTCCTACCATATCCACAGTGCCAGGTATAGTGCCTTACACATGGCATGCATTCACCACATGCTTGTTGGAGTGAATGGAATTGTCCTCTAAGGACCAGCTTTGCCATGTTCAAAGACACTTGTAACTAGAAGGTTGATCATCAGTTTGTGGATTTTCTTAATCACAATAACTCATGAATATCGTCCATTAAAGCACAGAGGAGTTGTATCCATACTGAAAAAAATACGTAATTTTTTTTTTAAGTATGAAGAAAAAATGTCATCGTCTTAGAGCTCTCCCATCATTTTAGCCTGTGGATGTATGCATGAATTTTGATTCTATAGCCCATATTAGCAATCCTTCTTTGTGTTACCTAAAAACTTGAGAGCCATGGAACCTGTGTTTTCATCTAAGTCATTGATACTAATGTTGAACTTAACAGGAGAGGAAACAGCCTTGAAGAATACTGTTAGACAGAATCCAAATGAAAAATACTCTACATCGCTGATAATGAGAAAGCAAATTAATAGAACTCCAAGGTTTTACCTCACATGTATCAAACTGGCAAAGACAAGTGATAAAAAAAATGTTGGAGGATCTGTGGGAAGACAAGCACACTAATGCACCATTTTAGTGATGTTGTGAATTGTTACAAACATTTTGGAAAACAATTTGTATCATACTTAGAAATGTCACTAAACTGAACATACCCTTTGACCTAGAATGCCACTCTTAGGCATAATCTCCTTATTAGGAAGAAGTCAAAGACAGATGGAAAAGTTTCTCATGTACAAAAACATCTATTGTAGTACTTACTGTGCTAACAAAGAACAAGAAGGAAAATGGAGCCCCATATTGGGAATGGCTGAACAAATTGTATTACACGGACATAAAGAATATTATTGTTTTGTAAAAAATGACAGATATGCAGCACTCAGAGAAACTTGGGAAGATTTGTATGAATTGATGCTGCGTAAAGTATACAAACAGTAAAACAATTTAGACAGCAACCACAATGATGTAAAGCAAAAACAACAATGAATGACTTCAAAACTCTGATTAACAAAATGATTGATGATGACTTCAGTAAAGTGACAGTGAAGCCTGTTTCCCATCTCTCACTAGGGTAGTATGAGACTAGATATGTTGTAAGTCATACATTCTCAGACATGCTTATTTGTTTTCATTTATTGTAATTCTTTGTTATAATTTTGGGGGTAATTTTTTTTGGAAGTGACACTGATATACAAAAGAGCATCACTAAACTTCTTGAGGAAAGAAGAAAAGTACTGTTAGACATCTCTTCCAGTTAACAATGATTCACTAATTAAACACTTAGCATTTTGTCATTCCATCAGTCTAAATTCTGTTTAACTGCACTATCAACAAGCCCACAATTCTCCTTCCCTCTAATCCATGAGGATACAAGAAACTGTAACATGTCATTCTTGAAATCCAGGTAGACTATACTATGTTGATGGTATTTGGTTGATCTAGTCATCTAGTAAGGTCATTTAAGAAAAGGAAATTAGGCAGTTGTGTGCTCATAGATATTTAACAACTAGCTCTCTATGTCTAATACATTTTTCAGTTTAGTCTGGTTTATTAACATTTTCTCCATCACTTAAGTCTAAACTATCAATAAAACACTAAGTCAAACTCTGATTGGTAGTATTTGCTGATTTCTGAAGTATAAATGCTCACACTAAAAATTTCATAATTGGCTCCCAGTAGAGTTTATGAGTTGGGCTCAACTATACCCCCTGAAATTATCTTAATCTGGAATGCTTTTGGAGGTGGAGCCCAGATGTCTGAGAAAAGGCCAGGACTTACTTGAGCTCTCTCCTATACCCCTACAAATACCTTTAAATAATGCTTCAAAACAAATTCTAGCATGGCAGAACCCACAAAAGGAGAAAGTAAAACAATTTTCTAGCACAAGACATCTTAGAAGGTCAGCAGGAAAGATCTGTTACACGAGGCAGAATGTGGAGTACAATGTAGAACAGGCCATGCTAGTGCAGACCAGGTCCAAGCAAACCAGAATCAGGCCTTGGGAGTAGCTGAATTGGCGGCAGCAGTTATAGTTCCAGACCTCTCAACCACAGACAATAAGGAGGTCAGATAACATGTCAGAAGGAGTTTATAGGGGTCACTTTCCTGGCATAAGGCACAGGACTTGAATCTGGGTCACAGTCCTAGATGCCTGCATGGCAATATGGATCCTAGTCAGAGTTTCAGGCTTGAAAAGAGTGCTTATAGTTGTTCACAGACCAGTGCACAACAGGAGAGTAGTAAACACACCTCTCCTTAATGCATACTACCTTGAAAGGACCAAAAACTTACAGGTCCCCAGAATTGCCTCTGAAAACCACTGCACAAAAATCCTGAAGCTTGGGATACTGCTACCTTCATTCTGGAAACAGAGTCCTTCATTAGCAGAGGGCTAAACATCAAGAAATAGACTAGAAAATGAGCAAACAGCACAAAAGATCCTGCCTATAGAAAGTTACTATGGTGACAGAGAAGATCAAAACACAAACTCAGAAAAAGACAACAAAGTCTAACTCCTATATGTAAAACCTCAAAGAAAAATATGAATTCACTCCAGACCATGGAAAAGCTCAAAAATGATTGTAAAAATTAAGTAAGATACATAGAGGAAAAATTGGGAGGAGAAATGAGAGTGATACAAGAAAATCATGAAAAAGAGTCAACAACTTTGTAAAGGAGACACAAAAAAATACTGAAGAAAACAAAACCTTAAAACAAGAATAGGCCAAAAGAGGCACAAAAATCCAATGAAGATAAGAATGCCTTAAAAAGAATTAGCCAAATGGAAAAAAGAAATACAAAAAAACCACTGAAGAATTCCTTAAAAAGTAGAATTGACCAAATGGAAAAGAAGGAACAAAAGCTCACTGAAGAACATAATTCCTTAAAAATTAGAATTGGGTGCGTGGAAGCCAATGACTTTGTGAGACATCAAGAAACAATAAAAATCAAAAGAATGAAAATATAAAGAAAGCATAAAATATCTCACTGGAATAACAACTGACCTGGAAAATAGATTGATGAGAGATAATGTGAGAATCACTGGACTACCTGAAAGCCATGATTTAAAAAAAAGAGCCTAGACATCATCTTGCAAGAAATTTTCAAGGAAAGCTGCCCTGATAGTCTAGAACCATAGGGTAAAAAATAGAATCTAAAAGAATCTGCTGATCACCTCTTGAAAGAGATCCTAAAATGAAAGCTCTCAGGAATATTATCATCAAATTCTAGAGCTCACCAGTCAAGGAGAAAATATTGCAAGCAGCCAAAAAGAACAATTCAAATATCATGGATCCACAATTAGGATCACACAAGATTTAATAGCTTCCATGTTAAACAGAAGGCTTGGAATATGATATTCTTGAAATATGAGGTCAAAAGAGTCAGGAATACAACCAAGAATCACCCAACAAAACTGAGTATAATCCTTCAGGGAATGGACTTTCTATGAGATAGAGGACTTTCAAGTAGTCCTGATGAAAAGACCAGAACTTAAGAGGAAATTTGACTTTCAAATACAAGACTCAAGAAAAGCATAAAAAGGTAAACAAGAAAGAGAAATCATAAGGGATTCAATAAGGTTAAATTGTTTACATTCTTTTGCGGGGAAAATTATACTTGTTAACTCCTAAAAACTTTCTCATTATTAGTGCAGTTAGAAGGAGTATACATAGAAAGTACAGGTGTAAGTAGGATATGATGGGATGGTTATCTAAAAAAATAAAATTAAGAGGTGAGAAAGAAGAGTGCACTGGGAGAAGGGAAAGGAGAGGTTGAATGGGGTTGGTTATCTTTTTTTTTTTTTTTAATTTTAAATTTATTTATTTATTTTTAGTTTTCAGCATTCATTTCCATGAGATTTTGAGTTCGAAATTTTCTCCCTATCTTTTCCCCTCCTCCCAACCCAAGACATTATGCATTCTGCTTATCCCTTCCCCCAATCTTCCCTCCCTTCTATCACACCCCTCCCTTCCCTTATCCCCATCTCCTCTATTTTCTCGTAGGGCAAGATAGATTTCTATACCCCATTACCTGCATTTCTTATTTCCCAGTTATATGCAAAAACAATTCTTAACATTCATTCCTAAAATTTTGAATTCCAACTTCTCTCCCTTCCTCCCTCCCCACCCATCCCCACTGAGAAGCCAAGCAATTCAATATAGGCTATCCATGTGTAGTTATGCAAAAGATGTCCATAATAGTCATATTGTGAAAAACTAACTATATTTCCTTCCATCCTATCCTTCTCCTCATTTATTCTATTCTCTCTTTTGACCTTGTCCCTCTCCAAAAGCATTTACTTCTAATTACTCCCTCCTCCCATTTGCCCTCCCTTCTATCCCCCTTCACACCTGACTTATCCCCTTCTCCCCTACTTTCCTGTAGCGTAAGATAAATTTTCATACCAAATTGAGTGTGCATGTTATGCCCTCCTTAAGCCAAATGTGATGAGAGTAAACTTCACTTTTTCCCTCTCACCTCCCCCTTCTTCCCCTCTACTGAGAAAGCTTTTTCTTGCCTCTTTTATGAGAGATAATTTGCCCCATTCCATTTCTCCTCCCAATATATTCCTCTCTCACCCCTTAATTTTTTTTTTAGATATCATCACTTCCAACTTCCTACTCACTTCCAACTCACCCTGTGCCCACTATCTATATGTATATAATCCCTCCAACTACTCAAATACTGAGAAAAGCCTCAACAGTTACAAATATTATCTTTCCATGTAGGAATGCAAACAGCTCAACTTTAGTAAGTCCCTTATGATTTCTCTTTCCAGTTCACCTTTTTCATGCTTCACTTGATTCTTGTGTTTGAAAGTCAAATTTTCTATTCATCTCTGGTCTTTTCATCAAGAATGCTTGAAAATCCTCTATTTCATTGAATGACCATTTTTTCTCCTGAAGTATTATACTCAGTTTTGCTGGGTAAGTAATTCTTGGTTTTAATCCTAGTTCCTTTGACTTCTGGAACATCATATTCCAAGTCCTTCGATCCCTTAATGTAGAAGCTGCTAGATCTTGTGTTATCCTGATTGTGTTTCCACAATACTGGAATTGTTTCTTTCTTGCTGCTTGCAATATTTTTTTCTTGACCTGGGAAGTCTCAAATTTGGCTACAACATCCCTAGGAGTTTTTCTTTTTGGATCCCTTTCAGGAGGTGATCAGTGGATTCTTTCAATATTATTTTACCCTCTGGTTCTTGAATATCAGGGCAGTTTTCCTTGATAATTTCATGAAAGATTATGTCTAGGCTCTTTTTTGATCCTGGCTTTCAGGTAGTCCCATAATTTTTAAATTGTCTCTCCTGGATCTATTTTCCAGGCCAGTTGTTTTTCCAATGAGATATTACACATTATCTTTTATTTTTTCATTCTTTTTGTTTTGTTTTGTGATTTCTTGGTTTCTCATAAAATCGTTAGCTTCCATCTGCTCCATTCTAATTTTTAAAGAACTTTCTTCAGTGAGCTTTTAAACCTCCTTTTCCATTTGGCTAATTCTGCTTTTTAAAGCATTCTCCTCACTGGCTTTTTGGACCTCTTTTGCCATTTGGGTTAGTCTATTTTTAAATGTATTATTTTTTTCAGCATTTTTGGGGTCTCCTTTAGCAAGCTGTTGACTTGCTTGTCATGATTTTCTTGCATCGTTCTCATTTCTCTTCCCATTTTTTCCTCCACCTCTCTTGCTTGATTTTCAAAATCCTTTTTGAGTTCTTCCATGACCTGAGACCATTGCATATTTTTTTTGGAGGTAGAAGCTTTGACTTTTATGTCTTCTTATGATGCTATGCTTTATTCTTCTTCCTCTGAAAGAATGGAAGAAAATACCTTTTCACCAAGAAAGTAACCTTCTACAATCTTTTTTTTTTTGGCATTTTTCCAGCCAGTTACTTAACTTTTGAGTGCTTTATCAAGAGGAGGGTATACTTTAGAGACCTATAATTTCTCAGTTCCTCCAGGTTGGCACAATCAAGGGACAGGAGTTTACTCCTCTCCTGGCCTGCATTCTGGTCTGTGAGTAGGATTCCCTCTCCAAAACCTCCACCAGCTCCACCATGCCAGTGCTCCTCCTCACCTCTGGACTGCCACTCAGGACTGAGACTCAGATTGACTGCTCAATTTCCCCAGGGTCTTTAGGCAGAAGGTTCCAAAAATGAACACTGCTGGACAGTGGCTGCCATTGCCCTGGTGCCAGAGCTAAGGCCAGATCCTGCTCCCTTCTCACCCAGGTGAAAGAGCTTTCTTACCTTTGAAGCTGTCTTTGGCATTTGTGGGTTGAGAAATCTGGGAACTGCAGCTGCTGCCTGTGACTCCCCACCCTGAAGCCTGCTCCAGTCCTGTCCCTGGCTGGGCTGCACTGCTTTCTGAGCCCAGTACAATAGACCCTTCCTGTCAGCCCTCCAGGCTGTCCCGGGCTGGAAATCTCTCTCCATTGATTCATGACTTCTGCTGCTCTAGAACTTGTCTAGAGCCATTTTTACAGGTATTTTATTGACTACAGGGGTAGAGCTAGAGCAGATCCATCTCTCCACTCCGCCATCTTGGCTCTGCCCTGGGGTTGGTTATCTTGATATAAAAGAGGCCCAAAAGAAATTTTAAAGGGGAGAGGAAGATGGGGAAGGGGGAGTGCATAAACCTTACTTTCACTGAAATTGACTCAAAGAGGGAATAACATGCACAGTCAGTTGGGTATAGGAATCTCTCTTACCATACAGGAAAATAGGATGAGACAGGGGCAGACCAGGGTGGGACAGGGGCTGATAGAAGGGAGGGCAGATTAGAGAAGGTAAAAGACAGAAGGGAAACACTTTTGAGAATGGACAGGGTGAAAGAAAGAGAAGATAGGATAAATAGGGGAAAAATAGGATGAAGGGAAATACATAGTTGGTAATCATTACCAGGGGAAAAAATTTACAGGTTTCTCTGATAAAAACCTCATTTCTCAAAAGCATAGAGAACTGAGTCAAGTTTATAGAAATAAGAGCCACTCCTCAACTGATAAATGGTCAAAGGGTATGAACAAGAAGCTTTCAGACAAAGTAATCAAAGCTATCTATAGCCATATGAAAAAATACTCTAAATCACGATTTATTGGAGAAATGTAAATTAAACAACTCTGAGCTACCACTACATACCTAATGATATTGGCTAATATGACAGAGAGGGAAAAATGACAAATGTTTGAGGGGACTGGGAAAATTAAAACACTGATGCACAGTTGATGAAATTGTATTCAACCATTCTGGAGAGCAATCTTACCCTTTGACCATGCAATACCACTACTAGGTCTGTATCCCAAAGAGATTTTTAAAAAAAGGAAAAGGAAAAGGACCTATATGTACAAAAATATTTATAGCATTTCTTTTAATGGTAGCAAAGAATTGGAAATTGAGGGAATGCCCATCAACTGGCAAATCGCTGAACAAGTTGTTGTATATGACTATGATGGAATACTGTGCTATAAGAAATATAAGCAGAAAACTCTCAGAAAAACTGGAAAGACTTATGTGAACGAATGCAAAGTGAGATGAGCAGAACCAGGAGAACATTGTACACAGTAACAGCAATATTGTAACCTACTATGAATAATTTAGCTGTTCTTGTCAATACAATAATCCAAGACATTCTGAAAGACTAATGATGGAAGGTGCTATCCACCTCTAGAGAAAGAACTGCTGGAGCCTGAATGCAGATCAAAGATACTTTTTCTTTATTTTTCTTGGAGTTTTTTGTCTGTGTTTTCTTTCACATAACTTACATAGAAATGTGTTTTGCATGACCATGTATGTCTAACCTATGTCAAAATGCTTACTTCTCAATGCAGGGAAAGGGAGAGAAAAAGAGAATTTGGAACTCAAAATCTGAAGGGGAAAAAAGAATGTTAAAACTGTTTTTACATTTAATTGGGAGAAATAAAATAACAAATTTCTTAAAAATCTGGCATGCCTTCTTGGCAAATGAATTTTACTCATAGTTGTTTCTTTCCTTTCTAATTGCTCACAAATTCTCCTTTACTAGTCCATTCCTTTTTCTTGTTATGAGGGATTAATATGAAGTTCACTGATTTATGGTTTTCAGAATCTGCTTTCTTCTCCTTGTCAGAAATTGAAACATCTTCTCACCCCTGGTCCTACGGGGCCTTTCTCCTCATCCATGTTTCCTCAGAGATCAAGATAACAGTAAAAGTACATGTTATTTCACAGGTGGTGTGGGAGAATGGGAAGAATCTTAGGCTTGGCATCAAGAATTCAAGCTCAAGACCCAAGTTTTGAATTCTGTCTCACAGTCTCTTAGCTGTGTTGACCATGCACCAAATCACTTAGCTTTTCTGAGCATCAGTTTCTTTCTCTGTAAAAGAAAGAAAAATAATATCTATATAGCACTTTGATTTAATTCAATCCAATAAATATTCTTTTTCCTACTTATTCTTATTCCTACTATGTGCCAGGCACTTCCCTAAGCACTAAGGATGCAAAATATCTTCCTCATGAGTTTGTTGTCAAGATCAAATGAAAGCATGTAGAGAAAGCATTTTGCAAAACTTTAAGTCCTATACAAATGCCACCTCTTATTTAGGCACCCTGGGATTGAA
Organism: Notamacropus eugenii; assembly: GCF_028372415.1. Taxonomy (NCBI): domain Eukaryota; kingdom Metazoa; phylum Chordata; class Mammalia; order Diprotodontia; family Macropodidae; genus Notamacropus; species Notamacropus eugenii. Next base: position 462,779,056 of record NC_092873.1, on the reverse strand, counting down.
TTCATCTGGCCCAGGTGAACCAACTTAGGGCAGTTAAGTGTTCTTGTATTGTTTCCTCATTTATCTTGGGTTCCACTTGTCTTATTCATCTTTGTCTCTTTCTTTCCAATCTAAAGATTCTTCTCCTTCAAAGAAGATTATAATATTAACTTACATTTGTATAACACCGGAAGGTTTACAAACCACTTCCCTCATAACAAGTCTGTGGAACAGATACTCACATTCTTCTTTCCACTTAACAGGGAAGGAAACTGGCACTCAGTAAGATTGAATGACTTTTTTTCCATTTTCACACAGTCAATAAGCATTTCTTAAAATCTTGTCATGTACGAGGCACTGTGCTAAACTCTGGGAATACAAAGAGAGGCAAAAATATGGTCCCTGCCCTCAAGGAGCCCACAGTCTAAAAGGGGAAACATGTACAAATAACTATGTGCATACAAGATATATACAGGGTCAATGGTAAGTTATCTTAAGGAGAAGACACATAAGACAGGTCTCATAACGCCAGATCCAGTTCTCTTTCAAGGAGTTCACAGGTCTAACCAAAACAGAGGGTGAGCAGGTTGGCTTCTTCAATGTGAGCATTGTGCCATTTGCTCCATCTGGGGCCTGAGCAAGCAGATGAACCCTAAAGGAGAGGCAAGGGCAACCCGTGATCCCATATTGAGTCCTTAGTGAGAGGAGGGATGTCTACATGTGGAGATAGCAAAGCCTCAGCTCATTGATGACACAACAATCTGAGAACAGCCATTGTAGGAACCCTAGAATGGCCATTTGAATAGTCACCTGCCTCTGACTGTTACCAGTCATCTCATGGTGGTAGTGATAGTGAAAAGCAGGTGAAGTTCATCTAAGAGAATGTCAGGAATTCTTCCTTTTTCCAGAAGTACCACTCAAGGGATACAGAAAGTTAGGACAAGGTCCTAGGAGCTTTGGAATTCTTACCCTCTGCTTCTCCATTTGTGGGTTTGTGGAGCACCCTGGTGTTTCTTCCTGAGAGTTTTGAAGCCCCAGGAAATTGTTGCTATCTACACAGGAACCAAGAAAGTGGGAATTACTGGTAGGAATCCTGTTTATCTTTGGGTATGGAGTAGGAGTAAGCCAAAGAACTGGTCTGGTCCGTTAAGTCCCTGGACTCTGTTGACTCAGCTTGTACACCTGTCTTTGTCCATGAGAAGGAGGAAGGGAAAAGTATTTATTAAATACCTACTGTGTACCAGGCACATAGTGCTTTATAAATATAAAATTTGGTTTGCACAACCACCCTGGGAAGTAAGTGCGTTTATTATCCCTGTTTTACAACTGAGAAAACTGAGACAGCCAGGGTCACACAACTAGTGACGTTAGATTTTCCTAACTCCAAGTCCAACACTCTCTGTATTGTGCCCCCTGGATGCTGTGTGAACCTGTATTTCTTTTAAGAAAAGAAAATAGTCCTATACAGGTCCTAAGCATTGGGGCTATTACTTCTTTGTTCCCTCTTCCCTATTAAGCTTTTTTTTCCCCTCTGTAAATCCTTTCTGTTTCCCTTGGGACTTTTTCAAAGCCTGAGCCTATTTGGAGCTTTTGGCTTTCCTAACACCATTCTCTTTCTGTTTTAAAACAATCCCAAGTTATATGTTCTTACTTGTGCATTTCATTGTGTGTGTTTTTAAAATCTTTACCCCTATCAGCAGATAATCATAGAGACCATTCCACTAAGTTCTGGTGATACGTATGAAGTTGAGCATTAAAATATCAAGTTCACTGGTTTATCAATCATAGTCTGTGCATTGTTGTATAGATGTTTAAAGCAAGGAGTATAATATATATTTGTTTTCTGATAGGAGAAAGAGAGAGAGAGAGAAAAGGCAGAAAGACAGAGAAAGAGAGTGAAAGACAAAAGGAGAAAGAGAAAGACAGAGTTAAAAGACAGAGAGAGAAAAAGACAAAGAGATACCTATCCTTTTTCATGTACTTAATCAGGTTTAGAAGTTGTATATGAACAGTTTAATCCTTCTCTGTTGCCATTTTCAGTTGAAAATGTATATTGATTTAATCAGATCTCCAGGGAAATGTCTTCATTTCTCTGCACTTCATTAGATTTAGCCAGATGAGAATCATAGATCTATATTTGAAGTCACCCAGCTCAACTTGATTATTTTCTAGATAAAGAAGTTGAAGGCCAGAGAGAAGAAGTGATTTTCTAAGGTCAAAGAGTAGAAGAACCAGGATTCAAACTCCGGTCCTCTGACCCACAAACCCTATGCTCTTTCCACAATGCTATGCTTTCATGGCCATACAAGTCTTCATTCTAATGCCTTAACTTATGGTCCAGAAAGTCAAATCCCATTCACTAATACCATCTTAGTTCACTTTAAATATCTTTCTTCTTCTCTTAAAATCCTCACCTTCAATTCTGTCAGATAATCTTTCCCAAACATTGCTATTGTACAAAATACCTTCCTATCTCAAAAACCTTCAATGGCTTCCTATGCATGGAATAAAGCCCAAACTTCTTAACCTGGCACACAGTCCCCAGAACTCTGGATTTGGTTATGTACCCCCAACCCAAACTAATACTTCTGTAGTCATGGATCTCCAAATGGACATTGCATTCCTGCCTCCATCTTTGCTCTTCTCCTTGCCTGAAATGTGTTTCCTTCCACTCAAATTATCTAAATTTCACTTATACTGCCCTAGTCAGGCCATATTTGGAGTACTGGGTTCAATTCTTTCTGCCAAGTTCCAAGACATAAGCTAACAAATGTGTGTACCTTCAGAAGATGGTGATCATGATATTCAAAAATTAGTTGAAGGAACTAGGGATTTTTAGCCTATAGAAGAGATAACTTAAGGTAGGTTGTCCTTTTCTGCAGAAGTAGGTGTTAATCCATGAAATCTGCAAGGGCTCAAATTTAAGGGGAAACTTCCTGACAATTAGCTCTGTCCAAAAGAGGTGCGTGCTACCTGAGGAGGTCATTTTGTTTTCCCATCACTGGCATTCTTTAAACAGAGGCTAGATGACCATCCATTGCTGATACTGTGAGGGGATTCTCGTTCTAATGGGGATTGGACTAGATGACCTTTAAAATCCATTAGAGCTCTAATATTTCATATTCTTCAAGAACCCACTCAAGTCCTAACCTCTTTATGAAACTTTCTTTGACTGCCCCAGTGTTCTGTGATCTCTTCTTCCTCCAGAATTCTCTCTCACTGTCTGTATTCATTATGTACTTCATAGATACTACACTGTATTTTTACTAAAATCTTTTTATGCTTATTTCCTGGTCTCCACACACACAGAGAAAGAGGCTGATAGGTAAATAGATGGATAGATAGAGATAGATACACACATGCCTAATACACACATATGCATACATATATGCACATATGTATATGTACAGAGTATCTCAAATAAATATGTATTGTATCTCAAACACCTGTATCTTGATGAAATACAGCATAACATAGTAGATAAGAGTTTTCCTTAAAGACTGGAAGAGCTAGGCTTTAGATCTGCATCTGGCAGGTGCTAGCTATATGATTCTGGGCAAGACTCTTAAACTTTTCTGAGCCCTGGGAAATTCTTGAAGACAATGAGTTACAAACAAGTTGTTACCATATATGGAGAGAGGAAGTTTCCATGTCAGGAGTCTCCTACAATGATGAAATCAGAGGTCTAGTCCAAAAAGAAAATCCCCAACACAAAGCATAGTGTGCTATGTTTTCATGCAGAAGGTGTTCAATGAGTGTTTGTTACTCATCACAGTCATGATGACAAAGGCATTACATTCCAGATCCACACGCCCTCTTCCTTTTCTCTTGTCATGTCTACCTAAACTCCACTTATTCTGGTACACAAAGACTCAAAAAGCTAATCACAGTCCACCCAAATTGGTTTTTCTCTTCTCTTGCAATGGTATTAATTCCTGAGGTTCATTCATGTCCACTTCCCTATTTTAGACACCACCATCCTTACTTCCAACTTCAACCCTTTTCTCCTTCTCCTCATATTACAGAGACACAGAGAATCAAAGAAGACTGGAATTCAAAGAACTTTCTTTTAAAAAAAAGGCATCTAGATCTATTCTCTGCCTTTGGACCTTTATATAATCCTCTTGGATTCTCTTTTCCCCCTTCACTCATTCATTATAGCTAGCAGAGATAGTCCTTCAAGATAGCCAATTGTTTTGGGAACTTTTTGTAGTCATAATGCAAAAGAAAAAAATTTCTTGAAAACTTATTACATTTTCCCCTCCTCTTCCTAGGGTTCCTAGTTGATTGGATCAAACTTGAGAAAGATGCGCAAACACTCAAATATTTCCATAAGGAAAATTATAAATTGTGTTGGTTCTTCCTCCAGAACCTAAATCCATTTCCTAAAGATCTCTCAAGCCATCCATTCCTATCCCTATTCCACTGCCCCACTAAGAAAAGGACAATATCATTTAGAACTGAAAGGGACCTTGGATATTAACTCTCTATTTTTATAGGTAAGGAAGAAGAAGCCCCAAGAAATTGATGTGACTTGCCAAAAGCCACATTGGTAGTAAGTGACTAAGCCAGGATCAGAACCTCAGATTTTTCACTTCAAATGAAATGTTCTATGTGTCATAACATGAAAATCTATGTCTCCATTGAAAAAATTATTATATGCCACGGCTGCTTTCTTCTTGTCTTGCAGGAGTATCATGGAAGTCCTCCAACACCCTGTCCATTTGGATTACTTCAAGGAGTTCCTTAGAATAAACAAGGCTGAGAATCTACTGAATTTCATACTTGCCATGCAGAGGGCCTGTAATGAATCCAATGAAAAATTACAGAAAATTCTCATTGATGCCATCGTCAAGACCTTCTTCCATAACAAAATTAATGTTGGTATGAAACTCCAATCCAGCCCCGACCTCATAAGTTTCTCTCCAAGTTTCCTAGAATGAGCTTGGAGCTCTCTCAATATTTTCCAAATGTGGAATTCTGTAAGAGGGGCTTATGATCCAAGTGTATATCTCTTAGTGTCTATAAGGACTCTAAGTCCAGGAAAGGAAAATGCCTATTGATCACAGAGACAGACTATCACCATGTATCACTGTGATAAGAGGCTATTTGTAGGGACTGTGACATTGAGAGATGAAATTTGAGAGGGGAGGCAGGTAGGAAAGGAGAAGAGATATGTGAGTCTTACAGTTGAATACTATGGCTGGATCTCTTTAGACATGATCCAAGGGTCATGAAATGGGGACCATTTCAGAGAATTTCCTTGTCAGTTGTAACTTGAGCTATCTCTGAATTTCTTGATCATAAAAGGTTTAACTGTATAAGAAAACTGGCCCCTATTGCCAAAAAGGTACTGAGCACATGAGACACCAGAAAGTAGAGGAAATGCACACTCACTATCCTGCTATTCTAGCCACTTGCTATCAGTTAACATATTGAAACACATGGAGACATGCTAACATCAGGGAAGTTTCCTGGATAGCCCAGAAATTTAACCTTCCTGAACCCCAGAGGGTAACCTGATTTTAAATCCCACTCCACAAATAATCAAATTTGTCAAAGGAGAATACAGTACAATCTAGTCTAATATTCTATACACAGCAGTCACCACTCTTCCTTCTCCTTATATGTCTCAGGAAAAAAGGGAGCATAATATAGTTCAGTTACAACAACCTTGCCTTCCCTAGCATTGGTGCTAATAGAGCTCAGTCATTACTGGTTCTTCTACACTTGCTTGTCATGGAACTGACTGTATTCTTTCCTACAGTCTCCTTCCCTCACTTATAACAAAACTAGGTATAGACCAACATCTCAAACTCTACATCAGAATAAGTTCAAAATAGGATGATTTATTTACACATAAAAGATGATACCATGAGCAAATTAGGAGGGTGTGGAATAGTTTACCTGTCAGATCTATGGATAAAGGAAGAATTTAGAACCAAGCAAGATATAGAGAGCATTACTAGATGTACAATGGATAATTTTTATTACATTAAATTCTAATATCATTTAATGTTTTCCAATTACATATAAAGACAATTTTAACATTCACTTTTAAAATTTTTTGAGTTTCAGATTTTCTCTCTCTTACCCCCTCCCTTCCTAAAAAGGTAAGAATTTTAAATAATTTATTTATGTACATATATATTATATTGCTCAAACAAAACAATTGCAACCAAAATTTAAAAAAAAGCAAAAAACCTGGGGGAGAGGGAAATCTAGAGCAAGTATCTCTGACAGAGGCCTCATTCCAAAAATATATTGAGGACTGAGTCAAATTTATAAGAATATAAGTCATTCATCAGTTGTTAAATGGTCAAAATCATATAAAATGCTATAAATCAATAGTGATTAGAGAAATGCAAATTGAAACAACTCTGGGGTGCCACCTCACACTCATCAGATTGGCTAATATGAGAAAAAGAGAAAATTATAAATGTTGAAGGGGATGTGGGAAAACTTGGACGCTAAGGTGCTATTGGTGAAGTTATAAACTAATCCAACCATTCTGGAGAGCAAATTGAAACTAGACCCAAAGGGTTATAAAACCATGCATACCCTTTGATCCAACAATACAAATACAGCTACTAGATCTGTATTGCAAAGAGATGAAAAAAGGGGGGTGGTGATGGAGAACCTATTTGTACAGAAATATTTATAACAACGCTTTTTATGGTGGCTAAGTATTGGAAATAGAGGGGATGCCCATCAATTAAGGAACAGCTGAACAACCTGTGGTATATCATTGTGATGGGATATTACTGGGCTATAAGAAATGACAAGCAGGATGATTTAAGAAAAACCTGGAAAGATCTGAATGAACTAATAAAAAGTGAAGTGAGCAGAACCAGGAGAACATTGTGCATCATAAGAACGATATTGTACAATGAAGAACTATGATTGACTTAGCTACTCTCAGCAATACGGTGACCCAAGACAATCCTAAAGGACTCATTATGAATAATGTTATCCTCCTCCAGAGAAATAACTGATATTATCTAATTACAGACTAAAGCATACTATTTTTTCCTTCCTTTCTTCCTCACTCCTTTCCTTCCTTTCTTCCTTCCTTCCTTCCACGCTTCCTTTCTTTCTTTTTCATATCTTCTTTCACAAAATGACTAATATAGAAATTCTATACATCATTGTACACATATAACCTATATCATATTGCTTATAATCTTAAGGAGGGAGATAGCAGGAAAGCTACAATTTGAAACTCAAAACATTTTTAAAATGTTAAAAATTGTTTTTACATGTAACTGGGAAAAATAAAATATTATTTTAAAGAAAGAAAGAAAAACCAACAGTACCCCCTGTCAGGGACAAAAGCGAAAACAAGAGTAGATAGAGATTTTTGTGATGTGATGATTGATAAATCTTCCAAATTTAAAATATCCCCCATCAATTTCTCATAATGCCTTTTTAATTAATTAATTTCATTATTATTTTTCCAAAAAGCTGGGACAATTTATTTTTTGTTGTGTGCAGTTTTCATTTGTGATTTCTTGAAATATAGCTAAAAAAACAGACAAAAAAAAAACCCATTGTGTTTGAAGTGGAGCTACCTGACTTTGCATTTAAAACCAAATTACTCTGACTTTCATTAAATGGTCAATAACAGCCCCCTGCTCAAATCTCTGTGGCTCTTCTCTGACCAAACTCTGAGGGTCTTCCCCTCCCAAACTGATATTTTTGTGATGGTAAATAAGACCATCTTTTATCTCAGTTCTTACCAAGCCTTTAGCCAACTCAGACTTGAAAAGGACCCTAATTTAGAAAGGCTAAGGTCTGCACCCTGCGCCATTGTCAGTTGTCTTGACTTTTGTCTTGCCAATGGACTTTAGATGACTCTAGAGGAGGGAGTGAGGCTGATAACTTTACACAACTCTGCCTCTAAAATCCTATCCACATGCAAGTCAAAATATCACCCTCATGGTGTAATTGGTCCTCTTCTACAATGAAGGACAACAACAACAACAAATGCCGAGTAGTTAGTTGTTTATTTGTAATTAATGGAGAGCTTGCTGTATCCTTTAGGAGATAACATATGTTTCTGAATTGAAAGAATGCCAGGAACAGAAAGGATAAATGTTTATCTAGTCAGACTGGTAGGAAGAAGACAGAGAAAGAGAAAAGCCATAAAACTGCAAAAAGAAGATTTACTGAGGAAACAAGAGAGGGAAATTTAGTCTGCATTGAAAGGTGGATGAATACAGATAGGATGAATACAGATAGGATTTGGGGGGGAATTCAGGGACCCCCTCCCAAAGACCGGAGTATAGGAGAGGGAAGTCTGGAATGAATTCATGGACTGAAGCATTCTTTAATTCAAGATGGCAAAGGTCTGTGTTCGTCCTTTGTTGGCCAAAGACCATGCCATCAGAGAAATAATGATATAACTTGGACTTGACTTTGTTTTGAGTGAGGGCTGTGCAGGTCACCAGCCTCACTTCTCCAGAGCCATCTCAATCCAGTGACCAGATATTCATCAGGATGACTGGAGATGACCCAGGATGAGGCAACTGGGGCTAAGTGACTTATCCAAGGTCACACAACTAATGAGTGTCAAGTGTCTGAGGTGAGATAATGCCAATATGACAGGCAGAGCTCCTTAGGGAACTAGCATTCCTTAAGGAACTTGCAACTTAACAGGAATGGTGTGTATTAGCAACCACACTAAAATACAGGGTGGGGTGCTAACACAGGTTCTTTGATCTGCTTTTCTAAAGGAAAGACAGCCTTAAAGGGGATAACAATCTTACTTTAATTAATATATAGATAAGTACAGATAAGTGGTCCAAGAATAAATCCAATAGACAGGATTCCAACTATCTTAATAATCTTACTTCACACTTTAACGTTTACATACATCACCAGATGGGGAGAGCAGCACCATTTCAGTAGTTGGGGGGCTCTTAACAAATGGCTACCCAGAGTCCCATTCAGGATATCAAAAGGTCCTTCTTATGAGCCAACTCCCAAAGCAAAATGCCAACCTCCCACAATACATAACAAAGATTCGGACCCTGATTGGCTTAGAGCCAGAAGGCATGTGACTCAGCATAGCTGTGAATTATCAGGGTTCAAAGGAGATTAATACTTCAGATGTTTACAATTTAGCCTGAGCCTGGAAAACTGAATTTCAAAAAGAAAACAACAAAAATCCCACTTTACTTGTATTTACATGATGCTAAAGCTTATACAGGAAAAGTAGTGAATTATCTGATAGATATTTTAATTAGGTGATAACTTACAACATTGGTCACAGGCATCATTCACTACTAGAAACCAGAGGAAGGAGTTTCTCAGGAGTGTATTTTTGATCTGTTATATCTGTAGCAAAATAATTGTGAGAGTTGGTATGTAAAACTTGACCTCTAGATTAAATATGGTAACTTTGGCAATCAATACATGATAATTCTGTGGTTACAAGATAGTCCTGTTTTTACAAGAGAATTTCTTCAAAGATCAGCTTGTTCTTGTGATGGGGACAGATAGTTTATTTTACTTGAGGCCCACTCATGAGGAATTGTGGGGAAAGGTAGTTTGTCTTACTGGGACCTACTCATGAGTTATTGCTAGGCATAGTGTCCTTGGGCTGGGGAGAAAACTGTCAGGGATAGTGTTTTGAGGCTAGGGAGAAATGTGATCTTGGAACTGGGTTCCAAACACAAGCACCCCATCATCAGGAAGTCGTAAAAGGGATACTGGATGGTGAATTGGTTTGCCTTGTGTGACTAAATGGCAGAAGATTAGGCAAAGAGATCTCAGTGAGACTAATATATCAAGCTGTACAAAACTATATCCTCATAGTTAGCTACCTGAGTAGAATTCCCAACCTTAGCATACTTTCACACCTTGAGTAAAGTCATTTCAAGTTTAAAAGACTTGAAGAAAGAATATGTGGAGTAATAGAAGAGTCCAGGTGTTAGAGAAGTGTGATGTTTAGAAAGTGTGGGAGACATAATTTCTGGGTAATTAATCATTTTATTAATAATGATAGCATTTTATTAATAACAAGAGTGGTCATTTGCTGTCTCTGTTGGACCAAAGATGACTCGTGGCAGTGGGTTTACAGTTGACAGGCCCTTGGAAGAGTAGATGTTCCTGAGGATGGTAATCAACAAGGAATGAGAGAGAGAAAGAATTTAATTCTTATTAAATATTATTATTTCATTCTCATTAAAAGTGGACCCATTTCAATGAGGGATAGGGGATATAACTTTATGTTATTTGCTTCAAAATTGCCATGCTTGGGCAATCTATTCAAAGAATGTATATCTCCCATCCAAGCCTAAGCAGAATACAATGGGATGGGATTTTCACCTCCGATTAAATTCCTGTAAGGTTGGGTGGAATCTGAACAAGATTGAGGAGAGACTTAATTCAGTCTCATTATCAGTAATATCCTTCAGAGACTGAACTTTGAAATGAGGACTTTAGAAAAAAGGGGGAGAACTATGTAACTCCTCAAATCATTAGTTATTGATAATCATTCCTCCTAGAGATCTAGAATCAAGTCCCACTTTGGACACATACTATTTGACATTAGGCAAGTTATTCAACCTTTCAGTGTCCCAAGCACGTAGGATCTTATATGTTACAGATGAGTTACTGATCTCCATCAGTGGAGAGTTTTTCCAGACTGGTATTTCCTTACATTGTTGAAATCACAGACCCTGACCGTGCCATGCCTTTCCCCACCTCAACAACAACAACGACAACAAAAAGTCAAAGTGAATGCTAAGAGAATTCAGAGAAAAGGAATAATTGAACTCAGATGGAAGTAAAGGCTAGGAAGGTCAAAGGTCAAGAGAAGATGTCTCACCTGGTAAAGCGAACCATGGCTAACTGTGAGCAGAATATGGTGTTTCCTGATTTCCTCCTCTTCCTTTGTTTTTTACAGAGGATATACTACAGTGTACTCTCCCTATCCTCAAAGAAATTGCTCACATGCGTCGAGTTTCTTTAGCAATGTTGATGCAGGTTCAGAACCAAATCCTGAAATACTTAGAAGAAAAATGGTAAGTAGAATGGGCTGAAGGGGTGCATTCATTTATGGCTTCATTAAGTCACAAGGATGAAACCCAAATGCCATTATATTATTCCAGGGCAGACTCCTTGCTCTCCTTCTTCTTCCTTGTTTCAGTGGCTATGCTTTCTCTGCTGTGCTAATATCTTTATTCTCAAATCACAAGGGGATATTACACTATCATAAGATGGATAAGAGCTTAGATAAACTAGACGGCTCTCTTCAGAGTTATCAGCACTGCTAAGGCAGATCTAGGATCTCTCCCCTCAACGCCTTCTACTTTCCTCATCCCAAAGACCCAGTCCATGTGATAGTCCAGTTAGGAAGTCTCAAAACTATGGAAATATAATTACACAAGTTTGTTGCCCAGAATGACCTCATTCTGATGCGTCAGATCACATGGACTTTTAGTAAAACACTACCAGAGGTAAGGATTTGACATTCATCTCAGAATTGTGTGCATCTTTATATTACATCCTGAATATCCAACATGGGATTTTTTGACTAAATGAGACTCACTGACCCCAAGGAGTTGCCATCCTCAGTTTTTATTCCCCAGTTAAAAAAAAATTCTATTTACTTATTACATATGACCTAAATAGCCAGTGGCATCTAATCACATGATATTTCTCATTATGTGACTGAACACTAGACAGTGCAAGGTAAAAGTATATTCACTTTTATGAAACTGATGAAATTGAAATTCATTCACCTTGAATATATATCAATAACTGATAATATAGTCAACGATTTTTTGAAAAGAAAACAACCACGGACTGCCCAGTATTATATCATTGTAGCTTTAGTTCTGTCAACCAATCAACAAGTTTTTATTCCATTTCTACTATGTGCCAAGTGTGAAGATGCCACATGCTGAGGACACAGAGACAAGAATGAAACTGTCCCCTGTCCTCAAAGCTACAGACCATCTGAGAGAAACAGCTTAGAACTATGAGGATATAGATCAAACTGGTACTATGTGATGGAGAAGAGAACTATAGAGGACAAATAGGGATCAGGAAAGACTTCATGTAGAAGATGGTCCTTGAGCTGAGCCTTGAAGGAAGCTAGAAATGTTAAGAGGCAAAGGGAGGGAGGGAGCACATTTCATGCATGGGAGACAGCCTATTTAAAGGCACTGAAGAGGAAGCTGAAATTTTAGGCAAAAGGAACCTTAAGGAGGTCCGTTAGCCAGGATTGCAGTGTGCATGGAAGGGAATATAGTGTGTAATAACTTTGGAAATGTGGGCTAGGACCAAATTGTGAAGGGCTTGAAATGCCAAAAAGAAGATTCTATGTTACAAATAAGCAAGCTCTCCTGGTAAGTCCTCTCTTGGATCTACATCAGCTGTCTAAGAATAATAGATCTCAAGACTTCAGGCACAGTCCATCAACTCATGAAAACTGGCTCTTCTCCTATGCCATTCTCACAGAAACACTTCGATTAAGACTCTTAATTTAGGAGTAAAACAAGAAAGTAGAGATGGAGAAAAGCGAGGCTTCAAGGGACAAGAAGACTATTAAATACACCTAAGGTCACAGCTGCTTCAATATTCAGGAGTTACTCTAACATCTTAGCTGGATCCTGATTGGTGTCTGACAAGTGCATTTTTCCATATATGTTTAATAGCCTCTGTCTCTTGCTGGCAGGTTCAGAATTTACCAAGACATGTTCCCACCTCGTCTTCAAGTTCAAGTTGTAGAACCTGAGACACAACAGAAGCAACTGAAAAAGGAAACAAAACCAATTCACTTACAGCTCAGGAAGGTCAGTGAGCAAGATACAAAACTAGGCCTTGTCTCAATCTTGGTGTGATCAGCTATTGCCTAGAATCCCATAGGTAAGGCATCTCCAAAGAACTGGGCTGCAAAGACACAAGATCTGTTTAAAGGAACAGTCTGCCCTTATTATGCCAAATGTAGGGTGGAAGATCCTCCAAGCGAACACTGAGATACTAAAGAAAGAAGGGCAGTCCATGCCAGCATGTGTTACGTGTGTAGATTCATTAGGGTTTGATTGGTTAGTTGTGTTGTTTAAAGGATTTTACTCAAAAGAGGCCAGTCATCCTAGGTGGCGAGAGGCCAGAGTAATGGATCGCTGCACCACCCTTAGGCCAGGTCAAGTGCATAGTGCCAGGAATGGTGCAGGGTCATGTACAAGTATTCCCATGAGATAGCTTAGGGGTTCTTTTGCTGTTTATATTTGTTTAAGGCAGTTTACACTAACTGTAAGACTTAAGGTCACATTTTCAGGCTCTGGTTCCCATCATTCATGGACCCATGGATCCCAAGCCCTAAAGAAGTCAGTGAACCCAATGAGAGGTTGTTCCTTTCCCCTGCCCTTCTCCTCCTTTTCCCACTATCTAGCTGTGTAATCTTGCCCAAGTCACTTCATCTCCACAGGACCCAGTTTTTACCACCCATAAAATGGATGTGGGAGGTGGAAGAGGCAAGAGAAGATATGACCCACTAATGTCCAACTCAGATATTCTGTGATTCAAATAGCTGTTCCTCTGTTGCCTTGTTCATCGACTTTCTGTCTTCATTTCCTTGCCACTTTTTGCTCCCACTGTCCCTGGCTACCAGTATGTATAGCAGGCCACCAGCACTCACAACCCTTCTGTACCTCTCTCCACAGAAAAGGGTATGGTTCTACTTCTGCGCCATTATTAGGAGCATCTGCAAATTTCGAAGGGAAATGAAGATTCCTGAACGCCGCCATCAATTTGAGGAATTTCTACGTAAGGAAATGCATAATAATAAGGAAAGTAAGTGTCTCTGACCTTCAGAAACCCTTCTCTTATTGCCATGGTGACCACCATGCTCTGCTTAGAGGACCCCAGAGAGGTATCCACAGAGCATAGCATCAGTCTTCTTTTAAGTACCATAGAATTTGGAGTGGAAAGGGGCCTCAGAGATTATCTGGTTCAACCCCTCCATTTTACAGGTAAGGAAACTAAGACCCAGAGACAGTGAGTGCCTTGCCCAGAGTCAAACAGGTAACAAGAAGTAGAGTTAGGATTCCAATCTAGGTCTCCAGAGTCAGTGAGTGTTCTTGGCATCATAGTACCCCAAGCCTGTGCCCTAGTCCTCCAAGGGGAGAAAGCTGTAAGACAATACCAGATCTGCCTAAATATTCACCTGTGTCACTCTACAAGTACAATTTGGGGTATGTGGTAAGAATGTTCTCAGCATTGTTGTCCTAATTAAAAAGTCAGGCCAGAAGAAGGAACAAATTAGGGAGCTCTAGGAGCATTTTCTTTTCTTGTCTCCCAAACAGCAGAATTCCTTTTCTTCTCCAGCATCCTCTAGGAGCCAGGTCCGTGTTTCTACTGTAGAAGTCAGAGTTGTGGAGCAAGGCTCAGCCTTCCCCAATGGCTTCTGGAAAGGAGCAAAATCATAAACCTCCAGAGCCATGAACATCTCTTCAGGTGCCTGTAGCCTACCATGTGATTCCTACTTCTTAATCTGTAAAACTTTACTCATTTCTGCCAGACTATATTCATTCATTCATTCGTCAAGTACATATGCACAAATGACAAAAATTCTAGATAAAATGAAATACCCCCTGTCCTCAAGGAGTTTATATTCTTCTGGGACCAAGCACAATGTAAAGAGATAAGTAAACACATGTTGTTGTGGATCAGAAAGTGCTCTGGACTGGGAAGACTTTAAGTTACAAATTCAAATCTTGCCTTCTTGTTACTACAAGAAAGTCGCATGAAAGTCTCTGAGCCTCAGTTTTCTCATCTGCAAAACAGGGATAATAAGTCCTATAGTATCTACTCCACAAGACCATTGTGGGGACAGTGAGAGGATGTGTGGAAAGTACTTTGAAACCTTATAGCACTATAAAAATGTCAGCTCTTATTGATGAGAAAATTCAGAATAAACATCCCTGCCCTTCTTTAATCATACTTTTCTGCTTTCTTATTATCTAATTTCCTAATTGCATTTCCTGCTATACTTTAATAATAATACAATGAAATTTATAGAACATTTTAAGCTTAACAAAGCACACTACAAATGTTATCTCACTCACAACTACTGTAGGAAGTAGATGCTACTGTTATTCCCCATTTTACAGATGAGGAAACTAAATTAGAAAAAGATCAAGGTATTGCACAGGGTCACACAGCTAGTGAGCGTCTTGAGACAGGATTCAAACTCTGATCTTCCTGAGTACAAGTCCGGCACTCTAGTCACTATACCACCGAGCTGCCAGGAAGTCACATGTCTCATGCCCAGGATGGATTGTCTTCTTGTAACTTCAATAGAAGAATTAGTACAGCTAATTACATTTTTAAAATTATTGATGCTTTCTGTGTATGTGTCAAAATTAGACACTTTCCAGTGTTTCTCTAGGAATCCTCTCTTGTCACAAAGAAAACAGTAAAACAAAATTAACACAGTGACGATGTGACAGCACATGCACCCTCATTATCATCTATCTTAGTCTCTCCTGAGAGGAAAGATGGTGTATTTTCCTCATCTTTTGGCCAGACTCTTAGCATGATCATTGTCTTTAATCTGTGTTTAGCCACCTCTAAGAAGGTATATGTATATGTACATATATTAATATTATACGTGTAATTATTATTAAGTGTTATACATTAAGATATTACTTATATATTATATGTATAATTATTAGTAATATATGTAATTATTATTATAATTATAGTCATAGTGTCAGAGGCAGAGCATTTTGGTGAGCAAGAATATTGGGCTTTAAATCAGGAAGATCTGGGTCCAGATCCTGACTGTTGCTTGTTTGCCATGTGACCATGGGTGAAATCATGAAAGACTTGGGCAAAGGAATGTTAACTCTTCTCTCTCCTTCTCTCTGTCTGTCTGTCTTTGTCTTTCAGATGTAATTCTACAAGGGCCATCCAGAAACATAACCACAACAAGCACTTCTGTCCCCCAAAAGCTGATCTTAGAAATTGACATGGACGATTTTGCAATTGTAAAGCGCCGTATATTTGGTCATAAGATGATCATCATCAATTTTCTAGTCAATGACTTAGGTTATTTCACAGAAATAGAGAAGTAAGTTGACACCACTCCCCTCTTTCTTCTTGCCCTCCTTCATTACTGTCCACCTTTCCTCTTGGCCAGGGTTTTCCTGGACCTAGGCAAAACGAGTTGACTTTCTATATGGTAGAATTTGAGGGATTGCCAGATTAGCCCCTTGCTCAAAAACGTCTTCCTCAATGCCCATCATAACTTCCAACACTTTCACTATTAGATATTAATTCTTTGGGACTTGAAGACTTTTCAACCTTCAAGAGTATTCTTTTGTTATTGAGTCATTTCAGTTGTGTCTGACTCTCCATGACCCCACTTCAGATTTTCTTGGCATATATACTGGAGTGGTTTGCCATTTTTTCCTACAGTTCATTTGACAAAAACTCTTGGCAAATTTTCTAGGGATACAATATACTAAGGAAGAATATTTAGGGAATACTCCTGTCAAGTGTGATAATAGAAGACTATTGTTAGTGAGAGGGCATGGTACATAAACTGAACTTGGACTCAGAAAGTCCTAAGTTTGTATCCCACTTCAGACATGTACTAGAGATGTGACTTTTTGAGATTACCTCAGCCTCAGTTTCCACATCTATAAAATGGGAATAATAATAGCACCTATCTTTCAGGGTTGTTGTGAAGATCAAATGAGATAATATTTTAAAGCTCTCTGCAAATCTTAAAGTGAAATGTTTACTTATCATCATCATTCTTGTTATTCCACTATGAGCCACAGAGGACTATAGCTAGAATTAGAGGGCATCTAGTCTAATCTTCTAGGCAGCTAGGTGGTTCAGTAGATAGAGCACTGAGCCTAGAGTCAAGAAGACCTGAGTTCAAATCTGGTCTGAGACACTTAGAATATGTGTAACCCTGGGCAAGTCACTTAATCCTATGTGCTTCCATTTCCTCAACTATAAAATGAGCTGGAGAAAGAAATGGAAAACCACTCCTATGTTTTTGCCTAGAAAACCACAAATGGGGTCACAAAGAATCAGACATGACTGAAAAACAGCTGAACAAGAAGAAGTTCAATCTTCTCATGTTATAGTTGAAGAGACTGAAGACCAGAGAGAAATTTCTTGGTCAAGATCACACAGCTAATAAGTGGGAAAGCACAGATATTCTGATTCCAAGTTCAGCTTTCTTTCCACAGCACCTTAATGCAAGAGACCACCTGTTAAACCTGGAAAAAGTCAATAAATACTTCAAACCAGCACCATATTTACATCATAGAACATAATAACTGTAATTGACCTTCTGGTCCAAACCCTTCAACCTAGAGGAGTACTGGAAAGTCCCTCCTAAACCCAAAAAGTGCCCCTTCTAACTGTTCATTGTTGCATGAAATTCACTGAACAGGGTGCCCCACTTTCCACTCCACTGTCATAAAGGTATAGAATTCAAATACCCCCAAGAGAGATAACATTTTGATTTAAAGTTAATTCACATCAAGTTAGAAATGATATCTGATGAATGGTACATCCTTTTAGGTGAAGAGATTTGGGGATGGGAGAGAAGGAGAAAGCAAAAGGATGTGGAGCTTCTGGAAGGGGTGGGTGAGAATAAAACTGAGGGTGGATGGAAGAACACAGAAAAAGGGCAGACTTGGGCTCCTGACAACTATACTGACTTCTCAATTTTGCTAACATTCAATCCAAAGGAGAGGGTCCATCTTTGGGTCAAAAGAGAATTCTTAGACCTGCTATCTTCTTCCTCCAATGCTTGGCATCCCACTCAATACTCTATTTCAGATTCAATGACATGGTTGCTTCAGCCTTAGTACTGCAAGTTAACAAGGTCTTCAATGAAAATGATGTTGCACTGCTGAAAGCCAAAGGAAATATCATCTATAAGCTCTTCCTCGCATCTGAAATTCCTCCCAGACTACGGGTAAGAGGGGACCTAAACTCAACTCTCGGCTGATTTCCAGGAACCAGTCCTACCAGTGTGCCCTCAGCATGGACTGAGGACAACTTCTACCAGATTGTAATCTCCCTAGGCTGGTTAGCTTCCAGTCTCCAAACTTCCTCTTATGGCAGCAAAAAAGACTCTAGCAGAAGTAGAGTAGCATTTTCTTCTTTAGGAGTGGGCATCAGACTATGACTCACCCAGCAGTGATGTAAATTTCCTTTGCGTTGGGTAGGTAAATGTTTCTGAAAACACGAAGGACACCATCTACCATGCAATTACAGAGGGGCACCTAGATCGCTCGGTCTTCCACAGTTCTATCATGTCTGTTTTTCCTATTATTATGCACTTCTGGAAAAAGTAAGTATCTCCTTTCATGCCATTAAACTAGAATGGAACCAAATTTAACACCCTTGCTTTAGAGATGACTCCCTTTTAGAGAAACCGAAGACAAGAGAGAGGAAGAAACTTGTCTAAGGTCACAAGGCAAGTCAGAGACAGAATCAAGACTGAAATCAGTCTTCTGATGCTTAATTCCATGGTTTTTACTTCTTTTACTGTCTTTTAGGATGGTTATGAAGTCAGAAAATCTTAAATGTCCTTTTTTGGATAACTGCTGTATCTCCTTTTAGACCTCCTTTTTAGATGTTCCTATCTTATACTTGAGGCAGCTAGGTGGTGCCATAGTGCATAGAGCACTGGGTCTGGAGTCAGGAAAACTCATCTTCCTGAGTTCAAATTGGGCCTCAGACACTTACTGTCTGTGTGACCTTGGGTAAGCTCCTTAACCCTGTTTGCCTCAGTTTCCTCATCTGTAAAATGAGATGGAGAAGGAAATGGCAAACTTCTCCAGTATCTTTGCCAAGAAAACCCCAAATGGGGTCATAAAAAGTCAGACATGACTGAAATGACTGAACAACAATAAATCTTACATTTGAAAAAATTTCATTACTTTTCATTCCATTCTCTTTATGCTTGGCATTGCCCTATTCTAAACACTAACAAATAAATAAATGAGAGGGAAGACATGGGGTAGTGATCATGGTCTTACACTTTAAGTGAGGAGATGTGATTTTTTGCTTCAGTATGAATGAATGAAAAAGCACTCATTAAGCACTTGTATCAAGTGCTGTGCTAAGTGCTGGACATAGATACAAAATGGAAAACTGAAACTGTCTATCTTTGAAAGAATTCAAACGCTACTTGAGGAAGACAATACATAAAAGAAAGTTAAACTACAGAACATATGGCAAGGTCCAGGAATCCTTAAGCTTCAATGGTAGATTAAATGACAAGTGATGGGACATAGAGGCAAACCAGATAGTAAGATCTGAAGAAAGGAAGGAAATAAGCATTATGCTAGCTAGCATGTCACACACTGTACTAAGCATTTTACAACTATCGTCTCACTTGATCTCCAAAATAATCATAGAAGATAGGTGCTAGTATTATCATGTCCAGTTGGCAGTTGAGGAAACTGAGGTAGACAGAAGACAATTGGTTTGCCCTGAGTCACACTACTAGTGTCAGGCCAGGTTTCAACTCAAGTCTTCCCAGCTCCAGACCCAGTAGTTTATCCACTGCACCATCTACCTAAAAAAAAAAACCTTAGAACACAGTGGCCAGTCAAAGAGTAAGGTTTGGTAGGCCTCCATCTCACTAGAAGAAATAGAATTGGTGACTTCCTCTTAACTCAAGTCTGTGCACAGTCAAATGGTACATGTGGATTCTCAGGCAGCCTGGGGTAGGGGCAAAGGGGGAAATGTATTTGTTAGAACAAACTCATTAACATATCTAAATCTCATTGTCTTACTGTAGGATAAGTGAGGATAGTAATATTTTCTCAGAACAGAAATGGAATCAAGTACTTTTAAAAATATGATTGTTTATAGTTTGTGTTTCTTCTTTTCAGAAATACTAGTTTATTGCTGTCTTGTTTGAGATACTTGCACACTTTTTAAAAATTTACCTAAAACAAAATAGATTCTTCTCCAGTCCCTCATTTTAACCCTCCTTTCTAATGCACTTGTGCTCTCCTTTGTTTTATAGGTGAATTCATACCATTCACATTCATTATTATGATTGTTAATTATGTATTTACCTGAATCAGAACCTCTTACACTTGCTTCTTTTTTTCTTCTACCCCTCTTCTTTACAAAGAAATATATGGAGAAAGAGAAACTTTTTCATCACTACTAGCAATCTGTCACTGAAAAGGTTTATACCTACTCTTTTGCCTCCTCTCTCTTCAAGGTCAGACCTTGACTTTGGTTCTTACACTTTTTAGTTTCCTTTTATAAACAATCCTCAAAGTTAAAGATTTTTTGTTTATGACTACTTCTTTCTTGAACTTGCTCCTCTTCTTAATGTTCCCTTTCATTTTCCTGTCCCCATCTCTATCTCTATTTAGTTAAATTGATATTTCTATATCACACTCTGTGTGTTAGTCTGATTCAGATAATACTGAAGAATGTATGCCTACTCTCCTTTTGGAATATTATTTCCAAGATTTTCTCTGTTTTGTTATAATTATTGCCAAGTCTTGTGCAGTCCTGACTTGTAAATTCCTGATACTTGAACTTTTTCTTTTTGGATGTTTTCTTTGACATGGAAGCTCTGGGTTTTGACTGTGACATTTCTGTATACTTTCAATTCAGGGCTTCTTTCAGGAGGTGAAAAAAAGATTCTCTTGATTTTTCACTTCTTGAAATATATTCCTCGGGAGGTTTTTGTTTGTTTATTTGTTTGTTTGATTATGTGTCAAGCAAGATAGCATATGTAAAGTATCTTAGAAAACTTAAAGGGCTATTTAAATTTCACTCATCTATCTTTGTTATTACTATTAGCCATTATGATCCTAGTTTATAGGGAATCTAACAATTCTTAAATTCTCTTTTCTTAACTTGTTTTCCAGGTCAGTTTTTCATAATAAATATCTTGTATTTTCTTTTGTTTTTTCAATATTATAATAGTAATAGCTACTTAAAGTAATAGTAATAATAGCTATAATTTACATAGTTCACAGAATGATTCACATATGTTTATTCAAACATTTTCTCTTGCTTTATGGAGTCATTGAGTTCTTTTTGCTCCATTTTATTTTTATTTTGATGTCTCTATTACCTCAGTAAGGTTTCACCTTCTGTTCTAAACTATTTAGTCTATTTTTTTCTTTCTGAGCTTTCATTTCACATCTAATTTCATCTTTTATTTCTTGCTTCATTTTCCTGCTACTTTTGTAGACCTTGTGCCCAAAACCTTTATCCCCGCTAAGATTCAACTTACAGTTATGAGGTTATTCTCTTCTTCTGGGTTTATCTCTTAGGATTCTCTTAACCCATAGTATTTCTTTATGATATTTTGTATTTTCTTCTTTTCAATGTCATTTTTCAGGCTCCATTCTTGGTTTGGGATTTTGCACACAAGTCAGGGTAGACCTGTTTGATACTTCAGTTGTAGAGGCATATTCAGTTTGGGTGGCTGATTTTTACATCCTACTCTCTGATTCAATTCCAAGATTCTGTCTCAGTCTCCTGATAGTATACTGTAGGTTCTGACTTAAGGAAATTAAATTGATTCTGTATAATTTTGTAATCAATTCTATTCTGTAATTAATCATTTTCTGTATCCCTGCCCCATTTTGAATAATTGTTCAAGCCACATTTCTTTGTCTCTGTCTACGAGTTAAGTTTAAAAGTTCAGCCTTCTCCTCTGAGTTAAAGTCATGATTAAAAAGAAAAACTATTGTCTGCCATTCCTGTAGTTCCTGGGAAAATGTTAAGACATTTGTTTGTTATTTTTAAAGGCCTACAGGCTGACAAAATATATTTCCACGAGATACATTGCCCATCCTAGCAAGTCCTTGTCCAATTAAGAAGGATCCTATCTCCCTCTTAAGAGTCAGGCAGTCTGCTGGGTCTACTAACAACATCCTCAGAATGCTGATGGTTCCCACATATCAATCAAGCATTCCTTAATGACAGAGACAGCTGGTTGCTAGTCTCATGTAGGTGCTAGCCCATTTTTTTTTTTGATGTAACCAATCATGTTGTTCTCATTCCCATGAAGCTGTCAGCTCCATAACCTTTCACATTGTCTTCCCCACCTACCCATTTCGTTGTTCTGTGTTTATAGAAAGGAGGTGTGCCTCCTCCTCTGATCATTGGCCTAACTGACATAGTCACTTAACAAGTTCAAGTTCTAATAAACTGATAAAGCTCAGAACTCTGTGCCCCACTTTAGCTTTATTAAATTCTGTTGAGACAATTGAGAGCTCATCTTAGCTCAAGGGAGAAAAGTTGGTCCCCAAAATAACCTCTCAGAGGAATTTCCCCCCCCCTTTTTGAGCACACCCTAATGAAGTTTTTTCACCTGAAGTGAAGTTTCTCCTGGAGAATTAAAGAAAATAGCTGACTTTCTTCTTGACCTCAGATTCCCAAGCAATTTCTTCTGAGTTTAAGTGCTCTGTTGGGAAAAGCTGCAGCTTTTTGTCTATTTATGTCTGTCTTTGGGATACTATTTATAATCCCTGTGAGCATTTAGAAATACTTGGCAATGTAAAGACTCAGAAAAATCCTTATAGGTACTTCTAAAACCTTGGAGAACTTTTTGATTCTCCAGTAGAAGACCTTAGATCAAACCAGGGGAAGATCTAAAGCAGGCCTGCACAACACAAGACTGTAGGATTTCGGGCAGTCTCCAAAAAATGCAGAAAATGTAAAAAAAAAAAAAAAAAAAAAAGTAAAGATTTAACAAGCACTTTGTCCATACCCCTCCCCTAACCCACCTTCCACTAGTCACTATTGTGTCCATCATGTGACTTGGCAGGTGGGTTGGCACTGCGCACCCTCCGCTGTTTGTCATGTGACCCACAGCAGCCAACCATCATCAGTCTTTCTCCAGTCTGAGAGTAGGAAGAATTCTATCTTTTTGCTGTGTTTTCAGTCGTTACTAAATGTAGACAGTTAAGAAAATCTGAAAAATGTATTAAAACTTGTGCTACTTAGCAAAAGTAATTTTTTAAAACATTAATGTGATTTCATGATGAATAAAAATTTTAAGTACTAAGTGTAATTAATTGATATTAATGGACATTTCCCTTTTTTTGAAAATATGGTTTATTTGCAAAATAGTTCAATCATTAATTATACCTTTACTTGCAAAGTGAGCTGCTAAGAACCTATCTGCAGCCTGAAGAAGTTGAGCCTATTTTAATTTTGGCCCCCACCTACTGCCAAGTTCTGCAGGTTTGGTCTAAGGCCTTGTTTTTTAAAGCCTGGAAAAATTTCTCTTTCTTCAAGGAAAGCTCTCAGTTCTTATAAACCAGGAGAAATTGGAGGAAAAAAATCAGGGGAGAAAGGCAATGAAAATATATAGAGAAAAGTCACAGAATCAGCCTGACAAGTGACCTTTTACTGTGCATTAATGTCTTAAGAACTTCATGACTTTGTGTGGGTCTCTGTGTATCATAGCACGGTCTCTGAGGACATCTAGGGACCAAAGCACAGATAACAATAACACCCTTGATTGTAAAGCTTTTTTGTGCTAGTTTCAATACCAGTGTTTAGCATTTTGTTACAATCTCTCATTTTTTGGTCACTATCAGTATAAATAGATGGTCTCCATGTTCTGTCCTAAATATTATCCCTTCATTCAGCTCATTAACTGTGTCCCCAACAAAAAGATTGAACCTGCTGGCAGTCGCACCACACTGGAGGAGTATGGCACTGTGAATCCAGACACAGAAATCAAGAGTCACAGAGTGAAACCTGAGTCCTCCCAGAAGGAATATATTTCTAACAAAAGTACCAATGAACCTTTACTTAGCCATTAACTGACTACCTGTTCTGCCAGTATGATTGGTACCTTAACTGCAAGGTGTACCAATTGGAATGCCATGAACTGTTGGAGGGATCCCTGTTAGGGATTTCTCAGCCTTTCCTAACTCTATAAACCAAGGAGCAGACCTGTGACTAGGTTACCCCTTGGAGAAGAACTCCTGGGAAAAGTATTAAATTTTTAGTGAGTTGCACTTCTTAGTAAGGAGACTATCTCTATTAGTCACTCAAAAAGCCAAATTTAAAAAAAAAAAATGGACCAGAAAAAGATTTTTTTTAACTTCTCTAGACTGGTAACTTACCTGAAAAGAAAAGAAAAAACTCAGTTCTTAAAGAAGCAGAGACTTCTACTGAAGCTTCAAACTAACGATGGGAAGTCTTCATATTCATTGTTTTAATTGGGCCTCATGGGGGATGCTCCATAAAAGTCTATCAGCCCCAAATCTATTTATCTGTATTTCTGTGTGTGTGATTGTGTCTTGCAAATTTTTCTTTGGCCACTTCTGAAAAATTATTTAGGGTAATGGGAGCAAAAAATGTTAAAGCTAGCATGAAAAATGGGACTCCTTTGGAAAAACTTCTCACAGCATGGGAAAAGGGGAGCACTCCCAATAGAGCCAAAAATGACCAAAACAAAAACAAAAACCAAAAAAAAAAAAATCATGGAATTAGATTATGTAATATTTGGTTTAAAACAGCAAGAAATTCAACTGATGAATTATTTTGGTCTCTATTTGGTTAAAAGATTTAAGGCTGGCCATAGCAGATAAACAAAGTCAAATAGAAGACAGGTGTTTATTGGGGCAAATTAAATGATCCTCTATCTAACAACAAAGCTAGGACATCAGTCCAACATGTCTGGAGGTACCTCCTTCTAGCTTGCCCTGTCTTTGCCTTCTTCTCCTCTCCCCTTCCTGATCCTCGGCTTTCTCCTGCTCCTTTACAATATTCTATTATTCTCTCCATGCCTTCCCTTCCTACCAGGAGTCCCCTTACTCTTCCTCCTATTCTTTCCCTTGGGGCAGCTAGGTGGTATGGTGGATAGAGTACCAGTGCAGAAGTCAGGAGGACCTGAGTTCAAATCTCACCTCAGACGCTTGACACTCACTAGCTGTGTGACCTTGGGCAAGTCATTTAACCCCAATTGGCTTATCCTGAGTCATCTCCAGTCATCCTGATGAATATCTGGTCACTGGATTCAGATGGCTCTAGGGGAGAAGTGAGGCTGGTGACCTGTACAGCTCTCCCTCACTCAAAACAAAGTCAAATGCAAGCCATGTCATTATTTCTCTGATGGCATGGTCTTCTTCAGCAATGAAGGATAAACACATACATTCCATCCCTTACCCTATTCCTTCTTCCTCCCCCACCCCCACTCCACTGCCTTCTACATCTCCATCTTATTCTCCCACCAAATTGGTGGGAGATTTAATCACTTCTGGCACAGAGGAAAAGCCTACTGGCACTTTCCTTCTTCAGAAAAGGCTTATTCACAACCATCTGGGTCACTTGGTTGTGAGGAGAGGCCATGAGCCTTAAAGGAATATTCCTAAATTTAATGAGGACTGTGCACCCAAATTAAAGCTATTTTTAGAGAATATAATCCTACTTGGGGAGATGTTACTGATTTGATAATGACTTTACTTTCTGTTGGGAAAAGACGAGCTATTATAGAAACAACAAACAGGTTGGTTCCTAGAGGTAGCCCTGTGGGTCTCCCAATTGTCCTTCATAGAACCCACTTTGGAACCCCAATGTTCCTGAGGATTATACCAGACTGTTCTTGCCTGCTCCACTCCAACCCATTCTTGCTCCTGCAGAGCCTGTCTTTGAGGCTCCTGTACTGACTTGCTTTGGAAACTACTGTACAGGCCATTGAAGAGGTTGTTATACAATAAGCTGATTCAGAAGCTGTATCTAAACCTCTAGAATTGTTGTGAGGGTTTTTACTGTAGGAGGAAGAGCCACATTGCTCATAACTGGCATAAGAAATAAAGACCTCCAAAGTAAAAAAATTTTTTAAAAAGGAATGACTCTTATAGAGAATCCCATAATGCCTGAAGGTGCAGGGGAGGGAGATAGGTGGAGAATCCTTGAAAGGATTCTTTTGTTTTCCCCAACCTTACGTCCTGGTCCCTCTCCAGTCCATTCCTCTCCCCACAATAATGAACTCCATCTCACCCTTAAAGTTGGTGATACACTATATGTTTGTTCCATTGGAAACTAGAACCTTTAGCTCAGTTCTGATGAGTAGATTTAGCTCCAACTGTATCTCCATTGGATCTTTAAGTGTTTGGGGAGTCTCAAGGAAGCCCCAGAACACTTCAAGACTGTCCTATCACAGTGTCTATGGGTCCCCCTTCTTTTGAGCATTCCTTTCTCCTTTTGCCTTAATCCCCCATAAGCCTGCTGGTGCAGGAGCTCCTATGCAAATTTAGGGCAACTGTTTCCTGTTCCCCCAATGGTACTCCGTCCCTACAGCTACCTGAGTATTTTCTCTCCTTATTTCAGGTTTTCTTTCAGAACGATGAAGAGGCAGTTGGGGATGCTCTTAGCACCCTTTTTGACATCCCTGACTCCCTCTGGGCCTTCACATCTTCAGGTCTGAAATCTGTTGTCCCTGTTGCTAACAAAACCCACACACACACACCATCCATCTCCCAGGACCTTTCATCTAGGGAAGCTATTTCAGGCATTTCACCTGTCACTGACTCTTTGAGAGATCAGAGTATTATTATACCTTTCAGTTCTCTTTGTAATACACCAACCCTTCTTGTTAAGAAACCTTACTGAACCTATGTAAGCCAGACCCAGATGAAAAGCTTCTTTGTCTCTTTGTTCAAGATTTGTACACAACTAACCCTTTTGTTACACGTAAATGTCCTGTGGTATCCAACCCTGCTACCCTCATTTCCTCAGTTTCTCATAAGGCTACCTACTTTACTGTGACAAATCTTTGCTCCACATTTTTTAGCATCTCCCTCCACCCAGACTCTCAGCAATTGTTTGCCTTCACCTGGGAAAACTCACAGTGGACATGGACCTGACTATATCAAGGTTATGTAGAGACATGAGTCTTTTAGATTTAGCTTTTATGTCTTTTTAAGATGCCCTCCTCATCCAGTATGTTGATGACCTACTCCTAAGTGCTCCAGATACTGACATCTGCTGGGTGGACAGTCTTTTACCTATTACTAGAGCTAAACCAGAGAGGCCATAAGTTCTCCAAGTCAAAAATTCAGTGGTACCATTCGTTTTTTGAGGGGAGGGATTGGGCTTTGATTTGGGGGTTGTTTTGTTTTGTTTTGTTTTACTGCCAGGACTCACTCTACCTCTCCTAAACACATCCAAATGGCTGTCCTCAGAGCAACCAGATGCTGCAGATGATAGATTCCCTCTTTAGATGAGATTATCAAACCCCTTGTTTCTCTGACCTAAAGACTTTGTTCCAGAACTTTTGTAGCTTGACTATCAAAACCTCTCATCTCTGACAGTTCAAAAGGGCCCTGTTACCTGCGCCTGCACTAGGACTCCCAGATTACAGTAAGTCCTCTCTTTTTGTACATGAGCAAAGAGTGTGGCTTCTGGTGTCCTCACTCAAACATCTGGATCCACTCAGTGCCCAGTAGTTTTTTATTCTGTTTATTGTGATGCTATGGCTGTTGAAGCACCACCTTGCCTAGGGGTGGTGGTGGCCACTGCTCCCTTTGTAGGGAAGGCTTTTGACCTAAAGGTTAAGAGTCCCCTTTGAGAGTGCAGAGTCCTCATGAAGCTGAGGTCCTTTTACTCCATCATCAAACTCAGGTCTTTTCAGTTCAGAGATTTGCCAAATATGAAATTACTTTTCTTGGTAGAGAAAACATCAGCCTTAAGCACTGTGCACCCAGCTCTGTCACATTGCTCCCCAAATTACCGGTTTCTGAGGAACATGACTCTCTCTATAATCAACATGGCTAAAAAGTCCCATGATGATCTTTCTGATACCCTTTTAGAGAACTCTGACTTTATTTTGTATACTGATAGGTTGCAGTTTCTGACTTATGATACTAGGTGGCTTCTCTGTCTTCTAATCACAGTGCCTAGGCTGCAGAACTTGTGGTCCGTACCTGGGCATGTCTCCTAGCCAAAGGAAAAAGCACCACGACCTGTACTGACTTGCGGTATGCATTTGGTATCTGCAACATCATTGGGATGCTTTGGCTACAAGGGGTTTTTAACATATGCTGCTAAGGTCATCACAATGCAGACTTCATCAAAGCCCTTTTGTCCACCCTGAGACTTCCTGCTGCCCTGGCCACTGTCCATTGCCCCACTTGTACTGGAAGCAATGATCCTGTTTTGAGGAGAAACAATCATGCTGATACAGTTGCCCTGGAGGGACTTATGTATGTCTTTAATTTCTCTCCCTGTGATGATGTCTCTCTTACGATGACGAGTTGAGAAGTGGAAACAGTTGTATGAAGTAAAACAGGTTGCTGGGGTCTGAGTGATTGCAGAGGGCAAATCACTCATCCCCCAGAGTTTCTATTGCCAGGTATGTCTATCTGTCCTTAGAGAGGGCCATTTTGGAACTCTAAGGAATTGCGGATTTAGTTAGGAGGGTTTGGGTTACCCCAGGTGTCACCAATATAGTTGCTCATGTCTGTGCCTCTTGTCCTACTTTTCAGGCATATAACCAGCATGCTTTCCATGTCAAAACCTATGATGGACACCCTCTAATTTATAAACCTTTTGAGCACTTGCAGATTGACTTTCTTTGTATGCCTAAGACTGGTCATTCTAAGGTTTACCTTGTTATTGGTGACCACTTTATCCAGTGGGTAGAGGGCTCTTCTGCCACAGCTAAGATCTGTTTTCAGAATGGCACAGGATATGCAGAATCACGCACCTGGCCTCACCTAAGTTTTTAACTACTCCATAGGCTTAATAGAAAAAGAAGCCACCAAAAACTTGGGAGCATGGTGGCACACACGTTACAAAAGAGAAATAGGTACAAGAGAACATCCCAGTAGAATTTAATCATATTCAGAGGATTTTTTTATCTATATCTATATTTATATCTATATCTATCTTTATTTCTTATGGAATAACTAGAGTAATATATTCAGTTAGAAACTTTTCTGCCAAGGTTGAGAAACCTTGTTGAGAAACTAACCCAAGAAACAACCTCAACACTGCTAACACCACAAGTATCGTCCTCTCTCCACATCTTAGGGGCCAGGTGGTCTTCTATTCCTGGTCCACTAACAACATCCTCAGGGTGCTGATAGGTCTCATAAATGAACTAAACATTCCTTAATGACAGAAAGGGGTGGTTGCTAGCCCCATGTGGGTGCTAGCCCATTTTCTTTGATGTAACCAATCATGTTGTCCCCACCCCCATGATGCTGTCATGTCAGGCCTATAAACTTTCACATTGCTTTCCCCACCTACCCAGTTTTGTTCTTAGTTCTATGTTTATAAAAAAGGAGATGTGCTTTCTTCTGTGGGTCACTGGTCTAACTGAATATCCACTTAATCCACTTTCTTAAAAAGTTCATGCCCTGCTAATAAACTGATAAAGCTCAGAACTCTGTACCTCAATTTACCTTTACTAAATCCTATCAAGACAGGCCTCAGCTGTATTCTCCTCCTTGTCCATTCTTAGTTAGTGGTTGGTCCCATCATTTGCTATGGCCTTACCAGGTCCTAGTTGGATTCTAGAGCTGATAATGTCATCACATCGCCTACAGAGCCTCCCAGGAGATAGTGACCAGGTGTGGATTGGCTCCATTCTGCTACTGCTCCCAGGGCTCCTAGAATTGCAAAGTCTTTCTGCACAGTGATCTCTGGGGACTAATTCTGTCTCTGATTCTGTTCTGATAGACCAGAGTTGAGTTGAGACCAATGCCTCTCCTTCCCCCAGTTCTGCCAGCTTCTGATTAGGACTTGAGTTGGGCTTTCCTGGAATAATCCCTCTTTCTTCCATCACTGGCTTCCCTGGTGAGACCTTCTCTACTTCTATCAGTGTCTTTCTATCTTTTTGTCTAATTTGGGCCTGGATAGAGGAGCTTATTTCTGATCCTTTTCAGTTTTATTACTTATATTTCTTTGGTCCTTTTTGGATATGAGTTAAGGTTTATGTGAGAGAGCTGGGCTTTTCAATGTCCTTTCCTCTTGTAATCTTAACCGAAAGTTTTTGTGTTTCTTTGAGAAACAAATGGGACAGTTCTTTGAATATATATATTGTATATATATACATATATATATATGTTCAAAAATATATATGCACACATACATGTATATGCTTTATTGTTATTATTAACATATTTGAGCTTGTCAAGGGTTTATCTCTTCAAAAAAATGCAGAATAGAAAAATGTAATCCTTCACAAAATTTCCATAGCTTTAGGGGGAAAGGTTAGTGACTACATGTGATAGTAACAGTAATTGTGCATATTTACTTTTCATTTTCTCCCTTGTCTTGTACTCTTCAGACCTTCCAGTATCTTTGTGGCATTTCTGCTACACTGCAACATTGACAAATCACTTTCTTTATCACAAGCCTGAGAAGTAGAGAGCCCAGGTACTAGGACACCAACTTTATAGGTGAGGAAACTGACCTAGGGTCACACAGCTTCAAAGAAATGAGCTAGTAATTAAACTCTTAATCTTCTGAGTTTAAAACCCAAACTCAGAAACACAGAATTTTCCAAGTGGAAGAGACTTCAGTTGCCACATACTACAATCCACACTCAGAGGAATTCCCAGTCTAACACTCCAAACAAGCAATCATTGAGCCTTTCTTTAAAATCCTCCAGGAAACCCATTCTATTTTCAGACAACTCTCATTGTCATTAAGGGTTTTGTTTGGTTTTCATTGACATCAAGCCTATATTTAGCTCTTTGCAAATTTCAAACAGCATAATGCTTTGCAGATACTAAATTGAGTTCCATTTTTAGCTTTTTTTTTTACAAGAACAAAAAAAAAATCAAAGAAATTTCTTTTGTCTGCAAATGCTCACTTGAAAATCAGTTCACTCAATGAATGAGAAACAAAACAATGGTATAGTAGATATATTGGAGATTTAAAATAAATTGAAGAGAACTGAGAGGGGAGAAAAAAGAAGAAACTTGGAGGATTTAAAGATATCTAGAGGAAAAGACGAGCTTTCAAAACTTAACCTAATCTGAGGCATAGGAGATAGACATGGGGATAGAGATCAGTTCTAGATCTATAGTCTTATCAGGGTAGAAATTCCTTTATAACCTAGTTGAATAGAATCAGCAGGGACAATCTGAGGTTAAATGATTTGCCCATGATCACACAGCTGTCAATTATCAAAGACATGACTTTGAATATAGGCCCAGGAGTATTCCATATTTCCAGATCTACACTTATGGATTCCATCAGTGTGTTTTAAGCCCCACAACATTCTGTGGCAAATTAGTTAGGGAAATTCTTGGTTAGACATTACAAGGCTACTCCCATGGACACTGGTTATTTACATCTAAACTTTATTCTTTTTTCTACTATTTGTTCTTTAACACATACATCATTTAGGATTTTCTTCTATTTAGATCTGTCTTTTGTCTGTTGTTCCCTGAATTGGTTTCTATTTTTATCGAATATAATCTGTAAAGTATATTCTTTACAAAATTCTGCTTTAAAAATTCTGCCTTTTTATGTTTATTTATAATTTTCTTTACTCCTCAATGCATGGTCAATCTTTAATTGTGGTGACAAGCTATATGTGCCATGTGGTGCCAAACAATATGTATATTCTTTAGTGATTCCATTCAGAAGGTGCCATTAAGTCTTTTAGCTCTACATTTCTCCAACATTTTGTTCAATTCTCTTTTCCCTTTGGTTTTTTTTCTTACTCTTAGATTTATCTGACTCTGATTACAATTTTCTACTGTTATTGTGTAACTATGACTATGATCTCTCCACATAAACATGCCTCATTTTAAAAAATCCAAAAATTTGATAGTCATATTAGTGACTATCAAAGTGACTAATAAAAACATTGTTAAGACCTAAGTTTTAAGAAATTACATAATTTGAAGTAAGATACAAAGAAATTTAATACATTCACCCACTAAATTTCAGCTCTTATCTGTTTCATTGTTTAACTCTGGTTCAATTGATCAGATTGAACAGAAACTCACCTGGAACTTTCCTTAGGATCATAAGCCTTTTGAGGAACATATGTTGCTCAAACAAACTTTGGTTCACTGCAGCTCTCAGTTTGCTTTATATAAGTCTTTCGGTGGACCTTGGGTCTGTGGAGAGGTCCTAAACCAAAAATTCCCTTCGGGTGAACCCACGACTTTAACTTAGCTGCTTACTATTTATTAGAGAGAGATTTCCTGTCCTATTACTGCCACCCACTCTTTTTCTGTGAACACTCCTAGCTGGTTATTTCTGTTTTGTAACCAGAAGCAATTCTTCCCACAGGTACTGTAACTGGAGAGCAAAGCATATCTACTTTTATTATTCAGGAATGAAAAGCAAGGAAAGCTCCCCTGTTGGTACCCTGTCTCCTAAACAGCCTCAGTGGAGTGGGGGTAAGCTTGGGCCGTGGCTCTCTATTCCTGATCCTTCAACAGCGTTCAATACAGGATCTGCAACAGAAGAAACTGTGCACCAATTGATATGGTTTGGTGGAAAGGAATGAGTCATTTGGGTTGGATTACTGTATCTAAATGACCCTAGGTATAATGCATTTGGGCTATCAGGAAGTTCTGGGAAATATTTGACTTGTTTTTCTCACATGGCCCTTAGAGGCATGGTATCAGACTTCAGTCACCATTACATCTCTGTCTTATAAGATATAAGTAGATGAGGTGGTCTTCTCCAGTTTAGGAGTACTTTGTCAAAAAAAAAAAAAAGCCCTCACATAAAGTGCTTCTATTGGTGATTCATTCCTTTGTGTTAGTGAATCCTTTTTTTTTAAATGTTTAGGAAATGTTGTCATGATAGCATATATTACTAATAATTTATCTAAAATTTTCATTTTGCCATTTAAATATGCAACTAAAAAGTTTATGGCATTGGAAAAACTGCAGATCCCCCTCAAAGATTAACATTCACTTGGCTATTCATCATTCCTATTTCAAAATAAGCTAGCTTAATCAGATACTTCGCCTTAATAATGAGCTGGAATCAATTCATCTTGGAAATGGGAGAGGTTGCCTTTCATTTTTTTGAAAGAAGAAAGACCTGAGCTCGTATCCCAACCCTGACACACTAGTTCTGTGACAGGGAAGTCATTTAACCTCTCAATGTTAAATGTTGTCCCAGGCAACTTGAATATAGAATGATTGTTTAACAGTATTGATAAAAGGGACTTCTTAAACAGAAAATTTCCCTATTTCAATGAACTCACAGGTCTATTTTTTAAAAATGAAAGTTGTAAGGAGTGGAGTGAGAGTAATGCTTGGTTTTTTTTTGTTTCGTTTTTGTTTTCCTCCCTCATTTCTCCATTTGTAGGGGACCATGTCATCCTGAGATTTTCTCTGCTCAGGGGCGCTGAGTGGCTGCTGCCTCAGCCCCGGGAAGGTGTGGAGAGTCCAGCTATGTTATGTAAGTCTGTTGATGTCAAGTTCACATAACCAGATGAGCTTCTATAGCCCTGACATGAGAGCAGATGGGCTGTCAGACAGAAGATAAATCAGATTTGTTCTACCTGGCCCCAGAGAGCAGAACTGGAAGAAATGGAGAGAAATTGCGTAGAGGCAAATTTTCACTCGATATAAGGAGAAGTTCTGACCTTCCTCTTTACACTGTTCTCTGGTCACAGTCCCCTTTCCCTGTATCCCACTCCCACCTTCCTAAACTCATTTTTATTCATGTATGTTCCACATACTAGCCTTTTCTTCTTGCTTTCAAACCCCTGTGCCTCTAGTTACCCTTCCCCTTACTCTACATCCTGTCTTAGGATCCTCCCTATCCCGAAGTTTGTACGTTCAGTCATTTTCTAAATGCAGCTCTCCCTTTCCGTGTGGTTTCTAGCATCAGCCCCTTTCTCTTTTTCTCCATTGTCAATTCTTTTCTCAAGCCTCTTGCCATTTGATAGCTCTGTCTCTTTAAAGAGCAGAAAGGGCCATAGTCCACAAATGTTTGGAGATGAACTTTCTGACCTTCAAGTCAGTCTTTGAGGCCTGATATCATCACCTGAGATTTACTACCCAGTTAGCCGTTAAATCAACATAAGGTACCTCAGACACCCCCAGCAAGATGAATCATCATTAGATCCAGTGAATGGCATTCTTTAGCTGCTTCAGTTTTAAAATGTCACACACTCCCTAAGTGTGACAGACAGTGAACTGGAACCTTAGTACAGGGAAGTAGCCAAGAGGCCACACCTGAAAGTGTTCCTAAGAACCAAGAAATTCTCAAGATATGGCCCCAGATAGATATAACCATCCAGCTCCATCAGCACTGAGATTTCTATGTCCAAGCATAACCAAGAACCCTGGAATAAGTATTTCCCTTGACTTTAGAAAGAGGTTTCCTATATATTGGATTCTTATGTTTATATTGCTGCCTATCTGTACTCTCTAGGTTGTCACAGGCAGAAGTACTATAACTAATCCATGATGGGCCAGCTGTTTACAGCCTCCTGTGACTTATGGCAGCTATGTGTCTAGAATGACATTAACTGTGAGATACAGAGTGTGAGACTTTTGCCTTCCATGGACTTGCCTTCATCCCTGGGACAAGGTCCCATCTTGGTGTAGTAGATATGCTCTATAAAAATGCCCCATCTTCTGCTCTGGACCACTCCCACCCACTCAAGTTTGCCAAAACAGCCTACCCATTCCTTGAGGAAATCTTCTGAATCTACAGTCTCCATTCACTCATGAACCAATCACACTTGCGAAATGATGAGTTCCCATTGCTTTCCACTCATGCATCTAGAATAACAACACTCTCTTCCATAAAAATTAGTCATTTGTTTTTACCCTTGGGTTTTCCCCACATTCACGCTACAGTTTGCATCCTCTATAGGAAAGATAATGACTTTGGGAAGCTATAGGGAGATCTCCAATTTATGATTCAAACAGTTAGAACCTCTTACAGTTGAGCTCCCAGGGAATATGCAGGATTCAATGTGATTTTTTCTCATCTGGAATTTCCACTCTAGACAGCTATCCATGGAATAAAGGAATTGTATGACTGGCTTCTTCAAGCTCACCTAGGTAGTAAACCCTGTGGTCTTTCAACTGGACCTACTTGCTCCCCATTTGACCCAGTATGTTGAGAATTCTTAGATCTCAGCCTTCATCCACTAGCCCCTCATACACTGCCATTCAAGATAGTAGATGAGAAAAGGAATTTCCCATGATAGCATCCTTGGAATCTCAATGCTGGTAGAGTTATCTATGATACCTTGTTGATTGGAGGGTCATCAGAACAAATGAACCAAGACCTTGTATCCACCTGTGGTGGTGAAAGTTTCTACCATCAGAAACCCACCAAACCCCAGACCTAAGAAGGAATCCTAGGAAAAAAAGTTTGCATATCAACAACCAAAAACTCTGCCTCTTTAATTTCCAGAAAAGTAAGTGACTGCTATATGCCAGCCCACCTTAAAAGGAAACCATGCTAGAAGATAAGCTGGGCATGGTGAATTGTCAATTAAGTTGATAGTCTAGAGTTCCTATCTTTACTTTTCTGACCCTTAAATTTTTCTTATTGATTCTTCTCTTAGCCTCTATCCCTTACTACTCACAGTGCATTCTGACTGGTCTGAACTTCCTGATTCATGTTTTTGCTGTCTTCTTTGGTATGAAAACTCCCTCCCTTCAACTCTCTGTTTGGACCCCAGATTGACATATTGACAAGCACTTTGCTTGCCTCTACTCCTCAAGAGATAAAGAGTTGCTATTTACTGCTGGCAGCCTGCCCATTAATCTTCACCTGGGATAGGCCAGTATGACAGTAAGCACCCCAACATACATAGCGGGGCTGGCTACCACAGGTTCTTAGATCTACGTTCATTAAAGGAAAGGCAACTTTTGAGGGGTTAACAATCACTTTCATCAAGGACATGTATCATTCCTTTAACCAAGTATATATATCATTCACCTAGTTCAGAGAAGTCAGCACCCTGAACTTCAAAGAAAATACAGAGAAATCAAAGATCAGTAGACATGGTTTTCTCTACCTGACCATCAACAGACAGGTCCAACTGTATGACCATAGTTATCAGAGAGGGAAGCACCCTGAACTTCAAAGAAAATACAGAGAAATCAAAGATCAGTAGACATGGTTTTCTCTACCTGACCATCAACAGACAGGTCCAACTGTATGACCATAGTTATCAGAGAGGGAAGCACCCTGAACTTCAAAGAAAATACAGAGAAATCAAAGATCAGTAGACATGGTTTTCTCTACTTGACCATCAACAGACAGGTCCAACTGTATGACCATAGTTATCAGAGAGGGAAGCACCCTGAACTTCAAAGAAAATACAGAGAAATCAAAGATCAGTAGACATGGTTTTCTCTACCTGACCATCAACAGACAGGTCCAACTGTATGACCATAGTTATCAGAGAGGGAAGTACCAACATCTGGGTTGTCCAAGCCAGGGGAGGGAGGGGCTCCTTTGTGGCTTTCCAGAGTCCTTTTCTGGCCAAACATTCCCAGTCAGTAAGCCTGAAAGCAAGATCTCAACTCAGAGTATTTATATGTTTTTTAGAGCCAGAGGGCATCACAACTCTTGAGAACCAGTGCCTTATCATCAAAAGGCATGGACCTTCCTACAAATCTTCCCTAATCAAACTCCCCTTAATGGACAGGCCCATTAATGGGTGGGGGAGATCTTTAATCACATTAAAATAATTAACAATATAAATATATGTAAAGGCATGACTCAATCAGATGTACTTGATTATACTAAAACAAGAACAGCAAAAGATCCTATTTTGCTTGCCATCCCAGCCAGTTGACTGGATGGGATAGACATCATCCAACATAACAACCTTAGTATCATAGAGTCTCAGAGTTGGAAGGTAGAGCATAACTCACTACCCTAACACGTAACAGAAGTAGGAGTTCCCTCTACAGCCTCCTTGGGAAATGGTCATCTAGCCCATGCTTGAACATCTTTAGGTATACTTTCTCCACTAACTTCCCCACTTTCACCTGATCCTTGGTGACTGTGAATGCCACCCACAAGAATGTCTTCCTTTCTCATTATTTTGGCCATGGTAAATATCTATCAAAAGCCTTCCAAGGAGTGTACCAATCTTCCTACACATTATAGTTAAGATTTTATCCTTTATGTCTGTTTTTGGGGACTTCCTTTCCAACTTGCTCCTCATTCATCGTTGCCCTACCTATCTCTCTTAAGTCAGTAAATTTCATGTGAGAGCCTCTCCTCCCTGTGTCATCCGCTATCCTTGGTCCCTATCTTTATTAATGTCTGGAACTCTTCTCTCTGTACTGAAAAGCTATATGTCTTTCCCTTCTCTAATAATCTAGCCAGAGTCACAGCTTCTCTAATAAGACAGAAGGCACATTGTTTTCCTAGTATGTCTATAAATGGATCTCTGTTACTTAGATTGATACAGATTTTGCTTTTTTTACCTGTTGATCTTTCTTGCCTAAAATTATTATTTTCAAGAAGACAGTGATGGTCTTCCTTGCTTCAACAGATCCATAATTTCATCATTGTGAGTATTCTTTCTGAAAATTCAAGGTCATAACTCATTCTCTCCCTCCCTCCCCTTCCCTCATCCTGTGTGACTCTTGATCATGTCCTCCCATACATTTTTCCAAGGAAGTTTCACTCAGTGTGCTAGGGGCCTTATCCTAGGTCTCTTAACTTTTTCCCTTATTCCTTCTACATCATTGGTTCACCTCCTTTTCCATCTCTGATAATATCTTTGATGCCACTTTTTACATGTAGTTCAAGTCTAAACAAGCTGTAAAATAAATTAGAGAAGCCATACAGTTTAAATGTTAGAATAAATAAGTCTTTAACCCAGGAGTTAGATGAAATCTTGGCTCAACCAGAGAAACAGTTGTCTTACCCTGAGAGTCTCCTGTTAGCAGTCTCTAGTGTTGCATGTCCTAAGAACTGAAGCATGTGTTGGGGCTCCAGTTTTCCCTTGTATGCTTCCAGATCTAGGGGGGTTCTCCTGTTTTGCCATTCACAGCCTGTGCCTCATCTTCTCTTCCCCTCCTTTTCTCTCTTTCTCCCTCCATCTCTATTCCTATCTTACCTCCCCTCTCCCAACCCCTTTCCTTCTGCTTTCTCGTTCAGGGAACTGCCAAGCTACCTTGGGTGTGGCTATCATAGATAAGTAAGGTGCTGAAGACTATACCATTACTCCAAAGCTCTTTGGGTGATCTGAAATACTGATTCTTCAGAGACTATAGTGTTCTATGCTTTATCACCTAAATACCATTACTGGGAAAATATTTGTTATAAAAGGTAAGTTTTTCTTTCAGGGAGAAGCTTGGCATCTGTGAAAATGCTACAGAATTTCACAAATGCAATTACGCTTGCTCTCTTCATTCCATTTCATTCTGGGCCTAATTGATTATCCATTTACAGTTTCTGTCCTAGACGTGTAATACTGCTGAATTAACTCAATGGGCTATCTATCTAACTGCATATCATAGTTTGGACCATGGGGGATTCTTCATCTACTTTCTGGGTTAAGCCAGTTCCTTTGGCAGTTACATAAATCTCATTTAAGTGACTCTGAAATGTTCCAGGGTTGAATATAATTAGCACTGAATACAATGATATCCACAAACTGGAGGATTTGGAGAACCTCACTGTCCATAGGGAATTTCTCTTCCATAGGAAGTCTATGATGAGTATTCTCCATAACAATGGCAAACATTGGTAAGTCTTATCTCTTTATTTTACACCTTGATATTAATCATTAGGGGACAATCATCTCCATCATGACAACAATCATAAAAATCTTATGTAATCTCTACTTATCCGATACCATCATTGGAGGAGAGGCTTTTAAGCGCTATTTGCTCAACTAATCAAATGTTGTTTTTAATCATCCCATAATCATTCCAGTGGGATCTTCTGTCCTCTGCATCTTTCAGACAGTTGAATGACTCTAAAGTTATGGTTTCCTTTTGTTGTTATTATTCATTCTTCGTTTTTGAAGAGAATCAAATGCATCATGGGTAATATCTTGATATAAATTGTTACACCTCTTGCCATGTTATCTTTTTGATGTCAAGAATACCTTTGAAACATGTATCAATCATCCTCAAAGATTTTGTAAAGATAAGAAAGTAGGTCTGGTTTTTGGTGGTAATTGATGTATTCATGGCCATTGTTTTTCAGTAGGAATAATATTTGAATTTTCCCCTCCTAATTATTAGCCTGTCTTTCAGATATCACAAAATTTGTTCCTCAACGCTCTTAAAATTGTCTCACATTCAATGAGCCCCTCCTCTGTTCATGTACTATCATAGACGGAGAAAAATGTTTCTTATAGAAAGACTGAAGTTTTTGTTCCATTTTCATTCATTTTATCTTCCTTCCAGTTTTTATCCTTAAATATCCTTGGGATTCTCAAATAGGCAAGTTAATTGATCCCATCAATTTGGGAACTCCCTCCACAAGAACAGAGTGAAACCCGTCCTTCCATGCCTTCCGTCTATTAGGATTCTTGCTCACTTCCTCCCGTTTCCCAGGCAATATCCCTTCTTCCAGTTTGCTAGAGGCCTTACTATTTTCTCCGGGTACCAGTGGAGCAGGATGGCTCTCCATCTGAAATCCTGATGTGGGACTAATTGTATAACCCTTGATGACTCCTTTTATTTAAGTTCTCCTTTGAACTTCCTCATTGGTTCTCTGTTACCACCTGCTCTTGGGATAATCTGACTTAATTTGCTATCATGTCAACCTTTTTACAATCTCATTTTTTCCCTTCCCAGCTTCTCACTGTTTTGTGAGGATTTGTCTTTGTTTTGTATGTTTAGTTGATGTTTCTACAGCTTTTTAAGGTTTGAAAATTGCTTAATGAAGACGACCTTATTTTGATTCTCGCAACAAAAATATGACATGTAGCTTCTTTTGTCCTCATTAG
Organism: Notamacropus eugenii; assembly: GCF_028372415.1. NCBI lineage: Eukaryota > Metazoa > Chordata > Mammalia > Diprotodontia > Macropodidae > Notamacropus > Notamacropus eugenii. The sequence continues at coordinate 462,739,200 of NC_092873.1, read as the reverse complement.
ATTTATGAGGACACTGATGCCAAGTGAGGTTATATGACTTGCAAAACTATGACAGGGCTGAGGCAAGATTAGAACCCAGGTTTTCCTGCCTCTAGGTTCACCATTGCCCTCTATGAAGCCTAGCTTGTGATGGCCAAATAATTCATCACCAAGAGGCTAGCCTACTGGTGATGAGCCTGGTGATGATGCTTGGATGGGCTAGACCCAAATGGGATGCTCCTTATCTATATTTGAATATAATGCTACATCTTGTATAGGCAGTCAAGGCTCCAGGATTGGTCAACAAATATTAGGTAAATGAATGCATAATGAATAGAGCCCCAGGTCTGGAGTCAGGAAGACTCATCTCCTGAATTCAAATCTGACCTCAGACGTGTACTAGCTATGTGACTCTAGGCAAGTCACTTTACCTTGTTTGCCCCAGTTTTCTCATCTATAAAATGAGCTAGAGGAGGAAATGGCAAACCACTCTAGTATCTTTGCCAAGAAAACCTCAAATTGGGTCATGGAAAGTCAGGCATGACTGAGAAATGACTGAACAACAAAATCTGTAAAATTCAGATAAAAACACAGTATTTGTACTACCTAATGTACACAGCTGTTGTAAGAAAAGCACTTTACAAATCTCAAAGCAAGTTATTATTAGTAATATTCATTTAATAAATCTGGCATTGGATGGGAGGAGAAGAGAAGGATGAACTAAGATAAACCTTAGTCAAGACTAATTTGAGGAAGTAATATCTGATGGGAAGGAAGAAGCCTGAAAGATTCCAGGCTATCTTTTCCCCACTCCTCATTTTAGTCAACAAGATGCCTTTGTTCAAGTTTTTCCTCTCCTAATTCAAAGTACTCTCAGAAGACTTAATTCTTTGATGTTCCAGTAGAAGATATTTGACTGTAGAGAAAAAGATATAGACAAGTTCAGACTTGACAATAGAGTCTGAATTTTAGAGCAGAGGGGTTTTTAGAGATCAACTAATCCTACTCCCTCATTTTATGCCAAGGGAGACTAAGATAGATTAAGTGACTTTTCCAAGGTCACACAGTCACTTACCTGCAAAGCCAGAGCTGGAACCCAACGTTCCTGTTTCCAAGTTCAATATTCTATGCATGATGCCATGTTGTTGCAACAACAGCCAAGTTCTCAGTAATCCCATCCTTTGTTAGCAAATCATCATCACTAGAAAGAGATGGTGCTACCCAGAAAAGAGAGACACCTGGTTCAGTTTCCCCAGATTTGTTCTGGTTTGATGAAATGACATCAGGGTACTGAGGAAGGCTCACTTGGACTGAAAATGACCCATGAGGCTAATTGGGTCCTCCACCACCTTCCAACTGCCTTGCTCTACCTCCATGTTCCTAGAGCCTAGTCACTGCTACTTGATCCCCCATTCACACCCAAGCTTCTCCTTGCTACTCACAGGGAGGATCTAACATCTATGATGGCTGTTTCTACAGATTGACTGTGTTGACAAAGGCCCTTCCCAAACCTGATACCCTCAGTAATCACCACCTCTTCTCCATGTGCTCTGATGGGAACTTCTCTTTATATTTGTCTTTAGCTTCATCCAGCAGCATGTCCCAGAAGAAAAAAGGGACAGGCATCTTCCAATCAGCAGGGTAGGCAAAACTGGGGGACTCCCTTTGATTCTGAGTTGTCTTATCTCTGAACAGAAAAACATGAAAGGGAATGGGAAAACCTTCTCTCATCCCAGGAAGGGGTCTTGTTTCCCAGCGACCTTAGTTTCACAGCTGAAATCCAATTCTTCATGTAGCATATAGAAGACAAAGTCTACTCCCCAACCACTCCCACCCCATTCTGCCTTGCGAATGAGATGGGATACCCAGGGAGCTGGGAGCCACCTCCAAAGACAGGTTGATTATAGAAGGAAAGGGGCTATGGGACAACCAATAGTAATCTTGGTAATAGTAATTACTATTAGGGACTACTATGGTAGTCCTTGATCTGATTACCAGCACTGAGTAGCTCCCATCAGGACTACTTCCAGGCCAAGACCCAGAGCCCTTCTGTGGGGGGAGAACCCCAAACGTTGTCAATCACATATGATCCTAATATTCATGCTCTCCCTTTGCACATCGCTCAGAGAAATGGGAAAGGAAGAAGAGAACTTGGTCATCAAGCTTGAAAGAGAGGAGAAGAACAAGAGGGCGTTGTTGATGCCTTTGGAATTTCAGGTCAGTCTCTGGGTGCCCCGTTTAGCACTGGCAGAGTCTCAAGCCTAAGGCGTGGCTGGGTTTGGGGGAAAAGTTGGGCCCTCCCAGTGTTTGAGAACTGCTGCAGTGTGCTGAAGAGGCTTGGAGCTGTTGAGTTTTTTATTACCAGTTCTTAGTTGGTCCTAGCACCTGAGAAGTAGACCAGCACCTGTGGGACTCTTCCCCCTGGAGGGGTGAGGTAGGCCTTGAGCCTCCTGGAGGGGAGTGGTCTAGAGCTTTAGTGCCACAGTCACCAAGCCTAGAGTCCAGGCTGGGTGCCTCACTGCTACTGCTAACTCACTGCTCTTCTGTCTCCCTTCAGGCAAAAACTCTCTGACATCTCAAAAGTCAACCCACTAGTCACATCATATGTCTGACAGTCAGATCAGTGCTCAGGAGGCACCTAACATTGGTGGAATTTTTACAGGTGAGAACTGGGGTGCTTTGGCATCAGTGAGAATGGGCATCGGGCACCAGTCTGGGAATGGCAGAGATGGGCTACTTTGAATGCAAATGGAGGGACATTCCTACGCAGAATTAGGGGCAGCAGATCTGCTGCTATATTTAAGCCTGGGCTTGCTACCAGACTCGGTCGTTCCTACACTCAGCAATTGTTTCTAAAAGAGTATTCCACTTGAATCAGGAGGCATGGGTTCTAATCTTGTCTCTGCCCCTGTGCATAACTATATGATTTCAGTCAAGAAGACTTAATCTTTCTAGGCCTATTTCTGCATCTGTGAAATGGAAATAATATCTGGATCAGAGTATTTCTGTCAAGTGAGATAATATTTGAGAAAGTATTTTGAAAAATACAAAGTGCTTCCACTTCGGTTGATTCAAATATAAGGCATTGTTATTACTACGAATGCCACTGAGACAGATTGTCATTCATAAATGTTAATCCTATCTAGATGAATTAATCCTGCCCCCCCCAAAAAAAAGAATATTTCCTTCCTCAGAGACTTATTTTTATTAATTTTTTTGGTTAAGAAAGAGTGAAGCGATTGATTTTGAAATTTTTACCTCAAGGACTAGATTTGAAACTTAGTTCATTACTCTTAGTTGTCAAGCATGCACTCAAAGCAAAGATTTTTCAGTAAAATAAAGAGCAGATGAGGTCAGATTAATTTCATTCTTGACCCCAGAGAAATAAGAAGGAAGTTTATCTCTCTCCTTTCAGTAGACTTGCAGGGAACTACAGGTATGGAATGCTGCATATACTACCAGACAAGGTTGCATTATCATTTCATTTGAATTAAAATTTTTCTTTGTTTTAAGAGAGAAATCACTGGGTAGTCATAGAAAAGGGTAAAGGTGTCATGCTGGAAAAAAATTCTGATCTTAAAAAGGAAAAAATTCAAGAATTAAGAAAAATAATCAAAATGAAAGGCAGGGTTTCATGAGGTGAGTTCACAATTGAGATGACTAGGCTTATTGTCTCCTTGGGATCTAAAATAAGAGGAAAGAAAGGAAACATGGCAGGGCAAGTTAGGGGGTTCCACTGGCAGCAGTCATTAATTGTGTGTTACAGTTTTCCAAAAGGGCATTGGGTTTAGACTCAGAGAATCTGGGTACAAATCCTGAATCTGCCAGTTCCTACCTGTGTGACTGGGGGTGTTAGTTTCCTTCTCTGTAAAGAAAGGAGGCTGGAATAGATTCCAGTATGAAATTGATATCTTTTTGTGTTTTGTTATGTTTTGCCAGTGAGTAAGGAAAATGGACCTTCCCAAGAACCCCACTCCAGTGCTGGATCATGACATAGAGGTGAACCCTAGGTTTTCAAAGGCTATGTCAGTGAAAGGCAAGCTCTATTCACCTTCAACCATGAGCCCAACAATAAATTACATTTTTGTTGTCCAAGGACTAACCTCATTAAAAACAGAAGGATTTGTCAACAGTCTGACCTGTAGATTTTGTTGGTCCAAGGTGACCCTTGAAATGGACAAAAATTCACAATCATTTCAGTTCCATGTAGTTTCTGGTTTTTTTCCACCTGGAGAAATTTCTTTGCACACGTATTTACATTTTTGCTACAAATGAACCTTAAAGACTTAAATGTAATAATAGCTAGCCCATAGCTTTTCCTTTGAATTGATGGAAATGGTTTCATCTTATGCTAAAAAACAAGAAACATCCTCATCAGAGACATTTCATCATCTTTCCTGATATCACCTATGATGATCTTGAGCAAAGGGGCTACTCTTAAGTAAGTTAACAATGTGCCTTGACATACTCATTCATTTCAACGAGAATGTGAGCTTAGGGTTGGAAAATATACTTCTGATCAAGAAGTGAAAGAAGCTACCTGCACAATTATAGCCTACTCTGGAATGACACTTGAACATTAGCAAAAGAATTAGAAATCACTTAAAGAAATGAGAAAAAGATTTTTTAGTGAAATTGGTCCTTTTTGGGAGCACGAAGTAATTTCATTGGTGGGTTCCACCCAGAGCCTCCATTTTGTAGAGATGCCCAGCCCAGCTTTTTACTCTTCTCTGAGCTTTGCTCCTGGCTTTGGTACATCAAAATCATGCCCCAAAATCATACCCCAAAATCATACCCCTATATCTCATTGCACTTCCCTTTTGAGAATTGTCTTCTCCCATTACAAAGTATGCTTCTTGAGGACAGGGACTGTGTATTCCCAGAATTTAGTACAATGTCCGGAACATAATACTTAATAAATGCTTACTTCCATTTCAAAAATGTCTTTCATTGATAGATTGGCAACTCATTTGCCAATATAATGCCATTCAAATGTTACAGAGTTGTCTGAGAGGTTAAGTGGCTTTGCCAAAGTCCCATAGCTATTTGGTTTCAAAGATCTTGAACTCAGTGGAAAAAGCACCTCTGGTGTCAGAGGATCTGGGTTCATATCCCAACTCAAATGATTCCTACCTATGTGACCTTGGGTAAATTCTCCCTTGCCTCAGTTTCTTCATCTGTAAGATGATGGGTTTGGACTAAAGGTCCCCACTCAACCTCTGAGGTCACTTACGCTTCTAGATCTGTGATTCTATAATCTGTAATTGACTCTCCATTACCCCTTTGCTGCCACTTAACTACCTCTGAGCAGACAGACAAGTAATGGTTTTATATCAATTCAGAATCAGCTATAAAGGTGGCAAGATTCCCAAGTCACTGAAGGTGATAAGATTCCAAAACAATGAAAAAATTTACAGGGCTGCCAAAAAAGGTGACCAGGAAGAAAACAATAATCAAATCATATATCTCTATCTTCTACAAAATTCTACATAATTTATAATTCTATAAAATCTTTATGAGAAGGATCTATACATTCATCAAATGTATCCTTGATTTTAAAAAAATATAAGTGAAAAGGAAGATGTTTACTGATGATTTTCTACAAATTCCTACATATCTTATAGTCACACATCTGACTAAGAAGATTAAAGAGTATATGATCACTCTTTGTCTATAGTTTATTTTAAAAATTATTTGACTGTAAAACATGAGCTATGAAGCCTAAATTTTTAAGCAAGATGTCTCCTATGCATATGAGAAAATTATGTATGATGATGGATAAACTATGAAGATAACTTTGCTCATTGATAATAATGAAGGAAGTACCAAACTGAATAGCATGTGCCCACCTAAGGTATTTGTCAATTTCATGTAAAATGTTCCATGCAAATTATGAACAAGGTAAGCTTTCTTATTAATGGTGAATGTTGACAAATCCTGCTATTCTCAGATAACTTTATCATACTAATTATATCAAACTCTTTGTAAAATGCCCAGAAATGTGAAATGAATTGAACTACTGAAAAAAGTGAAAAACCCACCTTGTTGAGGTTATGACACACCAGAAAAAGTCCATCAAGTTAGTCCATTAATAAAAATCTACATATACAGCTATGTACGTATGTATGTATGCACATATCTCGTACCAGCACTGCTAGTGGACACTAAGCTGATTCCAAAATTATGTAGGAGGAAATCAGAATCCATCACACTTGGGAAATTCTGCAATGCTTTCGGTGACTTCAGATCCTCTTTCTTATCTTGACTAAATTTCTGGAGGGTCTCTTTAGTGACCTAGGTTGGGAAGCAGAGACTGTCACAGAATCATGGACTCCATAGAAGTGGAGGGGCCTCAGAAGTCATCTACTCTGACTCACATTTGAACCAGAACTTCCTCTTACAACAAGCCCAACAAATGGTCATCCATCAAATCTTGCCTGAAGATCCCCAGGGAGGGAGAATCCATCTCAGGAGATAACCCAAGCCTAAATCTGTCTCTTTTCCACTTTTAATCATTTATTTTATTTCTGTTCACTGAGGCCAACCAGAACAAATCTAAAACCTACTTGATAACCCTTCAAATGCTTGAAGACAACTTTCATGTCTCCACTGAGTCTGGAGAAGGCTAAACATCCCCATTTCCTTCATTTTGTATTCATCTGACATGAACTCAAGGCCCATCATCATTCTGGACATCTTTATCCTTATCCTCTCTAAAGGTAGATCCCAATACTTCACAAGCAGTTTGGCAAGGATCTCTGACAAGTCAGAGTACAATGGTACTATCTCCCTAGTTCTGAATACTATACCTTTCAAGTCAGCCTAACACTGCATTAATTTTCTCAGCTTCTATAACATACAATTTACTCATACTAGGCTCAAAACCCCCAATAATATGCTTTATTCCCCCATCTTCTACTTTCAGAGTTCATTTTTTGAACCAAAGGGTAAAACTTTACAAATGTCACCATTAAAGTTTAGGTTAACTTTATTCATTTTGGCTTAAGATTCTAACCTGTCAATCCGGAATCCTGAACTCTGATGTCTAGGGTATGAGTTACCCCTCCCAATTCTGTTATCTAGAAAAATCAGTGATAAAATTGCTAAGTAACACAAACTAAGAACAAATTCTAGGAATCTAAAGACTTCCTTTCAAAGTGGCACTGATCCCTAAATTACTGTCATATCAGGTCATTCAACCATTTCTCAACTTCCCTAGTCAAACATCTCTCCATTTTTCCTACAAAAGTTGTATGAGAAGCTTTAGTAAATGCTTTGTTAAAATCTGTGTAAACTATATATCATTCTCCTGCTTTGTCAGTCTAGTGATCCTGTGGAAAAAAGAACTGACCTTATTCTGATGTGACTTGTGTTGATGACATCACGCTTGCTCTTTTGACCACTGCTTCCTTACTTTCTAGATGCTTACCAACTATGCCATTAATAATATACTCTCAAGTTTTTCCTTGACTTGAAGTTAAACTCAATTGGTATATAGTTCACAGGTTCCATTCTCTTCCCTTTTTTTGAAAATTGGTACATTGATCCTTCCCCAACCCAAAACTACCTCTCTGTTTCTCTGGGATCTTTCAAAAGTGACTGCAAATGGCTCACCAATCCTGTCTGACAGCTCTTTCAGTACTTAAGGTGCTATTTACTTCTCCTAGATCATTTTCATACATCAAAGCCAGCTTCATGCTCTCTTCACTTTTCTTGGGCATCAATCCAGATCCACCATTTTGATTCTATCCTTTCTGGTCCTTGGAATAGAAAACAGAAGCAAAATGGAATTGAGCATCTCTGCTTATTCTTCCATTAGCTATTATCTCATCCATGCCAAGATGCCATCTTCTTCCAGTCTCTTGTTTTCCTGAGAATAGCTTTTTTTAAAAAAATAATCCTTTCTGTCCTTAGCTTTTCCTGATCATCTCAGATTGTTTTGCATTTTAGTACTGCTGAAACTATTTCTAGAGGACCATTTCACACATTTGAATTCAGGCTCTGTAACCTGCCCTTACTTCCATCTTCTATACACCCTTTAAAAATTCCAAAGTTAATGGATGAGATGTGTACGCATCCGCATGAGTTTCTTTAAATAATTTACATTTTATTCCTCAATCTTTAGAATTTCATTCTTAAGAGTTTTCCATAACTTCTTACTGGCTTATTCCATGAAATTTTAGTCCATAGAACCCTACTTACACTGCTTCTGAAATCTGCTCTCTGAGAATCTAGGATGCACTTTAACCAATGTTTGACCTTCCTTTATTTTTCTATAATAAATGTAAAGATGTAATGGTCATTTCTCTCCATCATTTCTACTCCGTTAATCATTTCCTCCTTAGTGGAGAGAACCATATCTTGAATAGAATTTTCACTTATTAGTTGTTCCTTTTTGGAAGGATAAAATTGTCATTATGGCAACCCAAGAAATTGCTGGCACACGTCCAGATAATTGAAGTCTCCTATCATTATACCTCTGTAGCAATCTTTTTTCATCTTTTTCAGGAATCTCTCTATTTCTTATGCATATCCAGATGCTCTATAATATTCCCTGATGATGATATCACTTCTATTTCAATACCTCTTCATCTTTACACAAGCAGTCTTTACCATGTTTCCCTACCAGTTCCCACTTTTCCTACAAAAGCCCATCTTCATAATGCAATGCTACTCACACCACCTTCATGTTTTTCTATCTTGTTTCTTTTAATAAGGAATACCCTTCTGAGAGCTATAATCTAGTCATGAATTTACTCCCACCAAATTGCAGTGATAGTCATAATATCAAATTTTCTTCTTTTAGGATCATCTTGCTTATTCCTCCTTTTATGTGCATAAACATATGATGCCATGGATGTTACTATTTATTCTTGGATTTTTTTCTCCCATGAACTTTTTATTTGTTACCATTCTTTCTAGATTGTAATTATGCTCTATGGTACCTAGCTTGGTAGTTATATGGAGGCAACATATCTTGATGAAATCATGCTTGATCTTTATAAACGTTTCCTCACATGGACTGGCAAGGCTGTATTTTCTGCCATCATGAAAATCTAATCAGAAGGATATTATTAATGGAATGATTAGTATACTCCATCCCTGGCCAGGAGCCTGATATCCTTATGTTGTAATCTTAGATCCAAAAAATACAAATCCCAAACTGGTAACTGGTGTGGAAAAATCTTTTTTCCTCTAGCTATACTGTGTCATCATGAGTTACAAAACACCACAAGAACCCCAAAGGTAATACAAGGATGAATGATGGACATGATCAAGGTACAGCATGTTACCAATGATGACTTACATGTAAGAAGTAGCACTCAAAAAATCATTAAGGATATGTATAACAAGAAAAAAACTGATGCATAAATCATGCATTGAGAAGGAAAGATAACAGACATCCTGAGTGCTATTGGTATTCCCAACATGTTAAAAGAAGCAAAAGACGGCATCTAGTGCCATTGTGTGGATCCCATATAGAAGATATGTGGAAAAGATTTGCACAGGAGAAGTTATGTGAATTTTCTCAGTGAAAGAAGTACTTACACCCTCAAAATCCCAAATCCATCAAAGTACCAAAAAATTTGAACAGAGATGAAATCAGGAGACCTCTTGCAATTCATATTCCCCCCTACCTTCTTCCCACTACCACCTTTTCCTAAGAAGTCCCCAAAATCAGGATTTATATGTTCTACTACTACTTTGAAATTCTGATTTGGCCCATAGATCCCACAAAGCACATTCTAGTGTCTCTTCCCCAGGCCCATTTTCATGAAATGAATATTCAACTTTGGGATCCACATCTTAAATGAAATTTTCTTTAAGAACCCTCAGACTTTTCAGTTCTACTCCACAAATATCAAGCATTCAACTATGCTTAAGGAATATTGTTAGGTATCAGAAGAGAGAGAAAAGGTAAATAAGAAAACTAACTCTACCGAGAAAATTTTACAATCTGGAAGAGATATATAGCACATACACAAATAACTTGTAAAAAGTAGAACATAAATATAGCAGAGAAGTATAAATGAAAACTAAGGAAAGATTAGGAGGGAAGCAGAAAACTGGGAAAGAATTTTTGCAACTAGTGTCTCTGATAAAGGCCACATTTCTAAAATGTATAGAGAACTGAGTTAAATTTACAGGAATACAAGTCATTCCCCAATTGATAAATGGCCAAAGGATATGAAAAGGCAGCTTTCAGAGGAAGAAATTAAAGCTATCTGTAGTCATATAAAAAAATGCTCTAAATTGATTAGAGAGATGCAAATCAAAACAACTGAGGTATCACATCAAACCTATCAGATTGACTAACATGGCAAAAGAGGAAAATGATAAATGTTGGAGATGTGGGAAAGTTGGGACACTAATTCATTGTTGGTGAGCTGTTAGCAGATCTAATCACTCTGGAGAGCAATTTGTAACTATGCCCAAAGGGCTATAAAAATGTGCAAACCCTTTGATATAGCAATATTGCTTCTAGGGTTGTATCCCAAAGAGATTATAAAAATTGGAAAAGGACCCACATGTACAAAAATTTTTATAGCAGCTCTTTTTGTGGTGGCCAAGAACTGGAAGTTGGGAAGATGCCCATCAACTGGGGAATGGCTAAACAAATTGTGGTATATGAATGTAATGGAATACTATTGTGTTTTAAGAAATGGTGAGCAGACAAACTTCAGAAAAATCTGGAAAGACTTATATGAACTGATGCTGAGTGAAATGAGCAAAACCAGGAGAACACTGTACACCGTAACAGCCACAATGTGAGGGGACTGATTTTGATAGACTTAGCTCTTCTCAGCAATGCAAGGACCTAAAACTTTTCCAAAGGACTCATGAGGGAAAATGCCATCCACATCCAGAGAAAGAACTATGGAGTTGGATTGCAGAGTGAAATAGAATTTTCTCTTTTGTTTTGTTTTCTTTCTCATGGCTTCTACCATTCATTATCATTCTTCTGTGCAACATGACTAATGTGAAAATGTTTTTAGTAGGAATGTATGTGTGGAGACCATATTGAATTGTATGCCATCTTGGGGAGGGAGGGTGAAGGAAGGGGGAGAAAATTTAAAACTTATGGAAGTGAATGTTGAAAACTGAACATAAATTAAATATTAAAAAAGAAAGTACAAAAAAAACAAGGAAAAAGTTTTATTAGAGGAATCATTGAAGGCTTCCTGGGTAAAGTAGCATTTAGGACTTAAAAGGTTTTGAAAGATAAATGAGATGTTAATAACTAGAAATGAAGGGAGGGAAAAAAATTATTCCAAACACAGAATGTGGCATGAGCTAGAACACAGGGGTGGAAAAGCTCAGGTTCTGTTTAGGGGATAATGCGTCATCTAAGTCAGCTAGTATACTGCATAGGTGGTTAAGAATTTGGGCTAAATTAGGTTGGAAAGGTAGAAAGGCATCAGATTGTAGATCATTTTAGAATCTGAGTTTCTGAGTTGAAAAGGGTCTCATAGAGACAAGATTTTAAATCTTATATAACTTTACTAGTACTTAAGGCTAAAGAGAAGCAGAGAGGTGAGAAAGAATAAGAGACTTTTATTCTGTAGGGCTATTTTCACACAATGCCTTGTAGCTACATGAAGAATTTCTTCTCTCCACAGATTTCAATGATGATGATGATGATTTTTCTTATTTAAAATAAACATCCCCTCTGGAAACAGAGGAGGAAGAGAACTGAGCTTCCAGCACCCAAGATCCCCAATTTCCCTGTCCTCCTTCCCTGAACTATCATACCACTGAGAAAAGTAGCATGAATATTAGGAAACATAAAAATAAAGAGTTTTATATGGAAAGCTGCTTGGTCTTGTGTTTTTAAAAAGGAGAAAAAACTTTTGTCAGTGCTCACTTGGGATGTTCCTGATAGCATCTCTTCCAATGGGAGGAGATTCATAAAACAAAAAAGAAATGCCATTCATGGTCAGGCTCAAGGACTAGAAAGTAAAATACCAGATAGTCCCCAATGTATAAACAACCCAGGGGAGTCCAAAACCAGGATCTCTGGAGCATTCCAAACACCTCCTCCCAATGACAGGGATTGTCCATTCCCCAACCTGTTCAGAATCCCAAAGAATTGACTTACCCAACACAGTGCCTTCTTTTATTATGACGGATGTAAAACCATGGTGCCCACAGCTATGTCCTCTCTCTATGCCAATATGCATAATGATACCACTGTCAGGAGAATTTCTGCCCCCAAGCAATGGGGATACATGGAACAGTTGAGATGCGTTCTTGGAAACCCCAATTAAAACTTGAAATATGTTTTCCCCCAACAGGAACAATGTAAGAAATGGCATCAAGCTGAATTGGAGCCAGGAAGTGCTGAGTTCAAACCCTATCTCTACCATTTGCTACTTATGTACCCATGGACAAATCATTCAAACTCTCAGCATTCCCAGAAAAGTAAAATTCAACAAAAAGTTATCTCTATCAGCTAGGGATCTATGGGGGTGGGGAGAGAGTTTTCACACAAGCAATTCTCTTGTTGAAATAGAGTACAGGGAAATTGTTCATCCCCTCTTCCTAACAAGCAGTTCCTCAATGTTTCGGTCACCCCCTGGGAACTGGTTAGATTCTGCTTTAGGTACAAAGGGATTTGTTTACAAGACAGCTTCTTTTTCTTTCCTGAGAATAAACTCTAAAGGTTAAGGATGTCCACCAATGTAACCCTGGTGTCAGACACTCATGCAAGACAGCCTGGGGAATTTTGTCTTTCACTTGTCTTGTTGCCCCTACCCAGGAAACTGGGGAAGATACATGCATGGTACCAAAATGGATTCAGTAAACATTTATCAGGCACCTACAATGTGCCAGGCACCATGCCCTAGAGGAACTCATAGTCTAATGGTAGACAACGTAAAAACAACTAGGTACAAACAAGATGTGCACGTAGGAAAACATTTTTATTGAAAGAAAATGAAACAACACTGCCAAAAGAACCCCTGAAAAATTAATAGAAACCCTCCAGTGAACTGCCATCTTGCAAAGATCTACACAAATTCCTATTGAATATACAGGCTTCTGGCTTTCTGTTGTAACTCCTGTTGTTCCCAGCAGGCATCCCCAAGTATTGCTCTCTATGACAGCTTCAGATGGGAGTGCTTGAGGTACAAATCTCTCCGGACCAGATCAAGGGGCAAAACTTCCTCTTTTTTAGATATAGACATCTCCAGCACCATGGGAAACCTGAAATTTTTCTTTGGCTGACAAAAGACAGTTCAAAATCACAACACTTGTGATGTTATACCCAACTATGAATTTCCTCACACTTTGGTGGTCTCCCTTAAAAATTCATAATTGAAGGCAATGCTAAATTAAATATTTATTAAGCACCTGCTGGGTAGCAGTCACCGCGCTAAGCACTGGAGAAACAAAAAGAGACAAAAGACAACCCCATTTCTGCCAGTCTCGGGATACACAAAAGCTTATCTACCCAGGGAAATAGGTTCCTACTAATTTCTCCTCCCTGTCACTAATTCCAGGTTTGGGAGTGGACCCTACATATTAAGATACTCATTTGACACCCAGGGGAGATATCTTCCACTAGGGGAAATATTCCCCACTTGTCCAGAAGCTAGCAAAGTACCCCAATTCCTTCCTAATTCTGAAACAACTGACTGGGTGAGGTTGGCAACCCACAGCTGTCAACAGTCTCTGACAGTAATGGGTCCTGCCTAAGATGGGGGTTGTGTTTCTTCTGGTCCTTTGGTAGGGCAGATGCTCTTAGGGGTCCATGAATAGATTTCATGGGTCTGTAAACTTGAATGGGGAAAAGGTTACATCTTTTATTTTCCCTGTTTAAATCTTTACTTAAACTGATATTTAAATGAAATTTAACATTTCTTTCAGTTATGAATTTTTAAGAAATATTATTCTGAAAAGGGTTCATAGACTTCATCAGATTGCCAAATGAGTCCATGACATAAAAAAAAGATTAAGAACCCCTTTATACTCTCAAGGAGAACACTCTATCTTGGGAAGCAAAGTGAAGGAAAAGATAGTAGCATCCCTTTTACCAGTATCCCCAGATTCCCCCAATAACCTATTGTATTATTTATTAATTTATCTAAACTCTTGTTAAACCTATTGACATATACCATTCTCAGAGGCAACAAGCTCCATAAGCAATGCCCACTATATGAAATAATATTCTTTTTTGTTGCCCTACCTCCAAGAGGCATTTTCCTTGGTTCAAATATTCTAGGATATCATAAATTTCTCAAAACTATACCTTTCACAGTTTTATGTAGGGAATATACATGACCAAGGAATATATGTGAGAAGAGTTATATACACAAGGAACATGTAGTTAGAGTAATGCAATCCTATAGCAACCTCTAAGAAAACTTATCTCTGTCTCTGACTACATTTCTGCTTGCCGCTTCCCTTCAATCAATGATGTTACCTGTTAGTCTGGTGCCATCATGTTTAGCTCTACTACAAAATGCCGTTGTCGTCTGCTGAACTATATTCCACTGTGTTGCCATCTGCTGGTTGTCTTTGCACAACCAGTAATCAAATCTATATCGGAGTCTAAAACCCATGCTCTTGCCACTAGAACCATCCAAAAGAGATAATGTTATAGACAGAGCATAGTAGGATTTAATCATCATTTAACAAAGTCCTTCATAATGTTGTGGTGTACAAAAAATGAAGAGATTTATGCTAGATAATAGTACGATTAGATAGATTTAGATGTATTTGGACCAAGGCTCAGCAAACTATGGCCCATGGGCCTAATCTAGCTCACTACCTATTTTTGTATGATCAGTAAGCTAAGAATAGTTGTTACATTTCAAAATAAAGTTTTAATGTATTTAAAATTGTAGGGACCAATCTTAGCTGGTAGGCTGTACAAAAACAGGTGGTGGGAGGGATTTGATCGTTAGGCTGCAATTTGCCAACCCCTGGATTAGATAGATGAATTCAAAAAGTACTGACTCCTGAATTGATGTCAACATGGACAAAGTCCCCTATTAGAGTACCCCAGAAATTTGTCCTTGGCCCTATTCTGTTCAACACTTCTATCAAAGATTTGAATGAAGACAAAGTTGGCATGATTCTCAAATTTATATGTGACTCAAAGCTGGGACAAACAGCTAACCCAAGGAAGGGAAAATTAGGATCCAAAACTAGCTAAAAGTTTAGAAAACAAATGAGTCAATTTAATAATAAGATAAAATTTAAGATGAATAAATGTTAGACCTCAGAATCACTGAATCTCAGAATATAATGGGAATTCTAGTAGTCATGTAATCCAGACTATACCTGTACAGTAATTCCTTCTAAAATAATCCCAAATATTATGCTGCCAGCTTCTGCTTGAGAATATCTGGTGAGGAAGAATTCACACCAACTCCTTAATTCAAGTTCAAGTACAAAATGATGTTGTTAAGCAACAATTCAAGTTAAAAAAAGACCTGAACATTCTAAAACCCTGCTGGTTCAATGAGTAATAGCTTGGATAGAGGTATAGATAATAGATATCTATATTATATTATTATTTTATATTATATACATCTATATGTAAGATATCTTGGAAAAAGGCATAGATGCTGTATTTATTCAATGTGTGGATAATACAAATCTTAGAGGAAGAAAAAGTCCAAGATAGAGACACAAAGAGGCAGAAAGAAAGAAAAAGAGATAGAGAGAGACAGCATATTAGGTGATATAGCCATGATTCAAAACGATTTTAACAGGCTAAAACACTAGGCCAAATGTGATAGGATAAAATTTAATAAAGATAAATTTACAAATATTAGACATCAAAAATCAACTTAAAAATACAGGATTGAAAGACATGGCTAGATTTCAGCTAATATCCTTTAAAATATTTATGAAATTAGTAAACTTTAAGTTCAATAGGAGTCAACAATGTGATGTGACAACTAAGGAGGCCAATGTGCATCCTTAAATCACACAAAGAGAAGCTTCATTTCCTCAAGAGACAACATCTGGAGTACTGTTTTCAGTTCTGACTCCTACAATCTTGGAAGAATCTGGATAAATTGGGACATAGCCAGAATGGTGAAGGGTTTTGAGTTCATGCTATTTAAAGGTAAAATGAAATAGGACTGTTTAGCTGGGAAGGGGAAAAAAGCTATTGTGGATATGATAGCTATCTTCAAGTATTTCCTTTTACCTAGAAGAAAGATCAGACTTATTCTGATTAGTCCCAGAGAACAGCACATCCAGAACATCACTTACATCTGTCTACTTTCCTCTCTTATGGCAGCAATCCTAAGTCAAGCCCTCATCACCTTCCATTATTGCAAAAGCCTCCAATTTAACCACCCTGTTCCATCTCTCCCTTCCCCATTCCATCCTCTATTTAGCTACCAAACTGATATTCTTTTTTTAATCAAACTGATATTCTTAAAGTTCTGTAAACTGCTCTGTAAATTCTAGTGGAGCCAAGTGAGTGTAGGATAGGTTATTATTTACTTCCCTAACCCCCACAGTGTGTTGAAAATTAAAATATTGCCAAGCAGTCTGGCTTAGCAAGCTGGCTTTTACCAATGGGCAAAAGTATAGAGACAGGAAACTCAAGGATATATTCAAGTTCTATCAAGGAGTTTAGTTTGTCTAGAATGTAGGATTTGGATAGGGGCTAATATGAAATAAGCCTATTAAAATAAATTGGAGAGAGAATGTGGAAAACTTTGAATGCCAAGCTAAGGAATTTAACCTAACGATAAAAATGATATCTTAATGTGAGTTGAGTGGGTTGGGATTCCAATATATTCTATCAGGAAAGGCAGAAATCTTCTTTATATGACACTTTTATTGCTAGATGGAAAGTCTAGGCATCACATGATACAGGGTGGATTATCCAATCACAGCCCTAGTGTCAGGGAGAAGGAGGGAGACCCAACCATTGGGGAGCAAGGTTCTCGTCCAGCCCTTGCTTTCTATATTTCCTAAGCTGAAGCTTGGGAGGTAGGAGTGCTTACCAAGACTATTAGTCCTAACTCTGGACAAGCGCTAATACTACTGAGAAGAAAACAGATGTGACTAGGAGATGGATACCACCAGATATATAAGAAAGTACAAGACAGGAGCAGGCAGAGAGATAAGCAAACAAGTTTTATCGAGAAGAAATATAATATGAAGGGGAGGCCAAGGAGGATATACACAAGGTTGGTCTGCTGGGATTGCTGGTAGAATTAGGTACTAAAACTGGGAAAAATACAATCCAGTAAATTTTCATTGAGTGGTTGCTTTTTTTTAATCAGCCAAGCAGGATCAGGTACTGGGGAGGAGGAGGAAGGAAGCTTAGATTTGGGACCTGATGTTGATTTATGGCAGGAAGGTATAAGTGGGAAACATCTGAAGAATTGGCAGCTAATTGATAGTCAAATTCCCCATAGAGTCTTTTGGCAGTTATTGCAGGACTCACTTTGAGGGAGGATCAGGAGACTTTAGTCTCAGCAGCAGCTTCTTCATTTAGCTACCTTACAGATGACTTCATAAATTCACTTAGACTTAGAAATCACTTAGTCCAAGGGTTCTTAATGTGGTTTGTAGAAGTCTGGTGAAACCTATTGGACTCCTCTGAATGATGTTTTTAAATGCCTAAAAGAAAATACTTAAGATTATAATGAAAACCAATCATACTGAAATATAGTTAACATTTTTTTTAAATTTACAGACTCATTTAAGAACTCTTGATTTGACTAACTTGCTGTTTTGCAAATGAAAAACTGGGGCCCATCAGAGAAGATTACTTAGGAAAGGTCTGATAAGGAATATTCCAGGAGTATTTCAGCTTCCTGACAGCACTTCCTGTTTTTCATTCTAGTTTGTTCATATATTATTGTCTCCTGTCCCTGAGGTCTAACATAGAGCCCTTGGCAGGGGCTTAGTCAATGCTAGTTGAATTTAATTAAATTAATATGCTAACACCCTAAGGTGTGTATACTTGCCAGTAAAAAGTGTGGCTCAGCTAGCCATATAATGCTAATGCAATCACTAAGCCCTGATGTCATTCCCCAGCTATCTTAATTGCAGATCAAAATTTGGAGAAACTTTTATGGAAATTGCAATCAACAACTTTAGGTGCATTGCCTTCCCATAGCTGCAGAAAAACCACAGAGGAACTATATTACAGGATAAATTGAGGGGAGAGGAAAAGGAGGAAAAAAGTCACTAACTTTCTAAACCTCTAAAACAGTTTATTTTTTGCCTTAGGTTGGCAACCTGAAGAACAAGCATAGAAGTACAACTCATAATGTCATAATATGCAGGCAGACTTAAGAAATAGTCTTAGGTAGATATCTTCACTATTACTTGGTCAACGAGTGGGACTCTGATATGCCTTCTTCCCCTGCCTGAGTGAGTGAAGAAAACGAAGAAGCCCTGTCCCACAGCAACTCTGGAGCAACAGGAAATTGAAGGGGTGCATAGGGTTGGTTCTGCTAAGCAGATTGAGCATCTTGGCATGCCCCACCCTCTGACATGTGTGCCAGGGGGCTATGCGTCCCTCTCCCCTTCACAGGGTGTTGAGCTAATCAAATCGAAAAAAGACTTGCAGCTCCTTCTCACTCAACTCCTATGTCCACCTTACTACTTCCCTTCATTTTGAGGAAGGGCCCAGACCAGCCACACTTCATTCCCTGGAATTTACCAACATGCCACAGCTGCCTCCTTCTCCCTACAACTTTGCTATCGCCTTATCCTCCTTCCACTCTATGCCATCCTTTTTCCCATTTATGGAAGTTGTCTTTTCCCAGTAGAATATAAGCTACTTTAGAGCAGGGGATTCTCTGACATTTTCCAGCAATTAGCACAACATAGCGTTCCTAGAAAGTTCTTGGTTTGACTTCTGAAGATAGGTGGTATCCAGCATGTATGTACTTAACAAATGCCTGTTTGATTGATTGACAACAAAGATATTTCTATTATAGTTTGACTTAGAAAAGCAAAAGGTAGAAGAGAGGTTATTTGGCCACAGCAAATAGACAGTGGTAAAGAAAAGGAAGAATTTTTGTTCCAAGCAGGTAATGCTGGAGCACTGACATCAGCACTGTCCTGGAATCAGCCCATGCAGGCCTGGAAAACCAGTGGTTAAATATTCAGTATAAGCATTTACCACTCAGAAACCAACAAATACTACAAATCAGGATTTGATTTCTTGTTTTCTTGATTCTTAAATGTAAGAAAGTGATGGAGAAACTGTTGATAATAAAGATAAAACTTAAAAGTGTATTGCTCATAAATTTGGGGGGTACATGGAGGAGCTGGTTGCTCAATATTTACCTCCACATTCCTGTACATGTCATTTCTAACTCAAAGGGAATTGGGGAAGGCTTCAAAAAGGAAATGGCATCTAACCCAGGTTTTTAAGCAAAGATAAAATTTTAACAGGTGAGAATAAAGAGGGTATTCCAGGCCCAGGAAATGGCATGAGAAAAGGTGAAAAGGAAGGAGATGATGGTAAATTATATTGTTTGGCTTCAGTGCAGATTATGTAAATGCAATAGAATAAACTAGAGCTATAAGGAAGCTGCAGCCTGATAGTGTAAAGACTTAAATGCCAAAATAAGGATTTTGAACTTACTGGGTGGTGAATATTAAAGGATTTTCAGCAGACAGTGCCCTTTGAAAAGATTAATCTAGTAGGTGTATGTAGACTGGTGCCTGCAAGGGGGGTGAGATTCCTTAGAAGGTTGGAGAATTTGTCCATTAGTCCAGGTGAGAGGCAATGAAGACCCTGAAATGAAGCCGTAGCAATAGGAGTGGAACAGAAGAGAGGACGTGAGGAATGAAAATCAACAGGAATTAGAGACTGATTTTATATGGCATTCAACAGGAGGGAGTCAAAGAAATGTTTAGGCTTTGAGTTTAATCATTGTTCTCATCAGTCATCAGGTCTAAGAATGCACAAATACCTCTCAGACAGCTTATATTCGGTAATCAAATCTGTCTTACTTTTCTGTCCATTGGTGGAAGGTCTTCTGATTGGTATCACTATAATATTTCAGAATCTGAATGATGATGGATTTCAGTCCCTGATTTCATTTCCAATATCCCAAAGCACTCCAATGCACCTACCAAATTACAGATATGCCACTGGAGTGTTAACCTCTTCCTAGAAGAACAGACTTTCAAGTTGGATTTTTTTTAGCCAACATTCACTTCCACAAGATTTTGAGTTCCAAATTTTCCCCCATCTCTCCCCTCCCTCCCCCACCCCAAGATGACTTGCATTCTGATTGCCCCTTCCCCTAGTCTGCCCTCCCTTCTATCACCCACTCCCTTCCTATTACCTTCCCCCTCACTTTTAAAGTTGGATTTTCCAAAGAGAAATCGGCAGTTATAGGTGTAATGGGCATTTGATTTGAGCATTCTCAAATCACCTAACATGGAAGCACCTGTGAGGGAAATGCCAGAGAACTGCTTCTGGGAAATGACATTCTATATTTCCCCACCATGGGGGAAGGGGGGGAGGAGGGTAAAAACAGATTTTCCATTGACTAGTTAAAACAAGCTCTCTCAATGATAAGACTAGGACGTTTTGGCTCTCTCTCTGTCTTTTCTTTTTACCCTCTTCCAGAGAGGGTTAAGGTCCTATTCGCCTAAAGTTGGACCATACACTGAAATGAGTAGAAGAAAGGGCTACCTTCTCCTCTCTCTCTTTTAGGTCTTCTAGTTCCAAGAAACAGACTTGGGGTTTTGTCCTTTTCCATTATAAGTGTAAACAGTATAATCCTCACTGGACCCAGATTTGAGCTATGACAACCTTACAGGCAGGATTCCAGGCTAGATGTTGCTGCCAGGCCAACAAGAAAACCCTGAGAGACCAGAGTACCTGGGACTTGAGCCTAAAATGAGCTTTGGACTTGGTACTTGATGGGACTGTGCTACATAGGAACAGAATTAAGCTGTAAATTTAATCTAACCCCCTTCTGCTTCCTAGAGACTGAGGTAAATCATGAGGTGGGGATGGATGTTTATGTTTGTTAGTTATAGCACTGATATGAATACTCCTTTGTAGAAGCTATTCTGATTGTTAAAGGGTTAAATAAAACTACATGCAGAGGGTCTCCTAAAATTGAGGGAACACAATTGGTGGGAGCTGGAGCTAAAGACACAGAGACTAGAAACCTCCAAAACCTCTTAAGAATGCTGGAGAAATCTAGGGAATGGGTAAAATATAAATAGCTAGCCTTCAGGCAGCAGCAGGAGAAAGCTGGGGGAGAAGTGGGGTGGGTAGTCACTGTAACACATCTTCACCCTGCTTTATGCAACAGATATACTCTTGGAATACACAAGTAGATTTGTACACTAGATCATATTTTCCCTATTACCGATTTACATTATAATTTCAGAGGTCCCATTTGTCTCTTGACAACCATATTTCATCAAACTGGGGGGAGGAAGAAATAAGGGGAGGCATCTATTATTCCCCCAGCTCAGAAAGGCTCATGTGAATCTCAGAATTTGACAGTTGGAAAGGACATTAGAGGTCATCTAATCCAACCCACTCACAAAGGAATCTCCAACGAAATACCCAACAAATGGACTTTCACCCTGTTTGAAGACAAGATTTCCAAGGAGGAGGAACTCACTACCTTATATAGTAGCACATCCCATTTTGGGGCAGCTCTAATTGCTCAGAAGCTTTTCCTGACCTCAAACCTAAACCTGTTCACAGAGTCCACTTATTGCTCCAGGTTCTGTCTCCTGGGACCAAACAGAACAAGACTCATCCTTCCTCCATATGATAGTCATTCAAATCCTGAAAGAAAAGGCTCTCATGTCTCCCCTGATTCTTTTCTTCTCCAAGGTAAATATCTCTAGTTCCTTCAACTGATCTTCACATTATATAGACTCAAAGCCCTTCACCAACCTGGTTACCTTCATCCAAATACCCTCCTACTCATCAACAACCTTCTTAAACCATGGCACCCAGAACGAGCAGCAGTAGCAGAATGCAGTGGGACTATCCCTTCTCTGTTTCCAGGAGCTGTGCTTTTCTTAATGCAGCTCAAGCTTAGATTAGCTTTTATTTTATTAAGTAATTTATTTATTTTGGGTGCAGATTCACAATGCTTGATTTGATGTGTTATTTTAAAGTTGTTTGGCAAAGAATGTTGGGAGAGTTGAGCCAGAATGCTCCCCTCTTCTCAGCATTCTTATTTTACAAGTGAGCAAACTGAATCTAAGGAATACTCAATGCTTTAACCAAACTCATACCTACATCTTGTAAGTATGCAGCAAAGCTAAGGTTTAAACCCACATTGTACTCGACCACACTACCTGGCATGCGAATTTTTCTATAATTCTAGCCAATGATCATAAAGAATAAAAGAGAAATAGCTTAATAGTAGAAATAAAATAAAATAGAAAAATAATACTTGTAGAAGAAAATCTGAACAAAGGAATCTGAGGCCATGGAAAAGCAAATGACCTAATATGTAATACATGGCACAGTACAATTTGAACACTTCCTCCAAATCAAGTTCTCTTTGGGTTGGCTCCAAATCCAGCATTTTTTCTGCATCATGCTAATTTCCCTTTCCTATTTTAGCTGACATTGTGTCCTGTCGACAGCTCCTTGTTTATGTCTCTGGAGTCTATCTCTTGACTTACTGACCTTCAATATCTGCCAGATTTCTCCTGCCTAGCCAGGATTCTGGATCTGGTAGCCTTTGGTCAGGCCTGCCTTACTTTTTGCTCCTAGACCGGCATGACAAAGGAAAGAGAGGAAGCAGAAACAGGAAGTTGTTTAAGGCTTCCTGAATGCTAGAAGGAACAGAGAATGCTGAAATAACAAGTTTTGATACCAAGTTAAAGGGTCCTTCTGGCTTGAGAACATGCCCAAGATACTGCTGCGAACAATGTAATCTCTCTAGAAGGTTTTTGACCTGGAGCATTTAGAAGGAAGTCAATGACCTTACTTCCTGTAATCAGTTTCACAGGGAAAATCATAATAAGCTAATGAGTGAATAAAACTACTTGAAATTTTGCCAAGAAATTACTAAATTGGTAACAAATTATTAAGTTTCTTTTAAACTTAAGCCTTTTTGTGCTTGGACTTGAACTTGTAAATCATCTTACTGTCTGTCAGTTACTCATAATTGGAACAAGTCAAAATGTGCTGTTATGCTACCATTATGGGGCACCATCATCTGCCTAAGGACAGTGCCCAAACTACAGGCCTGGTCTGATTCTTGTCTTTACCTAGGAAGGACCCTTGTTCCCTTATGGCAGCAAGCACCAGTGCTCCTCTCTACCTCCTCTCTGTGTGACTGAGAACTAAGATCTGCTATTCCCTCTCTGCCCCACAGATGTCTAAACTAGAGAGTATATAACCTCAAATCCAGTCCTATTCCACTGAAAACATCTCAAAAAAGGCAAATATCTTTTATAGGATAGTCACCTCATGATATCTGTCATTTCTAGAAATGAGAGTGGGGGTGACAGATTTTAAATATTTGGCAGTTTTAATTTCAAATTCCAAATCTGATCATTACAAAAACTCATGTATGCTTCAGGAAAACATAGTTTTAATATAAAATTCATGTTTTTATTTTTTTCCAATTATTTTTTCCAAATATTTTTCCAATTACATGTAAAAACAATTTTTAGCCTTTTTTAAACTTTTGAGTTTCAAATTCCCTCCCTACCTTCCTCTTCTCTCCCCTCAATGAGAAGGCAAGCAATTTGATATACATTATACATGTGTAGTAAGACAATATTTATAAGGCAGAAAAAATAATCAGAAATCATGTTTGCATAGCATATAACTCATGGCAAAGATAACTTTTATTAATTAATTTTATTAATTAACAACACAACATATGCTTTTATGTACAGTTGCTGCATCTGCAAATAAGTTAATGTTAAATATTTTAAATTAAAATTAAATTCAAGGACAGATTGTCTTTAAAGACAGACCATTTCTAGTCTACAGTAACTCAAGTCAACTATGGGAGGTCCCTGATTTCTCATTACTCTAAAATGGATATGTTGCTCTAAATTTGATTCCCAGGTTAATATGTCCTAAAGTCAGGTTCATTTCATTTCTGAACAGCTTACAATGGCAAGAAGTGATACTTCAGATACTGAATAATCCAGTTCTAAAGACCTACATTTGCAGCTGCATTTTTAATGCTTTCCTAGAAGCAACTGTCCATGCCATTTCTGTAAATATTACAAATAAAATATTATAAAAATATCAGCTCCTCAATAGCTTGAGGACAATTTCCCATTTGACTCAGAGAGAAGAAAAATAGAAGGAAGAAAAGACGCCATCTTTTTCATTCCTCTGTCTTGCAGAATGCAAAAACCACTCAGAGCTATGCCTAGAAACCAGTTTGGCCCAAGGCTTCCTGCTCATTATCCAATGATGTGACTGGCATAATTCAGCTGTTTACATTATTCAGAAAGTTATTGACTGTATTGGCTTTCTTCCAGTGCATTAAAGAAAATTAAAGTTTACTCAGGTATAACGTGGAAAATGACCAGTGTCAAATCCTTTCTGTCTCCCTTCAAATTCATCAGTGCCTGTTGAGTCTTCATCTTCTTTCATCACTGAGCATTCAAAATGATTGGGTTCCATTCAGGTTGTGGCAGCCTTGAACGCTGGACACACCATTTGATATCTGGGAAGATTAGCATTAAATATCTTGCCATCACCATAAAGTAGATGGATGATGAAGACATAGAGACAGTGATACAACAAATGTACTCATGAACTCAACAAGGACTGATGACTGGAAACTCTTCAACCATGGTAGGTCCAATTTCACCTTTAGTATTTGATATTCTCCAAGATCAGCTGTCTAACTGTCAAGTCCTGTCAGGAAGTACAACTTTTAACAACTCCATTCTCATTTAGCAAGTGAAATGGTGAGACAGTTTGCCTGGAATGTGACTGCTGACACTGTGAAATCTCCAGTTGTTGCTAGCCATCTCCTTATCATGAACTTATTTGAAAATCTGGTCTCTGATGATAGGGTAGCCCCCACCCACTACAGCACCGTATACAGGACGTAAACCATGATGAGTAAAAAGCACCTGTAGAAACCATATTCATTTCAGATGGATTCCAAGCCAAGTGGTCTGGATACTCACAGATCTCAGATTGATTTAGACCCTCCATGCTTGTCATTGACACATTTTGACTCAAACTGGTGTGCAGACAAAATTTTAGAGGAATACACTACTTCAGTTTTTGCCTGTTTTGGAAACTACCAGCAGCTGTATCAATCAATATCTAGCAAATCCTCTGAGCAATATTGAGTTGATAATGTCTTACATCCCCTCAACCTAGGAACCACTAGATTCTGTCCATCATGGATCCAAAAGGAGCATGGATTGGGAAGCTTATACCCTCTCTGAGTTCTACCACATCTAGCTCATACTCATCCAAACTGCCTTTCAGAAATCCAATCATCTGTCCCAAGCATCTCTTAAGTTCATCCCAGGATTTTTTTTATGAGTAATGTGATGTTGAATAGATTCTCCTAGGTCAGAATAAGTCTCTATAAAGTCTTCGTTCTTCAGTTTTCTCTCTCATAAAAGCCGATTTTTTTACAGTGTCTTCTTTATAGAGGATCATGATTTGATAATCGACTAAATCTTCATGTGACATAAAAGCAACTGGTAAGGTCCAAGTAGTCCAGTAAGTAGAAGATAAATAGAAAGGGATGGTTGGGGCAGCAGTTCCAGGCTCAGTTCTAGCTCCTCTGCGACATTTATCAAAGCAGCATTGACACTGCTCATCCGTTCTAGGGTGGGCCATCTGCTCATCTGTTCTAGGGTAGAGGAGCACTCATTATCCACCAAGTGTCATTTTCAGCTGTGATTTCTGTTAACTGGGTGCTTCCCTTTTTGACTACATACAGGACCAGTTGGCCCTGTGTTGAACAAGAACAATACACTCTAAGTGTATAGAAAAAGGGATGTTATCCTCCTTGCCCATCCCACCACTCAGCTGATACAGTCACAGGGACTAATCACAAAGTGTTAAGTAGGTGTTAAATATAAAGATAACGAGCCTTGATCACTTTAGGATCCAGGTGTGAGTGATTTCAGATCACCTAGGATCAGGTGATTTAGGCTGGGATATAAAGACCTTTCTCTGATGGAATTTAAGGAAGCAAATACATTACCCATACCCCTGGTGGGAGGGTGGGGACTCTAAACAGTAAAACAACCTTGGTGAGGGGAAAGTAATTATAATCCACGACTGATTATGTAGGAAATCCCTACAAGAAATGAGGAGAGGGCATTTTTCTTCCCTCTCCCCGTCAGTCATGGTAGCTTTGCAGTACCTTGCCCAGAATTCAGTGGTTCTAGAAAATTCAAGGCATTGTGCAGAGAGAAAAGACACTCATTCTAGACAGATGCCTAGGGTAGACAACAGCTTCAAGTAGTGTGACCCATGGCAGCAGAGAAGAGAGTTGTTCTGTGGAGAGGAGTAGATCCTGCAAATCCAGCTGAGCAATCCATCCAAAGAGACAATGCTTCTAAGAGGACAAGTATGGGGATTCCACAAAAAGAGAAAGTATGGAAGGTCAGACCTTGTCATACCAGGAGCTGTGAATTGCTTTTGCCACACATTAATCCTACACATATGTCTCTGTTTGAGCTCATTCATCTTATAGACACTTTGTACATTTGTGGAAATGTGCCACAGGTTTATTAGAAAAATGTTTTATATCTAGCATTTTTGCTTTTCCATCTTAATGAATGCCTTTGCTAAAAGCTAATTGTGTCTACTGGATGATAGCTAGAGGAAAGAGGCTGATGTGGTGTAGGAGGGGTGGGATTCCTGGTCTATAGTAATAGGGGTCACCACCACTAGGCACCCTACAACCTGAAATAGAAGTTGTCTCTTTGGGGACCAGGTCTGTTGAGAAAGTTAATCCAGAGGGTCAGGAGGGAAAACAGCTGGGTTCTTTGACTTCCTTTCCTGTCACTCTCCCTAGGGGTGAAAAGTCTCACCAGAGACTGAATAAAATGAGACTATAAGGGGGAAATATTCATCTGGAAAAAAACCCCTCTCAATGGCTATAAACTGGCTGTAGATCAATCGTGGTCTGTTTTCTGAAGCCCCAAGGCTACTCTAAATGTCTTCATGACTATCCAGAGATATGATTTGAACCCAGTTGGGTTTGACCCAGCTTTTGGCAATATGGTATGATGGAAAGGACTTGAAGTCCCCAAATCCAAAGGAACTGGAATTTGATGAGAACTAGATTCTCAATTGAAGGCTCTGACATTTAATAGTTATATAACCATAGATAAATAACAAACCTTTGTTTAACCTGTTTCCTCATCTGTAAATTGAAGACTGTAGTACTATCTCCTCCCCAGAACTACTGTGAAAAAAGGGTCCTGAAACCCTACTCTAATACTTAAAGGATTTGTAATTTCTTCAGTGTATATAACACTCTCAAAAAGTGCTGTTTACAACCTCTCTTTATCTCAGCATCTGATCTTCATGAATATCATCACATGATGATCAACCTTCTGGTGATTTATCTTTTTAAACTTAGCCTGACAGTTCCTCAGTTGACAGATGCTTCCAGTCTATTGCATGACCTGTACTTAGTACCTTTCCAACTTGAAGGATTTTCACTTTTTTTTCCCATAGCCTTTGAGAACTCAGTTACCTCTGTACCACAATGCTGCACCACAATAGAGTTTTAATGAAAGACTCCCCATTTATAGTAAGACAAAAAGTCAGATTCCTTAGTTTGAATTTCATGGTGATGAGACCTTTATTTAAACATCCTCTGTTGATTACAATTTTCATTGTGTTGTGATCAGTGAAGGACCTGTTTAAGATTTCTGCTGAGGTTACTATGAAATGACGTTTGGGGGTAGGAGTATTATGTCAGGTGTGTCTGTAGATCCATATTTGTAAGATTTTCTGGATTTAAATGAGAAGACCTGATGAAATTCCCTATCAAAACTTCATTCCTTTTAGTGATTCATTACTTTTATACACTTTCACATATGACTTTGTTTTATATTTATCTCTCTACATGCTTTATCCTCCCTTCTAGGAAGTCAACCCTTTAAGAGCAGGGATCCAGCCTTCCTCTTTTTTAATAGCCTTCCTCTTTTTTAATAGCCTTCAAAGTACCAAGCATTAGGTTTCATAACTAGTAGATCTTCAATAAGCCTTTTTTGAACTGAGTAGGATTCATCCAAGGGGCTGCATGAAAGAAGTGACTCAAACGAAATATCCTCAGGTCTGGAGTTATGATGACATGGTGTCAATCACCCAGGCTAAGAGCTGTTAACACTGGGGAAATGCTTCCTGTAGCCCATTTTCCGCAGTTCCTTGTAAACATAAATCACCAGATCAGGAAACAATTTCTGAAAATACTGGGAAGGTTCTCCAATTCTTGACTTCATACTGAAATGAAAAATAATATGTTCAATAGGTTTGCTCCAGGGTATTTAGTTCTCCATTTTAACATTTACAAATCTGACAGCTCACGCATTCCTCAAGAAAATCTTCTTTAATTTCTGTGACACAAAAACTTTCTTACCTCTCTGATCCTCTCAGCAAAGCAGGACTACAGCTAGGACTTTCCTTATTTTATAGATAAGAAAGATATACCAGCTTAAGTAGAAAGTGACTTAGAAAGTGTTGGAGGTGGGATTCAAATTCAGATCTCTGCTAATTGCAAGTCCTAACTCCACTGCACCATGCTGACCTCTTTGGAGGGACACTAGAAGTGGGGCTTTCTCATTCAGAGGACCAGAGGTGAGGACTGGACTTATAGAATAACAGAATGTGAAGTGGAAGGAACTTTGAGCTTGTATCATCCCACCATCTGATTTTATGAATGAGGAAGGTGAGGTCTAGGAAGATGAAAAGACTTTAGTGTGCTTTCTTTGAGGCTTCTACGTGGGGCCACAGTGTATAGAGTTCTGGGTATGGAGTCAGAATGATCTGAGTTCAAATCTGACCTCAGACACTTATTAAGTTCATGACCCTGGGCAAATCATTAACTCCCTACCTGAGAGTCTTAGTGTAGTTTTAAGTTTTAATATATATATATATGTATACATATACATACACACATATGTACTCATGTGTATGTAATACATAAATGTCTGTAGGTATTAATGCTTGAAATTACACTTACTTTGGGGGTGTACCTACATACTCATACAGACACACACACATGTATGCATATATATATGCATGGGTGTACTTATGAATGTATATATGTGTGTATATATATGTGCATGTATACTTATGTGTACATGTGTGCATAAATGTTTCTCCCAAGACCCAGTTCCACATTGCCAACTGCCTATTGGACATTCCCAAATGGATGCCTGCAGGCATTTCAAATTCAATATGTCTAAAATGGAACTCATTATTTTCCCCTATTCCCAAACCCACCCCTCTTCCCAATTTTTCTGTTCTGTCAAGAATATCACTATCCTTCTGGTAACACAGTCACCACCTGGGAATCATTCCCAACTCTTCATTTTCCCTCATCCTTCATAGTCACTTTCCCCCCCCACATCTGGTCAATGCTGCTTTCACATCATCTCTCATATCTATCTCCTTTCCTTTGTCTACTCACATGATCACCTACATAATT
The DNA here is from genome assembly GCF_028372415.1 of Notamacropus eugenii. Taxonomy (NCBI): domain Eukaryota; kingdom Metazoa; phylum Chordata; class Mammalia; order Diprotodontia; family Macropodidae; genus Notamacropus; species Notamacropus eugenii. Next base: position 462,709,612 of record NC_092873.1, on the reverse strand, counting down.
CAAGACCTCACTACCTCTTGCCTAGAATATTGTAAAAGCTTCCTTGACTCCAGACTTTCCACTCTCCAATCCTTCATACATACCATGACTAAGGATGTGATAGTCACTTTTATTCTGCCCAGTCAGACCATATCATATTAAGTTCTGGGCACTATATTTTAGGAAAGACTTTGATAAATTGGACAATGTCTAGAATAGGGCAACCAGGATAGAGAAAGGTCCTGAGATCATGCCACATGAGGACGGGTTCAAAGAACTGGGGATGAGAAATCTGAGTGGAGATATGATTGTTGACTTCAACTATCTGAAGAACTGTGAGATTAGACAAATTCTGCTTGATCCCTAAAAGTAGAACCAGGTGCAATGGATGAAGGCTATAAAGAGGCATAACTGATGCAGTGTAAGGAAAGTCTTCTTAAAAACAAAAACTATTCAAAAATAAAATGGGCTGGCCTGGATGGAAATGGATTCCCCTTCATTGAACGTCTATAAGCAGTAACTGTACTGGCCACTTGACAGAGATGCTGTAGGTAAGATTCCTGTTTAGGTATCGATTGGGCTAGATGACCTCTGAGGTTCCTTCTAACTCTTCAACACTAGCTTTGTGGAATTGAAATAGTAATAGTTGAGAGACTAGAACCCAGGTCTTTCAACTCGCATTTTGGACTCTTTCCACTAAGCCATGCTTCTAATTATCAAACTATTATTCTACTGCTTATTCATCAGTGTAGAAAACAGGAGAGACTCTCATCTAAAACTATCCCCAGTTCTAGCTATATGCCATAATGTCCTATCCAAAGTAAAGAACATATAAAAGGCTACCCTTGCCTTATGGAAATTTTAATCTGCTACAACGACATTAAAAGTTCAGAATTTTCTTTATTTCTTAATAGTGAGTTTTTAAACTGTCTTTTCTTCTCTACTTACAGCAATTTAAAGACTACTGTCATTCCAAGGGTAGCAAAAACTAGAAAAGATATTGTAACCACCTTGTGTGCACATTAGCAACAAGTCTTTCAGGATGATCAGAAAAGACTAAGTTCTTCTCTGAAAGAGTTTTCCTTACTTATTGTCTGCCCCTCAAACACCATTTCAGTCAGTGAACTGGAAACGAATGTACAATTCGATGAAACTTTTTGTTTCATCCAAGGATTCAGGTGTTAAAAGAGCACTCACTCTTTATTTTTTTCTTCTTCAACGTGTTCACCCATATTCCGGATGAATTTCAGTAAGTCTCCAACAGTGTTCCGGTAGTATTTTTTAGATTTTTTGTAAAATGAATTCATTTTTTTCATGACATCCTCATCAATCTGAAAAAAAAAATCATAAGTCATCATGACATGAGAACTGCTTATCTTCAAGGCAAGTAATCATGGGCAGTGCACTAAGCTTTAAGTCAGAATACCTGGATTCAAGTCTTGGATGTGCTCTTATTGGCCATATTACCTTGAGTAAGTCATTTAAACTCTATGGCCTGGGGGATTCCTCATCTGTAAAAATGAGGACAGTGATGCTCTCACTCCCTGAGACACTGGGCTCTCATATAAATGGAAGAAATCCTCTACATACAGTAAAAGTGCCTTGTAGAACAAAAGGGACAAATAAAGGGTCCATAGAGAAGTTCATTATTACCATTACTACTATTCTGACTTCCATCCTCTCCCAAATTCCCCTGATATCTTGAAGCTAGAAATAATGATTCTTTGAAAAAAAAAAACCTGTACCCCCAAACAGAATAAGACAAACTGGGTCTGTCAATGCATATCTGATTATATAATGTGGTCCTCTTTGAAAACAAAGGACAAACCATAACATGTGTATTTCTAAATTTGTCAAGTCAACAAACCACTTCTTTCTGGGCCCGCATTTTCTCAACTATAAATTGATACAGTTGAACTAGATCTTTTCCAACTCTATACCTCAATCCAGGAAAGTATGTACAGTGTCATGGTAGAAAGAAGGAAGGTATGAACAAGTCACTGAGATCAGCCAGATGTAGTGAGCTCTCATCAGTCATAGTAAAATGGAAGGCAGGTTTTGAAGACCATGTCTGAACCTCCAGAGATGTTAGGGAACTCCCTGCTTTTGCCTCCCCCTTCTCTCATCTCTACCATATGTTTAAGATAGAGATTACAGTAAAAAAAAAAAAAACAACAACACTCTGATAATGTTTCCATCTTGGAAATGGATTCAATGCAAGGACAATGAGAACTCCCGGTGTTAAATGATGTAATGGAAAGAATACTATGTATGAAGTCGGAAAACTTGAGCTCAGCATCTTCTCTCATTTGCTGGTTGCATGAATTTGGACAAGACATTCAACTGAAGTCCTCTGTGCCTCAGTTTTCTAATCTGCACAATTCAGCTAATATTTGTAATAACTATTCACAGGATTATTATGATGATTGTATGATATAATTTATTTAAAATATAATATATATATATATAAAATCATTGCACTTTTAGAAAAACTAGGTATATTCTGGGGCATAAAAACCTCATAAACAAATGCAGAAAGATAAAGATATTAAACACATACTCTCCTGATTATAATGCAGTAAAAGTCATATTAAAGGACCTTTGAAGAAAGAATTAAAAATTAAATGGAGATTAAATAATTTAATCCTAAAGAACTAGAGGATCAAAAAAAACCATAGAAGCAATAGATAATTTTGTAAAGGTAAATGAGACAATATATCAAAACTTTTAGAATGCAGTCAAAGGACTCCTGAGGGAAAATTTTTTTAGCACTAAACAGTTCTACTAATAAAAAAGGAAAAATAGATCAATGAATTGGGCATACAACCATAAAACAGAAAAGCAACAAATAAAAAACTAAATACAAAAATAGACATTCTGAGAATCAAAGAAAAGATAAAAAAGAAACTTTTTTTAAAAAAACCATCAAATTGATATAAACGAGAGCTGTTTTTTTTTTAAACTACTAAAATAGTTGTTCAGTTGTTCTTCAGTCACGTGTGATTCTTCATGAAAACCTCATTTGAGGTTTTCTTGGCAGAGGTATTGGAGTGGCTTGTCATTTCCTTCTCTAGCTCATTTTATAGATGAGGGAACTGAGTTAAGTGACTTGCCCAGGGTCATATCGCTAGTAAGTGTCTGAGGTCACATAAGAACTCAGGAAGATGAATCTTCCTGATTCCAGGCCCGGCACTCTATCCACTGTGCCATCCAGCAGAAAAACAAATTTCCAAAAGCAAAAATGAAAAAAGAAGAATTCACAACAGATGAAGAAGAAATAAAAAAAATCATTAGAAACATTTCTTGCCCAATTATATGCCAATAAAAATGAGAAATGAAACAGATGATATTTTTGCAAAAATTATAAAATGTCTATGTAAATAGAAAATTTAAATAAAGCAATAAATTTCTCGGAAGAAGAAATTGAACAATGTATAAATGAACCACCAAAGGAAAAAAACCACAGGACCAGATGGATTTGTAAATGAATTCTATGACACATTTAAAGAACAATTAACTCCAATTTTACAATTGGGAACAGGGAAATAGGGAAACATGGATTTCTATTAAATTATCCCTATGAGAAAACTATGGTCCTCATACCTAAACCAAAGAAAGACAAAACAAATAAAGAGAAATATAGACCAATATCTTTGATGAATATCAACACAAATTGAATCAAACATTAGCAAAAATGCTACAGCCATAAGTTAAAAATATTATACTCCATAACCAGCTTAGATTTATAGCAAGATTGTAAGACTGGTTTAATGTTAGAAAAACTATAAACAAAATGGACATAAACAAAAAGAATAAAAAAATAAAAATCACATGATCAACTTAATAGATGTAGAAAAGACTTCCAACAAAATGCAAGATCTTTTTATGTTAGAAACACTAGAAAGAATAGGAAGAAATGGCCCTTCTTAATGTTGTAAACAGTATCTATCTAAAACCAGGAATTAGAATTTATCTGTAATAGAGAAATATTTGAGAACTTTCCAATAAATTAAAGGGTAAAGCAGGGGCTTCCACTATCACTATTACTTGATATAGTTATAGAAATGATATTATATCAACAAAATGATAAAAATATCGAGGGAATAAGTGTAGGCAAAGAAGAGACAAAATTATTGCCTTTTGCAGATGATATGATTATTTAGTGATTCAACTAAAAATTAATAGAAATAACAACTTCAGTAGAGCAACAGAACATACAATAAACTCACAAAAACTATCCACAATTACAGAATTCCCCAGAAAGAAATAGGGAGAGAAAATTCCATTAAAAATAGCTCTGTAAAGTTTAAAATATTTAAAAGTCTTCACCTACCAAGACATGTTAGAGAAATTATATGATTATGGCTACTTTTCACAGTTATAGTAAGGCAGAACATTTTTGACCAAACAAGGGAAAGAAAAGACAACATTACATAAAATTGGAAACTTTTTACCCAAAAAAGAACAATGAAATACGAATTAGAAGAGAAATACCTAACTAGAGAGGAAAAATTCTTTGTAGCATATTTCTCTAATAAACATCTAATATCCAAGATATATATCAAATTAATACAAATACATAAGAACAGGCATTATTCCCCAATAGCTAAGTGGTCAAAAGATGTGAAGAGGTAATTTTCAAATGAAGAAATGCAAGCTATCAACAATTATATAATTTAGTTCCAAATCACTAATAATAGCAGAACTGGAAATTAAAATAACTCTGAAATTCTACCTCAGAGCCATCAGGTTCTCAGATGATCAAAAAGAAAAATGGCAATTGTTGTGGAAGGGCAGACACAATGATGCACTGTTGGTAAATCTCTGAAGTGGTCCAACCATTCTGGAAATTAATTTGGAATTATATCCAAAAAAATATATCACTGAACTGTACATACCCCCTTGATCCAGTGATACCTTTGCTAGGCTTATTCTTCAAAAAAGATTAAAGATACAGGTAAGAATCTCTAGGTACAAAAAATATTGATTAAGTTTTTTGTTCTAGCAAAGAACTGGAAACAAAGTGGGAGAAAAATTGGGGGATAGCAGAATAAAATATGGTATATAATTGTCAAGATAGGAAAAAGGGTTCGGGACTGTACCTGTGATTTCATTGGTATAGGGAACTCTCAGGTAACAAAACTCTCTTTACCAATGCAGGTCAGTATCTTCTCTGAAATTTTTATTAGAAGGTTCCCTAGAGCACTGAAAATTTAAGTAATTTACTCAAGGTCACACAACCAAATATGTCAGAGATGCAGCTTGAACAGGTTCTTTCTCCACTAAGTAATGGAATATAATTGTGCCATATAAAATGACAAAAAGGACAAATTCAGAAAAACTTGGGAAGAATTACATAAACTGATGCAAACTAGAAGAATAATTTATACAATGACTACAACATTGTAAAAGAAAACAACTTTGAAAGATTTAAGACCTCTGATCAACACAATGACCAATCATGTCTGCAGAAGACTAATGAGAAAGAATGCTTCCAATTTGTCAATGGAAATTCATCTTGTCTGACTCTATTGGTTACAAGGAAAGTATTTTTGGGGGGGAAGAAGGAATATTATGGGACACTGGGAAGTAGTGGTACTAAAAAAGGAGAAAAAATGCCAATGAAAGTTTTTTAAATACACAGATGAGTGAAGAAGGAAGTTCAGAAGGGAATATAAACTCACTTGGCTCATCTTTCATATATCGTGCCCTGTTCCCTGAGGCTCTTCTGTAGGTTTTTCTCTCTATACTCTCTCATCAGTTCCTCCAGGTTCAATTATCATCTCTAGACAAATGACTCACAGATTCAGACCCACTCACCCTGAGCATCAATTCCACATCACCAATTGCCAGATGGACATTTCAAACTGAATATCCCAGAGTCAGCTGAATATCTCAAGCTCAGCATTCCAAAACTGAATTTGTCTTTTCCCTCAAACCCTCCCCTTTTCCAGATTTCACTGTTTCTGTCAAAGGCAACACCATCTTTCCGGTCTCCCAAGTTGGTAGCCTTGCAGCATTCTTGACTCTCCCTCACCCCATATACTATTTATTTGTTAAATCTCACTGTTTCTAACTCCAAAAGAATCTCTCAGATTTAATCCCTTTCCTCCACTCACACAGCTACCAGTTTAGTTCAGGCCCTAGATAAATGCAAAGGCTTCCTAATTGGTCACCCAACCTCAAATCTCTTCCCACTCTAGTCCATCCTATGCACTGCTTCCAAAGGAATTTTTCTTAAATGTAAATATCTTATGCTACTGCTATACTCTAACTCCAATGGCTTATTATCTCTAAGTTAAAATATAACCTCTATTTGTCTTTTAAAAAGCCTTTCACATCCTGGCCCCCACTTATCTTTCCCACCTTATTGTACGTTACAACCCATCCCATACTCTGTGATGCAGTCAAACTACCCTTCTTTTTTTTTTTTGCCACATATGACATTCTATCTTCTATCTCCATATTTTGACCCTAGTCAACCAACATTCTTGGAATACCCTCCCATTGTGGGAATAGAGTGAACCACATTGACTCCAACTTGTGACTCGGTTCTGGAGCTAGCTCAGTTCTTTTTCTATTTAATTATAGGACTAATCAAATTTCTGTCTTGTGAGAAAACTTTATTGCATTGTAACCTAGCCCTGCATGACTGGGAAGCTGGACCATCCCCACCTGCTGTTTGTTGCTGTTCAGTCATTTCAATTGTGTCTGACTTTTCATAATCCGATGGACCTCTGCCCATGAGTTTTTAATGGAAAAGATACTAGAATGGTCTGCCATTTCCCTCCCCAGTTGCAAACAAGTTGAGTGCCTTGCCCAAGATCAGACAGATAGTGACTGATTGAGGCTGGATTTGAAGTCAGGTCTTCTTGCCTCTAAGCCTAGTGTCCTATCCACTGTGCCACCTAGCTACCCTATCTGCCACTTAGACTAAGGACTATGGTTATGCTGACCAGAAACCCAGTCAGATCCAAAGATTGATGTAAGGCGTTTTCTCACAATTATACATCTCAAGCTACCCATATGACTTATCTGAAAACTGGTCCCAGACTGGTAAATCAGTTATTATTTCCATGTTCTTTTGAGTGAATACAGATACTTGGGGGATACTTGGGGGAATCAGGACACCTCTTTTACTGATATCAGGGAATGGTACCTACTGACTCCCCCTCCAAACTCAGAAAGTCCTTAGTCTTTCCTCCGCTTAGAAATCAGATTACTTAACGTTGTATCCTGATTGTTCTCCTTTTAAATCATTGGTTCATCCAATTAATTATGATTAACTATTTTTAATACATAAAAAATCTGCCTCACTCTGTATTCTGGGTCTTTGGACTGAATGGGGAGTCCATTGCCCCATATATTATACCTGGCTTGCTAATAAATGGTAGAGCTCCCATTGTTTGTTTCCTCAGTTATCCATGTACCACACCAACCTTACTGCCTTCTCGTAGAGTTCCTCTTTTCTTTTAAGATTCAACTCAAGCACCATCTTCTACATGATGTCTTTCCTCGTTCTCTCAATTACCAGTGTCCTCCTTCCCAAACTACCTTATATTTGAAAACTTTGTACTTATTTATATTTATTCACTTTTTAATCATGCTATAAATATGTTCATCTCTCATTAGAATGTAAACTCCTTGTGAATAGGAATTGTTTCATCCTTCGTACTTGTATCTCTAGAACCTAATACAATTCCTGCCTTACAGTAGATATTTAATAGATGCTCATTGATTGGTTGTAAATGACGGTCAAATTCATAATTTTTTTCAAGTACTTCAAATATTTATTATTTAAATGTGATTTAATATTCTTCCTAGGGCTCTTTGAACTTCCCTGTGCACTTGTAATTATTTTGTATGATAATTATTTGTGTAGCTCTCACATCTCACTGCTAGAACGTAAGTTCCATGAGGTTAAGCACTATTATTTGAACCTTATAGCTCCCTCTTGTGCCTAGCACAATGTTCTGAAAACAGCAAACATTTAATAAATGCTTACTTAACTTGTTGAGACCCAGCTCTCTTCTTCTCAATGGTCAACAGATTTTTAAATCCCCCTCCTGAGATTCTATAGAAGCAGCTAAGTGGCACAATGTGAATAGAATAGGACTTGAAGTCAAGAAGATCTAAGGTCAAATTCAGCTTTAGGCACTTACTATATGACCCTGGGCAAGTCACTAAACCCTGTTTGCCTCAGTTTCTCATCTGTAAAATGAGCTGGAGAAGGAAATGGCCAACCACTCTAGTATCTTTGCCAAGAAACCCCCAATGGGGTCACAAAGAGTTAGACATAACTGAAATGAATGAACCAAAACAACAAAATGGTAACAACCATAGTTGGCAGTCTCATTACCACAAAGCCTATTGGACTACATTGATCTTACCTTTCCCCTCCAATTTTTAAAAGCCGTAGAACTGTTGAGTTCCTGGAGGATTTTGCTATGACTGTTTCCTACTTTGATGTCAGATTCATTCCCCACATCTCGAAGGAACCTGTAACGCCTGAAAGATGACAAAATTACAATAGTTCCCTGTCACTTCCTCCTTTCCCATCAAGGTATAAATGTTCAGTTTGTTCATTTATGATCTGTACTTTCACTTACATTTTGCAGTTCCAGAAGAAAGGATGAGAGAGCATCTCACTTAGCTGGTTCTGGCATTCTTCTCCAGGTCTAAGCAGGTTTTGCACGAGATCTTTAATTTCCTCATTTATGCAAGCTTCAATGACCTCAGTGTCACTTTGGGATTCAATTTTTGAAAACGGGTTTTTCCCCATCTGCACCACGTACAGAACTAGCCTTCCAAGAGCCTAGAAAGAATCAAATAAATCCATGAGCTTATATTTATTGAGCTAGACTTACTCTCTGCAAGTCACTCCAATAGATAGGAGAGATGCAAAGATGAATAGGACAAAGCCCTTGCCTTCCAGGTAAGCACAACCTAGCTGGAGAAATAAGGCAGGCATTTATACATGAAAAGGCAATGAAGTAACCACTCAAGGCAGTCCCTACTAAGAGCCCAGTGAGTGATATAGACAACAAGTAGTGTAGGGATTCAAAAATAGATCACCATGAGCTAGGGGGGGTCAGGGAAGGCTTACTGGAGAAGATAGAACTTGAGTTGGGTCTTGAAGGATGAACTGGAATTATAGTCATCCCTTCCATGTCACAACTTTCCCCAATGGGGTTTTGATATATCTCGGGTTGGCATAAGAAATAAAATGGGAATTTGGGGATATTTTTGTGGAAGCTGCAGATAACACATGAAAGCTAGCAGATGACACAGAGCCTATGACCAAATAATTAACCCAAAATTTACAAATTTTGCCTTTTACAAAAAGGAAAAAGAAAAAAATTCAGACCTTCTCTGGTATGAAGGGAGGGCCAAAAAATTTTACATGGATTTTCCAGATTGCAGGAGGGGGCACACCCCAATACCCCAACACCATGATGTCGTAGAAAGAATATGTATCAGTAAAAATGTCTAAGCAAAAATGTACTATTTCCTATTCTGACTGTAGATTTCTTTCTTGGTGAATGCCATTCCCACCCTTTATCTGCTTTCTTTTATGTGTTCCCTTCCCCTCTAGAAGGAAGCTCCTTGAGGGCAAGAATTGTCTTTTTGCTTATATTTGCATTCCCAGCATTCATTACGGTGACTGACACGTACTAAATACTTAATAAACACTTGTTGATTTGATGGTGGTGATTGGCATATAGACAGCTGGCACAGAGCAGGCTTTGCCAAAAGAAGGTTGGGTACACATGAAGGTAGGTAACTAACTCAGTCAAGGTCTGACTAGAAAAGATCAGGGTAAGTGACTGGTTTCAAAGAAAATCAAATATTTAAGGGCAAGTTTCTGTCAAGACCTAGACCAAAGGCACATTTTAGAAGCCTAATCCTAGTCCTGGAGAGGGGTAGGAAAAGATACTGGGATGAGGAAAAAACAGAGACCATTCTCAATAAGCCAAAAGAGATGAATCCTTGAGTACTCCTCTTTCTTCCACCACAACCCCCCCATAGGGAGTTTCCAACACTGCCTTCTCTCCAAAAAAGACATTGCATTAACCTAGACCATTAGCAAGAAGTTTTGAATGGAAGATTCCATACCTACGGACTATGAGAAAAATAGACCAAAGACGACAGACCTAGCTCTTTAAAACTAGACAAATCACCTCAGGAACTAATCAAAAAGACCTAAATATATTCTGAATAAAAGGGACTCATGTACAAGCTGGGCAGGTAGGTGCAGTGTACCAGGCCTCGAGTTAGGAAGACTCATCTTCCTGAATTCAAATCTGGCCTTAAACATTTAATGGCTGTGTGACCCTGGGCAAGTCACTTAACCTTGTTTGCCTAGTTTCCTCATCTGTAAAATAAGCTAGAGAAGGAAAAAGCAAAGCAATCCAGTATCTTTGCCAAGAAAATCTTAAATGGGGTCAAAAAGAGAGACACAATTGAAACGACTGAACAACAACACTCACCAATTTGCATTGAAGTCAAAAGCTCTGTCTGGATTCGTCCATGGAAATTTCTTTTTCTGAGAGACTTCTGCCTAGTCCATAAGCCAAAAGGCTCCATATATCTTTGTCTGGTCTCCAACACTGGTTCCTGTCCTGATTCTTCCGGCTTGTCTCAGTTGTGATCCCCATCCGTACCAACCATGGCCATGATCTGGTCCCTGCTGGTAACTCAGACTGATTTAACCCTTCCACTCCCAATCAACCACTCCTTAGCAACATCCAGTAAGTATCCAAGCCCTTTCTGAACCCCAGCTCGCTGACAAAAAGACACAGGACAGCCCAACTCAGAGCAGGTCCAAATAATGCAATAGGTCAGGGAAAGAAATAGAAGGGTACTAGTCCAAGAGACAAGAGAAAAATCTAACCAGAAACGTTCTGTGGTGATGGGAAACCTACTGCTCTGAAAGCATTTGAGTTTCATAGATACATGGACCGTGAAAGCTAAAAGGGTTGTATCCAATACTGAAGGGCTGGAGGAGGGACTGGAATTGTTCTCTTTGGCCCAGGAAAGGAGAGAAGTAAATTTTTGATTTGATGTTCATACTATTGTCACTTAGTCTACCTGTCTCTTGTCTCTCCCTTCACCACTCCATTTTCCACAGATTCATCAAAATCAGTTTCCTAAAACAGGTCTGTCCATAACACTCCCCTGTTCATTAAATCTGAGTTCCCTATTACCTCTTGATCAGATACAAACTCTTCCATTGTGTATTTTAAGCCCTTTACAACCTAGTATCAGCCCACCTTTATAGGTTTATGCATCACTCCCCATCTTGAACTCTCTGGTCCAGTTAGATGGGATTTGTTGTTTCTCACATGTGATGCTCCATACATTTGCATAGAGCATTCTCCAAGTATAGAAGGCACACCTATCTCACCCTTCTCCCTTTTAGGACTCATATCTGCCTTCAAAGCTCAGTGCAAGTACTGCCTCCTACATGAGGCCTTTCTTGATTTCCACCCTTCCTCCCCAACTGTGCCCTCTCCCCCAAAATATTTACTATATTTATACACCATATTCATACAAGTTTCTCCTGATAGAATATAAGTTTCCTGAGGGCAGGGACTATTTAATTTTTGTCTTTGTATCCCCAACACCTAGCACCATATCTAATACATAGGACAGACTCTTAATACACGCTTGTTGATTGACTGACTGACTGACTGATTGATATAAGGAAAATTTCCACAACATTTAGAGCTAAACAAAAGTAGAACAAGCTGCCTTGGCGTAATGCCAATCAACACAGCACACCTGAGGGCAGCTGCTGTGAATATATTTAGGGTTGAAACACACAGTATAATAAATGCTCTATTCAAAATTAGACCTTATTCAAGAAGCTAAAGCATTCACAATTCATAACTTATTATCAGGGTGGTCTCATGGCCTTAAACAAAATATATCATTCAGTATATGATATAACACTCAGTATATAACATGGCACACAGCACATATCATTGCATTTAGTATATAACAAAACATGGCATTCCCTACCACCTTACACTTGTTTATACAAACAGGGGATCCTAGGCCAGGGTCTTCCCTAGCACAATATATCCTCAGAGGCAGCAGAAAGCACAACATATTCCACCCTTAGGTCACAGTAGGTTGCAATCCCCTCAATCCAAACAGTCCAAGTAAAGTCCTCGTGGGGGTGTTTATCTAATGAGCCAAAGGGTCCAGGTTCTAACACTGCTCCAGCCCCCGCTTCCAAGTTCTGAGGGATGGTTGGGTGACAAAGCCAACAGGGTAGGGCCTGGAGAGTTACGGCACTTCCCTCCAGCCCACCACAGACAATTCCACCCCCTGAGTCCCAACTCATCCCAGGGGGATGTAGCAAGAAAGCACTCTCACTGCTCTTGCTCTGCTGCAAAGCCTCCATCTGGACTCAGGGTTGATTTCTGAGCTCCAAGCTTCCTCCTCCTGCAGTGATCAAACGCTCTGGCTCCTTCCTGGGTTCCCATGAAGGCAGCTCTCGGCTCCTGCTCCACATCTCACCCCACAGGAGGAGGGACTGCTCCATTCCAAGTTCTTCTTGCTCCTGCCTGGGTCCAGGCACCTGTCCTGGCCCCAGGGACTCCCAATTGGGGGCCAGTCTATTCCATTCAAGCTCTGTCTCTGACCACAGCTTTGGCTCAAAGAAGTTCAAAACAAACTTCTCCCCTGACTCCTTTGTTATCTCTAATGGGAAACAAAAGATAACTATCCCAGTCTCACTAAAATCCACACTTTCCTTTAATCTGTTACTAGTTTCTCTTTCCTTCTTTTCTCTTGCCCCGGGGCACTGCCAACTCAATTCACTTTCACATCCTGGACACTCCTTGATAACAGCTTTTTAAAAGGGGCTTAAGCTAAGTGTCCTTCCCATGGGCCAGTCCCCCTCCAGTGAGTTTCCAAGAGTTCCCCTCCTCTGCTAAGCAATTTCCTGATGCTTGGTGAGTTCCACCGCTACCAGCCCTCTCGTGCTCAAGTTTCTTTTTAAGCTGGTCCTTCTCTCATTTTTCTTCTTTCACCCTCTCAACGCTCTCTATTTATACAATTTTTCTTGGCATCTGATTGGCTCAGCATGTATAAACATTTCCAGAGGCATGAGAGCCAACATGTGCAGTGCTGAAACTCAACAACTGATTGTTATCGCTGTGAGTTAAGCCTGGGAAACTGAAATCCAAAAAATAATTTAAAAAAACTCCTACCTCTCTTGCCCTTACATTTGGAACGAAATTTTCTTTCACCAGAAAATTTTCTGGCTATCTCTGTGCCATGATTCCTGTACCTACAGCTTCCTACACCAAAAAATTGGACAAGATAACCTCTGAGGTACCACCCAAATCAGAGGTTTTAATGTAACTGTGGTCTTAGAGTCATCTAGTCCAAGTTCATTTTATTACAGATGAGGAAACTGAGGCTCAGGTATGTTCGGTGACTTGTCTAGTGGAGAAAGGAAAGGGGGGACACATTTATTAAGCACGTAGAACAGGCACTGTGCTAATTACTTTGCAAATATTATTTTCTTAGTGCCAGGGTCACATAAGTACTAAGTATCAGAATACAGATTCAAACCCAGGTCTTATGACTCCAAATTCCGGGGGTTTTCCACTATCAGGAACATAGCTGCATAAAAGTTTTTATTTTTTTCCATGAAAAAAATCTAGTTATCTTTCATTTTTACATTGTTCTTTTTTTTTACAACTGACTTGGCTTGCAGCTCTACCTCACGTAAATCCAAATCATGAATGAGTCAAGTCATCATTGGTCCTCTTCAAAGATGAAGAACAAATGACAGGAAACTCAGGAAAACTGCTCCACTATTTAAAGTGGTCCTTTTCCGAAAAAAAATTTGATGTGAATCCACATCAAATCAACAGACCGACTTCACAATATACAGATTCTCACAATATTGATACTGACAGGGGGACAGATGCTCCCAAGAAAGATCAGCTGAAGCTCAAGTCAGCAGTATTGGGGACAAAAATCAATTTCTTAATTCACAATAAACAAATATAAAAGCATCACAAATTGTTTTTGCTTCTTCACTTTTTTTTTTTCATTTTAGTAAACGTAGGAAAGCTAGATGGTGAAGAGGATAGAGTACCTGGCCTGGAGTCAGGAAGACTCATCTTCCTGTGTTGAAATCTGGTTTCAGACACTTAACTAGTTGTGTGACCCTGGACAAGTCACTTAACCCCATTTGCCTCAGTCACCTCATCGGTAAAATGAGCCAGAGAAGGAAATGGCCAACTCCTCCACTATCTTTGCAAGGGGACCCCAAATGGGGTCATAAAGAGTCAGACACAACTGAAACAACTCAACAGCAACAACGGCTAACGGGAAAGAAGGCAACTTTATTTTTGTTCCCTTCTTTGCACTTAGGTTGGGGGAGGGATGTAAAACCAAAATTGCAGAATTTTAGAGTTAAAAAAGGCACCGGTGGCCATCTGATCCAAAGCATCCATGAAGGGAATGCCTACTGGAAAATATCAGGCAAGAAGTCCATGGCACCTAGAACTGAACACTAGGAATATTATTTGATCAGGACACAGTCCGAATAAACTATGAATGAATGAATAGCTAGATGGAGAGATGAATGGATGCAAGGAGGAAAGGATAAAAAAGCACTTAGTAAGCACTAGTTTAGGGCAGAGTAGAAAAGCAAGTAATAATACCCTTTCTTTAAAATAATTTCCATTAATTATGCCCAAAGAGCTATAAAAATGTGCATACCCTTTGACCCAGCAATACTGCTTCTAGGGCAGTATCCCAAAGAGATTATAAAAATGGAAAAGGACCCACATGTACAAAAATATTTATAGTTGCTCTTTTTGTGGTGGCCAAGAACTGTTAATTGAGGGAATGCCCATCAATTGGGGAATGGCTGAACCAGTTGTGGTATATGAATGTAATGGAATACCATTGTGCTATAAGAAATGATGAACAGACAGACTTTAGAACATGCTGGAAAGACTTATATGAACTGATGCTGAGTGAAGTGAGCAGAACCAGGAGAACATTGCTCATAGAAACAGCCATAGTGTGCAAGGACTGATTTTGATAGACAGCTCTTCTCAGTAATACAAGGACCTAAAACAATTCCAAAGGACTCATGATGGAAAGTGCCATCTGCATCCAGAGAAAGAACTATGGATTTGGAATGCAGAGCAAAGCAGACTATTTTCTTTTTTGTTTTATTTTGTTTTTCTTTCTCATGCTTTCTCCACTTTGTTATAGTTCTTCTATGCAACATGATTAATGTGAAAATGTATTTGATTGGAAGGTATGTGTAGAACCCATATTAGATTGCATGCCATCTTGGGAAAGGAGGGGGGAGGAAGGGAGAGAAAATTTAAAAATTATGGAAGTGAATGTTGAAAACTAAAAATAAATAAATTGAGGGGAAAAGGAAAAAAAAGAAAAAGTGAAGGAAAACCAAAAAATAAAATAATTTCCATTAATAAAGTCCTACCTATTACAGATGTAGAACCCTTTGACAGTACCAAGGATTATAGTATCAAAAAGTGCATTCTCTGGGTCTTCAGGAACTATGACTTCAATCAAACTTTTATGGCTTCCTTTAAGTCCCAATTAAAATCTCACCTTCTACAGGAAGCTTCTCTAACCCCTCTTAATTCCAGTCCCTTCCCTCTATCAATTATTTCCTATTTATCCTGTGTGCAGCTTGCTTTATACATATTTGTTTGCATGTTGCCTCCTCCAGTAGATTATAATCTCCTTGGGCTCAGTAATTATTCTTTACCTCTTTTTATATTCCAGCACTTAGCACAGTGCCTGGAACACAGTAGGTATTTAATAAATGTTTATTGATTGACTGATTGGTGTGACTTCAAGGCCTTTCACCGTTGTGGTTGCCCTGTTCTATATGTTTTCCAGATTATCAACATCCTTCCTAACATGATTAAAATGAGATGATTCTCCAACACTAGATGGGAAACTAAGATATTGAAAGAAAGTGTGGGGGCAAAGGTGGGGGGAGGTCAGAAGTGGAGAGAGGGAGAGAGTATTTAGATAAAAGAAGAAACATAAATGTGATTCAGCATAAAAGGAACATACCTTTAGATCGTCTTTAATTTTCTGCCGACCTTCATCCAACTTTTCACTCTTATCAAAATCTGCCAAACAAATTTCCCCTTTAGAATCTGACAGAGAAAGGTGAGAAATCATTAAGTGAAATAGAAACTCCTCATCCCCCCTTGGATTTACTTAACAAACTCATACTGTTGCATACTAATGCAATTTTTCTGAAGAAACTATACATATTTCTGAAGAAGACACTAATAATACCTCACATTTATCAAGTGTTTTGTCCTTTTCAAAGCACCTTCACGTATTTAACTGCCTAGCCCACTCACAACAGACAGGTACTTGTCTTTCTAGTAGTGGGCAGGGATTTGCAGTAAGGCATCCACATGCTTCCCTACATGACCAAGAATGCACATTGACAAGACACTAGGTGCTCCCGAAAAGCTAAATTCATCTGGTTCAGATGAGTTACAACCTAGGGTTCTGGAAGAGATGGAGAATATAATTGTTTAGCCCACTGTCAGTGATTTTTGAAAGATCACAGAGTGAGGATAAAGTTCTGCAAGACAGGAAAAGGGCAAATCTTGTCCCTGTTTTCAAAAGAGGAAAGAACATGGAGTCTTCAAAATACAGACTAGGGAGGTAACTTGCTATTCCTGGCAAAAGTCCAGGACATATTATTAAAGAGATGGTTTATAAACATTTAGAAGGGGAAGCTGTGATCAGTAAGAGTCAGTACAATTATGTGAAAACATTATTTTAGTGAACATGTCTTAAGACTTTGAAAAAGTTTTAGACATTCCAAAAATTAGTAAGCAAAAGTAGAGGTACTATGGAATTTGGGTAAATTTAATTTAATCCAATATATATTTACTTAGAAAAGATCTCCCACATGCATGGGACCAAAGGTCATGCTTTAGAAATGGAAGTGGGGAAGGATGCCCATCACAATGGGGAATGACTAAACATATGGTATATGTATGGTATATGTCCTTTCTAGGATGAAATCCTTCACCCATTCTGTTCTCTTTCTCGTTTTTCATGTAGTGATGTCAACAAAAGCAGTATCATTATTCACATAATATATCTAGTATGTTAAGGTTTAGAGAGTAAGTTGATGAGCATGGGCATAGTTTCCATTTTGCAGATGAGTAAACTAAGGCTAAGAAATATATCTTGCCCATGGGTATATAACTAACCCAATCCAAAAAGCATGTATTAATGCAAGAAATTGTGCTAGGTACTAGAATGGAGGTTTTAACTTGAGGTCTATGGATAATTTCCGAGAATGTATGAACTTGGATGGGGAAAAAGAATTGTGTCTTTATTTTTACTACCCTCTAACTGAAATTTAACATTTTCTTCAATTATGAGTTTTTAAAAAATATGATTCTGAGATGGAGTCCATAGGCTTCATCCCAAAGGGGTCTATGCCATAAAAAAAACTCCACACCTAGAAATATGAAGACATTATGAAAAACAAAACATCCCAATCGACCATCTGATTAATAGGAGAGTGACAGAAAGCCTCGTATTTCTATGTGTAACCCATTACACAATACCTCCCCAAGCTCTGGGTTTACATAGACTAGGTTCAATCTTGGGGGTTCACCCAAAAGCATCAGTTTCCCTTTAGCTCCTTTCCCCTAGTGGGTACTTTGGAAAGTAGTCTACTTCAGGAAAATCTTATCTAAAAAGTATTGGAATGCTATCTTTGATGATGGCAGTAAAATAGATATAAGCCTGAAAGCAAAGAAAGTTTTCTCTCTTCCCCTTCCCCTTTTGAAATGGCAAACTTTAGGAGTTAGGACTTTCTGTGGCTGGTAGGTTCTCAGTCATGGGACTAAGAGTTACCAGGCCATGTGATCTGAACTTCAGGATAGCTTAAGAAGACTAATGTAATTCCCTTCTATTTCATTTTTATATGCATATTTTATGTATGTGTATGTGTGTATGTTTTTATTTTGGTCTGAATTCCTCATACTAAGAAGTTATCTGAAAAATTGCTATATGGAATTTAACCTAAAATTTTCTCCAGAGTAAGCTATGAATATTTTAACTGCATCACAAAATACCTATGGAGCTCTGTTTCCAAGGAGAAATCTCTATGTTTTGAGTGTCATCTAGCAAGATCCTCAGGTTTAGAAGTCCTGCTCTGCTAGAGAATTTTGGGGAGGAACCTGGACATATAATTAAATCCATTTCTAGAACACTATAAAATAGTCTATGTTCCCTTGGCAGTCAACCAGTCAGTCTGGGAGAAAGGAACCCAGAATAGCAGAAGAAATTGGCCTAGAACGAAGAATTTGTTGTAGATACCCTTCAAAATCTCCATCAGCCACCAAAAATTGACTGTAGGCCTTTGGTGTGTGTAATGGTATGTTAAAAAGAAAACTAAACGATTTTATTTTTAAGTTCCCTAAACTTCAATGGCTGAGTTAGGGACTCACCTATCAAGATATTCCCTGGGTGCAGGTCCTGGTGGGTATAGTTGCATCTGTGGAGTTCTTGCACTGCCTTAAATAAGGACGTGAGAATGTTTTGGAAGTTCTCGTTCTTCAAGGCTGCTTCTCCTTGATCAGTCAGATGTTCCTCCAGAGTCTTCTCGCAAAGAGCAAAGCACAAATACAAACAGCCCTTTTGGCTCTCCCTCCCATAAAATGTCACCAAGTTGTTATTCTCCTGACAATGGTGGATGCAGTTAATTTCTTGCTGAGCCCGTTGACTTTCTTCTAGGAATCGCTTCACAGCTGCCTCTTTCCCATCATAGAACCCCAGATATACACCACCTTCAGAAGTTTCTGCAATCTTGTACTCTTCTTGAATGAAAATCTTGAGTTTCCCAATCATGGGACGGTATATTCTATAGAGATTCCTCAGGCAGCTCTGCCATCGTTGGCTCTTTGGCTCATAGACCTTAGAAGGAGCAGGGCAATTCTCACGGGCTCCATAATCTCGAAGAAGCTTGACCATATTCTGGTTGTAGTTCCTCTGAGCCGTCTTAATGAGCTCTTCACAGTCTACTGTAGCTCCATTTTTACACAGCAACTGGACAATGTCAATCTGATCCTTCTGGACAGCGGTTAGAAGAGCTGTGTTGCCATCACTGTCTGTATCATTGATATCTATTCCATCATGTTCCAGCATCATCTGTACTAACTCAACATCCTCCTTCTCTACTGCCAAAATTAAAGGTGTTTTCCCTTTTTCTCCCCTCACATTGACATCAGCTCTGTACTCTAGCAGTAAGTGTATGATCTGCTTCACTTTCTTGTTCTTAGGATTCAGAAGACTATGAACCAAAGCATTTCTGCCCCTGTTGTCACAGGCATTCACATCTGCCTGCATCTCTTTAAGAAGGATTTTCACTGCATTGACGTGACCTTGTTCAGCTGCATCCATGAGGGCTGTGTTCCCCCCTTTGCGCAGTTTCTTTTGTTCCTCACTAGTTTGTCGCCCCAAATTCACTTGTGCCCCATTTTCATACAGGAACTCTAAAGCTTCCACATGACCGTACCAGGCAGCTTCCATAAATGCTGTGAACCCATGGTTATCATATTCATTGATGTCTGCTCCCTTAGAAAGAAAAAGTTTCAGGAGCTCCACATTTCCCACAATCCCAGCTACAATGAAGGGAGTGGCGCCATTGTCCTTCTTGATATGAGGATCGGCACCTTTCTCTAGTAAAAACTGGACAATGTCCTTGTTGCCTTCTTTCACAGCATTATGCAGTGGAGTCCAGCCACCCTCCACTTTGACATTTACATCATCTCCTCCTTCTAACCGCTGTTGGACCAACTCAATGTTACCTTCCTTAACAGCTTGAATCAAAGGAGAATATTCCATCTTGGGGGAAGATGAAGATGTGGGTCTCTGCTAGGAGTTGCTATTATTGGCCTCTATGAATGTCAATGTCATATGATAATGCTATATCATCCGATTCTCTTTGCCTTAGAGAAGAAGAAAGTACATCTCCTTTGGACCTGATTCAGAAGTGAAACTTTGAGTCTTCAGCTGGAGAAGATGAGGATTGTCTTGTAATGAACAACATTCTCTGGGCCTTTTATTTCTCCATCTAATAAAGAATAATTTTGTCAGTTAACCAGATAAGCCACATTAAAAACAAGTTTTTCTACCCATTCCACATAATGGTGGCTATCGTATACCACCCCCCATCTCTCCAACCTTCCTCAAGAAGTTGTGCACTTAGCTGCCTTGATACTAGAGAACTTCAGCTTCTATATTAGTGTTTCCTCAAACTCTCTAATCTTCACCTAAGAAATATCTTGATAGGCGAGTCCCCAACTCGGTCATTGATGTTTAAGGAGTTTAAAAAATGAGATAGCTTTGCTTTATTTATAACATACCTTCATTTATAACATACCTTCAAAGGTTCTATAGTCAATTTTTTATAATCTGGCAATTCCTCAATCTCCTTAAATGTCACAATCTACTCCTTCCTGGCACCTGAACCACACCTCTTTGTACAAGAATATTTTGTGTGTGTGTGTGTGTTGACAGATATTTTTGTGGTGGAAAAGATTTGGAAGTTGAGGGGATGTTGATCAATTGAGGAATGACTGAACAAGTTGTGGCATGTGATTGTAATGGAATACTATTGTGCTGTCAGGAATGGTGAGCAAGATGATTTCAGAAAAACCTAGAAAGACTTACATAAACTGATGCCAAGTGAATTGAGCAGAACCAGGAGAACATTGCATACAGTAACAGCAATGTAGTATAATGATCAATTATGAAAGGCTTAGCTATTCTCAGCAATACAACAATTCAAGACAATTCCAAAGGACTCAGGATGAAAAATGCTATCCTCCTCCAAAGATAGATCTGTTGGAATCTGAATGCAGATTGAAGCATACTATTTTTTTCTTTATTTTTTATGATGGTGGGGGAGGGTTTTTCTGTGTTTTCTTTCACAAAATAACTATTATGGAAATGTTTTGCATGATTACACATGTATAACCTATACCAAATTGCTTATCATCTTAGGGACGGAGAAGGGAGGGAGGGAGAGAATTTGGAACTCAAATTTTTTTAAATGAATGTTTAAAATTGTTTTTACATGTAACTGGGAAAAATAAAATATTATTCAATTTTTTAAAAATTCCTGTCTATGTTCACTGCCCCTACTTCCTTTTCTCTGACTCCTTAACCCTTTGCAATCTGACTTCCAAACTCACCAACTCAACTATTTGCTGTCTCCAAAGCTGTCAGTGATAATCATGCCTGGCATTAATAATAATGGCTAGCATTCATACAGTGCTTTAAGATTTAAAAAGCCTTTTTAAAGGGCAGACAGATGGTGCAGAGGATAGAGCTCCAGCCTCACATACTTGACACTAGCTGTGTGACCCTGGGCAAGCCCCTTAACTTTAATTGCCATGCCAAAAAAAAAATCCTTTTTAAAAAATATCCGCTTTTCTTTTTTTAGGTGGGCATTCTCATTAGATCTATACATCAGTTCTGGAAGTAGGTGCTATTAATATCCCCATTTTATAGATGAGGAAGCTGAGGCCAAGAAACTTAAATGACTTGCCCAAGGTCACACAGCTACCAAGTGTCTGATGCAGGATTTGAATTCAGATTTTCCTGACTACAAATCCATCACCCTATCTCCTGTGCCACCTGTTTGCTTCATGTCTTAATTGTTAAATCTGATCATCCCTTTTCAATATCCATCCTTCTAGATCTATCTGCTATATCTGACATTAGGAACTACCATCTTCTCCTGGGCTTTCTAGACACCACTCTTTCTCCTCCTACCAATCTACCTGCTTTCTTCTCAGTTCCTCCATTGCTGGTTCATCATCCAGATCACACTCCCTATAAGTGGCTACTACGCAAGACTCTGCCTTAAATCCCCTGCTATAGTCTCTCTCAGTGACCTCATCCACTCCCACTGGTTTAATTGTCATATGTACAATAATAACTAATAAATCTGTATGTGCAGCCCCAGTCTCTTCCCCATGCTTCCATCCCACATCACCAATTGCCTATTAAACATTGCAAACTGGATATCCTAAGGGCATAAACTCAACATGGCCAAAAAAAGATCCTATCATCTTCCCACCAAACCTCCCTCTCTTCCGGGCATCACTCTTTCTTTCAAAAATACTGCTACTTTTCTAGTTTCTTGGATCCATAACCTTGGTATTATCCTCAACTCATCACTCTTCATCACTCGATGGGTCCAGTCTCTTGCATCCAAGCCCTCCTCTCCACTCCCACAGCTACCACTTTAGTTTAAGGCCCTCACTATTTCTTGCCTATATTATTACAATGATAGTCTCCCTGCCTCAAGAGACTCCCCATTTCAGCCCATCCTCTTCATTGCTGCAAAAATAATTTTACTTAAACATAAATCTGATCATGTGACCCTCAAATCACCTCGCCTCTGTTTGCCTCCGTTTCCTCAACTGTAAAATGGGGATTCACAAAGCACCTACTTTCCGGAGTTGCTGTACTAGTTAAATGAAAAACATATACATATATATGTATGTGTGTGTATACATGTACATATGTATATATGTATATATTTAAGTTTAAATATATATATATATACATACATAGAGAAAGAGAGAGAAACAGATGTTAAAAAAGGTTTTTAACCTTAAAATACTGCATAAATGCTAGCCATAATTATAAATACCAGGCATGACTATCACTGATAACTTTGGAGAGAGCAGTTTCAATGGAGAGATAGGAGTTAGTAAACGAGGAAAAAAGTAGAGTAAATGTAGACTGGAAAGTTAGCTGAGAAAAGGAGAACTGATACAGGATCATAGAGGGAGGGATCTACCAAAGTTAGTTAAGTCTAATTACGTATGGTCATCAAATTGTCAGAGACTAGAGGAAAGGAGCAGAGAAGATGGTGCCAAAGAATTTTAAAATAATAAAGGGGAAAAAGATTTCCTGCTAAATGGCGTCAATTTTCTCAATAAAGTGGGAGGTGGGATCCTCAACTGAAAGGGGAAGGGGGGAGGAGGTGTAGGAGGAGAGAAAAAAAGGTTTGGAAGAGCTTCTGCGGGGAGAAAGGTAGAAAATCAGCTAGAGAAGAATAAAGAATACAAGTATTTGTCGCTGCAGTGAGAACCCACTTGGCAGTGGATAACACTTGACAGTTTCTTCAACTATAAACTAGGACACCTGTGTCACCTAAACACATACTCAGCCCACCCCACCCCCACTCCCACGACTCTCTTGCCTTTCATGATAAAACTCACTGAGCCAACAGTTTTCTAGACTCCCCACTCTGGAACTGGGAGTGGAAAGTGCCATAATAAGAACGAAAGGAAAGGAAAGGAAAGAGGGAAGGAAAAGAAAGAAATGCCTGCCCGGACCGTTTCTTGCTTTCAGTTTCATTTCTCTCTAGGAAGTAGTTTCTTTGCTAGATCCGCAGTACCTGGTCGAAAGAACTGCCCTAATGGTTTTAACTACTGATCAACACGGAGCGGAGCCCACTCCGAGCCTGGCTTTGTCCCGCTCTGGCCTCTCGGTATCATTCCCAGGCTGTGGTCCAGCAAGCAAAATGTTTACCAAAGAGACCGTTTCTAGAGCTCTCAGCCCCACCTTCCTCCTCTTGTCCACACCTTACCTTCCGATCCCCTAATTCTGGCTCAGATCCTCCTGCCAACGTCTCTCTTGCATGGGGTCTCCCAAACTCACTGGCGGCATTTGGTGATAGCTCCTTTCCTGGAAGACGGGACCGCTTCAGTGCATCCAACCAAGTAAATGAAGTCTCTGGTGCTTTTCTATGTGTAACGTCACCGAGCAAGGGGCGGGACAAAGAGAGGGTGGTAGAAATGAGATAGGGAGAGAGAAAAAACAAAAAACTGTCTCAGGATCTGGCATTCAAGGTCTTCCCCAGAAATGCTGGAGATATATCTGAGTTTCAGGTCCAGTGGAGAAAGTGCTATATAAGCTTTGATCATCATTACTAACCAACATGAGCTTTAAGCCTCTCTCTGGACTGAACACAGTAAGTAAGCATGCAGCTGATTCTCGGAGGGGTCTCCCCAAATCCTACTGCCTTGAGTAATTAATAGTAATCAGGGCTGAAGTTTTATAGCGCTTTGAAGTTTGCAAAACATGCATCTGATCCTCAGTGCAACTCTGTGTTATACATATTATTAACAGCTACTTTTTCCAGATGAGACTTAGAAAAGTCAAGTAACTTGCCTAGGGTGACAAATAGCAAATGCCTAAATCAGAATTTGAACTCAGAGCTCTCTGACTCTAAGTCCAGAAACAGAATCACAAATTACATTTCAATTCCACAAGTTTCTACCATGTCCAGCACTGGCCTGCTTGTTGGGAAGCGGGGTTTCTGTCAGGTCTAGTCCATTTCTAATCATTCTGACCTCCAATATAACACCATAAATAGTGCCCCCTACACATTATACTGGTGGGGGAGGTGGTAAACGGAAACCCCAGGAAGAGACCTCCAGACCTTGAGACACAAGGTTGAAAGGAAGGAAAGACTTTGAGCTAACCCACAGCTGCTACTGGAGATTCTGCCAGGGCTGAGGAGGCAGAACGGCAGGGTCAGACTGGGAGGGAGCTCATGCAGAAGGCCTTGGGCTCCCAGAATATACCTCTTTTGGGGGCACTTAAAGCCTTCCTTGAACACTGGGGACCAACCCATCTTTCTCAATATTCTTGTTTCTGTACCTTTGTAGACATTGCCCCTCATAAGTGGAGTGCTCTCCCCTCTAACCTACAACTCTTGGAGTGTTGAAGTCCATCTAAGACAGTTTATGTGCCACCTCCTACCTACCTTTCCTAATCTTCCCCAAACATTAGGAATCTCCTCCTCCTAAGGTACTTTCTATTTATATATATTTTTATTTTTGATATATATTTATTATTTAGATATCTGCTCATATGCTTATGTATTTACGTATGTGTTTATGTGTTGTTTTCCTCAGTGAAATGAATGTTCTTTGAGGACACATGTTATTTGCATTTCCATATTTCTGTTCCTAGGACTCAAGCACTCAAGACTACACCCTACTGAGCAAATATAACATGCAGATAAGTTAATACAGAACAACTTAAGAGAGAGCAAAACTTTTAAAGGAATTCAGGAAAGACTTGGAGTAGAAAGTAGCCCCTGAGTTAGGGTCCTTGAAAGATTCCAAAGCTATGCCACATGATAAACATTTGCTAAGTATCTACTAGGTGCCAGGCCCTGAGGTACGGTGCTACAGAACTAAAAAGAAAAAGAAAAATAGCTCCTGTACTCAAGGAGCTTAAAATACACAAAAGGAAGCTGAAAAGGGGAGGGGGAGAGAAAGAAAATAGAGCCGAATGTTATCTTATACAAGAGCATGAAGAAGGTGATGGTGAATTTGAAACCAAGTAGAGCAGATAGGGGCAAATGAAGCTGGTATTTTTGAGCCTTCTCTAAAGGAAGGCGATGGGAGGAGTATTTTTGTTCTACCCTCCAGGAAGAAGAAATTGAGGATATTTATGAGGTATGAGTAGTAAAGAGCAAAGTCTAGGATGACAAGTTTCCAGGTGATGAGTTTATTTCATAAGTTTATTCTGGGTGGGGCATGATGAAAATGCCAGTAAAATCAAAACCAGGTAGAGTAGCTGGTGGCAAATGAATCCCATAAGGCACAGCTCTCAAAAAGGTACAGAGACAAAAGATGGAATCCTGATTTGAGGCAACAGCCAGTAAGCCAGTTTGACTGAGATATAGAGCATGATGGTTGGGGAGTAATAGAGACCAAGTCTGGAAAGGCAAAATTATGGAGGATGCTTTTGGCTGGGGTATGAGGAAGCCTCAAAGAAGACTAAGATTGTGAACCTGGGTTGGGGAAGACATGCTGGTGCTCCCAACAGAAACAGGAAAGTTTGAAGGAGAGTAGGATTTTAAGGGGAGAAGCTTGTTTTATTTTAGACCTATTGAATTTGAGATAATGACAAAACATCCAAGTGGAGATGACTAGCTGCTGTTTTGCAATCTAGGTTTGGAGTTCAAATGAGAGATTATGGATAAATATATAGATTTAGAAGTTATCACCACATGCCATGCCTTAGGAGCTTGTATGTACCCTTACAACCTCCCCTTCCTCCATATCACTTTCTCTCAATAACCCACCACTTCATCCTATACTGTACATTGCTGGGCACCTAAAAATAGCAGATAAATGTTGAGCTCAGTTGAATTTATGGCCTTAGTTCACTTCATTACTATTTTTTCTGTCTGACTAAATATATCACTCCCAGAGCCCTTCCTGCTTGGACTTTGGTGTTTAGAATCTCAACCTAAAATATAATATTCTAGCAAAAAAAAAAAAAGAGGATATTCAACTGTGTTGTTGCTGATTGAAGGAAAAAATGAGGAAATGCAAAACATTAATTAAATAATCAAGGACTGAGGCAAGACAAATGAGGAAGGAAGAAGGAAAAGTAGTTGAAAGTGTAAAAAGATCTGGGTTGCTGGCAAAGCACCATGGACTGTTGTGAACCTTTGCTCATGGCACTCAATGTAAGGCAAGGTAAGATTCCCAGGTTTTTTCATTCAGATAAGCAAGAGTAAGAACCTATAGAAAGTCAAAGTAATCAATTGATGATAACGTTATACATATACATAGGACTTAAAGATTTACAAAGCACTTAGCATACATTATCTCATTTGATCTATTGCACAAGCTCCTATACTCTGAAGCAAGACTATTAAGAACTCTGAACAAAGCATTGCAACCTGCTTCCAGGATGAACCTCAAGGGAGGACCTCTACAGCCCGCCTGGACATGTGCCTTCCTCAACGGAGGTCTCTCCAATTACTCATCCTCTGCCTAGACTCACTCCTTGCTGGGTAGCATATACATCCCCCTTATTCATACCTCATCCCAATGATTCTCAACCCCAGTTGCAATGTAAAAACCCCATCCTCCATCCCCTATTCCTTCATGTCTACTTACCTTAATACTCTACCCCCAAAATCTCACTCCTGATCTGCCCACCCCGTCCACTGTGACGTTCAGAATGCTTTCTCTATAATGAACACATTTCACCTTACACCTCTCCCTTTATCACTTTCCTCATTGAGACCTAGTTCCCTTCTGATGCCACAGCCTGCCCTACCGCCTTTCCCAGTACTTGCTACACTTTCTCTCATACTCCCAAATCACTTGTTAAGGTTGGTGAGTCACAATACACCTTGATTCCCATTGCCACTTCCAAACTCTTCTTCTCTGAGGTCCATGCTATTCGTATTTATCACTCCATCCTTTTTCACCTCCGTGTCTTAGCTTCTCTGGCTTCCTTCAAGTCTCCACTAAAGCTATGAAAGACCTGTTTCCTGTTGGTCAGTCAATAAGCATTGATTAAGCTGCTACTTATGCCAGGCATTGTGCTAGGCACTGAGAAAAGCAAAAGACAGTCCTTGCCCTCAAGAAAGGCAATTTAATAACTTTTCTGAGGCTCCTTGATGCTTGCACCTTCCCTGTGTTGATTATTTCCTATTTATCTTGAATATACAGTCAAACCCTGGAGATATGGCAGGTTGGGTCCCAGACCACTGTAATAAAGCAAATATCACAAGAAAGCAAACCATAGGAATTTTTTGGTTTCCCAGTGCATATCAAAGTTATGTTTACATTATACTGTAGTCTATTAAATGTACCATAGTATTATGACCAAAAATAAAAACCAATGTACATACCTTAATTTTAAAAATACTTTATTGCTAAAAATGCTAAGCATCTTCTGAGCCCTGGGAGGGTATTGCCTCAGTAGTGATGGCTGCTGGCTAGTCAGGATGGTGGTTGCTAAAGATTGGGGTGGCTGTGGAAATTTCTTAAAATAAGACAAAAATGAAGTTTGTCGCATAGATTGGTTCTTCCTTTCACTTGAACTTGAACTTAGAAGCCATTGTTGGGTTATTGATTGGCCTAATTTCAATATTATTGTGTCTCAAGGAATAGGGAAGCCAGAGGAGAGGGAGAGAGACAGGGAAAGGCTGGTTGGTAGAGCAGTCAGAACGCACATACCAGTTGTCAGTGAAGTTACTGTTCATGGTGGCCCAAAACAATTCCAATAGTAACAACAAAGATCACTGATCAAGGGTCACCATAACATACAAAAATAACGAAAAGGTTTGAAATGTTGCAAGAATTACCAAGACGTGACACGGAGATAAGATATGAGCACACGCTGTTGGAAAAAGGGTGCCAATAGACTTGCTCGAAGCACGGTTGCCACAAACCTTCAATTTGAAAAAAATTCAGTATCTTTGAAGCAGAATGAAACAAGGTATGCCTGTATCTGATTGGCACATAATTGTTTGAGTGCTGTCTCCCATATTAGACTGTGGCTCCTTGAGAACTCCTATCTTTTGCTTTTCTTTGTATCCCAAGGGCTTAGCACAGTGTCTGGCACATAGTAGGTTCTTCATAAATGCTTGTTGACTGACTGACTAACACTATCCTACCTACTTAACAGACTTCTTGTAAGGAAAGTACTTTGTAAACTTTAAAGTACTGTAGAGACTGGAGTAGTTCAACAAAATCTGAAAAAGAGGAAGAGTTTAAAAGGGGACAGCAGGAAGCAAGAAATGTTATTAAATCTAATATATATATATTTTCAAACAAATCATAAATGATCATATTTATGATAACCATTTTGGTTGTATACCTGAATGCTTATTTTATTGATGCTTACAAGTTCAAAATTAATTTAGAAGAAACAAAAAATAAATAGGAGTTCTTTATATGAACTCTTTTTTCCAGTAGCTCTTCAATGCCCAGAACTACCTTTGACTGGCATTACTTCTGCCCTCTCAGTTACCTTGCCAATGCCACCTCTGACACTGGGTAGCCTCCCTTAAGAAACTCAAACTAATTGTCCCTAATATAACTGAAAGGGGAATTCATCCACCAGCACTTTTCTCTGAGACTGATTAAATCTTTTTCTAGGAGTTGGACCAGTGAGCAAATCTTTGTAATCACCAATGTTATATGTTTTTTGGGTTGGGTTGTTTTTTTTTTTAATCTAGCTTTCCGGAAACCAAGGACATGAAAGCCATTATCTTAACACATTAAGTGGCAATTCCATTGCGTCTTTAATCCTAAGAGACTATTCTTCAGTTTTCTAAAGTGATTTCTGTGTCTTTCAAATCTTTCTTTTTCTCCTTAATGTAATCAGATTAATTTGGCCAATTTAAAGACAATGACAGTGAATTAGATTGAAATTAGTACTTAATAAGACTTGAGCATATTTTTTCTTTTTACCTAACAGCTCCATTTTTTGAAAAATGTCACCATGAACCTTGCTGACAAATGAAAACTGAATTTAACTCTTTCTCTGCTTGGGTCTCTGTATGTCTTGGATCTAACTTTTTCTCTGCTACCTAGTGTCTGTGTCTTAGGTCTCTATTTTTAAAAAATCTTTGTTTTTCTTTAAAATAACATTTTTAAAAGTTACAAAAAACCAAAGTGAAATCAATAAACACAAGAGACACAACTCCAAAGAAGGAATTCAAAATCTGATTGAAATTTTACAAAAAGAGTAAAAAGGGCTAAAAGGGAGATTGAATTTCTATGAAGAGAACAGAATCACAAGGAAATGACCACAGGAGGGCAGCAGAGGGCGAGAAATGAGGGCATCCAATGCGTGGTAGCATACAAGGATGCTACTTTCAAGAATCCGGGTTTGCAACACGGTCCCGTTGTACTGCTATAAGAGAGAACATTGTGATAATAACTTCCAAGTTTTCTTGACAGTAGTATCAATGTACTTTCCACTATACCATACTGCCTTTTGTGATATTTTTGTTAGCCTTAAAGTACTATAGAAATGACCTATTATTACAGTCACCACTCCTCTATTAACATCCATACTACAAACATCAGAGAACATAAGAATATGCCAGTGATCAAGTCCACTGAGATGTCCCCTTGAATTAAACCAGGCATCTGGCATGGTGAATTTGCCTATTTGGATCTCCTATTCTGGGCAAAATTGACACCAAATGCCTTTCATTACTTGCTAAGTATCATTCGCTTCCTTCTATGTTTCTTCCTCCTTTCCCTCTTAGGCACATCCATCTGCCTACCCAGAACTGAATTCCTCACCTTTTGCTATCACATAGCAGTTTAGTTTCCTTATCTGTACAATGGGAGAGTTGGAGAGAAAAGATAAAATTAATTAGATTTTCTCTAATGTCCTTTCCATTTCTAATTCCTCTGATTTGATTCTGTGATTAGTATTAGTCCCCAGAACTTGGAAAAAACCCAACACTGGTAAGTAGAAACTTGAGTTATTTTACCTAATTTAACTGAAAGAACAATTTTGTTTTAAATGTCAATGCGTTATATCTCAAAGCCACGCAATTCAACCCAGATAGAAAAAAGGAAGATGAGAAAAAAATAATGAGGAAAGAGGAAAGTAACAGAAAGGGTGATAAAGAGAAAGCTTAAAGAAAAGAAAGTATAAAGAGGGGAGAAAGAAAAAAACAGAGAGAAGAGAGAATAAATGGAAAGAATTGACTTTAATTCTTTCCTAGATCTTCTGTCAGGTTTCTTTCTGACCCAGACCAATTTTTATTTTTGTGGGTTCATGAACCTATAACTGAGAGGCAACTTTACTCAGTCATGTTTCAGTCATGTCTGACTCTTTGTGACCCATTTGGGGTTCTCTTGGCAAACATACTGGAACAGTCTGCCACTTCCTTCTCCAGCTCATTTTATAGATGAGGAAACTGAAGCAAAGAGGGTTAAGTGACTTGCCCAGGGTCACACAGCTAATAGATGACTGAGAGAAGATTTGAACTCAGATCCTCTTTACTTGAGGTTCAGCATTCCATCACTGTCCCACCTAGCTGCCCTCAGAGGTAATATGTAGCAGAAAATAGAGCACTGGACTTTCAGGAAGACCTGGGTTAACTCTTACCTTTCACATTTACAAGCTGTGTGACAATGGGCAAATCACTTTACCTTTCAGACTCAGCTTTCCCAACTGTGAAACTGGGAGAAGAATATCCTCCTCTGCCCCTCACAGGGATATTATGAGGCTTAAGTAGGATTAAATACATAAAGCACTTTGCAAATTTTACCATGGAGTTATTATTAGTAATCAGTCTGATTGATTCATAAAAATTATCTAACAGAATTCCGAACCTGCACTAAAAATAAAACCGTTAAGAAAATCCATAGGCAAAATGAAATAAAAGCAGTGGTGCCCAGTGACTGCTACACAGAACTGAGACATTTGTTGTAATTATTGGCTCGCTGTGACCAGTGAGGTTGTACAGCAGAGTGGATAAAGTGGGAAATATGGCCTCAGGGAGATCTGGGTCTGAATCCTGCCTGTACCACGAATGACTATGTGACCCTAAGCAAGTCATTTAATTTCTCTGAGCCTCACTTTCCTCTTCCTTAAAATGGGAATAATCACAGCATCTACCTCACAGGGTTGTTGTGAGGATCAAACAAGATAAGTCTTTAAGTCTGTAAGATAAGTAAGAAATGATCATAGATTTTAAAATATTGGGCTGTTGATCATAGAGATTGTTGAGGTTTCTCTTTTTTGTCTACTATGTATATGAAAATGCTTATTTTGTTTTGGTGTATATTAAGTTCAGAATGAAAACAATTTAAGTGTTTTACAAGTTTGAAAGTTACTAAGTATTGACTATTATGATCATTCCCCCATTCAAAATCCCAGTTGCCCACAGCTTTTGAATCACCAGTTTCAGCTCTTTCTTGTTGAACTGTGCAAACACAGCCAAAGGAAGTCACAAATCATCTCCTCTGCCTTTCCAGCACCCTTTCCCCTTTATAAACACGCCCCTTATCAGGTGAGCAGACATCCATCTTTCATCTGACGTCTGCTTGTGACATCCAAGCATGGGGCACATCTGTGAGCTCCTCACAATTTTCCAGATGCTGATCAGAGAGCACCGAGGACAACCATCCCCCTCCCCTCATGCCAGAAGCCTTGCCCTTTTTATCCCCAAACACAGACACTGGAGACAGAGGTCACCCTTTGGGGCTTACACTTTATTTCACCAGAATGTAGCATGCTGTCAAACAGGAGAGGGGGATCATGGGCTTCATTCACATCTAGGAAATCAGCCCCAAATATTAGAATAAATAAATAAACACATGTGGAAGCTGCGAGGAGCCCCTGACTCTTGGTGAGGGGCTCCCAGCAGCCTTAGAGGTAGACTTGGGCATGGAGGAGGAAAATCTGGCGGCTAGTTTCGAGAGGTCCTCCAGACAAGGGGATTGAAAAACCACAAATAATAAATAACAATAATAATAATAAACAATAACCATAACAAAGTGTTAAATCAGCGTCCTCTTACACAGAAAATGCTTTCCCGGAGGAGCTTTCAAGGTTGTCTCCTGGGTCAGAAGTGCTGTGGCCCTCTCTACCTGGCTGAGTAGATTGCTCCCCTCTCCAGTCTAGATAAGCCAGTGGCAGCCTCAGGGAGGAATGCATTTGTTCAGAAATGGCAGGTGTTGATCCTCTTAGAAGGCCTGCTTCCTGACCCCTGACCCTGTCCTGCCCTGAGCCTTGTTCCTATGCTTTGAATCAGGCCGTCTCCCAGACTCCATAAAAAGCTCTGACTCATTGACCTAAAGGAATTCTGGTTCAAGTTTCATCGGTCCAAACTGTCCCCCGTGATTGTGATTCCCATCCCTAGACTGAAAGCCAGACCCAAAAACCAGCCAGTTGTTTTTCCCTTCTCCTGTCATATTACGTAGGGATGTGATAGAAAGAGCCCTGACTGGAAATAAGGAGAACTAACTGTCATTTTGTTCCAGGGCTTCTGCCAACTCTGTTTGCCTGGCAAAGGGCAGGAGAGGGGCCAAGACATTGCTTTCCCGAGAACAAAATGGTTTCCTAGGTAGGGCTCAATAACTGAGTCAGGGATGTTTTCAGTGATGTCCAAAATTTCATCTGGGTCAATTGCAGGCACACCTGGCTCCATACCTGTTGACCCTTGGTTGCAGGTAGGGAAGATATAAACCCAGGGGCTGCAGGCAGAACTCTTGGGCAGACTCAAATTGTAGATGGTAGGTGACGGGCAGAATGAAGCAGTCTCTTCCCTAGCATATAACAGAGCTCCCTTCCTTTTCCAGAGTCTGAGTGAATCAACTAATAAGCAAACCATCCATCTTGTTCTTCTGCCCTTTATGTCTTTCCATTTCCAGGTTTCCATTTCTACCCATTTCCCCAAGACTGATCATCTCAAGAATCCTCATTTGTCCTGGGGAGGATGAAAGGAGCCAGTGAGATGCCTCTTTTGTTCCTTTTGACTCCCTCCCACAGTGAGAGAGGGGAAGATTCCCTTTGTTAGCAGTTTAGTCTGAAATATTTCAGGAGAGTTGGAGTCTAGAACATGAGATCCCTTCTGCTTTTCCTCTCTCTGTCCTTTCCAACTGCCTTGCAACTCCTTCCTCCCCCAAAGAGCTGCCCCATCCAGAGGTGTGTCTGCAGCCTGGCTGCTCAGGTGTGTGAGCATTCTCCAACCCGGCAGCCAGGCTGGGAGCTGGAAGCTGCACAGGCCTGCTCTGCCAGGTCTCTGTACATTGCTGATTTCAGGAAGCGAGGGTAGGAGTCCTTCTCCATCAGTGTTCGCGTCTTCCCTTGAGCCTCATCAAAGCATGCAGCTGTGGCTCCCTGCAGGTTCCTCTGGGTGAGCTCTCTTGTTTCGTGGTCAATGTTCACCTGGGGAGGAAGGAAGAAAGAGTTGTCAGGATGGGTGGGGTAAAAGGACATCCTCCAGCCATCTCAAAGAAGGATGAGGATCCAGAGAAAAGTGCACAGGACTCCTTGGGAGACCTAGGAATCCAATCTCAATTTTCATGTGAAGTCAAACAACTCAGTAGTGGAAATATCAATAATAATAATAATAACTGGCATTGACAGACTTTATAATCTGCAGAGTACTGTATATACATTATCTCAGTGGAGCCTCACAACAATGCGATGAGGTGGGTACCTTGGTTACTGCCATGCCAGTTTTACAGAGGAGCAAAGTGAGGCTCAGAGAGGTCAGTGACGGGTCCAAGCACAGAGGTAGGATTGGAATCCAAGTCTTCCTAACTCCAAATCTGGTGTTCTGTTCTCCAGATTACGGGTGAAGTCAAAAGAACTGAACTTTGGGTTCCGTCTCAGAATGACCCACTGTGAACAAATCACTTTACCTCTCTCATTCCTATACCAATACTGCTGGAGAAAGAAATGGCAAACCACTCCAATGTCTTTGCCCAACAAAACCCAAATGGGATCACAGAGCTTGGTGCGACAGAACAGTAACAACCAATACCTACACTACCCTATCTCACAGAGATGTTGTGAGGATTAAACAAAATGGCACATCCAAACATATAGTGACCTATACAAGGTGGGTGTTATTGCTAGCCTCTCAGTGCCTATGTCTATATCTCTAAAACAAAGATTTAGAAATGCAGGGTAAGAATGCAATAATGGATGGATATTTGAGAAGCAGAAAGCACCTTATAGAGAAAAGGCAGGTTAGACCACTAGATGGCACAGTAGATAGATAGCCTGCTGGACCTTGGATCAGGAAGACTCGAGTTTCCCTGACTTCCTTCAAGCCCCAGCTAAAATCCACCTTGTGCAAGAAAGTTTTCCTGGTACTCCTCAATCTAGTGCCTTCCCTCTGAGATCATCTCCAGTTGATCCCTATCTATCTTGTTTGTACATAATCATCTGCATGCTACTGCCCCCAATAAGATTAGGAGCTCCCTTAAAAGCAAGGTCTCATTTGTTGTTCTTTGTAACCTCAGAGCTTAGCACAGAGCCTAGCACACAGTGGGGGCTTTAAAAAAATGCTTCGAAGCAGGCAAATCACCAGACTCAGCCAGATTATAATGCCTACTTTTTCTAGGCATGTGTATGACATGGAGCTCAAGGAGGCTGGTCATGCTACTGGTCTCGAATTCCAAGTGGCAATGAGCATAGAGATTATAGAATCTCACTCCGCCATTTATCAAAGAAGCAAAGCCAAGATTGCAATCCAGTCCCCTTGCCTTTGACACTAGCATCTTTCAATTTAAGGTTTCTATCTTTCTCCAGTGAAGGGAGCACATTATTATTCTTGGGAGGAGGATGGGAAGGGAGAGGAAGCCCCTTCTCCTGTCACCTCACCTCCCTGAGTTGTTCAAAGCCAGGCCCCACTAAGTCATCAGTTCAGGGCTGGTGTAAAACAGGAAGCCTCAGCCTCAGGGGGCAAGGCCAAGAGGTGGATGACCACTGACCATCTCCATTAACTCACCTCTTTCGGAGCCTCACTGCAGATGAATTCTTCAAAGATCTTTTGGGCCCTGGAAGCCAATTTGGTAGCTGACTGGATTTTCTTGAACTCCTCACAGGCTAGCCAGAATTCCAAATTCTCCTCACTGAACTCAGTCTTTAGGAAGGCCCGGAATGCAACTATCCCACCTGGAATAGAGAAAGGAAAAGGAGTGAGAGAGAGGGTCAGATTAAGGGATAGAAGAAAAGCAAAATGAGGCAATAACTGCAGTTAATGGGGCCATTACTACATGTAATTTCCTCCAGGCTGGCGGTTTACTTGATGTTCTGAACAAAGACAAGCCCCCATTGCCATTACTCTAAGGACCTCAACACCTAGGACAATGAGTCTGAAACACTTCACGTGCACACTCACATAGCATATGAAATATGCCATACTATAGACAAGATCATACTTACTCTTGCTGCTCAATAAATGATCAAAGGACTCCTTCCATCCTAACACATCTTCTGGAACAAATCTGTGGAACAGAAGACAAGATATTTTAAAAACACATCCACAAAATGGATTTCTTACCACGATCCTAGCCAGAGCTCTGGTAGGGAATCATATACTTTCATAGACTCACTCAGTAGTTCCTGGGCCTATCTCAGGAGAATGGGGCTTCTTAAGGTCAGGAACAAACATTTTTTTTGCTTTTGTTTTTGTATCAGTAGTGCCTAGCCTACTATTTTGCACAAAATTAATGCTTTGGTTGTGTGGTCTGGTTTTTTTGTTTTGTTTTTTTTTTTTTGATCCCAGGCAAAGCTTCCTAGTTTTTCCACAAAAAAATCACCTAAGAGTAGGGATGGTCAGTAGAACTAAAGCAAAACCTAGAACTTATCTGATAATCAATCTAAGGAAAGAACTCCATTCTGGGCCATCCTAATTTATTTTCCAACAAAAAGAGCCTCCATTTCCCAATGTGAATTCTACATATATCCTAAAGGTGATTTTCTAGCCATCTAGAAGTAGAATTCTTTTTAAATTCCACAAAGGTTTTGTTTGGTGTTTCTCTTGATTCTGGCTACAGTTGCAAGACATTTTCAATAGAAGACTTCTACTAACATAGCAGATTCATGAGTCTTTCTGTTAGCTGATGGTCTATAACCTGACATAACTCACATTAAATAGTTCAGTGACCAGTCAGACACAGGAGCTTAGTGATATGTCCTACTGAAAAATTTAGATAAGATATGCCAAGATCCCCTTTAATGTCCTGGTTTCTCTCTCTCTCTCTCTCTCTCTCTCTCTCTCTCTCTCTCTCTCTCTCTCTCTCTCTCTCTCCCTAGTTCTCATTCTTTTCATTTACTTCCATTCAGGACTCTGGTTTACCCCCACCGCACTCTCCTTCCCAAGAAGATTCAACTCCAGGCAGTGTCACTCATATCTAATAATACTTACTTTTCTTTGCTATGTTTGCTGCCCCACTCAAATTTGCTGACAGTCCCACTCTCAGTCCCCACTTCTGATTTATGAAGGAAGATTCCAAGACGGGTCTTGAACTCTTTGGCTCTGGAAGACAAAGGAAAAACATCCAAGTATTATCAAAGGGATCAGGGAAAGAGGCACTTAACAGGTTTATCTCTGTTCAACATAATAGCAAGAGAGGGTTTTGATAGCCTAAGAGAGAAAAAGATTATTTTTTTAGCTGGTACTATTTAAAAACCTAAGCAAAACTACCTTTCACTGCTATTGGAGATGTGACAACTCAGCTTTTGCCAAAATCTTTTTATTGTCATAAATGCTAAGAAAATAATATTTAAGCTTATCCTAGGAGGAGCTTATACTCTCTGACCTGCATGCTTACAAAATTCTATTGTATTATTCAATGCTTCAAAAAATGATCTGTGTGTATATAATTTGTGGGATTTATCAGGAGGAGGAGAAATGGAGTAGAACTTTGTGATTTCAGTGTCATAGAAACTCCCAGTAAGGAAATTTCCTCCACCAATGAAAATAAAGAACTCCTCAGACCAGGACTTAAAATTCTCTGGAAACACTGGAAGAGAAAAGGTCTAGGGGGTCATGCTGCCAGTATGTGTTGAGATGGCACTTGAACCCAGGCCTTCCTGCCCAAGCAAGATTGGTATTGGGCTTGTATACTTTTTTTGGTGTGTATGTGTATATGTGCATAAATATATATACATATACACATATGTATATATACACACACACATATATGTATATATATACCCAAATACATATATAATTTGAGAGAGATACGTGCATACACATATGTATTTGTATACATACATATATCTGCATGTATGTATATATTTCGATATTAAAGTCACACAAATTTCTGTGCCTTTCTGCCCCAGGGCACTTCTCTGTGAGTCCCCTTAATTCTAGGGTCTGGGGGACAATGTAAGAGCCTTCTCTGTCCCACTTCCAACTTTTTTCTTTCTTATCGTCTCCTTCCACAGCTACCAGCACCTACAGGATAGCTGCACACATTAAGCTCTCGGGAGCGCCTCTCTGAGAACAAGTGTGGCACCAGTTGCGGTGGTGACTGGGAATGTAATTCTTCTCTTACCCCTTTCACTAGAAACAGAACCATTCCCAGCAGGACTGCTTGGGACTAAATTCCAGTGTATGGGAATACCAACTCAGCTTCCCAGGAAAATTGCAGATGACTGCCCAGATTAGCCGAGCAGCAGGAGTAGCTGTTACTTGTCTTAGGAGAGATACAGAAACCTATAGGGGCTGTTCCCTACCTTCTTCGCATTACCCACAACTCCCTCCTCCCCAGTCTCCCAACTCTTTTGTGATTCTTGTCTCCTCTAGAGAGCATCTAATTAGTACTACCAGAAGGGGTTGTGTCTCCTGTTCTCTCCCATCTCGTGTGCCCCGTTCCCACCAAATCCACCCTGTTGCGTGTGGTTTCACTCCCCCTTTTACTAGCAAGTGACTGGTTGTCCTGGTACCGCCGCTAACGTTGCCATATAGTCCCGGACCAGTGCCTTGGCTTTTCTGGCCCTAGTTTTCCTCACCTGTAAAGTTGAACTAGACCATGGACAAGGTCCCGGGGGCAGCTCTGACACACCCACACCCCACCACTGTTTTCCCTTATTACTTGGGCGACTTCAAGCGGACCAAACAGCCGATCCCAACTCTGCAAACGCCTCTTACCTCTCCAGACAGGTGCTGGGGAATGCAGACAATGTCCGGCACATCCTGGCAGACACGGGGCAGCAGACTGGGGAGTAAGTGGTGGCAAGTTTCCGACCCTTTTCCCCCAGAGTCAGGCTCGTAGTGGCAGTAGCAGCAGCAGGAGAGAGTACGTTGCTTACACACACACTCGTGTTTGTTAGACTGAATGCTGCCAGCGAGAAGCCGCTGCTTTATAACACATGGGAGAGGGTTGAGGGAAGGAGGAGGGAAGACGGAAAAAAGGGGGGGACAGTGGGCTCAGGGACTCTGACCAATAGGAAGGGCCGCCGGGCCAAGCTCTGACAACGTGAAAGGAAGATTTGCCTCTCCGCAGTCATAACGGGAAGAGGGAGGCGGGGGTCACTTGGGGTGTGGAGCCAAAGCTGAGGCTCCGACAATCCCTTGCAAATCACATTCACAGCCAGTGACTGAATAATGAGACCAACACAGCTACTACCCCAGTCCTATGAATGAAATCCTCCAAGAAGCTACTGGGGAGGGAAAGAAGACCATAGAGAACGGGCTGCAGCTGGAAATTGTACTAGATGCAGGGCTTGAGAGGAAGAAAGAGTCCTTCCATCTTTGGGTAAAATCCAAGAAATCGTTTGGCATTGCCGAGTGGACAAGGTGTTCATGGGAGCTCTTCGGCTCACTGGGAAGGCTGACATTGTAAATGCTTCAAGGGCAAGGACCCAAGCTGCTTCTCCCATTTAATACTGTGCCCAGTACAATGCACTGTACTCTCCGGGGGCCTGTTGGACGTTTGTTGAATTAAATTAACTCCTAGATGGATTACATCACTCCCCTACTCGATAGACTCTAGGAGATCCCTATCATTATTAGAATCAAATATATATTCTATTTGGTTTTTGAAACCCTTCATAACCAGCCCCAA
The DNA here is from genome assembly GCF_028372415.1 of Notamacropus eugenii. Taxonomy (NCBI): domain Eukaryota; kingdom Metazoa; phylum Chordata; class Mammalia; order Diprotodontia; family Macropodidae; genus Notamacropus; species Notamacropus eugenii. The sequence continues at coordinate 462,670,217 of NC_092873.1, read as the reverse complement.
CCTACCTTCCCAGCCTGTGATCTACACACTTTCTGATCAGGCCAAAGTGACTTTTTTTTGCTCTTCCTCACAAATGACTCTATCTTCTGTCTCCAAGCCTTTGCATTGACTCTCTTGAATAGCTAAATGCACTGCCTCCTCACCTCCACCCTCTTAGAATCCCTTGTTTCCTTCAAAACTCAACTCAAGCTACCCTCTTCTACATGAAGCCCTTTCTGATTTCCCCAGCTGTCATGACACCCTTCCAAAAAAGTTAACCTTGTAGTTCATTTATATATGCATAAGTTGTCTTCCCAAGAGGATGTAAACTCCTGGAAGCCTGAGGCACTTTCATTTTTGTATTTGTACACCCAGCATCTAGCACCATGTCTCATGCATACATACAGTAACTGCTTAATACATGCTTGTGGATCCATTGATTAATGAAATGTTAGAGCTGGAGGAGACCTGAGAGATCACCTGATCCAACCTTTTCATTCATTTTACAGGTGAAGGAACAGGGGCTCAGAAATAGAATGACTTGCTCAAGGTTGAGACTAGTCAGTCAATAAACATTTATTAAGTACCTACTATGTGCCAGGCACTGGACTAGATCTCAGGTCCTGAGACCCAGGCTATTGTGTTTCTACCACACTACCCTGCCATATGCAAGAATCCCAATTAGGCATCAGTGGGGCATTCCTCTCCCTCCTCCCACCTCAGCTTCCACCCTAGTACTTAACCCAAGTCCGTTACTGGTGAAGTATTTCACTGCTATTTCCTTAATTTTGTCATCTGTAAAATAAGAACAATAATCTGTCCAGTCCCCTCCCCCTCAAAACTCAGACTCATAACCCCCTAGGGCTGATCCCCTCTGTTCCCACCTCACATAAGGATGTCTTAAGGGTAAAAGAGACCACAAGGAGGGATGAACATTTTTAATTCATGGAACAATGGTGCTTTGTAAATGCACAATGTTTTAATTCAGTTAACAGAGGGACATGGGGGAGGCAGAGAAGAGAACATTGTATTGCAAAGTGTTAGCCCTAAAATGCAATTCTAAATGTTATATGCCTTTCTGGATACTGCCTGCTCCACTCTTGTATGTTTAGGGCCCCAATAGAGAGAGGAAAACCAAAGGAATAGTCAGCAGCAGCAACAACAGCTAATACTTCTATAGCATTGCAAAGTTTGCAAAGTGCTTTACAAACGTTATCACATGTGATTCTTGGAACAACCATGTGAGAGAGGTGCTATTATTATTCCAGTTCTACAGAAGAGGAAACTGAAACTCCAAGAAGTCAAGTGATTTGCTTAAGGTTACAAGGGAGGATTTGAATTCAGGTCTTCCTAACTCCTAATCCAAAACTCTATCTACTGTGCCAGCTAAACAAAAGGAAGTAAATGGGCAAGAAATAATGGGAAGGAACACAGCAAAAGGAGAAAAGGGTCATAATAGAAATAAGGACATGAGAAAAAGATTTTAAAAAATCAAGAAGAGAATAAGGGAAAAGTTAGGAAGAAGGAGACAGAAGGAAAAATGGAAATGCAAGATTGGAGATTGGCCATTATCGGAGCAAAATGTGGGAAAGGCTGCCTTTTCTAAAAACAGATTCCATTAGATGGTAAGTTCCTTGAGGGCAGGGCCTACACAGAGGCACTTAATAAGTGTCTATTGATTAGGATTCCCCTGCCTAGGTTTGTGACCTATGGAACAAGTCTATCCCAGAGGATCTATGACATCATAAAGGTAATGTCTTGACTTACTCATGAATTAGATTTGAGTGAGGCAGAGCTGCTAAAGTCATCAGCCTTTCTCTTTCCTGCAGAGTCATTGGAGTCCTGTGGCAAAACAAAGGTCCTTACCATTTGTAAAACCCTGATGCCCTCTGAAAGCCCCTCCTCTCAAATTCCTCTGAAACAGCTAGAGCAATCAAACATAGAAAAATGTAAATGGCAGCTCTTAGTCTAGGCAGAAAACCATATGCAAATGTATTCCCACCCTACCCCTATGAGTTGAACAAAGGGCTGATCCCAATTTTGCAGGTAAGAGAAAAGAGGCACTTGATTTGTCCTAAGACATACAACAAGACACTGACCAAGCTGGGACCTGGAACGAGATCTCCCGAATCCCCAATCTAGTGCTCCTTCCCACTGGACTAAAAGACAGCAAGTGAAAGAAATATAAATTGACAAACAAGTGAACATATCAGATAAAGCCAAGGACACAGAGCTCAGGGATGGGGAGGTGAAGAGCTCTCTGAGTTCAACCTTGCTGTTGCCATAGTTACCTCTTCTGTTTCCAGGCAGAAACTTTTTGAAGTTCACAATTGATCCCACTTTCTTCACCCAGCAGGATCTCCTCCCCATGTGTCCTGGAGACCAGCAAATCACCAGTGAATTGTAGCAACTTTGATACAAAATGACCCAGTTCTTCCCAAAGCCCTAGTTGGGTTGTCCTCTCTTTAGAGAAAGAAATGGTACAGAGGATGGGATGATGGTGGAAAACTATCCCATCCAAAATCTCACAACTAGACTGATGCAGAGGGAAGGTGAGGCTCTCATGTTCCATCTTCTAGGCAATGAACTGGCCATGTGACTTACCTTATCTTTCCAGAGGAAACAAGTTCCTCATTCCTCCCTTCTGCCTGCAGTATCCCTTCTACTGGTGAGTCAAAAGCCAAAAACAAGTGTTTCCTAGGTCTTTAATTTGACCCTTGCTCTTCTCGAATGGATTCTGCCAACAGTTCAAATTGACAGGGAAGGGAATAAGCATTTACACACTGCCTACTATGTGCTAGGCATGGTGTTAAGCACTTTTTACAAATATTATCTCATTTAGGACCCGGTTTTTCCTTATTTTACCAATAAAGAAACTGAGGCAGACAGAGGTTAAGTGACTTACCCAGGGTCACACAAGTTAGTGTCAAAAGCAGGATTTGAACTAAAGTTTTCCTGACTGCAATAATAGAAGTCCATTCACTACATCACTTAGCCACCTTTAAAGTTAGCTAAGTAGAAGGAGAAATGAGAGAAGAGCATAATAAAAATAGAGGGAAGACAGAGTGTACAGGAGGAGAGGGTGATCAATAGTCAATCAACCAACAGCATATGTTTTACAGTACGATATATAACAAACAATAATGGACAGAGGGAGTCATCCCTAGAGTCAATCAGACCCAGGCCCAAGTCTCACTTTTGACATGTACTGGCCATGTGGCCACTGCAAGCCACTTAACTTTTTGTGCCTCAAGCAAATAAGACTATAAAATACAAATGAATGGTCAGATGTGTATCATTGCAGATCTTTTTCATTCTGGAAGACCCTCACACACAAACACCAATGAAATCATAAGTTTAGACCCCCAAAAAATTACAAATACACCACGTGGGGAATACAAAAGAATACACATGGTCCTTGACCACAAGGAGTTCATAATATAGCAAAAAAGACAAAATCAGCCTTCCCTGAAAACTGGGAAGGGAAGAGGAAAATTACTAAATAATATTATATGAACACAAAGGGGAGAATGCTAAATGTGGACTGGTTACCGGAAAAATCTTCATGAAGAGGTGGAAAACATGCTGGGCTTTGAACGATGGGTGGGTGAAAAGGAGAGGAGAGGACACTCCTGGTGGAGTGGCCCCTTCTGAATAAAAGCAAGAGGGGTGGAACTGAAAGGATGGAGAGGAAACCAGCAAGCCAGAGGCAGAAGGGAGATGTAGGGGAGAAGCAGAAGCAGATCACAGGGGCCTTTGCAAACCAGGAACAGAAGTTTAGACTTGAAGCAGTAGGAGTCATGATAAGTTCCATAGTTGTACAGTACTGTGTAGAAAAGCAGCTCAAACAACTGGGGCAGTGTTAGAACTGAGACTCTCTTGGGGGGTGGGGATGAGAGATGGCCATAAAAATAAGTAAAAGAGGTAGTGCTAAGGACTAGTGGATGCCTTCCCCTACAAATTATTTTCATATATTTTATTTCTAATTCATCTAACAATGTTCATGTACATTTTGTCCCATCTGTTCCCTCCCCCCTTTATCAATCTAGTGTAAGCTCCTTAAAAGCAGGGATTTCTGCTTTTGTGCCTATCGCAGTGTCTGGCACACAGTAGGCACTTCGTAAATGCTTGTTCATTTATGGGTTGTTAAGCTGGCTTCCTCCCACCTCTGCCCCAAGATCTATTGCTGAATGAGAGATTCATTTAGCTCTACCCTCCCCGACCAGGGTGACCCCAGGGAGTTGACACAGTTCAGATTACACTTCTCCTTGATGATTGTGCCTGGAGCACCGGGTGCAGCGTACTCTGATTGCCTCTCACCACCCCAACTTTCCTCACTCCCACAGCAGGGAAATGACATCAATGTTTTTCTCTCTGATAGTTTTTCACGTCAGGCCACAGCCTCACATTTATTCTCTTTAGCACCCTAAGAGCCGCTTCTGGGACCCCCACCTGAGTGGAGGAAGGATGAGGGCTCAACACAGATCCGGGTTGACCAGGGCTTGGATGACAGATCTGATGAGATAGAGAACTACCAAGCTTTGCGGGCCTCTGCCTCCTGAGATTCTCCAGCATTTTCCCATCTGTCTTTCCTCCATGCTTTGCAGGCTCTCAGACTTGTCATGTGAACTATGTGACCTAAAGACCCCCAAAGGAGTCCTTAGTTTGTACAAATAGTTATGCATATGGAAGGGCCCTACTCCTACATCTTTGGTGTTTCCAGGCCTTTCCATCTGCCTTGCAATTAAACTTTCGTTTATATGTTGTCACCCCTCTAATTACAGTGTGAGCTCCTTGAGATAAGGGACTGTTGATAAACTTGTATTCCTAGCATATTGCTTAGCACATGGCAATTACTTCATAAAAATTTTTTCATTCATTCACTCATTCAAGAGTTCTAGGAATGGGTATTCTTTTTTAATTTTAATTTATTTTATATTTAATTTTTGGAATAAAGCAAGCATTTTTATAGCATAGTATAATAAAAAATATGATTGTACACGAAACTGTAAATCTATTATATACAACTTGCTATTTTTAAATCTATAATAAAGTTATCACGTAAATTTCTTTTATTTTTTCCATTTTTTTCTTCTCTCCTCCTCCACTCTAGAGATGGCTACCGTTAGACACAAATATGTGTGTATAGTATGCATATGTATGTGTATGTATATGTACAAATATATTATAAATGTATAAATCTACCTTTCCATACTTCTATTTTTCAGGTCTTTCTCTGAATGGAGATAGTGTCTTTCTTCCTATGTCCTTTGTAGTTAATTTGTATTTATAATAGTCAAAGTGACTTATGCACTCAAAGTTGTTCTTAAAACAATGTTGCTGTTACTGAATACAATGTTCTCTTGGCTCTGCCCATTTCACTTTTCATTATTTCTTGCCAGTCTATCCATGTTTTTCTAAGATCATCAAGTTCATTATTTCTCATAGCACAGTAGTATTCCATCACAATTGTCTACCACAACTTGTTCAGCCAGGGAATGGGTATTCTTACAAAAAGACGGAAACATTTGATTTTGAAGTCATGTTACCTCCTCTTTCTGTGTCCTTGTCTCTTCCTTTCTCTTCTCCCTCACCCTTTTCTGCCTTTCCTCTTCTTCCCTCCATCTCCTTCTTCTGCCTTTTTTCATTCTTATTTTCCATTTACCATCTCTATCCTTAATCTTTATGTCATCAATGACTGAACTTTTCTAAGCCATCATGACTCAATATCCTGCATAAGCAAATCTGCCCACAGTTATTTCCTAACCGTTGCTTCGGAGACTCATGTTTTTTCCTGAATTCCTTCCATTAGCAGGGCCTTTATTTCCAATTTTCTTGTTGAGTCTCTTCTCCAAGGATTAAGTCAAGATTTGCCTTCAGTTTTCATCCTTGCTCCTCTCTTTCCATCTAGATGCACTTAATAGCATGCTCTTGTGTGTGAATGGGGCAGCTTAGTGGTATAATGGATAGAGTGCCAGTCCTGGAGTCAGGAAGACTCATCTTTGAGAGTTCAGATCCCTGAGACACTTATTAGTTGTGTGATTGTAGGCAAGTCACTTAACCCTGTTTGTCTCAGTTTCCTCATCTGTAAAATGAGCTGGAGAAGGAAATGGCAAGTCACTCCAGTGCCTCTACCAAGAAAATCCCAAATGGGGTCACTAAAAGTCGGAAACTACTGAAATGACTGAACAACAACAGTGAGTTGTGTGTGAATTAATAGAATCACAGAATTGATGAGCTGGAAAGTAACTTAGAAGTCCAACCTCTTTCCAAAACATTAATTCCATACAAAATATCTCCAATGAAGGGTGATCTAGACTCTGCTTAAAGGCCACCAATGGTTTAAAATGTATTTCTGAAAAGAGAAATAGTGATTGAAAAACTGTGTTGAAAGAAAGAAAGGAGAGAGGAAGGAAGACAGGAAGGAAGGAAGGAAGGAAGGAAGGAAGGAAGGAAGGAAGGAAGGAAGGAAGGGAGGGAGGGAGGGAGGGAGGAAGGGAGGGAGGAGGGAAGATAAGAATAAGATAAGAAAGAAGAAAAGAAAAGGTCAATGAGACATCTTTTTTAGAAAACTTCACAGAAGAGAACAGGAGGGTCAGAAAGAAACACAGGGAAACAGGATAGCTTTGAAAACTACAGGTTGAATTACTACAGAATTGAAGTACAGGGAATCTCCAAAGTCTTACTGCAATTTTAAGCTTTAAGCTTTAGCTTAAAACTGCAGTACACCTAGAAAGAAAAAGCAAGCTATATACAATAAAGATCTATAGGTTTATATACAATCTTATCTGTTCAATATTGAAATGCCCATTTTATTTGGCATTTGTTAAATTCAGAATAAGAATTTTCTAAACACTTTAAGACCTTAAAGAAAGACTCCAGGTGTCCCACTGGGATTCCTGAACAAACCATACTCCCAACTCCATCCTAGTCCAAACTCAAAGCCCATGGGCAGCCACAAGGCAGGACTAGTTTCCCCAATGCTATTAGACCTGGGCACAATCAGGACCTAAGTCAGGTTCCCTTGGCAAGCCTGACCTGGTCCAGCCCCAGCCCTTGCCCTGCTCTCTGAGTTAAACTGGAATCAAAAACCCCGCAAGGGATGAGCACACCCAATGAGAGACATTGCTATATGTACCCTCATGTATTCTTCTCTTCGTGGTCACTTGAAATCTGTCACATCAAGCTGAAGAGATTCAAAGACAGTAGAGGCTCTTATAGATACTTATTGGTTTGAGATATTAGGCCAACAGAGAAGCAATAGTGTCCATCTGGCAAATACCAAGTACACCACATCCCTGTACCAACTTCCCCTACCCACCTACTCCATCCCTTCTGGGGCCACAGAGAACACTCTGCATAGAGAACATTCAGTGCACAGAGTCCTCTCATCACTCACCATCCATCCACCACAATGTAAAGTCAAGTTAATATACATTTATTAAGTGTAGTTATTAAGGGACTGCACTAATCTCTGGATATATTTTTAAAAAATGATAAAAGCCCTAATAGCAAAGAGGGTATTATAGGACAGACCTTGAGCTTTGGGGTCAAGCTCAGCACTGACTTAGTTCCATCACTTCTCTGGATTCTGTCCAAGACACAGGGTCACTGACCACTCTGTAGCAGACCAGTTCAGGTCTTTTTTTCCCCATTTTTTGTGAGTCAGCTTGGTGTAATAGTGGAAATGCTAGCTTTGGAGTCAGAGGCTTCAAACCACAAGTCTGCCAAACTGCCGTCTACTCCTGGGGCATGTCATACAAAACCTCTCCAAACCTCAGTTTCCTTACCTGTAAAATAAAGAAGTGAGACTTGGTGACTTCTAAGATCCTTTCCAGCTCTAAACCAATTACCTTCTCTCTCCTCATCCACCATGATGGGGGGTGGGGTTGGGGGGATTTTCTCTGAGCTTAGAGAGGAAGCAGAGAAAACAGTGACATCCCCAGAACTCAATTAACCCTGAGGTCATAAGTGCTAATGCTGGGTATATATTTACATTATATGTGTGTACTTAATATGCTATGCACATATGCTGCTAGCTGATTAGAATACATGTAGAGATGGAGGGGTCGGGGATGAATAGGGGAAGGGTTGATGTGTCTTGACATGAGGGTAAGAGGTGCCACAGAGCACACAGCAGTTTCTGGATTGCTCCTTTTGTACATAAATTAGACTGAGATTTGGGGCACTTGGTGCCCTATTCTGCTTTCCCCAGTCAAATGAGTTATCATGTCTATTACCCTGTCCATAAATCAACCTGGGAGAGGGAGAAGGAGGGAGAGGGGAGAAAAGGAGGAGGGAGAGAGGGAAGGAGGGAAAGAAGGAGACAGAGAGAGAGAAAATGAGAGAGAGAGAGAGAGAGAGAGAGAGAGAGAGAGAGAGAGAGAGAGGGAGAGAGAGAGAGAGAATGATGATAATTATAGTAACAGAATACATTTATATAATCCTTGACAATTATTATTAGAATTTTGCAGTGGAAAGAGTACTGGACCAGAAGTCAGGAGACTTGTACTATGTTAGGAACCCACTTAGCAAACATATGGCTATGGGCAAGTCATCCTTTCTCCTTCCACTACTTTATCTGCTTAAGGGGAACCATAACTCCAATATTATCTCCCTCCAGGGTTGTTAGAAAACAAGGCTTTGTGTAAATGTAAAGTGCTGTGACCAATTACATAATCCCTATGAATACAAAGGGCTCCCCTTTACCTGGTACACCCGAGTTTAACCTTGAGTGCTTCTCTCCTAACAGCTTTAGTCAGCATACAGAGCATGCTCTCGGTTTTTATCTTAGACTAGATCCTCCCAACCACTCTGGGAGGCAGCCTGGGTAAGTGTTGCTGGGCTACTGCTGCTGTCCCCATTATACAATGAGAACACTTTAACTTTTCCATTTTAAAAAAGTTGTTACATTCAAGGGGAAACATATCACGGGAAAAGATTGTTACTTGCCCCCATGTCACCAGGGTATATAGTAAATTGGAAGAGACAGAGCAAGACAAGTGCAGCTGTTGCTGGTGTGTACTCAGGGAGAGGTGAGAGGGAAAGACATGAAGAGACACAGAGAGACAAAAACAGAGAGAGCAAGAGAGGTAGGGTAGAGGGAGAAAGAGAGACAGACAGACAAAAGAGGGAGAGAGACAGGGAAGGGAAGGTAGAGAGAGAGATAAAAAGAGAGAACAAGAGGGGTGGAGTGGAGAGAGAAAGGGACAGAGACAGAGAGAGATAGGGAAGGGGGGGGAGAGAGAGAGTCAGAGCAAAGAGATAGAGATATGAAGATATAGAGACACCAAAGAAGGAAGAGAGACAGAGAAGGGAAAAGAGACAGAAGCAGAAAGCACAGGCAGAAGGAGTTTTTCTAGAAAATGGTTCAGGTGTACCACTCAACCAAGAAGGTCAATAGTGTTCATTTATGAGCTACAAGGAAACGTGTCCTTCACAATGGTCCCAAAACACCTGAACAAAAGGAGAAATGGGTTTGGTGCGTGACAGGCAATGAGAGATGGACTGGAAAAATGCATTAAACTCTCTAGGGTAAAGAGTCTGTTTAGTTTTAGAAACACAAAGCATCAGGCTCATGGGAATTTAATGGCAGAGTAAGAGGTAAAGGAAGTAAATGAAACAAAGAGCATGGGTGGCTCATTTACAGTTCCCCACAGGCCACCAATCCCTAATAGAGTATCTGCCCTAGAAATAGCCCAGATGTACTGAGCATGGGAACATGGAGGGTGAGTGCATTATTGAGTTGAAACAGACACATGAATCCTTCTTAGTGGCTCTTGAATGCCTCCAAGCATTAGAAGAAGAGGCTGGAATATGTAACGTAGCCAACAACCAATAACTTGGGCTATCGCTTGAGCACTTACTCCAATTTTTAGCCATCAACACCAGACCAGTGAGGGTGGGGTTGGAGGAGAGGCTGATGCTAGCGAAAGTGTGATCAGTGTGGGGCGCCTACCAAAACCTCCTGAATCCCCAATTGGAGGAACATTTTCCCCTCTTCTACCCAAGATCCTATCCAATATTTCCTTTATCAGGAAGGATTCTGCCAACCAGAATGCATCACAAAGACAAGAGAGTTCAGAGTAGGGAGGAACCAAAGAGGTTATCTTCTAAACCAGCCACTCTGGAAAAACAATCTCCTGTACAGCAATGGTGTCAAACTCAACTAGAAACAGGGGACACTAGACCACATATAAGGATCCCTGTGGACCACATATTGAGTTAGAAAAACACATATTAATATCTGTGTTTTATTGTATTTTTGTTTTGTTAATTCTTTTCCAATTACACTTTAATCTGGTTTGGGTTGGTGGCCTATGTGTATAACACTTTTGCTCTAAAGCATCCCTAGAAAGTGAGCACCCAAGGTTTGCTTGAGGTCCTCCAGGGAGAGCCTCTCTCCTTACTTTAAAAGTCTGTCTAACTCACTCCATCAGCTATGTGGACAGAGTGAACAATGGACAAAGATTGGGATGAAGTCCCCTAAACCTGGCTTAGCTGGAGACTCCAGAGTCATCCTTTGACCTTTATTTGAGACTGTAATTCCTGATCATTGAAATTAGCACCCAAAACCTCTTTCATAGTTCACAGAAGGCAACAGGTTGCTGTGGTAAGAGCCTAAGTGTTTGTTGAATGAGTAACAGAACAAATGGGCTGAAAATTAGGAAACCTAAACTCTAATCCTCTCTCTGTGACTAACGTTGATTTGGAGCAAGTCACTTAACCTTGTTGTTTCTTAGTTTCCTGGTCTGTAAAATAGAGGCTCCTCCTCACTAGAGGCATCCAAGTGAAGGTCAAATGACCATTTGTCAGTTGATGATGTAGACAGGGTTCAGGTTTCATGAAGGGATTGAAGGAAAACAGAGTATCCCTGCGAAGCAAATTTTTGTTGATCTAAAAAATGGATACATCTTTGTTATTATTGCTTTTTCATGTTTAAAAATAATCTCAATAATCATAAATTTCTATAATATTTAAAGGTTTGTAACATTTTCTTCATAACCACTTGGTGAGCTTGGTTATGCAATGATTACTGTAATCTCCATTTTAATGAGCAAACAGGGTCAGAGAGCTGAAGTCACAGGCACACAAATCAAAACTAGAATTCAAATTCATGTCTCCTGACTCCAAGCCCAAAGCTCCTTTCAGACTTCTCCCTGCTCTACCCTCAGTACCTGACATGTACTCCCTCCAAAAGTCCCTTACTTCCTTAAACTTCAAAACTTTCAAAAGTATCTTCCCCTTCTCCTTCTTCCTTTATTCTCCCATTCCCACCCTCACCCCCATCTTTATCCCTCTCCCCTGTGTCCAGTCCTAGCCTCTCAAACCACAGAGAGCCATTGTTCCAAGGCTCCAGAGGGGCAGGTGGATCTGCAGTACAGAATTTTGCTATTTTAACAGTCCTCAGCATTAGCTTGGATGAGGAAACACTGGATTAGATGGATGATCTTTCTGTTCTTTTATGATTCTCTGATTCATGCATACCTTGCCTACCACTGCATGGGTCTAGTGAAATGATACCCACAAACATGTGTTAATAAAGGATATGAAACATAATGTCTTCTCTTTCATAGGATTACTAAAGTCCTGCTTCCTGGTGGTAGGGGAAGGTCCTGGGTTCTCAAAGGAAGACTATGCCAGCAGAGGTAAGCTTTGGCATTGACCTAATATCAAGCTGGAGAGGCTTTGAGTACAATGGAAAGAGCACTGACTGAATCTAGGGTCAAAGGATTTGAGTTCAAACCCAAACTCTAATTTTTGTATGTGGACAGGTTACTTCATATCCCCAGGTCTCAGTCTCCTCATTTGTAGAAATAAAGAGGTTGGATTAGTTAGCCTACCCTTTCAGATCCACCTCTATGATCTTCTGACAATAACAGTCCCAAAGAGAGACTCTATGTTATGTTCTTATTGTATGTAAGTTTGGAAAGGTTCACCACATATGAGTCCATAAATAGTTTGGTCCCACTGCCATACAGACCTTCAAAAACGACTTCCTTGGTAGGACTGAATCAATGGAGGGAGTGCCCACAACGAGAAAAATCACAGATCCTCGAAGCACTGAAGAACTATAAAAATAAGCAAGACATTTTTCCAACTGCCAGAGAAGCCTGAGTCACCCAGTTTGGCAGTCGAGCAGCCTTGGTTCTGCTGCAAAAGTCTGCAGGGGGTGGAGACAAATGAGAGTATGGGAATTTCCACCCAACTTGAATGAATGAGCCCCAATCCCAGCGGCCTTCCCTGTCTCCCACCCCCGCTTTCCTTTTCCTTTGACCAAGCCATGACTGTTGGGAAAGGGAAGGGATTTGAGGTCTGGGAGCTTAAAATAGTGCAACAGCCAGCACAAACCTCCCAGATTGATACCCCCCAGGGCATTCTATTGCTCCATATGATTTAGTTTGTGCCCAAATACACAAACACTTACACTCTTAGACTGTGACCTCCGGGAAGAAAAGCAGTTAGGGGAGGGATGAAAAAAGTAACACATTCCTTCCAAAGAAAAAAATAGAAACCCAAGAAATTTCATGTTGTTTTTGTCTGTCCCCTAGGGTCTCATCAGGGATAGCTTACCCGGATAACTGGTCCTCTTATAATTTCATCCTCTTCCTGGAAGCTGCAGCAACCTGGTAATTTGGGACTAGAGAGACAAGTGCTGAGAGGACAATGTGACTCTCATAGAAAGATTGTCTGGGTCTCACAGACTCAAGTTCTCGGCTCTAAGTTGCTTATATAGTACTTGTCTCACTTTACAAATCTTTACAACAGCTCCCTTTCCTTCCATCAGTGATTCAATTCAAATATTTCTCAAGTTTAAAAGACACGAGTTTGAGTCCCATTCTGACACATCTTTGCTGTATTGGGAATGATGGGAATGTGGTGCAGTTGAAAACACACTTGAAAGCACTTTTGTTATTTTAAGTGCAGTCTTGAGCAAGTTAAATTTCTGGTGTCTCCATTGAGTTTCCTTATCTGTAAATTTAAGATGATGTCATATATAATCTCATTAGAGTCTCACAACAACCCTTCAAATGAGATAGGTCAAGAATGATTACAAATGAGAAAACTGAGACCCAGAAAGAAGTGGCTTACTCTCCCAAAGTTGTACAAGTGTTTTAAATAGGGAAATGATGCCATCACTTTCTAGAATTCTTTTCTTACTGGTTGTTGTTGAGTCATTTCAGTCCAACTTGTCATGATCCCTACTTGGGTTTCTTGGCAGAGATACTGGAGTGGTTTGCCACTTCCTTCTCCAGTTCATTTTACAGATGAGGAAACTGAGGCAAACAAGGCTGAGTGACTTGTCCAGGGTCACACAGCTAGTAAATGTCTGAGGTTGGATTTGAACTCCTGACTCCAGGGCCAGGGCTCTATCCACTGTGCCACCTAGCTGCCCCTTCTCTTAGCAGTAGTAATTGTTTACACCAAGGAAAATTGTCACTGAACCATTCACATGCCTATCTCAGTGCCATAATGATCATCCCAATTTCACAGGAGAGAGAACCTTGGGTTTCACAACTGGTAAATTGAAGAACTAAAATTCCAAGCCAGGTCTTATGGCTTCAGATCTTTCTACTACAACAGATTACTTTCTTCCCTAAAGATTTGACGCTCAAATATGAGAGTTTCCACATAGCACCTTGAAATCTTAATAAACTAGTATCATAAATTGCAAGATCCTGGAGGACAGGAATTGTATATTGATTAACTCTGTTATTTCAGACTTAACAGAACACCTGGCCCTTTTTTTTTCTTCACACAGATCTGGGATTTCATCAGTCTGGGGAACTTCTCCAGTGGAAACTCTCTCCACTGGTTAAGATCAGCAATTCAATTGAGACTTATACCCTTAGAGAGTTGCCTAGGATGCTACTAGGTTATTTGATTAGCCCATGGTCACATAGCTTATAAGAATCAATGGTGAGACTCAAACCCAGGTCTTCTGGTTGCAGAACAGTCCATCCATCCACAATGCCATGACACCTTACACTTAGCTGACACTTAATAAGTGTTTGTTGGATTTCATCACATTCTGAAAAATCAATGTGCTCTTTTGAAAAGCAAACTCACAAGGCATTTTAGAACTGATTTGAGTCTTAGCTCTGAAACTTAGTAGGTGTGCAACTTTGAGAAAGTCACTTAACCTCTCTGCCACAGTTTATTCATCTGTAAGATGAGAATAATAAACCATGTATTACTTATCCCCCATTAATGTTGGGAAGAAAGTGCTTGGTAAATCTCAGATGTTAAGCACATTTAAGCTATTACTATTCTTAAATAAAATCCTACCTGCATGTGTAATAAGTTAATTTGGGCAGAGGTAGACCTAGTGACAAGATCTCTGGTTCATTTATAGTCTTGGTACTACCGTTGCCCTTGAGAATGCCAAAAAAAATACCAGAAATGAAGTGGGGTGCTGGCACTCACCTGTAATCCCAGTTACCACGGAGGCTGACACTAGTAGATCTCTTGTACTCTGGAGTTCTGAGTTACAATGGATTATCCAGGGGTGGGGAACCTATGGCCTCAAGGCCACATGTGGCCTTCTAGGTCCTCGGATGCAGTCCTTTGACTAAGTCAAAGTTTTAAAGAACAAATCCCCTTATATTAAGGGGATTTGTTCTGTGAAGCTTTGGATTCAGTCAAAGGGCCATACTTGAGGACCTAAAGAATTACATGAGGCTTTGAGGTCTCAGGTTCCCCATTCCTGGATTCCAATCAATTGTTGGCCCTATTTGGCATTAACTTGCAATTCTCCAGAAGTAGGAGGTCACCAGTTTGCTTAAGGAGCATCTAACCAACCCCAGCTCAGAAATGAAATAGGCCAAAGCTCCTGTGCCTATCAAGAGTGGGTTGAAGCCAAGGAGTGGTCCCAACTCTTACAGACTGGGCAAGATAGGGAGATGTAATCTCAAATGCGCACACACACACACATACACACACACACACACACATACACAAAGGGAGTTGATGGACATTCAGAAGTGGACACAGATAAGGCAGGCATGTTGCTACTTCTATGATGGATTTAATGCATGCTTTTTTTTTAAAAAAAGCTGTACATTATAGAATTTTGTGTTTTCAAAAAAAAAATCTCTATGGAGAAATGTCCATATCTGGTTGTCTTTTTCAGATCTATTATGAATTTTAAAGCAATTTTTAAAAATTAAAAAGAAAGCACCAACAAATTTTAAGTAAAAAAAATTTTTTAAAGAATATCACTCAATTTTTCCAGGTTTCAGTTTCAATCTTTCATATAAGGAACATATATTTCATAAGAATCTCATAAGATCGTTAAGGTCCTTTCCTTCTCTAATACCTTCTGACTTATTACTTCAATGAGACTATGGCCTCTTGAGATCATGAGACAGTCTTAGGATTCAATTGATACACATCTATAAAAAAAGAACTATTTCACAGGAGAAGATGCTGCTACTGTCACTGGCAAGCATTCTTTTCCTGTACCAGATTCCTTTCTCTCTATAGTAATAGTTGTATGTTGCAGGGATGCTTGGCACTGCATCATTCACACTCTTCTCAGACTTTCCCAGGAGGAAAGCACAATGATTAGGAGAGTATAGGTAGCCGCTGCTGGAAATATAGTTGTGCTGGAAATAGCACAACTCACTTTATTGTCCTTCCCTGACCCTGAGCGCATGGCATTGAGAAATGGATCTGGAGATAGTAACAGAAAGTGAGGAGAAGAGGGAACACAGCAGCTCCAGAGTGGTGCCAAGTTAAGGGACAAGAGAAACAAGGACAGTGGCAGAACTGTACCTTACACAAGACGCCTGCCAAGTCCACTAATGCTGCTCCATGATAGATTGTTTAGTCATTTTCAGTCATGTCCAACTCTTCTTGACCCCACTTGGGTCAAGATACTAGTTTTCTTGGCAAAGATACTAGTTTGACATTTCCTTCTCTAGATCATTTTACATATGAGGAAACTGATGCAAACAAGTTAATGATTTACCTAGGGTCACATAGCTAATAAATGTCTGAGGCCAGATTTTAACTTAGATCTTCCTGACTTCAGGCCCAGCACTCTAACCACTCTGTCACCTAGCTGCCCTCCCTGATAGTTTGTACAGGATTCCACTTTCCAACTCCCACAACATGAGTGAATAAAGAAACTAACTCAGATTACTTCAGCTGTATCTGATAAGCAGCCCAAAGGAAAGTGAGTCAAATATCTTCAGGAATGCTGTTATTGCCCTCATGTACCTGTTCAACGGAGGGCTGAAACTGTATATTACCTAGAGTTCATAAGACCATTGGGTACTTTAAGTGTTTAGGAGAGGGACAAGCTTGGTAGCTATTTTACTTGTTTTTATCATGCATTACATTCTCTGGTTACTCAGTACTATATAATTTGCTCATTGGTTCTATTATAAGAGTAGAAAACTATATATATGTACCCCAAATCCCAAAGCCCATCATTATGGGACTCTTTCCTCACTGGTGGAAATCAATTTCAGGTGCCTGTGTGAGGGGTAGGGGCATTGTTGGCTCAAGAGAGAAAGACGGGAGATCTGGTCTCTTGAGTCTTTTGGGTTTTATCTTCTGGCTACCAGTATCAAGAGAGAAGATGCTCAGGAGTCTAACCTCTCTTCAAGTCCATAAATGAAGAAAAACTCTGAGAAGAAGCCAACATGTAGAACTTTGATCATGTCCCTATCCCCAGCTTCAGGGAATTTCCCTTTGGGTGGGATGTGGAACTTTCTGTTGGGCTGAGTTACCTTCTCCCAGTGGAAGAGCTCATTTATGCGGTGTATTATCTGGTGTGTATATATGTATATATGTGTACATATATGTACACTATATATATACATATATATGTATACTCCTATGTATCTTTTCTCTCATTTCTTTTTTGCTATTGACTTGGATAAATGGATTTCTTTGCTATTTGCTATGTATTTTCATTTTAGAATTGACATTTGGTGGGAAGGGAGTCATACCTTGGATATAAAACTTGAGATCTTCTTTTCCCCATTTTAGAAATAGTGATCAGGAGTTTAGCCTGAACCTTGAAATTACATCCCCTAGACTAATAATATTTCATGGAGCAGAATGATTTAATTCTCAACTCTCTGAAGAGGGCAATGTGTTAGCCAGCCTCTAGCTCCAACTTCCAGCCTCTTCTTCTGGCAGGAATTAAAGTCTCTCTTGGAAAAGGATGGAGAAAAGAGATGTCTATTCTTGCCTCCCTATGAGCCACACACAACAGCCCCTTGCTCCATATACAGTATTCTAGTAAGTGTGTCTGCTTCCACAGGGAAACAACACCATTATGTTGAAGTTATGTGACTAGCACTCATTTAAATACAGTGTGTTCAGAAGGAGATAGGGTTAGCCAGTGGGTAGGGACTTGGGTCTAAATTCTGGTTGAGTTTATCGACAAATCCACATACCTATAGACAAGATGGTGCAACTTTGTAGTAGAAGAGAGAATCCCAGGCACACTGGTAACCATAGATAGCATAGCACTTACTCAGCACTGCCCAACTGAACTCATGTTTCTCAACATGCCCCAATAGGGCGTGCACAAACTATTCAAGAAACACAGTACTTCCTTAAAGCGTGGTTATTAGTGCCACCTCATCATTAGCTATCTATCAGTGCATTTCACTTAGTGATAGATAGTGCTTTTGTTAGAGGTATGAATTAAACATATAAGACTAGCCAATGGGCGACATTTGACAGCACTGCTAAAAAATATGCCCATATATTTACGATAATTTGACCATGCATTGCCAAAAATTTAGCCCCTCACTGCCTCGGAATCCCAGAAGTTCATTCTGCTTTTCATTCATGTACATGATGGCACTGAGGCACAGGGCAAAGAACACTGAGCCAAGGGCTCAAGGGTACTAGTCTTGGTCCTGCTTCCTGAGACATAACTTTGAACAAATATCACTTTGTACCACCAGAAACCTTGATTTCTGCTTCTACAGAATGAGGGGATTGGACTAGATGATCACTAAGCTTTCATTTTCTAACTCCAGTAGTCCGTGATTCCTACTTCAGTTCCTGTACATAGCATCTTTAGTAAATCATGGTGCTGTCCTGAGCCTCAATTTTCTAATCTGCAAAATGGGGATCATTATCTGTGCCCTGATTACCGTACAGTATTGTTGTGAGAAACAAATGAGCTAAGGTATGCCATAGCACTTTGTAACCATAAAGTATTCTGCAAATGTCATTATCATCATCGTTATTATTAGTTGTTAGATTGTGAGCTCCTTGAGGATGAGGACTGTCTTTTGTCTCTTTTAGTATTTCTAGCGCTAAGCACATAGTTGGTACTTAAATGTTTATGGATATTGATTGAGGTGGATATTATCTTCCCTTTGTCCATCTTCTGTGCCTGAATGCAAATAACTCATGAGATCCTGGCTGTCCACCTCCTCCTTTCCCTTTCACATTAAGTTCCATGAGACCTTCAGAGTTTAAGGAGTGGAACATTTTGCCGTCTTTCCAGAGACTCGTATCTTTGATTGCTCATGCGTAACTATTGCTATGGAGACTGATGGGAACGGCTGTCGGTAGTCTGCCATCTAAGCGACTCTGGAAGAGGAGCCACAGATTACAAGCAGAGCCAGAACAGACCTGAGAAATCATCTAGTCCAATCCCCTCATTTAGCAAATGAGGAAACTATGCCCCAGTTAGCAGAAGGGACTTGCCTAGGGTCACACCACTAGTTAGTGCCAAGACTGAGAATAGAACCCAACTGGATTTCACTTCAGTGATCTTCCCACTTACCATAATAGGTTTTTTGTTGTTCAGTCTTTTTTTGCAATCATTCCAGTTATTTGTGACCCTATTTGGGGTTTTCTTGGCAGATATGCTGGGGTGGTTTGCCATTTCCTCCTCCAGTTCCTCATTGAAGAAACTGAGGCAAACAGGGTTCAGGGACTTGCCCGGGGTCACAAGTGCCTGAGGCCAGATTTGAACTCACAAAAATGAGTCTTTTTGACTCTGGGCCCAGGATTTTGTTCACTGAACCATTTTATCAGCTTTAAAATATAAACCTGATTCCTTCTCCTCAGCTTATCAGACCTTGACTTTGTCTGGGCTATATCCCTGATCCTCAGTGGTTATGACTGCTGGATGGAAGTTCCCCTGAAAAATTAAAAAAAGCAAAACTCCACTTATGTTTGTCTCATCACGTGGAGACTGCAAGTTGCTTTGAAAATCTGGTAGTGAGAACAGATCATAGTGGGAAAGATCACTCATCTCTCAGCTCAGTGTCCTGAGAAGACAATTTACTTGATTGGCAGGGCCATGAGGAGCCAGAGATAAGCTCCAGTTTTCTGTCTCAAGTAGGTTGGAAAAGCTACTAGTCAGAAGGATTACGAACACTAATGCAGAAATGAGGAAGTGACAGGAACCTATTCTGAAACTTAAAATTTTTGTCTTGCAAATTCTTTTTTTTTTTTTAAGGACTCAAAGTAATAACAGAATACCTTATATTTGGATAAAATCGTAGCATGATAGGATCATGGATTTAGCATTAGAAGAGGTCAAGTTCAACCTCCTCATTTTATATATGGGGAAACTGAGGCTCAGAGAAGTTGAGTGACTCACCTAGGGTAAAAGAGCTAGTGAGTATCTGAGGCAGAATTGAAACTCGGGCCTTCCTGACTCCAAGTCCAACACTCTATGCACTACTTTCCAAAGCATTTTCACGTTGAGTTACTGCCTTTCATCCTTACAACAAACCCCGTGAAGGAGGTACTTAGAGCTATACCCAGGCATTCTGGCACCCAAGACAAATTTAGCTGTGGTTGTGGTTGTGGGGATGGGGTGAGAATAATGAATAGTAATCTATCTGTATCAAGTACAATCAAGCCAGGAGAAGTAGGGTCTATCCCACAGCGAGTCTGTCTGGAGTCCCTATAACATGTCTTATTTCTAACTTCTCTGTACCCCAACCTCTAAGAGGAAGAAGGAACATACAATGAGATAGTACTGGGGCAGAGGACTGTTGGTGGGGAGCAACAAGGTGAAAAGGAGGACACAGGAATGGAAGGTGCCATCATGATACTTTTCTAGGGTTGGTTCCTCAACACCCATTTACAGAGATGGATGCACCAAGTGCTGAAATCACCTTAAGGATATAAGGTACAGAGATGGCCAACATAAGTCTGCTGTACCAAGGCAGATAGCCCCACCCTTCAGGGGTCAGCTACCCTGCATGCCATGGAACAAAGCCCCAGTGACCCCGACCTAGTGACGTCATTGAAATATTGCTAACCCTGTTTTGTAGATGAGGAAACCATGATCCCAAGGAAATGAAATGATTGGCCCAAATATTAAAGGCTCAGTTCCTTAACTCCCTCCCCAGTATTTTTCCTACTGCTCAGAACTTCACCCTTTGTTTCTCATAAAAGACCTAACAGCTTATAGGGATACTATCCTCTATACATATTATATTTTTTGAACTTCACAAATATTGTATTCCACCTTCCTTCCACGAGGTTAGAAGTAACAGAAGCTAACATTTCTTTCGCACCTTGATATTTACAAAGCCCTCTCCTCACAGCTATCCTATGTGGGAGGGAAGGTAGGACAGGTGGAATCTCTTCTTTTTTTTACAAGATGAGGACATTGAGGTTCTGAGAGTGTCAGAGCTGGGATTCAGACCCAGGACTTCTGGCTCCAAGTCCATTGTTCTTTCAATTGTTCAAGTTTCAACTTGAGATTAAAAACAGTATATGAGGGGTAGATCACTACCTCTCTAACCAGATTGGATTGTGAGTTTCTTCTGTCCCCACTTAGACCTTAGACCCATAGGTAGAGCCTTAGACCCGTAGGAAGACCCAGAGGAAGGGCTATCTCTAAGCTCCAAGGGCAAGACGTCTGATGTCCAGAGGAATGTACCTCATCCAATGACTGTGCTCTTAGAAGGTTCTGTGCAAAGTTAATTTCGGCAGATTGATGCCTGTTTTAAATAAAGGAAGGGAGCTGTTATTTAAAGGAACCCTGCAGGGGAATCTTTTTGTTAAGGGAATAACCTCCTGCAATGTGAATCACCATTAATTTATCTCTTAGGTGAGTTCCAATATTTGTAGATACTGTTCCTTAAAGTGGGACAGGCCTACATATACTTACAGGCAGAAGTATTCTGATGAGAAGTGGAAAGAGTGGGACAGGAAAGGAGGGAATCAAGATAAGGTGGGGAAAGGAGCTTATTTTATCAAATACCAAAAGAATATTTAAATATTCATATATATGTATGTATTTATGTATACCAAAGGCCTAAACCTCATAAAGGGGTACAACACCCCCTCTTAGGCACCAATGTCCAAAGCCCATAATCATGGGCTCTAACTATGGGATAGCACACTTCTGACTTTAAATAGGCCAGGTAGATATTTGCTGCCTGGTAGGACTTGAGGGAACCAGAAAGACTCATGCCTAGTGAGCCAATGCTTAAAATCCATCCCTTCTGTCCAAGTCTTAG
The DNA here is from genome assembly GCF_028372415.1 of Notamacropus eugenii. Taxonomy (NCBI): domain Eukaryota; kingdom Metazoa; phylum Chordata; class Mammalia; order Diprotodontia; family Macropodidae; genus Notamacropus; species Notamacropus eugenii. The sequence continues at coordinate 462,648,768 of NC_092873.1, read as the reverse complement.
CTCTCTGTTAAAAGTATAAATGCCCCTAAAGGGGGTAACTCTGTACCTATTCTAAAACTGGGCCCCAGCCCAGTCTGACCACTGGATACTCCCTGTCATGAACACTAACATCTCACCAGACCGAATTACCTTGGCAGTTCCCCCCTCCATCTTTGTTTCTAACATTCCCTCTGCCTATCCTGACCTTCCTCCCAACCTTGTTGGTCCCATTCTTTCCTATATTTGAAGGCCTAGTTCAAATACCACCTTCTACATGAGGTCTTACCTGACTCCTCATCCCCATCCCTATGTCCTGCCAGGCAGAGGTGATCTTCTCCAATTCCAGCAACGCTTTGTATGTCTCATTGCATTCAGCAGTCAACCCTATATCATAGTTACTTATGTTCACATCTCTCTCCCCTTATAGCTAAGCAGCTAGGTAGCATAATAGAGCATTGAGCTCAGAGTCAAAAAGACCTGGGTTCAAATTTGGTCTCAGACACTTGCTAGCTGAATGACCCTGGGCAAGTCACTTAAGCTCTGTCTGCCTCAGTTTCCTCAACTGTAAAATGAAAATCATAAAAAGCACCTACCTGTTGAGAGGATCAAGCAAGATAATATTGATAAAGTGTTCAGCATAGTGCCTGGCACAAAGTGAATGCTTAATAAACATTTATCCCTTCAGATGCACACCTCTACTAGCCTGAGGAGAAACATCACACAACAGCTATCCAACAATCCAATCCAACAAGCATTTATTAAGCAGATGGAGTTTACATGGCATCAGGGAGACGTAGGCTCAGCTCCCACTATTGACACTTACTGAGCCTCATTTAAAAATGAGGATGATAGTGCCTACCTGGCAGGGTTGTTGTGAGGTTCAAGTTAGATAATATTTATAAGATATTTTGCAAATCTTAAAACTATTATGGAAATGTCAGCTGTTCTTAGACTATAAGTATCCCCTCCACGGGGAGGAATTGTGTTCTTCATTTTAATCTTTACAAGGCTTTGTCCCTAGTTGGAACCCAATAAATATCTGCTGAGTTAAATTAAACACTTAGTCATTTATACTTGAGTATGAATAAAGGAGGGATGGGTAAGGCAGTGGGAAATAGATGAAAACATGGAGATTAGAGGCAAACAAAACAAGCGTCACCTAGATGGCAAGTGCATTTCTTGGTTCTGGTAATAGTCTGAAAGACTTCTAAATACCTCTGTGTGTGTGTGTGTGTGTGTGTGTGTGTGTATGTGTGTGTGTTCATCCTTCGTTGCTGAAGAAGACCATGCCCTCAGAGAAATGATGACATGACTTGCACTTGACTTTGTTTTGAGTGAGGCAGGGCTGTGCAGGTCACCAGCCTCACTTCTCCTCCAGAGCCATCTGAATCCAGTGGCCAGATATTCATCAAGATGACTAGAGATGACCCAGGATGAGGCAGTTGGGGTTAAGTGACTTGCCCAAGGTCACACAGCTAGTGTGAGTGTCAAGTGTCTGAGGTGAGATTTGAACTCAGGTCCTCCTGACTCCTACACTGGTGCTCTATTCACAGCACCACCTAGCTGCCCCTAAATAAATACCTGTAGTGTCAACTTTACAGAGCAGTTCTGATGATTCAATTAAATCACCTATATGAAGGCTCTCTTTGTAAACTGAAAATCCTATACAAATTCGAAGCATTATTATAATCTGACACCTTCACCAAGAAAAAGCAAGTTTTCATCAAGGCTTCTTGTATGACTCTGGAAAAGTCCTTTAACTTCTCTGGTCTTAGTTTCCCATTTTTTAAACTAAGAGGGTTGGACCAGGAGTGGGGGAACCTGTGGCCCTCTGGGTCCTCAAGCGCAGCCCTTTGACTGAATGCAAATGTGAAGGACAGCACTTGAGGACCTAGAGGGCCACAGGTTGCCCACCCCAGAATTAGGCGACCACTGGAAATGGAAGGAATTTCAGAGATCATTTAATCCAATAGTGCCAGACTCAAATAGAAATAAGTCACTTAACCATACATAAAGAAGGTGATGTATTGATTTGGAAAACCATTATTAATTAGAAAGTACAATATTGATTTTTTTTAAAAATATTATCTTTGTTGTATAGTCCTTTTATTTATTTTGCTAAACATCTCCTAATTACATTTTAATGGTTCTGGCTGTGTGTTTGACCCCTCTAATCTCATTTTATAGATAAGAACCTAAAGCCCAGGAAGATAAAAGAACTAACCTAAGGTCACACACATAGCAGGTTGCAGAGCCAGGGAAGACCACCAAGGTCCCTTTCAATTTGAAATCTAGAATCCTATGTTCATAGGACTTCTTTTCCTCTTTGAGGCAGCCCTAAATGTTTATTTTAACTCAGTTTTCCAGGCATTAAAATGTTATGGCATACAGAGGGAGAAGTATGTCATGGGATCTGTGCCAGACCTGTAAAACCACTACCCCAGTGAGTCCTTCTTTGGTCTTCCCCAAGTTCTGGGTCCCAGAATCCAGGAAATTCTATAGCTTTTAATGCCTCTACCCCCACCCTTCCCCCATCCTGTCTCCTTAGCTTTTGTTCTAACCACAGACTATTAGGATATCCTAGCTGAGTTGGGCCTTCAGGACACCTACAGGAACAGTCCTGGGAAAGAGCCAGAAGGAAAAGAAGTCATTCCATTAACAGTTTACAAGAAAAAACAAGTCTGCCAGTTCCAAGCCTGGAAGAACAAAGACTGTTGGCTCCTAAACCTCAACAATATGTGTTGAAACTCTCTCCGTATCTTTGAGGGATCAACCTCATTTCCAACCCTCTGTTCTCTCTTTCTCTCTCGCCCCCACTTTTTCTCAGGGTAACTCAAGATTCTGGGGCCAGTGAGGTGACACAGTGGATTGAGTACCCAGTCTGGAGTCAGGAAGGCCTGAGTTCAAATCTGGCCTCACACACTTACTAGCTATGTCACTTAACCCTGTTTACCTCAGTTTCCTCATCTATAAAAATGAGGTGAAGAAGGAAATGCAAACCATTCCAGTATCATTGCCAAGAAAACCCCAAATGGGGCCACGAAGAGTCAGACCCAGTTGAAACCACTGAACAATAGCTCAAGATTCCCTTTGCAGATATAAGTCAAGAGGGATTTTCAAAAGGCTTCACCAGCGATTAAGGAAATGGGTAAAGCCAACAACTTAAAAGAAATAGAATAAAACATCTTACAGAAAATTGGAGGAATGCCAAACCAAGGTTCCTATCCCAGAAGCTCCTGATCTGGCCATGCAGGACTGACACCTGCTTAAAGGGGCAACTCTAGTGTGTTGTTATTGCTGTTCATTGTTTTTCAGTTGTGTCTGGCTCTCCGTGAGGCCATTTTGGTATTTTCTTGACAAAGATACAGAAGTGGTTTGCCATTTACTTCTCCACCTCGTTTTCCAGAGGAGGAAACTTAAGTCACTTGTCAAGAGTCACAAAGTTAGTAAGTATCTGAGGTGGGATTTGAACTCAGGAAGATGAATCTTCCTGACTCCGGGTTGGGCACTCTGTGCACCGTGGCACCGCCTAGCTGCCCCCAAATATATTGTGGAAGGATACTATCTGGAGTCAGTGAGCCTGGGTTCAAATTCCAGTTCTGCTACTTGCTAGCTGAGGACACTCTCCCAGTTGCTACTGTCTCCCCCTAAACATGCACACGCACACACACACACACACACACACATGCACACGCACACACACACACACACCCTAATGTTTATTACGTGTGTGCTTATATATGTACACCTTTTCTCCTGATAGAACATAAGGTCCTTGAAGGCAGGAATTATTTCATTTTTATCTTTGTACTTCCAGCTCCTAACACAGGACCTGGTCCTTAGAAAGCCCGTCATCAATCATCAATGAACTAGCTTATACATTCATTGATTGGTACAGTGCTTAACATAGCACACAAACAAAAAGCGACACCAGTCTCTGGTCTTTAGGAACTCATATTCTAAAGAGGGGAGACCTGAGTATGCATATAGGGGCCTACAATATACAAAATCCATACAAATTTACCTTAAATGGAAAGCCAAGGGAGGAAAAAGGAAAGTAAATGCTTGTTGATTATTTGATTGATTCAGAGAGAAAGTAACCTTCGGCCCACCTCAAGGAACCTGTTTCCTCATCTGTCAAATTGAGGAGATTGGATTAGATGGTCTCTAAGAGTTTTCTATACATGTGCCTGTACTCTAACCATCCTCATCTCTCCCAACCCCAAACTTGGACAGAAGTTCTGGGTGCTCAGCTTTGAACTGTGCTTCAAGTCCAAATCTCCAGCTCTGAGAGGTGAGTTTTCATCTTATCTTCCTGGAAATCAGGTTTCCATGATACTTTCTGACCTCTCACTCCTACTTAGCTCCTTAATGGAAGGGATTGTCCTTTTTCTTTGTACCCCAGGGTTTAACAATGTCTGGTGCTTAAGAAAAACTTAATAAATGTTTAATCTATCTCTGTATCTATGTGTCCATCTTTCTATCTATCTATCTATCTATCTATCTATCTATCTATCTATCTATCTATCTATCTATCTATCTATCATCCCTTCCAGCTCAAACCTACGACCTTATGTTCTCTAACGAAACTTGAGTCTGTTCTCATTCAAAACCACTAGCTTAAAAATAAATCTGCATAATGCCACCATCTTGGTTCCTGGCCAATGCCAGCATACTCTGGTCCAAGAGCTCCAGACACCTCCAATTCCCCCTCATCTTCCTGGAAGGCCTCACCCTACTGATCACAGTTCCTTCCACCTGGCTCAAGAACCAGTCCTTCCAGCCACTGAAATATCTTCATGATAGCAGTACTTTTCCCTGATTAGGCTACATTAGCATAGCTCCACAAGTAATTAGCATGTCACCACACACCTCCCCTCACACTGGGAAAAGAATTAATAGATTTTTCAATACAGGAGGCATTGACAATCTACACATACACTCTCAGAACAACAAGGAACATGCATTTCCCATCACCAGACACAAGAGAAAAGAGAGAGGGAAAGAACACTGAGAAATTTTGCCTCTTCTACAATTGTGTCTGGGTTGGCCCCTAGCCTGGGAATCTATGCCAATGGAGACTCCTTGTTCTGATTGTCTCCTGGCAAGCTGTTTTCCCTGTCCTGAACTGCTCTTCTGCAGGAAGGTGATAAGTGTTTCTCAGATTCAGGAGCACTCTCTTCTCCTACTCCCCACCCTACCCCCCATCCGTAAAATTACAGAAATCCTGAGATTCAGAAGATCTCAGTCCTCATCCCACCCCCTCCTGGGCCTCTCTTGTCAAGTCAACCCCTCTTTCTGCCCTGGAGCAGCCTTCCTGCCTCCCTCCCACTGACTAGGTGTAAGGCCACCCACAGAGTTCATTAATCATCTTCTACTCCGATGCCAGGCTGCAGGCACATGCAACAGGGAGGAAAAATAGGACAAGCCGACTGCTGCCCCGGGAAGTCAGTGACAGGGCAGATGGTTATTGAAATTAAAATTAGAATGACCAGGCAGATAGGCTGTTAGCAAGCCAGCTGTTCACCTGATTCATACTCCTCCTGCATTATAGGATGCATGCATCTGTTTATATGTAACTAATTGCAGTTCATAAAACCCCATCTGAACGTGCCTCTGAGGTTCACATCATGGCCCCATGGCCCTTGGGACTTTTGACAGGGCCACAGACTACACTCTACCCTGCATTAGGGCTGGATAGCTGAGTATAAGACCTGAGTGTCAAAGCTAGAGGGGGAATCTTGAGGCCAACCCCCTTATTTGACAAATGAGAAAACTGAGGTGCAGAGAAATAAAATGAATTATCCAAAGTAATAAAGGTAGCAGATGGCAAAGCCAGGATTCAAACCCAGGTCTTAGGAGGTAGAATTAGAGAATGTAGCTAGATCAGTCCCAAATCATTTCCATTAATGGAAAGAAAACAAAAACAGCCACCTGAAAGCAGAACTCTGGAGATTAGCCCAATATTATCTCTAGTCAATCAATCAACAGCAACTGACATTTATAGAGCACTTAAGGTTTGCCAGGCATTTTGCACTGATTCTCTCATTTGAGGCTCAGGATAACCCTGTGATGCAAGAGCTCCAGGCTTCAATATCCCAGTTTTACTCTCTGGATAGGGAAAGGAGAAGAGATCAGCTAGGGCAGAAGCATTCAACATGTCACCGGCAGCACCCCCAGAGCTACTCAAACCAGGTTCAAAAGTCATGGAGAAATATTTAACAAATAAAATATAGATAATGGGAATTAGTGGTTTTCTAAATCAAGATTAGGTCCACAAAGACCCTTATTTACCTGTTTCTATTTTATTTTGACACCTTTGATCTAGGGGACAGAAACACAAAAATGATTGATAAAAATTTGTTGTTTTTTAAATTTCCATTTTAAAGAAAAGGAAATAGACTCAGAGTGGTTAAGTGATGTATCTAAAATCGACTAGCTTGTAAATGTTTGGGGCAAGACTTGAACAAAGATCTTCCTGAACCTGTGCCTGGCAATCTATCCACCATCTATGATTTATGGAGCATCCACTTACTAAAGTGAGAGATATTGTACTAAATGTGAGGGAGGCTGCAAAGATGAATGAGATCCTGTCCCTGCCTTCTAAATTCTTGTAATCTAGTTGGGGAAATAAGACCTAATTTTTCCTTTGATATATTGATAAAACTGTGACATCACTAATTGTGGCTATTTCTTCCACTGGTATAAATTATAAATCCTTTCCAACTTCCTATCTAGTGTGATTCCCACTTACATCTTTCCATAAATCTTCTATGGATGATACATGCAAAAAACTAGCAGGAAATTCTCCATCTCCTTCTATATTGAATATATCAATGTTGTACTGCAGCTGTTCAGCTCTTTGCTCCCATTCTTCCCACAAGACCTGATCTCATTCTTTCCCAGGCATCCGAGTCCTGGGTGACATCATTTATAGCACTTCTTGCTTACAAAGTCATCACCAGTAATATTACAAGGCAATTGGCATTTGTCCAGGGCTCCATGGCATGACTAACCTGCATTTTTTTCCTAATTTCCCAGTGATGGGGAGAAAAGAGAAATAAATTGCCCCACAGAGGCAGCTAGGTGGTGCACGATGGACCTGGAATCCAGAAGACTTGAATTCAAATCTAATCTCTGACATTTACTATGTGACCCTGGGTAAGTCACTTAAACCTGGGTCTGCCTCAGTTACCTTAGTTTTAATATAGGGATAATACTAGCACCATCCTCCCAGGGCTGTTATGAGAATCGGATGAAATAATCTTTGTAAAGCACCTAGTACATAGTTGGCACTTAATAAATGCTGTTTCCTTCCTTCCATCCATCCCCACTCCTACCTCAAGCCCCAGAAATTCTCCCTAGTAGTTTAACATAATGGGAATTTGCTAAATGAGATGTTCTGATCTTGAGAACAAAGAGATCTTGCCAGGCTAAGTAAGTCAAAGTCTATGAGGGGAACGAAATTGACATACTTATTTCAGGGCATAGAGAGACAGGATAAGCTGATGCTTGGTTCCTGAAGAGTACCCACTAAGCAGGACCTTGGACTTGGACAGCCATGCAGACTGTAAGAGCAGTCACACGAGAGATGCCTGTCCCAACTTGACTCTCTCAGGCTGGGTCCTCCACAAAGCACACCTTGCTTTGTAAATGGGCTGGGACAGGTGGCACGCTGACTGAACACACCATTACATCCAATTAGTCCCGGCCAAAGAGCGAACCAATTATGTAACAGTCCCTAGCTCCATCCACCTCTGCCAAAGCTGGGCTTTAGCCTCGCCTGACTGAGCAGCTGGCCTACAGCTGCTCCCTTGACAGAGAAAGATTGTTTCAGAGACATCAGGAGCAGGTCCAGCTGCAGCCCCTTCTGTGTGAGAATGTTTCCTTGTGCGACGCAAGGCTCTTGCCAGAACTCCAGCTTAATGGCTATTTGCCTGTGACCAAGTGGAAAAAGTATCCCACGGTGCCCAGATTCCTCTCCCAGGCTTCCCCTCTCTTCCATCTCTCTTCTACAAACAGAAAACTTCCATTGTCTGGGGCTGCTGCTGCTCTGAAATCCAGATAGTCAAAAAGTGACAACTCTGCACACCCTTTGACCCAGCAATAGCAAACACTGTTAGACCTATACCTCAGAAGAGATCAGAGAAAGAGAAAAACGACCTGTATGTACAAAAATGTTGATAACAGCTCTTTTTGTGATAGCAAAGAACTGAAAACTGAGAGGACAGGTGCCCATCAGTGGAGAATGACTGAACAAATTAAAGTATATGAATATAATGGGACTCTATGAAACTGTGAGAACAATGAAGGGGACAATAGGGATGATTTCAGAGAAGCCCAGGAATACTTCCATGAACTGATGGAGAGTGAAGTAACTAGAACCAGGAGGACAAGTGATAATATAACAACAGTATTTTAAATACGAACAACCTGAAAAGACTTTAGAATTCAGATCATGGCAAAAAACTATTTATAATTCCATAGGTCTGATGATGAAGAATGCTACTCACCTCTGGGTAGAAAGGTAATGGCTAAAATATTCAGAATAAGATACATTTGGGAAATGTGGCTGATGCAGGAATTTATTTTGCTTGACTGTATATTTCTTATGAGAGTTTTATTTTTTTTTTTACAAGAGGATGAGTACAAGAGAAAATAAGTACTTGTTACTTGAGAAAAAATTAATTTTTTTAACTAAAAAGTGAAGGAGACCCAGGATGGTAAGTATCTGAAGACCACGTCATATAATAATTAATTGAGGGAATTCCACATGTTTAGCCTGAAGAAGGAAAGACCTACAAGAGCCATGAGATCTATCTTCAGGTACTTAAAGGTCATGGGATATAGCTTGTTCTGCTTGGTCCCAGATCCCCAAAGAAGAAACAATACTTAGAACTTTGGGAAAGGCAGACTTGGGTTTGATACAAGGGAAATTTTATTAACAGTTAATGCTATATATTTGTTTTAAAAGAAAGTTTTGTTTTTATTTTTTTCTTCAAAGGGAGAGAGATGGAAAGAAGATAAAATAATACTTTTAAACTGAAATAAAATGCAACTTAATTTAAAAAATATTAATGCATAAAAATGGAATGGACTTCCTTGGGAGATGAATGCTGACTGGATGGATAGTCACTTGTTGGGGGTGTCAGTAGAAGGGATTCTCGGTCAGGAACTGGGCAAACCAGATGACCTCTGACAACTGCCCCAGTTCTCTGATTTTGTGATTGTCTGAAAGGCCATTTGCCTCTTAGGCTCTGCTGTCCATTCTCCTAGGGGGCTCATGAGAGCCCTCTCTCATGGCAGGGACTGGATGATCTCTTGAAGACGCTGTGCTTTTCTTCCCAAATAAGATTACCAGGGACTTCCATAACAAAAGCAGCAATGACCATGATGACGAAGAGGAGGAGGAGGAAGAGAAGGATAGTGTAAAGGAGAAAGAGAAGAGATAAAAGAGGAAAGAAGAATCCCCTCTTCCCAAAAGCCTCATGACGGCAGGGACAATACAGATAGAGATAAGGAGTGATATCTACATTTAGCATCTCTCATCTCTCCCAGCACCTAGCACAACAGGGGCTTTTCTCATGTTTGCTGGACTAAATTGATTGAGAAACTATCCTGAAAGATTCTTTTCCCCAGCCCTTGACCCCTCCCTCCTCATTTCCCCAGAAATTCTACCAAATTTGAGACCAATTATGGTGTCTTTAAATAGTCCTTCCTTTTTACCAGGACTGATCAGATAAAGCACTTAGTAGAAAACCTTGCACACTTCATTTTTGAAAGCATAGGATTAAAACCATTACATTCTAATATGGAGGCATGCCCAAAGTAGCCTTTTCTCAGTGACTGATGACTATTCCTGAATGTATCAGAGATAGAAAAAAAAAAATAAACCAGACCAGGTGCCTCAACCTGTCCATCTTCCTTCAAAATGCTTCCTCCGGGTTTGGTAGCTCTCCAAACCCAGAATCTGTGCAGCAGTCCAGGGGCGTGAGTGGCACAGAGTCCCCTATATAGATTGAATTCTCAAATATCCTTTCTATTTCCTGCTTTGTCACCACTCCATGAATCACCTTCCTCAATGAAATTCTTGGAGATCTTTTAGATAAAGGCTTCTTATTTGAAAACTACTGATCAGTTGGTTTCAGGACATGGAAAGGGATTAGGGTTCCAGATTGTTGGGCTTCTGTGGGGTGGTGAGCTAATTTGTTTGCATTTTGACTGTCAGGCTAAAAATCTGTATCAGAAGTAAGCAATTTATATAAAGCCAGATCATGGGGCACCAAAAAAGCAGAGCTAATCCTCAAGCTTGGTGGCAGGCAGATTTATCTCTAGTTACCTAATCCCTTTCAGGAATAAAAGACTCCCTTGCTCTTTCCATAGCTTGGAGAAGTAATCTTTTTTGCAAGCAATGCTTTGTACACTACCTTTTTACACATTGGTTATTCAATAAATGTTTGCAGCTAGATGGGACAGTGGATAGAGTTCCAGGCCTGGGCACAGGAAGGCTCATCTTCCTGAGTTCAAATCCAACCTCAGACACTTACTAGCTGTGTGACCCTGGGCAAGTCACTTAACCCTGTTTACCTCAGTTTCCTCATCTGTAAAATGAACTGGAGAAGAAAATAGCAAATCACTCCAATATCTTTGCCAAGAAAATCCCAAATGGGGTCATGGAGAGTCAGACAAGATGGAAATGACTAAACAACAGCAAAAAAAATTCTTGTTTGAATGAACAAATGAATGTAAGAATGGCCTTCCTTTAACATGTTTGGTTAAAAATTCTATTGCCAAAGTTCCAAGAAAAAGTCTACAGCACAACTCTGCTGCTCACTACTTATGTGACCTTGAACAAGTTACTTTAATAAAAATAGCTAACATGTATATAACACTTGCTATGTGCTAGATACTATGTTAAGTACTTTATCTCCTTTCGTGCTCGCAAAAACCCTAGGAGGTAGGTGCTATTATTATCCCCATTTTACAGATGAAGAAACTGGGGTAAACAGAGGTTAAGTGACTTCCCCAAGATCATACAGCTATTAAATATCTGAGGCTAGACTTTAACTCAGGTCTTCCCGACTCCAAGCCCAGCACTCTATCTACTGAATTACCTAGCTGCTCAACTTTTGTCACCATCCTACTTTATCACTTCGAGTCTCTATTTCCTCACCATAAAATTAAAGAAATGCTTAGATTATCTTTAAGGTACCTTCCAGGTCCAAAATTTTGTGAACCTATGATAGAGAAGAAAAATTAAGATTATGTTCCATATCTAACGTTTCAGTTCTGAGTCCCAAAGAAAAGTTTCCAAAATGGCAAGTCAGTCAATGACCGCCTGGTGGTATTTGTACCTCTGGCTACTTCTCCTCTATTTCTGCCTTTGAGGCAGTTTCCACCCACCAATACCCTATATAATTTAGGGTTGAGAAAAGGGATCATGGATTTGGGTCTAGAGATCTTAGAGATCATCTACTTAAACCCTTTCACTTTTCTACAGAGGATACTAAGGCCCACAGAGAGTAAGCAACTTGTCCTAAGATCACATGGTTAGCAAATGACTGAGCCAGACCCAAAACAAATGTTTGGAGTCTGTAGCTCATACGAGTCACATGGTCCACATGGTACTTCTTCAGCCCAAGGCTGATGACCTTGGACTCTGATCCTCACTATGACCTCCACCTCCTGGGAAAGTTGTTTTCCCTTTGTGTCTGTTCAGGGCCTTGAGAAACAGCAGGCAAGGGATCAATACCAATGTTGAAGTAGTGTAAAGGGTAAGATCAAAACAAACTGACCACTCATACCTTGTAGGAATTCACTGCTACGAAGTCATGACATGTGCAGATCCTTGTTTAATCCGATTTTCAATGGACTTTATACTATACTTGTTTTCTAACTATCATTATCCTTCAACAACTCTCCAATGGATTTAAGAGCCTGGATGACCTCATCTGGCACCACGATATTGGGCCTTATTTTTAATCTTCGTTATCTTTGATCACCTTGTTTTACCCTCCCAACACACACACACACACACACACACACACACACACACACCTCACATCTCCCTCAACACCCTAACTCCCTTTCATCCTACTCCCTTTCACCTTTTTACTCCTTCCCCTCTAAAATTGATACATCTTTCAAGGTCTATGTCAAGGTCTTTCTCTTCCATGCAGTCCTCTTAGATCACCCCAGACTAAAGTGACTTCTCTCTCTACTTACTACTTGGGACAGTCATTTGACAAATGGTTTTTTGCTGCCTTGTGACCTTTTCTATTATTTCACTCTTGGACTATATACTCTCACTTTCTCCCTCAGTTAGTTGGTAAGTTCCTTGAGAGCAGGGACTGATTCATCTTTTGAGTTTGTTTTTTTTTCTGATTCTGCAATGCTCAGCACAGTGCCATATATGGCATATATGTGGAGTGTCTTCTCAGTAGGAGACACTCAAATATCTGTTGAATGGATTTGACTGAGTTGGTGACAGACAACTGACAGTCACAGTGACAAGGACAATCAATTATTTTACATATTACCAATGATCAGATGGATAGCTTGTGGACTCCTGTGGCTTCTTCCTGATGTTAATTTATATTACAACACTATAGAAACAGACAACTTTGAGAACAACAATGACCGTGCATGATTCCAGAAGACTGACGATGGAGAATGCCATCTCTCTCTTAACAGAAGGGAAAGAGTTAAAGTATGGAATGAGACATAAGTATCTTTGTATAGAATCAGTGAGGGAATTTGTTTTGTTTAATTATTCATATTTTTAACAAGGAATTCATTTTTCATTTCTTTTCAATATGGTAGGAAAAAAGATTTCTGATTCATGAAAAAAGATGCTAAAAAGATAGAGATGGGAAACTACAGATGAGGAATGCTGCATACACTTTTGGATATAACTATTATTAGTTTTGCTTAATTTTTTACTTTGTTACAAGAGAGCACTGACAGAATGTGGGTAATCTGGAAATGTTTGTAATATAAAAACAAAACATATCAATAACAGGTTGGTTTTGTTTTGCTTTAAAGAAAATCAAACATTTGCCTGAGACAGTTACAATGGTGGTAAAGAAAGACTCAGATCTGTTGAAACTGGGAAAGCAGCCATATTGACAGGACAAGGTCTGCCTGGTGAGACAACAGTCACAGGGATATTTCCCTTGGTTCTGTAATTATACTGTTCCAAATGCTATGCAACCTGCTGCCATGACTGAAAGAAAGCAAAGTTTGCCTCTGCCTTCTGTACACCTGGGTAGTGTGTGAGTGATATACATCAAGGTTAGGGGAATAGCAGTAAGGAACCTATCATAAAATGTCATTGACCTTTAGAGAAAGGAATCTTCAATCTAATGGACCCTTCTCATTTTATCAGAAATTTAACTAAGACAGAACAATTATGGTTTTGTCCCAGGGTTGCTAAATTTGTAGGGCACTGACAGTCTAGAAGCAGAGAAATGGCAGAGTTTAACCCCTACTTAGTAAGAATAATTCTTTAAAAGAGGTATTTACCCAATGGCCAACTGGTGTTCCAGAATCTGTGCCCTCTCCCTTCTGGATGTGTCACCCTCTCCCCTACAGAGGAAACCTGTGTGTTATGATTTTAGGAGATCTTGTCCCCCTGGAAATAGTAATCTTAGAGGTCAAAGAAATGGAGCCTACAGGGTTGTGCTGATTCTATCTCCACTCTGATTTTCTGATGAGATTAACAAAAGACCTCCTACCCCACCAAAATGGTCAGATGGAAATAACCACAAGGAAGCAAACACCTCTACTGAAACAGACCTGATCTTGGGTGACATGATTATGGCAAAGTTAAGACAACCCCCACCCCCCAAATCATCTGACAACCTGTCCCTAATCTACCTCTGAATAAGGAAAGTAGCTGAGCAGCTCCACCTGAGAGACTCCTTTCATAGCCTGTCCTAAAACTGTATACAGAGAGAGAGAGAGAGAGAGAGAGAGAGAGAGAGAGAGAGAGAGAGAGAGAGAATCTCCAGCCATTGAGTGGAGTTGCTATAGCTACCTATAGCAACAGCTGATGCTAACTAAACTTTTTCTCTTCCAGCCTTGTCTCTTGATTGATTGACCCCAGTCAATTAGACCTAGGTGGAAGGAATTACTCTTCAGGAGGGTCTTAAGATCCCTAGACTGAAGAATTTCCCAATGCCCCCAACTCCCCATCTCAACCTAAGGTGTGCTTCTCTCTAGATGCTTGCCTCACTCAGGTGCTATGTAACCAGGTTGAAATTTTAAGAGCTTTGTACTTTACAGCAAGCATATTAAGATTTGACTGAGGTCCTAAATTGAGAGGGGAAGTATCAGAGTCAGAACCAGAGCAGACATCCTGTCTCCTAGTCCAATGGCCTTTGTAGCTCCCTAACCCTGGGACAGCAGAGGCAGCTGCGTAGGGGAGAAAGTCCGGGTGAAATATAGGAAAAGAATGAAGAATTGGACAGAGAAATTTGTCATACTTCTTCTGGGATTAATCCCAAAGCAAAAACAGTTATCTCTTTCCCATGGAAGGGGTTGGGGCATGGTGCCTCCTGGGAATCTGGAAAATCAAGGTAAAATTTTTGGCCCTCCCTTCATACCAAGAAAGTCTGAATTTCTTCTTTTTCTCTTATGGAGTGCTTACAGTACCGTATTGCAAAACTTGGGCTGTTTGGTCATAGGCCCTATGTCATTGGCTGGCCTTTGTGTGTCATCTGTGACTTCTGGAAAACTCCACCAAAATTCCCATTTATCGTGCTGATCTGCAATATATCAAAACTGAGATGGGGAAAGTCCCTATGTGGAAAGGATAACTGTTCTAGTTTCCCTCCCCCATCTGGCCCTAAATGTCCCTTTGTTGATGCAGAAGTAATGAAGGGCCTTGAGAAGGAAAAATATTTGTCTCTCCTGATATTATCTTTCTCTCCTCCTTCCCCAAACTGAGGAATAGCCAGTGGTGCTGTGTCCCCTCTGCCTGGTACTCAGCAACCTCATAATGTCCCTCATAATGTTCATAATAACCACACACTATTGTGCCACTATATGGCCTCCATTATAGGACGCCGATCAGGCATGACCTCCTATGACTGCATCCTATGATCTAAGCACTATCCGAGGTCAAAACTTACCTATCCAACAAAATAGATGCCTATTGATTGGGGAATAATTAAACAAGTTATGGTGCCTGAATGTGACAAAATATTACTAAGCTACAAGAAATATGATGAATACAGAGAAACATGCATATGAACTGATGCAAACCAAAGCAAGGATAACTAGGAAAGTAACATACACAATGACTATATACAGCAAAGAAAATGGAAAGAACCATAGTAACAAGATCATTAAAATCACAATGTAATTATAGTGACTTGGTCCTAAAGAAGAGATATGAGGTAGCATCTGTCCTCCTTTTTGGCAGTGCTGGGAGATAGGAAGGTGAAATGTTGTGCTTAATGTCAGACTTTTTTGATGCGCCAATCAGTTTTTCTGAACTATTTTTCTCTAATTCTTTGTTATTAGGGAGGAAGGGTATATTGGTGATATCAAATGCAGGTAATATAAAAACAAAAGCAATCAATTTCTTTTCCAGTAGAATATAAACTCCTTGAGGGCTGGCGCTGTTTTCTTATTTTTGCCATTATACCCCAGCACTCAGCAAAATGCCCTGTGCTACATAGTAGACATCTTTCAAAGTCTCTGTTTCCTCATCTATAAAATAAGATACAATATTTTCATGATCTCTGGAGTTCCAGCTGGGTCCTGTGTTCTAGCACTTTAGCAAGCAATCACATGGAAAACATATCTTCTAAATGAATTAGCTGAGCAGTGCTGACTCACAAATACCTTACGACTTGTACTCTCTCTGGAGTATTCTGGAGAAGCTAATAATAAGAGTTAGCATAAGTATAGTACTTTAAGCTTTGCAAAGTGCTTTACAAATATTATATCATTTTATCCCCTCAACAACCCTAGGAGGTAAGTGCTATCATTATTCTCATTTTACAGATGAGAAACTGAGGCAGGCCAGTGGCACTCAACTGTCTGAGCTTATATTTGAACTCAGATCTTCCCGATTGCAACCCCAGTGCTTGATCTACTCAGCCACGAGTTACTTTCACTTGTATAATAACTTCTTTTCTATTGCACTGTAAGATTAACCAAGAGTTATCCTCACAGCACCCCTCTGAAGAAGATCGTGAATATATTGTCTCTTATTTTATAGATGAGGAAACAGAGACTCTGAAAAATGAAGCTGTTGACACAAGGACACACAGTTAATAAGTGGGAGAGCCTCGATTTAATGCAGGTCTCCTGACATAGTATAGCCCTTTTTCCATTATACCACACTCTTTGAATCTGATCTCACTGGACTTCACGCTTATGAACTTAACATCGCCTAATTTCTGTATTTGCATAAAAGTATATTTATGTTTGGCTATACCACCGGTATGTACATGAACAGAAATCATGGAGTCGGAGGCAGGGGTAGGTTTTAGGGGGCTGGGGAGCAGGGGGTTCCATTTTGCATATGGTGAGCTTGAGGAGTGAGCAATACAATTAAGGGGAGATAGGCAGCAGATAGGGGTGAAAATAGATTTAAGAGTCAAGGCCGGGGATAACTCAAGCAGTGGGAATGGAAGAAATCACCAGTGGATAAATCCCTGAAAGAGATCAGAGTCTAGGAAAACATGTCTTAAGGGGCAGGAGAAAGGTAAGGAGGCAGTAAGGGAGACAGCAAAAGAGTTATTAGAGGTAGAAAGAAAACCATATATATGGATGCAAGAGAATAGCTTTGCATTGTCCAAAATAGCTAGCATTTATCTAGCATCTTCCCTCTGAAATTACCTCCATTTATTATACGGTATATGCGTATATATTTACATACATATGCATCTATCTACATGCATACATGAATGTACATAGCTGTTTGCATGTTGTCTCCCCATTAGGATGTGAATTCTTTGAGGGCTAGGAATGTTTTGGCCTTTCTTTGTATCCCCATTGCTTAACATGGTCCCTGGAACACAGTAAGTGCTTAATAAGTGCTTATAGATTAACTTCTGATATAGAACTTTAAGATTTATAATCATTTTGTGTGTATCAACACATATCCAATTTATAAATGAAGAAACCGAGGCTGAGAGGTTAAATAATTTGCTCAAAGTCACATTACTAGTCCACTTCTGAAGGAGAATTTGAACTCATGTCTTCCTAACTTCAAGCCCAGCACAATAATTATAAAGGATTTAGAAAGGGATAGGAAGACATGGATGATATAGAGGAAACGAATAAGTTTTATTACTTTCTATTCTACTATAAATTGCTCTCGCATCAATAAGTTTGTCAATTTAACATAACTGATTCCATTTTGTTTTAAATCTCTAATTTGTGACTGAGTTATTTTGAGTAAGTTGTTTTTCTTTTTGGGGGTGGGGGGAGACAATTAGGATTAAGTGACTTGCCCAGGGTCACACAGCTAGTAAGCGTATGAGTTCACATTTGAATTCAGGACTTCCTGACTCTAGGGCTGATGCTCTATCCACTGTACCACCCAGTTGCCCCCAAATAAAGTGTTTTTCCATAAGAAGATAACCACCTGTGTGGTAAGATGTAAACAATGCTGACCCTCTCATAAAACACACCACCAATAGAAAAAATTTTAAACTTCATTAGTACTCTATGTAATAACTACCAATTAAATTATGTGGTAAACAAATTAGCAATGCCCATAATTAAACACCATTAAGAAATCCACAAGAAACCCCAGCCTTTGGGCTGTTTTGGGGTCTTGACTAGGACAAACTCCTCCATTCCTCCATATTTGAGACTGGAGCATACTCACGTTCCCTTGAGGGCAATGTTAATTGAAGGAGACTTGTCAGGAGACATACAGTCTCTGACTGAGCATAGAGGGAACCATGTTCCAAGCACTAGTATGAGAAAACGCTTCCTGGGACCTGTAAGATTCAATTGGTGGTTTGTTCTCAAAGGAGGAGAGTTATTCATATTGCTTGCATGTTTTGACTAATAAAATTTGATTGCCAGCACTGAGAAGTATAATTAGTGTTTCCATTGTGCTAGTGAGCATCTGTAATAAGTCAGCTAAAAGTGTGCACACAACGTGCACCACAGAAACAACACACAATGACTGCAACAAGGTCCTTGGAACAAACAACAACAGCGACATGAAATTGACTATGGTATAATTATACCAATCAACCTTGACCTGAGAGGAGAAAATATGCTTCCCTCCCATGAAATGTGTCATATATCAGAGTCGGATGAGGAGCTGGTTAGTTTTGCCAAAAATTTTTTGGTTTTGTTTTCTTTTCATCTTGATGCCTCATTCTTTGTTACTGTCACTAAGGAGGAAGGGAAAAGAGATATTTCTAGCTATGCAGGTGATACAAAAAAGCTTTGAATAAAAAGTAAAAGCAGTAACTATGAAAATGTAGTTCAATGGAAACCAGGAAAGACAGGGCATCAAGAAAGGGGCCAGTCAACAATGCTTTAGAGAGATCAAATAGAATGAGGACAGAAAAGTGGGGGGAGGGTAGGAGATTGGCTTCGGCCTTGAAGGTCCTTCCTGTGACTTCAAAGGGAGCAGTTTCATTACAATGGTCCAGCCAAAATAAGATTGCAAGTAATGGAGGAGTACCTTGAACAGAAGAAACACTTAATACATATTTGCTAAATAAATTTAATTGAATGTGTAGTGAGGCAGTAAAGGTAGCAGGTGTAGACCACACTGCTTGGATATGGGCACTGAGGAGAGGTAATGAAATATGGTAGCTTGAGAGAGCTCTCCTTTTATGCCACATTCCATATGAAAGCTATAGCTGGTCACTTCCACAAAAGTCCTATCTCTCATACCTCATCATGGCTTTACGGGTTTTTAAGCCTCTGACAAGAGAAGACAAGACCCAACGAGTTCTACCAATTATGAAATGCTCTGAGTGAGGGGGAGGGAGGAGGAACCACACTTTGTTTCTAGGTCATACAAATTCAGAATAAAGTTCATGACCAGACGATGGGCCACCATGCGATGAATTTTCTCAGACATAGTGATTCATGAAATTGATCTATTGCTTTGGTCTAGATCTACAATTTCACTGGCATAGGGCGCTTTGGGATGAGGAAATTCCTTCTACCTGTGTAGAGACCATTTTTATGAAAGTTATAATCTTGGAGAGTTGCATGAAACACTAAGAGATCAGGTGACTTGGCCAGGGTCATACCGTCAGTATTTGTTAAAAATGGGACTTGAATCCAGATATTCCTGACTCCAAGATTAGACTTCTCCATTATACAATACTACCCTGCCTCTCCCTATTGAGCTAGTATATCTTCTGTCTATTTTTAACTATATGCTCTCTATGACATCAGTACCTCTTGGAGACCTCTGGAGAAAAGAAGAAAAACATCTCCTTGGTTGAAACGCAGGCATCAGGCATGATGCTCAAATTGGTGGGTAGAGACCCAGAGACAGATAATACCATACTACTTTTTTTTCAGCAGTATCTGAAATGAGTATGCTTACCGGCATTTTTCAGAAGTTATTTCCATATGGGGTCTCCTCTCTTCAAGGAGAAAAAACAGAGTATCAATATCCAAACAGAAAGTAAAAGTAGAGAGGGAGGAGGAATAGGGGAACTATTTTGGATTTTTAAAGTTTGGGTTTTTTTCATTTTACAAAAAAAGATTTACTTGTCAGGTGCATTGTAAATTATTTGCCTACATTATCTGTTGCTATAAATGTCTTATTTTTCTAACTAGATAATAAATCCTTGAGGACAAGTAGTACTGTCATATATTGTTTATATGACTATCTTATATTTCTTTATACCTGTGCCCCACCCTTGCCCCACCTTCATATACATAGCAGATATTTGTTGACTGACACAATTTGGGATAACTATGCCAAAGTAAGACCTATCCACAAATGAAATCAACCATACCATTTAGCTCTCCAATGGAAAATAAATATACAAATATTCTTCCCTCCCCATCTTTAAGCAATGAGTTTTTGCCCATCACTGCTACTTCTACCCCACCCCCTCCCAAAACTATTGAAATCTAATTTATATATGACTATATCATTTTGGTTTTTTTAGACACTGTCTTTCTATCTCACCTAGACTAGAAGTATAGGAGCTACTCGTGGCCTACCCGTATTCTGATATGAATGTGAACTAACTTGGATCTGCACTATTTCCAACCTGGGATGGTTTGTATCTCCTTAAATAGCCTAGTTCTCCTCCCCTCCCTCATTCTCAGAGCTCATCATATTCGTGTGAACTTAGTATATACACTTGATGGGCTTTTAGATCACTGCAGCTCAGAGCTCCCAAGCTCCAGATCCACCAGTCTCAGCCTCCCGGGTAGCAGGGATTGCAGACATGTGCTACCTCAACCCAGCCCATGTTCTTTCCCTAAAGACCCATCTGCCCAAGTCCCCTCCAGAGTCCCAGCACGTGCTATCACCATGGGAGTCCACATGCTACCTGAAGAGGTTCACCACAGAGTCAGCCAGTGAGCCACGTGGACCCAAAAAAGATCCGTACCAGTGGGTTGTTCAATTGGAGTTTATTATGTTCTCACAGCATTGTTTATAGTAAAGGTGAATGACAGTATTCCACTTTACACAGTAATGAAACAACTCAGTGAGGACTCCACCAGCCAAGCAACTTACATGGCAGATGAGCTGCTATAGATCTGTTAGGTACATTAAGTATATTCACAGGGCATGAAGTGCCAAAGGGGCTGGTGTACACTCCAAACCCAACCAACCTTCTCTGCACCTGGAAGAAGGGGAAGGAACCCAAGGAGCAAGAGGCAAGAAGAAGCAAGATGGGAATAGGCTGTGGGGAAAATTCAGACCCTAAGCTTGTTTAGGTCAGGAGCCCAATAAGAAAATTGTTTATCCCTAAACTAGGAGTCCCAGTTATCTCCCTTCTTCGCCTACTACACTATCATGGGGAGTTCTCAGAAGTCACAAGGGTAGGAAGACAGAGATCTCCACATTTGAATTCCTCTTTATTCAGACACCAAATTATATACCCTCTTAATGCCAGTGGTGAGTCTGCCCTCTCTGCTTTTTAATACTATTGAGAGCCACAGATTCAAGGAAGGATGACACTTGGCAGATTTAAACACTTCATAGAATAGACAACCCAAAATCTTTTTCCAGCCTTGCTTACAAGGGAGCATAGATATGAATAAAAAGGTTCTGGGACACAGGGTGCTAGAGAAAGGGGGTTCAGACTTTTCAATACCCTGCTCATTTGTTTCCCCTTCTTATTGTGGGGGACCCTACTAAAGCTAGCTCTGTTTCAGAAACAGCAGGAGAGAAGAGAGAGAGGGAGGAAGATAAAGAGAAGATGAGAGAAAGAGGAGACAAGGAAAGAGAAGAGAAGGAAGGAAGGAAGGAAGGAAGGAAGGAAGGAAGGAAGGAAGGAAGGAAGGAAGGAAGGAAGGAAGGAAGGAAGGAAGGAAGGAAGGAAAAGAGAGAGAAAGAGAGGGAGGAAGAAAAAGGAAAAGAAAGAGAAAAAGATCATGAACTGTGTCTTCTCTGCTCCTTCCATTCCACCTCTCTCCCTCCTAACCTTTTCCACTCACTTCTCCCAGCTCCTAGGAAAATCAAACTCATCCTTCTCCCCCTCACCACAATCTAATCTTCTCCAGAGCCTAGAGCCTAGAGCTAACAGCTTCCAGACTGTAGGACTGCCTAGGATGAGTCAGTCCAACAAAGGGCACAGCCAAAGCAAGAAGTCCCACTGAAGGACTATAGATTACCCCTCCAGTGCTGGGCCTTCTATGGCCTGGGAAGGCATCAATTTCACAGCTTTGGTTTAATCTGGAGCAGCAAATTCTATGGAGAGCACCAGAGAGTAAAATTAGCTGGGAACTGTATGGCTGCCTCTCCAGTGGACAAAACTCAAGGGGCAATTTGCCTCACTTCACCCTGATTTAAAAATAGACAAACTCGAGTGGAAAGTGGCTTGCAGCTGACAGAACTGGCAAAGCCACCAAGAAGCTGTCCCCAAAGGTAGCTAGAAAAACATGAGAGACACAGCATGTGATATCCCCAGGGAGAATGGTGAGATTCTTCTCACTAGAACCACTATCAAAACATGCCTCACTCATCTACCTGAGTTCTCACCTAACCTTATAGTAGGGTCTTGAGGTCATGGGCACAGCCCAACCCAAAGGCTGGAACAAAGAAATGTCCAAGTCTTTTGTCTGGCAGCTAAAATAAGACAACGTCCCAACTATCCACAAGGCAGGTGAGTCAGGAGAAAGCATTACGATAAAAGGATCAGGAAGGCTTTACCCTCCTTGCATCTCTCTCTTCACCATTCAGCACATTCGCCAGCCAAGACAGTACATGAGGCTTGGACCATCCACAGGTAAATTAGCCTGAGGGAGCAAGGTGGACTGGTGAGGAGTTACAAGCAGCTAGCCAGGACAGTTAAGTTTAGGACAGGGCAGTAGGGATAATCTCCTTCAAGGCAAGACCTGTTTTCACCTTTGTTTCCATATTTCTGGCAGGGAGTACAACTGGCACATAGTGTTTCCATAAATGCTTATCCGATTGAATAGAATTCAGGGGATAAGAAAATTGTCTTTTTTAGAATTCTGGATCCTACCTACACTCATCCCTTGTTTGGGTTCTCATGCCAATTGGTCCTTGCCAATCTCTAGCCCTCTTTTCAATAGCCCAGTTCTGCCCCCCACCCTTTAGAGAGACTTTCCTTGCTCCCCCAGTGCCAATGAGGAAGGGACGCCCATTCCATAATGGAGAGGTGGAAGAAGCTTCCATTGGATGGGCTATGGTTTGGTTTTGTTCTTATTTTTCGCTTGCCCAGGGCAGCAGCAAACATCAAGGCAACCCCAAAGGCCAAAAAGGAAGAAGGTGATTAGGAAATATCAGTGCTGCCCATCTTGCTCTGGCTTTTCTTCCATCCTCTGTGCAGATCTCAGCACCGTGCCTAGAAGGCAGACAATAGCAGAAGTTTCAGCAGCGCTGCAAGGAAAGGAAGAACTTGCATGGAAGAAACCATTCCTCGTGTCGAGGGACAGGTGAGGCAGGTGATGGATGACAGGAATGAGGAGGAAAAAGGAGGGAAGGGAATAGGGAACGGAGGGTGGCAGGGAAGGGAGAGACAAGGGGACAGGAGTGAGGTATGTTTGGATATTGCTTTTGATGCTGTAAACATTTTTCTTTGTTTCTTTACAGATAATAATAATAAAAATTATCTGGGTTTGGCTTAACCAAAGTGCCCAGAGAGGGCAGGAGGAAAGACAACTCTGAACCTCTGGGGAGAATCAGGACATAAGGGGTCTATCCTATGGAGACAGGGCCTCACCCCTATAATCTGATACTCTCAGCTGTCACACACATGATACCCAGCACTATAAATATACCTATTATACACTAAGGGACACACCCACCCACATACAACCTCCCTTAGCTGCAAGCCTCAAAATCCCAAGGCTTGGTCCTTCACACCTCCCTCTTGTGGGGGAGGAAGTGGCTAACCTGCCAAGGCACCACCCCCATCTGCAGCCCTCATCCCAATCATTGGAAGAAGATGGAAAGTCTAATTTGAAGACACAGACCGGTTTTGTTTTGTTTTTTAGATTCCTCTCACCCTCCCCACCTTTCCACATCCACTGCTCCACCATTCAGGTAAGTGGTAACCAGATCCTTTAAATTTTGCTTGGACTCTTCAGAAATATGTGTTGTTTCCATTCAGATGTGCCTGAAATTTGGCAGGATAGCTGGCCATAGATGCAAATGTCCTATGTAAACAATGATTTAAAGTATTTACCCTGTGTTAAAAAGAGCAACCTCATTAAATTCATTCTGGCAGCTTCAGCTGAAATTGGTTTCCTGTTGGTTCAGGAAGGAGGGAGGATTGGAATTGGGGTGGGAGGTGGAAGGAAGGGGAGGAACTGCCTGATCTACTTAGAAGCATCCATTTCCAGGCTCCAGAGTTCTTGGGAATGGAACTCTTAGAGACTTCCTGGTTACAGACCCAAAGAGATGGGGAGAACCTGCCCCCCTCTCCCCAAACTCTATGATGCTATTGCATATAGACACACTGACAACAACAACGACACCATACACAGAGAAACACACCCTTGGCGGTGCAAGGACCCATGACGACAACAATGAGAATAACCAGAGACTGCCCCTATCCACAGGCAGGGAGACAGAATGCAATGTGGACACTATCTGAAAATACACTTAAATAGGGAAGGTGCCATTCCCACCACCCACCCACCCCCAAGAGGCAGGAGGTGTGCTTGTGTTCGGTTCCTGAGCATCACCAGCCCTCAGAGCTCAGGTGCCAAACTCCATTCCTCTTCGTAATATTCTTTTTTGGAGCAATCCCAATGGCATCCCTCAAAAGCCTAGAATCTTGGAGCCTGGAGGACACCACAGAGAACCAAATCCCTAGAATTTCAGACCTGGAAGGGACTTTAGTGAGGCTTTAAGCCCTCCTACCTACCCCCAACTCTGCTCATTTTACATATAAGGAAACCGATATCCAGAGGAAGTGAAATTACTATGTCCCATAGTAAATTTGTGACAGAAAAGAGACTAGAACCCAGGTTTTTAGACTCTAGGACAGCACTCATTCCACTGCACTAGGAAGTCACCTCTCAAATAGGATCATTCCAACAGCTCCCTACCCTAATCTCCCAGAACAATCTACCCTGGGATCCTACCCATGGACCAAGCACCTGACTTGAAGGTTACAAATCTGTGCCCAAATCAGTTTAACTCCAGATAGCTGAGACTAGATGCCAGTTCCTCACACATCCTCCCAGAAAGAACTTCCAGGCACACTTCCAAGAACAATCTTTAGTGGGTAAAGCTCTCTGACACACAGTCCCATTTGACTCCCAATCCAGTATGCTCATTTTCTTAACCACCCTAGATTCCATTTTCAATACCAGGATCATCACCAAATGGTGAAGCTGTTGGATCTTTAGAATAGTAGTTGCTTTAGTGAGATCTCCCAAGACTACACAGACGAGATTGTGACTCTGGTGTCTACTTTTCCCATCATAATTCCACGTCCTCCCTTTGGAGACTGGCATCAAGGACAATGGGACCTGCAGTAGGCATGCTGAGAGTTGGCATTTTCTTCTTGCTCCGCTGAGCTATCCTAGGAGGCCAGTCCAGTGACGTCTCATGTCACAGAGGAATGGGGCAGACAGGTTAGAAAGTTGTCCACTGAGTGAAAGCTCATTGCTGTTTCTCTGTTGGTCATTCCACCTCTGGGAAATGGCTGAACGAACATGAAGACTGGTCTTCTGCACTGCATCTTCCTCCCTGTCCATAGCCAAACGCGCCACTCACCACAGATGACCCCCCTCTACCAAGGGATCACACTTAGAAAATACACTCAAAGAGAGAACCCTCTGCTTCCCTATGAACAGAAAATAGCTGTGACCATGGCCATGAACTCTATCTCCCATTAGGTAGATAGCTATATAGGGAGAATGCTACATAGGGAGTCTGTCAATCTCCTAATTTAGGATGGGCAGTGACTACAGCTTGTCCCCATGGCTCCAGCTTCTCACCCCTATTCTTTCCCCACTAAATGGTGGCCCATAAGAAATGAAAAAAATAGTTGACTCCACTAACTCAGTCCCATCTGAAATCAAACGATATACATATATGTATATATAAAATGAGATATTATCAAATGAGATAGTAATGTAAAGCGCTTAGCACAGTGCCTGACACAGAGTAGGCGCTTAATAAATGTTCATTACTTTCCATCTCTGTTAACTGGTAGACTTGCTTAACCTGGGATTCTTGGGGACCTCCTTTCTAGTGCAATGAGGTCCAAACACCCAGGACTAGCAACAGTTTCTAAACTGCAAATCATATCAGAGAGACCCATGGTCATTCTTCTCCTCTTTCCTCTCAAAGGTATGGGACTAATAAGTCAGAGAATAAAATGTGGTGGCAGGGGTAAAAGGGAGAGGGAAGTGAATTGCTTTTGCATTATTTACATATTAGCCCAGCATAGCAAACCTGCCTTCTCAGCAGAAATGACCCAAGGCATTATGAAGGGTCATTTGCTGACCCAGAGAAGGGTAACAGCTGTGAGGAGCTACCACTAGCCAACACACAAACACAACCAGGCAAAAGGAATAAAAGTTCTCAACCCGGTGGCTGGGGCACCCATTGGAAGTAGCCCCACTTCCTCTCTTCCTCATACCCCCAGCCTCCCACCCCAAATTCCACTGCGTTTAAACACTGATGACAGTTCACGTTGGAATATGGTCTTGGCCGCTGAGGGGAGGGGGAAGGCTGTAATTTCCATGGGTCCCCATCTCAGCTCTAACTGAGCCTCCTTTGGCTTTGAGTCAGAAGATCTAAGTACATTTTGGACCTCAGGAACCGGGGGTAAGAGTCTTTCTCCATGAGGCTGTGCACTTTCCCCTGGGCTTGGTCAAAGCACGTTAAGGAAGGTTCCTGCATGTTCTTCCTGGTTTCTTCCCGAGTTTGGAAGTCTATGTTCACCTGGAGACATAAAGAAAAAGCAAGGTTACAAAGGAGCTAGATGCCTGGTGGTTGGGGGCTTGTCTTGAATTTGCTAGGTTTTTGTGCTAACATTAATTACAATAAACAAGTTATATTTGCATTTGTCTAGAAGGTCTCTACTCTTCTTGGCTCTTATTTTGTTTTGTTTAGGTGTCAGCATGTGGGAGAAGGGGGGATGGGAGGAGCGGGTCCAGTTAGAAGAAAGAAATCCAGACCCGTGCCTGGGGTACTGATAATTGCCCATACTTGGTATGTGTTGGAGGCAGGATTGAACCCAGGTTTTCCTGGCTTCAAACTTCCAACCGCTATACCTTGCTGTACCTCTGTAAAGCTCTCTGCTTGTCAAAACACTTTCACAGAGGTGATTGGGTTCAATCTTTATCCCCTGAGGTAAAAAGGGAAGTTATCCCCACTTGACAGTTGAAGAAAGGGAAGAACAAAGAATGCAGTGATTTGTTCAGACATGAGTAATTATCAACTGAGGAGGAATTGAATTAGGTTATTTCTAAGGTCCCTTCAGGTCTAATATGCGATGCAACATTCCTAGTGGGACTAGGGTTAGAACTCAAAGCACTCGACTCCTCCCTAGAGTTCTTTCCAAAATAAATTCAATTCAATGGCAAGTTTTTACTTCTGAGGCCTCCAGCAGACTTTTTGGAAACAGGCCCCTTATCCTTTCTTAACTGCAAAATAACCAGGTCTGATGAAGATCCCTTTTTCCCCCTACAGGTCCCCCTTTCTGTGCTTGCTGGGCTCCCACTTTTTAACCTCCATTAAAATACCACAAGAATTTTGGAACATCCCTTCCAAATTGAGAATTACATAATAGGATAGGGATAAGAACGGGGCCAGTGACTTAATTGGTAAGGAGAGCTCCTTGTAAGGAAATTCCCTCTACCAATGCAAGCAGGTGTATTCCCTGCAATTTACTTTTGTGGTTCAATCGTGTCCAACTCTGTGACCCCACTGGAGGTTTTCTTAGCAAAGATGCTGGAGTGGTTTTCCATTCCCTTCTCCAGTCCATTTTATAGATAAGGAACTAAGGCAAACAGGGTTAAATGACTTGCCCAGGTGTCTGAGGCTGAATTTGAACTCAGGTCTTCCTGACTCTAGGTCTGAAGCTCTATTTACTGTGCCCCCTACCTAGCTGCCCCTACAACTTACAGTCTTAGTGAATTTCCTAGAGCCTGCGATTTTAAATAACTTCCCCAAGATCACCCAACCAGTATGTAGCAGTAGTAGAATCTGAACACGTCTTTCCGGCTCAGAGGCCAGTTTTCTATTCCCTATGCCACACTGCCTCTACTGTAAGCATAGTAGAATATTTCTGCACAATAATCAATGGTATGAAGAACTCAAAGAAACATGGCAAGATCTGATGCAGAGAAGAAAGAGGAACACCATACCTATTGACCACAAGGGAACAAACTATCAGAATTTAAGCACATAGCTTTCCTTTGGGTTACCAAATGGTAATCGTCCTACTCTATTACATGGTTTTTCTTAACTCTGTTTTATAGCAAGGCATTGTGAAGGAAGGGTGCTTGTTGGGAAGTGACCGATGTGCCCAAACAAAATGCATGAGCATGTGTACACATTTATATTTAAATGGGTAACAAGATGTCTGAGACAGATTATAGTCTCCAGGGTTATAACTCCACCATGCATCAAAAATGAGATGATATTTGTAAAGCCCTTAGCACAGTACCTATTATACAGTATGTGCTTAATGAAGGTTTACTTCCTCCCTTTCCTCCCACACTCAATGATTTAATTCTCCCAGGCTCCCCTCCCTTCTCCCTAAGGAATCCCATCTGAAACTTGAAATAGTCCCTTTTGGTTTGCCAGGTAGCAAGAGTCCTGCACCAGTATAGTTCTTTCCAGATATCACCACCTACCAGATCACTTAACATATTCCTACTGCAATCTACTGGAGCCATCTTCTCCACTTCCTCCTGAAGAGAAAATTGACCTCCACTCTTTGGAACCACCTTGGTATTTGACTGACCACTTTTGGCCTTCTCTTGCTCAGGTCTAGCCCTCCATGTGCCATTCCCCTTTTCCAGCTTCCTTTTAAGTGGTTGTCTACCTCCTTTAGAATGTATGTTCCTTGAGGCAAGACTATCTTGATTGCATGTATTTATATGCCCAATGCTTAGCACAGTGTCTGCAGTAAGGATTTAATAATTGCTTTATCTATCTATCTATTTATCAACCTATCTACCTCTTGCTCCTCTTCTTGAATTTCTAAGCCTTTGCCACCATAGTTACTGCCCTAGTGATTAGCAGCAGTTATAATTAGATGAAGCTGATGAGGCTCAATTCAGGAGAAATGGATTCCTCCTTGGAACAAGACTCTAAGAGAGAAAAATGCTGGCCTACTCCACCACATAGAGCCAAGAGGACAGTGCTCACCACTAACATACCTCTCGAGGGGCCTGAACATCTACAAACTCCTCAAAGATCCTGTGGGCCTTGGAAACCAGCTTGGTGGTTGATCGAGTCTTCTTGAACTCCTCACAGGCTAGCCAGAATTCCAAGTTCTCCTCACTGAACTCGGTCTTCAGAAAAGCACGGAATGCCGCCACTCCATCTGTCATGACAGAGGGGGAAAAAAGAGAAGTTAGACCAAAGTACTATAGAGGAAGAAAGAGGAATCATACCTAAAGGTAGACATAGTTCTAGATGTCCAATCTCTTCTCTGCTCTCTAAAATAGGAGTTCTCGATCTGAGGGATCTTGAGTTCTTTTTAATATTTTGAAAGCTACATTTAAATATTATTGACTTTGTAATCCTATGTATTTTATTTTATGCATTTTAAAAGAAATTATTCTGAGAAGTCCATTGGTTTCATCAGACTGCCAAAGGGGTCCATTACATACATACACACACACAGACACACACACACACACGTTAAAAATCTATGTTCTAAAGGTTTCCATAGACCTAGAACCCAGAAATGCACTTGTATGTGCATTATGTGTATATATATATATATATATATATATATACACACACATATATATATATATGTGCACAACGTATGTGCATATGTCCAGAAATGTATCTACTTCGTAGCTCTAACTCCCAAATCAGTGAATGACCCAAGGGAGTAATTAATTACTATAACAGTTGTAGCTCAAGGGATAGCTGGGTTAACTGCAGTGGATAATAGCTCCTGGCTATCTATCCCCTAACAACCTTTGCCCTTTATCTATTTGGTTCAGCTGGTGAAAACCTGATGTTCAGAAAGGCAAGGTCATAGAGTCATTCTCAATATAGCCATTTAGCCCCACTCTGTTCCAAGGCCACCCACAGATGCCCAACCTTCAACAGTCATCCTACAAAAGTGTATGGTCAGCTCTTAGGGGAACAGGGAGAGCATGTGGATGGTACAGTATGAACCCCTCATGATTATGGGTAAAAAAAAAAAGAGCATTCTCACTAAAAGTAGCTAAGTATTATTATCTTCCTCGATAGTGCATGTGTGAAGGACACTATACTAGAAGATTATGTACAGTAGGCAAAAAAAAAGTCCCCTTCTCACCCCACACTTTACTCCTATTTCTACTTTTCATTTGGAGTGTCTCCCTTACTTGTCACCTCTCAGAAAAACTATAATATTATTGCGGCACATGTTGTATCAAACAGCAACATAATCAACAAACCATAATTTACTCATGATTTACTCATGATTCCTGAGGAAAGGAATGGCACAGTGAAGAGAGGGTCAGCCTTGGGGTCATGAAGACTTGGATCCATGTCCTGTCTCAGGCACAAACTTGTATAGACTGTGGACAACTCCAGAGAAGAAAATGAGGCTGGTGATTTTGCATAGCCCTGCCTCACTTAAATCCAGTTCACTTGCATATCATGGCATTACCTCCTTGAGGTCATGGTCCTCTCTGAGAACAAATGACAAACGACAACAACACTTGACCTCTTAGTGTCAAAGACAATGGGTTATCATCAAATAGAAGAAACCTCCCACCCACCTCAAACAAGCTCACTGATCCCTGATATTTTACCCAGTCTACTGGGATAATATTGAAATTTAAATTTAAAAAAATTTAAAGTTCTTTGTGAGTAGAGATTGTTTCATTTATTATACTTGTATCCCTGTCGCCTGGCACATAGGAGGCAAAATAAATGCTTGGTGAGTCAGTACCACCCATAGAACTATGGAAGGAAGAGGACAAGATCCACTCTATACTTTTAAAAATATCTGAACATGTTCCTATATACCTCATAAGCTTTTTGTGGGGGAGAAAAATGATCTCATAAACTCAAAACTATAAGGCACCTTAGAAGCAATCTTGCCCAACTCCCTCATTTTAAAGTGAGGAAACTAAGACCCTGAGAGACTAGGTGACCTGTCCAAGGTCACAGAAGTAGTAGGACCCATTCAAAGCTATGTCCTGATATCTCAAATCCAATGGTCTTTTCACATTTCCCACAATTCCTAAGGATAATCATGAAAGCATTATGATAAAGTAGAGTAATGATGGGAACCTACATTTATATAGCACGTAATAGATTAGAAAGTGTTCTTATGTGAAGCTTAAGCAGAATTGCACATACCTAGAACCAGTTCTAACTGGAAACTGGCCCTGCCATTATAAGCGTACAGACTCTTAGGATCTATTCAGCCAGAGATTCATGGGCATTGGAAGGGTGGTGTTGTCAAAGCTGGCACAGGGCTGTGGTGCCTGAGTGTAGAAGGGGCAGGAAGGTTGGAAGTAAATTATATAGTTTCTACCAGTCACCTCATTTTCCCCTACTCCTGTCACTTACAAACTATTCTTATAATCACGTTTCACTGCTGACAGCAACCTCAGAGCTCACCCAGTCCAACAACACCCACCTATTACACCAAGGCCCAGAGAGCTGACACAGTCTGCATGGCCCAAGAACTGGGATTAGAACCCTGGTGTCCTGACACACAGGTCCATCATACAAACTATCCTTGACTTGATCCACATTCTCTTCCATTGCTAAACAGTTCTCAAGTCCTGTAGATTCTTTTTTTCCATTCTGAAATTCATCCCTTCCTCTCCATTTTCAAGGTAAAAAGTCCACTCCCCACTCACTCTACCTTTCCCTTCCCCTCTTACCTTTGAGCATGCCTGTCTCTGCTTATCTCTAGGGGACCATGCAGAAATTCAAACATAGGCAGGTATCCTCTCTCTGCTTCTGGTTATGAATGACTCATTATTGAGTTGAGTCTGTCTCCATCCCCACCTCCCCTATTTGGTTGCTTAATCAATAAAAAAAATTGATCATGCTACTACATTGGGTAGAAAGGTGGCTTCTAGCTGATGGCCCTTATGGCTTCCATATTCCAGCCACAAGATGGGATTTCAGCCAAGGGTGAAGAAAGTGCAGTCAATCAACTGCTGGGCCTGGAGTTAGAAGACCTGTGTTTCAATTCTGCCTCAGACTCTTACTAGCTATGTAACCCTGTCTGCCTCAGTTTCCTCAACTGTAAAATAGGGCTAATAAGAGCAACTATCTTACATGGCTGTTGTTAGGATTAAATAAAATAATGTTTGTAAAGTGCTTAGCACAATACTGGGCACATAGTAAGTGCTTTAGAAATATTAGCTATCATTATCATTATTATTTTGGATTCCCTTATGTCTACCTCTCTCCCATCTAATCAGTCCTATATACATAATCTTCCTTAAATATCATTTTAATTGAGCCCCAAGGATTCCATGTGCTATCATATCCAAACTCTTATGTCTAACATTCAAGACTCTTCATCAAAGGACCCCACTTTATTTCTCAAAGCAGCCCAGTAGGTAGCCTCCATTCTCATTGTGTTTGGCACACATGGAATATTCAATCACGCCTTTGTACCTTTATTCATTCTGTTATTCTTCTTCCCCACCCTTGTTAGATCCTCTCTACCTATCCAGATCCCACCGACTCTTCAGTCAAATCCTACTTGCTCCCTTCCTGAAGTCTTCTTTGGCCACTGTCTTTTCAAAACTCCAATTCTGTCTCAGGTCAGCACTTGCTTGTAAACCCTCTGTTCCTCAATTTTTTCACAGAAACTCAAAGTTAAAAGATACCTCAGAGGTCATCTGATCCAGCCTATACCTGAATAAGAATGGCCTTTATCACCTACTGGACAAGTAATCACCTAGCCTTTGCTCAAAGACCTCACCTGAGGCAGCCCAAGGGGAAATTCTGTCCCCTAAAGCATACTATATGTTCTGCAACTGACACAGCGTTAGGTCCTTTATAGAATGATTTCATTTGAAAATAAGAACTCAGTATAGCTTAGTGGTGATGAATTTAAGGGGGCTTGTGGACCTCTTGAAGACACCTGGTTTAACAGAAACCTAGTTCCCCGCAGAGCTCGGCAAGGTATGTTGGTGGGAATGCTAGAGAGAGGCAAGGACAGGGGCCATTCTCCGGCTCTGATTTATTAGGACTGGCACTCAACAGGAATGGAAAACATGTTCTTAAGATTAGGAGTCATTGACTCTGGCTTTGCCTTACATGACAACTTCCAATCTTTGTGTGTGTTTGTCCTTCCTTGCTGAAGAAGACCATGCCATCAGAGAAATAATGACATGATTTGCCCTTGACTTTGTTTTGAGTGAGGGAGGGCTGTGCAGGTCACCAGCCTTACTTCTCCTCCAGAGCCATCTGAATCCAGGGACCAGATATCCATCAGGATGACTGGAGATGACCCAGGATAAGGCTATTGGGGTTAAGTGACTTGCCCAAGGTCACACAGCTAGTGAGTGTCAAGTGTCTGAGGTGAGATTTGAACTCAGGTCCTCCTGACTCCTGCACTGGTGCTCTATCCACTGCACCACCTGGCTGCCCCTCCAATCTTTGTAGCGTTTTTCAAAGAGTTGGGCCATATTCCCCTCCCTCCCCCTTTGCATCAGATAGGCCATCTACTCATACTCTCTTCAAGTCAGATAGAGTAACACCAGGCTTGTAGCCAAAAAGGATAGCTGCAGATTAGAGCAACTGGGAGAAAATCACAGTTCTGCTCCTTCCTCTATTCCTGGAACAATTCCAGGAAACCATTTACTCTCCCTATTCCTTAGGTTATCCCCATCTGCAAAATGGCAGTGAATAGTTGGGATGGCAAGGATTAAGTATTACCTGCTGTAATCCAAAACACAGGAAACTATCAACAATCCCAGAAACAGTAAACCTGGTGCTTATTAGATGCTACCTCTTCTGTGCATGATGAAGTCAGAGAATTGAGGCAATTATCCAAATAGCCAGATAATTTCTATTACTTAGGAAATTGCCTCAATTCACCAAAAACTCGTCCAGGTCTCAAGATGGCTATAACTACAGTAGTCACATTTTCTAAACATTGCACAGAGAGTTTAGCTAAATATGAAGCCAAAAAGTCTTAAGAAACCTTGTCAAAATTCTCTAAGCATTCAGATAAATTCAACCCCAGAATTTTCCATAGTCTCTCCAGTGGCAACAATATGTTTCTCCAGAACAACTCCTGGCACCTAGAAAGCATTTAATCATTGTCTGTTGACTTGACTTATTCTAGGCAGAAACTACATTTCATTAAATTCAATCGAGTACTGAGTTTGGAGTTCAACTTTAACTTCAGACTCTTCCAAGATGGATGAGCCAGGGCAAGTCACTTCACTTCTGTTTGCATCCTCATCTGTAAAATGGGGAAAATAATAATATCTACCTCCCAGAGTTGTTGTGAGAAATCAAAGAAGATAGTATTTGAAAAGCACTTAATACAGTGCCCATTATGTAGTAGGCACATAACTATTGTTATGTGTTAATAACACATAATTAACACATATTGTTATGTGTTAATTGTTGCTATTATGCACCTACTGTGTGCAAATCACTATAATAAGTTCTGCAGAAAGACAAAAACCGGAGCAATCCCTGCTCTCAGAGAGCATATATTCTATTGAGAACATAGAAGTAGTCTCCAGACAAATTAATGAGGTAAATGGAAGCATTAACTGGGGGGGAGAGGAGGGATCAAAAGGTAATACCTGAATTGAACCTGACAAGAAATCAAGAATTCTCCAAATAACACTTAACCTAATTACTATTCCTGAACATAGCTTTCCTAACTGCTCACCTTTGTACCACTTGTCCTCTATACCCAGAATTTTCTGCCCCCTGAGAAAACTCAACCTCTCAATTTCCCTAGCTTCCTTCAAGACTCAGCTTAAATCCTATGTTCTGTAGGAAGTATTAACCCCACCCCGCCCAAGCTGCTATGCTTTCCTTTGGGGATTTCTTTTCATCAGTTATTTCCATGTTTCTCTTATTAGAATAGGAGTTCCTTGAGGGCAAGAACTGTTTTCATCTTTCTTTCTTTTCTCCTTTCTTTCTTTCTTCCCCATAGCACCCAGACATAGTAAGGACTTAAAAGCTGCTTATTGACAGGCAGCCTGACTGATCTCAGGCAGGACGGATAGCCTTTAAGGACGAACTGAAAGGGAGAGTTGGAATACCCATCTTAGAGAACAGTGAATAAGTCAGTTTGGCTAGAAAAAAGAATTCATGAAGGAAAGTAGTATGAGATGAAGCAGACAGAGTAAGTAGGGGGCAGACTGTACAGAGACTTTTAAAACCAGGCTGAAGATTTGGTCTTTTTCTTGGGGGCAATAGGGGGACCACTAAGGGTTTTTACCTCTACAGTCACAGGTTGTGGCCTGTGTTTTTAGGCATCACTGGGTGGATTGGAGAGGGGGAAATGGAAGCAGAAAGGCCATCCCCCTTGGCTGATCATCTCCAATTTATCCTATATATACCTTGCTTGTACATTATTCTTTGTGTGTTGTCACCCCCATCAGACTGTGATCTCCTTGAGGGCAGAAACTATGTTTTGCTTCTTTTTGTATCCCCAAAACTTAGCACATAGTAGGCACTTAATAAATTTTTATAGACTGACTGACAGCAGCTAAACCTGGCAAGTATGAGCCTCAGTGGGAATGAGAAGAAATCAAAAATGTTTTATGTAGCTTTAAGGAATTTGAGAGCTGAAGAAAGACGTAAAGGAAAGGTCACCCTTCCCAAGTCCTTTCCCTGGATGCATCTTTGACCTGGACCAACTGACAGCTGGCCAGGGAGCAGATTGTGGTGAAGATGCCTTTACAGTGCTCCTAAAAAGGTGCTGAGAAGGTCCCTTTCCCTGCATCACCCTCTGGGCCTCCTGCCCCTTCCCACCCTTCACTCTCCTTTTCATACTCTGTTCACTAACTGGAGAAGCTGACGAAAGGAAGGAGGGGTCTCCCGGCACAAAAAGAAGGGCAGCCACAAACAACGACCATGGGAACAGAGTTGTCAGGCCTCCTGATGGACCCACCCCTTAGATACAGGGAGCAGATGGAGGCCCCAGAGTCTTCAAAGGACAGCTCCCTCCCCCTAGCTCTGCATTTGTTCCCCACGTTTTCTGTTTTTATACATGCTGGCAAATTAATTAGATGAGACCCCAGTCAGGCACTCTTCCCACTCAGTTTTTTCTTCCCCCTCCATATCTGCCTCCTACCTCCTCCCGGCAGTCTTTTCACCTGCTCCTCTCTTTCTCTGCCTCCTAATCTTCTTTCTCTGCTCCCTCATTTTGTCCTGCCCTTTTTTCTCCCCCCCCCCCCATTATGGTCTCCTTCCTCCTACCCCTTAGCCAATAACGCCCCCCTCCCCTTCTCTTCCAAAAACAATTTCACTTCTGAAAGTCCATTTACTGTGTTTGACTGGAACCAGAGAATTGCTTTCACACAGACCCTTTCCCAGAAGCTCTGAAATTTACTAACAACTTAATATGCTTTGCATTTTATGTGCCTTTGTCTCCAGGACGCTTAACTGTCCCCCCGATTCTGAGGCCCTGACTCCTCACCCATACCCAATCATCAGGAAGGTGCCTGGCACTGCTGCAGCCTTCATATCAGACCAGAAAAGGTGGGCTCCCCGTAGGACCTGAGCATAATTCTGCAAATGTGCATGAAATAGACATGTTCAATCACACATGCCCAGCAGCTAAAATAAACTTGACTGAGTTTGAAAGGTGGGAGGAGGAGGCAGGCAGCCAGTAAAGTCATCATCTCTTCTCTCTCGCCTTCAGGTTTACTTTGCATGAGAAACTATCTATGGGGTTTCCTGCCTGGATTTTCTGTAGCCCATGTTCTCGTGCCCTCTTAGATTAGTCAATTGGGTCCAGAGTTGAAAAGGAGCTGGAGAACAGGAAATTACAAAGCTCCTTGAATGACCTCAAACTTCCTGTGGAAACAAAAATCTGCCTTTTCATACAAACATTTCACTCGAGTTGCTGCTACATGTTGGCAAGGCATGGATTACAGCAGTCTCCAGAGAATTAAAAATGAGTATCACATGGAAGGAAATTAACTAGTTGATAGGTATCTTATATGAACATCCATTTGCATAATTTCTCCCACCATTAGAAAGTCAATTCCTTGAGGACAGAAATCATATTTTTGCTTTCTTGGTAGCCCCATCACTTGGCATCATACTCAGTGCACATAGTGGGCGCTTAATAAATGCTTGTTGACGGATTGACATACAGTCAATCAGTCAGAAGTCAGTAAATAGTTCTTAAGCAACAACTATGTATAGGCACTGTACTGTCAGGGATACAAAAAAAAAGGTAGAAGATAGTCCCTGCCCTCAAGTAGCTCATAGTGTAACAGGAGAGACAACCTCTAAACAACTGTGTACAAACAAGGCCTATATGGGATAACTAGGGAATAGTCAACAGAAAGAAGGCATTAGAATTAAGAAGGATTGAGAAAGGCTGGAGACTGAGAAAGTGGAAGTTTAGTTGAGACTTGAAGGAAGTCAGGAGGCAGAGATGAGGAGGGAAAGCATTGCAGGCCAGAGAAATTCCCAGAGATCAGGGATGGAGCGACTTGTTCAAGGAACAGCAAGGAGGCCAGTGTCACTGACTCTCAGAATGCATGATGGGGATTGTAAAAGTGTCAGAAGATTGGAAAGGTATGTGGTACATGGTATGTGTTAGGAGACTGAACATAACCGATGAGAAACTTTGCAGAAAAAAAGTGATGTCACCAAGGAAATGTATCATAGGAAAAAAATTATAACTAACAATGATGGAGAGTTTTAAGTTGAAAACAAAGTGCTTAAAATATATTATCTAACTTAAAAAGAAATGGGAGGGGGAACGAGCATTTATATTGCTCCTACAGGCCAAAAGTATTGAGCATTTTTTACAAATACAATCTCATTTGATGCCCATAACAACCCTGAGAGGTAAGTGCTATTATTATCCTCATTTTACAGTTAAGGAAACTGAGGCAAACAGAGATTAAGTGATTTGCCCAGGGTCACACAGCTACTACATATCTGGATTCAAATTTGAACTCAGGTCTTCCTGATTCCAGGCCCAGAACTGTATCCACTATACCACCAGCTACTTCTAGGAAGGAAAGGAAATAATATTTATTAAGCACCTATACTATGCTACACCAGGCACAATGCTAAGTGCTTTACAAGCAATATCTCATTTAATCTCGAGCTTCCAAATAGCCTTATGTGACAGATGTCATTATTGTTCCCATTTTGCAGATGAGGAAACTGAGGTAGAAACCAGTTGCTCAGGATCACAGAGCTTGTAAGCATCTGAGGCAGGATTCCAAATCAAGTACTCAAAGTCACCTAGAAGAAAGGATGGGCTGGGTGAAGTGAACAGTCCAAATACTCTAGTGGTATCCTGTCAATGTCAGGAGAAAGTGAGAAAGCCCTCCGGCATGTTGAGTAGGCTATCTGGAAACAAGTTATGGAGCATGGACAGGTTTCACACAGGGTGGGCAGGAATGGATGGGCTATGATCCGCACCATCGGAGGGAACAATCAAATCCATGAAATCACAAGTCCATCTATGTATGTCTCTGTATCACCTTAGACATAGTAGAAACTAGAGAATAGTAAAAGGGTGGAATAGAGATGAGGAAAGATAGGAGCCATACTGGTGTTGGCAGTGGGACCAGATTTTGCAGGCCTACAAAATCCTCTTAGGTATAGGGTTGTGGGTAGTATCTCTACAAGACTAATGAGAGCCTGAGGAATTTAGAATGGTGCATTCCTAAGAACCATTTGGCATCTCTGTGCAAGACATTAACCAAAAGCTGAGAAAACAGGGAGCTATTCATTAGTATAGTATAGAGAAGTATAGTATAGTATGGAGAAGTATAGTAACTTCTCCAAAGGCTCCCAGTGAGGCAGGAGGGTAACAGATCCTCGAGGTCATGGTTGGGAAGAAGGTTAAGACCTTCTAAGGAAAGCTCTCCAACCTGGACTCTGAAGAAATCAGCAGGAACTGGGATAATTAAAGACCTAAAGGAGGTCATGGTTAAAATATCTGAATGATTTCTCAACAGTTAGAATTGTCACTAAATCAATCAACAAGCATTTATTAAGCACTTACTGTGTGTGTTAGGAGACTGAATATAACCAATAAGAAACTTTGCAGAAAAAAAGTGATGTCACCAAGGAAATGTATCATAGGAAGATAATTATAACCAAAAATGATGTAGAGTTTTAAGTTTAAAACAAAGTGCTTAAAATATATTATCCAGCTTAAAAAGAAACGGGAGGGGGCTTAGCATGGGGCTAAGCATTGGAGCTAAGAAGACAAAACAAGCATCCATTCTAATAGGAAAGACAACATCTGTAAATCAGAACATGCAAAATTAATACAGCACAAGTCACTTAACCCCACTGCCTCAAAAAATGGGAGGAGAGAGAGAGAAAGATGAAGCTGAATTATGAGGTCAGAAGCCATACTGAAGAGGATTTAGAAGCGGGGGTGTAGAATATTGGTGTCCCCATTTGTCCAAGTTTCTTTGAGGGAAAGCAAGCCAGTTAATAATTATAAATGCAATAGGCCTTTCTTACGGAGGAGTTTTAAGGGCAGGAGCTTAACTCTGGACACCTGAGGAGACATGAAGAGTGGGGCAAGGGAAGAGGGCATATGGATAATGCCATAATGCTGTCCATGAAGTTGTACATAAAGCTGTCCAAAAGACAAGATCGCAGACAGACCTGTGGAAGGACAGGGAATCGTCGAGGCCAGTCCTGGTGAGATGTGCTCCCAATGGGAGAAGGAGATGGGTAATCACACAAGAGGTGCCTTCCAAATGGTGACCCAGGTCACAGTCCTGGCTCTGCCAATAAACAGCTGTTTGGCCCTGAGGAAGCCACTTCCCATCTCTGGGCTAAATTTCTTCATCTAATCTCTATGTGACAGCTAGATATTTAAGGTCTGTCAAGAGGAAGAGATTCTGAGCTAGGCCCCATGGGGCAGAACCAGGAAGTACATTTACATCACAAAGAGGTAGATTTTAGCTCAACATAAGGAAACATTTGCTGAAAATTACAACCATCTAAAACTACAATAAATTCCCCTAGGAAGTAGTGAGTTTCCCATCAATGGAGGTCTTTAGGAAGGAGCTGGAAGTCTGTCAGCATATTCTGTCTCACTCTAGGGTCCCTCTGTTTCAGAAAAACCCAGTCTTCTTGGTCAAGAACGTGATGGGTCCTGATTCCACTCACCACCACCATCACTGCCAACACTGTTAACGTTACTTTGCATTTCTTTTACTTTCTTTGGTCTTTACTCACCTATGTACATGCTGTTGGGGTTGCTGTTCA
This sequence comes from Notamacropus eugenii, assembly GCF_028372415.1. Taxonomy (NCBI): domain Eukaryota; kingdom Metazoa; phylum Chordata; class Mammalia; order Diprotodontia; family Macropodidae; genus Notamacropus; species Notamacropus eugenii. Next base: position 462,608,555 of record NC_092873.1, on the reverse strand, counting down.
TCCTTCATTTTCGAAGAGGACCAATGACATCATGGGGTAATGTCTTGATTTAAGCATAAATTGGATTAAAGTGAGGCAGAGTTAAACAAAGTCATCAGTCTCACTCTCTTTCCCAAAGTCATCAAAGTCCAGTGGCAAGACAAAAGTCAAGGTGACTGACAATGGCCAAGGATGCAGTGAATGATGACCTTAGGGTCTTCAATGCCTGACCAAACTCTAAGCCCTCCACAGAGCCTGCTTCAGCTGCCTTCACAGCCATTGGAACAAATTGTTCTCATCCACCCTTTCCACCAAGGGAAGTCTACACATGTTTGAGGCAGACAGCCCCCTAACTCACCAATGGGTCTGAGGTCTATAGGTTATCCTTGACTGGCTTTAACCTGAATGTACTATTATCCCCTCAGTAGAATATAAGTTCCTTGGGGGCAGGGGTCATTTTGGTTTTGCTTTTGTTTTTATGTCCTCTACACCTAGCACAAGTACTTCATAGCTACCCACTGAATTGAACTGGATTTCCTCTAAGAAAGCAGAAATACATGTGCTTGTTGGAGGGACTGTCCCTTTAAGATTTTAGCAAATGCTCTTTTCAGGTCCATACATATATATAGATATAGAGAATAATCAATGAACAGCAAGCAATGGAAATACAAAGAAAGGCAAAAAAAGTCCCTGTCCTCAAGGAGCTTACTTTTAGAAAACTAGGTGGCTTAGTTAGCGTCAGGGAGATGTGAGTTCCAATCTAACCTCAGACGCTTATTAGCTGGGTGACCCTAGACAAGTTGCTTCATCTCTGTTTGCCTCAGTTTTCCTCAACTGTAAAATAAGGATACAATAGAACCTACTTCATTGTGAGAATGAAATGAGATCATTCTAAAGCTCTTGGCCCAAAGCCCAGCACACAGTAGGTGCTACATAAATGCCGGTTATCACTATTATTACTACATTCTAATGCGGAAGAGAGCATGTATGTAAATAGGAACTTATAAAAACCATACAGACTAGATATAAAGTCATTTGAAAGGGGAAAACACTAGCGGATTCAGGATCCAGGGCAAAAAACACGTTACCCTGCATGGATGTCACTCTAGCAAAAATAGTCAAAGGGCAGTCTATAGAATAAGCAGAAGGGGCAGATTAGAAATCTTTAGATTTCTAATTAGAAATCCATTCAATTTAGAATCCTTTCAAATTAGAAATCCTTAATAAAAATTTGTAACCTTACTAGATGTGCGACCTTAGGCAAGTCTCTTAACCCTGATTGCCTCACCTCAAAAAAAAAAAAGATTTGTAAGATCGATAAAAGTTCATCCATGGCAGCAGCATGTGCTCGGCCATTTCCTCCTTTGAGTCTCTTGCAAAAGAGAAAAAACTAAGTGCCCATGAATGGTGGGTATAACTGGGAGGAGTGGGGAGAGCCTGATGAGAAAGGGAGATTGAGAAGGGGCAGTTAAAGACTCAGGAAGCAGAGAAGTTGACTTAGCCAGTCAAGGAAGGAGACAGCACAGAGAGAGATCAAGACATCTGTTCAGCCTGGGCAAGGTTTAAAAATTACACACAAACCCCCCCCCCCCCCCCCCCCCCCCCCCGCCAGGTGTTTGTTACCATCCTTGGGAGACTTTGAGCCTCCCAGCAATACATAGCCTTGACTGCATGATGCTCTGAGGCGCTTGTTACAATTTACCCCAAAATAGAATCCTACATGCCATGTAGAGTAGAATTGGGGGGCATTTTAAAGCTTGAGAATTTACAAAAAGTTGGAAAAATGAAGGAATAGTGCAGTGTAATGGACAGAAGGATAGCCTGGGAGCCAAAAAGATTTGGATTCAAGTCCCACTCCAACACACATTAGTTGTGTGATTGTGAGCAAGCCACTCAGGTTCTCAGGACCTTGGGAACTCTCTAAGACAACAAGTTGCTGCTCTGCAAAAAGCGGAGCGTTTCCCAAGCTGAGAGTCACCATACTGATGAAATTAGAGATCTGAACCAAAAAACATATTTTTATCTATTGAGATATTTAATTAAATGATAGGATTATAGCTTTACAATGGGAAGGGCCTTAGAGAGTATGCAAGTGAACCCCTTCATCTTATAAATAAGGAAAGTGACTAAGACTCAGAGAGGTTAAGGGACTTAACCCAGGGTCACCTAGCTAATGTTTGATGTATGATTTGAACCCAGGGTTTCCTGACTCCAAATTCACTATACTATGCTGCCTTTATACAATAATACATATGTACACATATGTGTATATATACATATGTATTGTATATACATATTGTTTACATGTGTGTATATAGAGATATATAAGTATCTTTATATATACATATATGTGTATATGTGCACACACATACACACACTTTACCGTTGTTCAGTCATTTCAGTCATCTCTAACTCTTTGTGACCTTATTTGAGGTTTTCTTGGCAAAGATACTGGAGTAATTCATTATTTCCTTCTCAAACTCATTTTACAGATGAGGAAACTGAGACAAACAGAGTGAAGGGGCTTGCTCAGGGTCACACAACCAATTAGTACCTGAGGCCAGATTGGAAATCAAGAAGATGGGATTTCCTGACTCTAGGCTACTGTATCTACTGTACACTATCAGTATACTGATATCAGTACAATATCACTATACACTCTATCTACTGTAACACTAGCTCCAGGTATACTGTATACACATATAAACTATATGTATATATATGTATGTATGTGCATTCATATGTATGTTTATTTATAACATACACACACATGGAGAGAAGTTTTTTTCATTGTGTGCTGACTACATATGAGCTCAATGACTGCCAACCTTGCCTGCCATCAGTCCTGGCTCTTGATGAGCACCAGGCAAATAAAGAACTAGAAACAAATTCAGAATGACAGCTTGGTTTTTTTTTTTTTAAGTCATCTGTTAAGCAGATGTTGGACAGAACCCATAGCCCAAGTCCAAGGCCCCTGCTGTATGGGAAGAATCTAGATCAGGGGATTGGCGTAGTGTTGAGACCATGGGACAAAGGCAATCTTATAAGCCCATTTGTACAGCCCCAACCCAAAATTCTGGACTTTGTGATGCCTGAGACAGGGACCAGACCAAAGTTTGCCTTTGTACCACTTTGTACACTGTGCTCAGGGTCCTTGAGAGAACGAGTTATTTTCTTAAGCACTGTGAAGGTGCCTTTAATTGGCAGTGACTGAAGTACTAATTAGGCATCATTCTTTCCTGCCTATTTAGAGGAAGTTCTCTAGAGGATTAATAGTTTGAGCTTGCGTGTGCACGCATCCATGAGCATGTGCACACATCCGTGAGTATATGTGCTCATGTGTGCTCAAACAAGACATAAAATGGCAGTCATTTTCTTGAGCAACAGAACTGTAAAGGGACCTTCAAGGTCATTTAGCCCAGAACCTTTCTTCTGAGTATGAGGAAAGAGGTTTTTCTACACAGTCATTGAGGAGCTGAAACTTGCCCTTGACGCTTGAGATGCAGGGAGAACAGCCTCATAAATTACAGCCTGCCCAAGATCCCTGGGCTAATCTACCTTGTACACAGGACCAGAACCAAGGCTTCTGACAACGGGGTCAGTGTCTCCAGCATGTTCCCAGTCAAAAGGAGGAGTTTACATTTGGGAAATAGTAGCAAAGCCAAAGATTGCTGTGAGCACTCTCCCCTAAATGTCTTTTGCAAGAGGGAATAATTATGAAGCCTCACACTGATAAATGAGAAGCAACATGGCTTAATGGAGAAGGGCTCGACATTGGAGTCAGGAAGACCTGGATTCAAATCCTGACTTTGTGCACAAGTCATTTAACATCTGAGGATCTCTGGCAGTTGTCTAAGACTATAAACTGCACAACAGGCACAAGTCTACATAAATAGAGGGAGTTTTCTTTACTGGGCATTCCCTGTGCTAATAAAATCACAGGCCCGGCAGTTAGGTGGGGCGGTAGGTAGAATACTGGACCTGGTGTCAGGAAGCTTTGAGTTCAAATCCAGCCTTTAGCCACTTATCAACTGTATAACAGTGGGCAAGTCACTTAAGCTCTGTGTGCTTCAGTTTCCTCATCTGTAAAATGAGTATAATACCTACACCTACACAGATGACCTTATGATTTCTTCCAACTCTAAATCTCTGATTCTATGCTCTTCCAAAACAATAGCATACCACAGTATAATATAATAGTATACAATAAAATAGTGCAGAGCCATAACTAGTAATTTTGACACCTGGAGCAAGTAACACAAATAAACTCTGTGATTCATGACATAAAATAATACAAATAATTAAGACATATTTAGTTCAGTAATAAAAGTTATTCTAGTGGCTCAAAGATGAGTGTTATTAGCACTACTAGTCATCTGATCACTTTCCATTTTACAATTATTCTTCATAACTAGGTGTTATGCTCCTCTTAGTAACTAGGCATTTGCCTACCAGCTGAAGGAGGCATATGTTAAACGCTGTGCTCTTAAATCTCTGTGCCCAAGGTCATGGTTCCCTTGCCCTAGTTATGGTTCTCAATGTTATATACAAGAACATGTCATAAATGAACTAGTTGGCATTTAAGGGATCTCTCTTTTCTTCTTAGATTCTTTGCCTCGACAATCTCATTTACCTCTAAAACTTCAACGACACATCTCCAGATTGTTGTTGTTTATCCTTTGTTTTCGAAGGGACCAATTGCGTCATCAGTGACATCTTAACTTGCCGGTAAATTGGATTTAAGGGAAGCTGATTGCACAAAGTTGTCAGGCTGTAACAAAAGACTCAAAAGCCTATTTCTCCAGTCTGGGCCTCTCTTCTGAGCTTCAGACTCTTGTCTCAAACCGACTACAGAATATCTTTACCTGAATTTTCTTCATTTTCCTCAAACTCAGATATCCCAATATCTGTCTTTCCCTCTAAACATGTTTCCCTTTAGCCTCCACTATCTCTGCTTTTGACTCTATAGTACCATTATTTACAGTCTTCCTTGGTATCCTACCTCACCCCTCCAACTCTTTTCCTGCTGAATTTCTGTCCTTTAAACTCTAATTCAAAAGTCAACATCTCCTGCATTGGGCATTGGTCAAGTCTTTTAATCTTCTGGAGCCTCAGTTTCCTCATCTGTCAAATGAAATTCTACTATCTTGGGCATCGGTTCAACACATGTTACAGTACATTCTTATTAAGAATGCTGAATTTGCAGTAAGGAAAACAGGTTCAAATCCTGCCTCAGATGCTTACTAGCTGTGTGACCTTGAACAAGTCATGGAACCTTTATTAGCTTCTGTTTCTCTCACTTGTAAAATGTTGCTAATGATAGCACCCATTTTTTGTCCAGGATCACACGGCTAAGTAAGTGCTGGGCCTGGAGCCTGGAAAACTCAAATCTGGCTTCAGACACAGCTGGAAACAACTGAATCCCCACAAAAATGCCCGCATGATTTTATGGGCAGTGAACTGACTTCAAAGTTTGGAATACCTGGGTTTGATTCCCTTCTCTTACTTATACTGGCAGTGTGACCTTGGTGAGGGAAGGGGAAGGCACTCAAGCTCTCTATTATGCCCCAGAGGTATCTAGCTCACACTGAAAAGGGGGTCACTAAATTGTGCATAAGGATCCTGGAGGGCAGCATATTAACTTAGAAAACCACATATTAGCACTTTGTTTTAACATTATTAATCTTAAAATACATAATACATATCAAGTATATATTATACATAGAGAAGGAAATGACAAGCCATTCCAGTACTGCTACCAAGAAAACCCCAAATGGGATCATGGAGAGTCTGATATGGCTGAAAGCAACCGAACATTATACATATAATCCATAGTAGCCTACAATACTATGCATTAACGTTAACTATGTGGTTTTATTTATTTTATTATTTCCCAATTTTATTTCATCTGGTTCAGACTGTACTGGGGAATGTTGTGAGTCCCTCCCATAAGACTCTTAGTTGTAGAGAAGGTGCAGACCCGCAATGGTAAGAGAGTTTCCTCACCCAGTAAATCTCTATAGCAGTGAAATCAGTCTCTGTCCACTTTTAAATGTCTGTAAATTGGTTTATGTTTATTGAAGATGGGAGCCATGTAAATGCAAAGGGTGTTTTGTCTATAACACCAGTGATTCAGCATTGTCTGGTTGAAGCAAAAACAGGTCAGCACAGTACCTGAATGGGAGGAGGGCAGAGATATGCGAAGGGAGATAGGTGTCTTCCAAGTATGGAAATCCTGGGTAATAGAAGGAGGGGGGGGGATAGGGAAGGGCAGAGAGGAAAATAACCATCATTTTACAATTCATATGGATCTCTGTCCTTATTTCCTTGTGGAGGTGGAGGGAAGGACGGAGAGGTAAGGGGAGTAAAAGACAGGCTATCCTACTGGAAGTCAGACAAATAACAAACCATGTGTCTAAACCTCATGAGGAATACAGGCTGAAGATGCACTATGGCATGCCTGTCCTCTGGCTTCCTGTCACATAGAATTTCCATCAAGCTCACAGACCGGGGTGGGAGATGCTGGGGCAGAGAGATGTCCTTGTATGTTGTACTCACGCACGCATGAGCGCATACACACACACACACACACACACACACACATTCCCCTCCCTCCAATGCAGATGCAAACTTAGTGCAGACATGTACCTGTAGATACAGTCTCTCTCCTTCAGTGCAGACACATATATGCATGCATACATACATACACACACACACACACACACAACACACACACACCCTCAGGCAAAAGTCCTGAGCTCTTATCCTGCAAAAACAAGGTCTAGTCTCTCACTAGATTGAAAAGAGAAAAAGATACCAAGTGACAGCACATTTAAGTCACTTTCCTGTCTACTGACTATATCAAGGACCACCACCTGGGAGAGAACACAGCTTCAGCACTCCATGGTATCCTTTCCAATTGTTACCTCAGTATTAGCTTTGGGTAAAAAAGAAAGACCGATTGTGATAGTAAGTGGATAGATAGCTGGACTCAGAAGACCTGGGTTCAAGCCCCATCTCTGATACCTACTGACTAGGTGACTCAGGTCAAACCATCTCACCTGTCCATTCTCTAGGCAACACCCTGAGATAAGCTGCAGTGGAGGTGCCAACCTGAACTGGTAGAGGGAGGTTCCTCATCCTAGAGGATCCAGTCCCTATCCCTAAAAAAGAAAAGAGTCTGTCTTTTGTTTCCTCCCCTTACCTACCTTCCCCACTGGTTCCATAGTAATATTTTTCTCTTCAACTGCATTTTTAAGTAAAGAAGATCCATGTCTATTTTTAATAAAACTGCTCCCAAATATTCTATTTTTCAAACCACTTAATCTTAAAGTTTTAGAGATCACAAAGGGTTTTCTTTATCCCAGGGTGTGAATCAATTAAATCTCCCAGTCTAAGATTACCCAAGAAAGACAGAAGATTGTACTGACATGGAGCCCTTCACCATCCTTCTGGACACCTTCTCCATCTCATCTTGGGTACATTTTTCCATAACTTTGCATGCAGCCAGGCTGAATCAGACTCCCCCCTGGAAGTGACTGCTGTTGCTCAGTCCAGGTTTCCTGAAGGCAGTAAGTGAGCATGGCATACAAGGACATAGGTAACAGAAATCATGGCCTAACAGAACACTTCAGTTGGGAGGTTCCTTAGAGGAGAGCATCCAATCATAAAGTCACAAAATCAGAGAGGGGGAAGGGATCTCAGCATCCCTCTAGTCCAACCAATATAGAAAGGGATCCTCATAATAACATGCCCAAAAAGTGGTCATAGAACCTCTGGTTTGAGACCTCTGAGGAAGGAGAAACTACCCAGGCTACTGCTGGTGACCTTGTCCACTTTGGGACAATCCCACTAGGAGTTTTTGTTGACATCAGGTATAATATGACCCCCTTCCAACTTCTACCCACCGTTCCTGGTTCTACCCTCTAGGACCAAACTGAATGAAACCAACCTCTCCTCCACCAGACAATGGTTCAATTCCTTGAACACGGTTATTATGTACTCCATGATGACTAAATAGTCATCATTCTTTGAAATTATCTTCACATCCAATTCTGAATTGAATAAGACAGTATTTGTGAAGCTCTCAATACAAGGGCTGGCACATAGTAGTCCGTCAATAAATGCTTATTTAAAAAAAAATTATATGACTTAGACTAAAGACCCTTCACTCTGAAGAATTTCTAGCTTATCAAAGTCTTTCTTAACCCATGGTACTCAGGAACTGAACACATTATTGATGATGCCAAAGCTGTAAGACTAGCACCTCCCTATTCCTGAAAGTTTACACCAATTGATTCAGCCCAAGATCATGGTGGTTCTTTTTTTTTTTTTACTTTATATTGATGTTACAAATCACTAAAGTCCTCAAATTTTTTCAGAACCATTGTTATCTAACAAAACCTTTCCTATCTTATGCTTATGACATTGATTGTTTGTACCCAGGTACAACATTTGACATTTACCCCTATTAAATTTCATCTTCTTAGACTGTGCCCAATGCTCCAGTTTATTGAGAGCCTTTTGGATCCGTCCCTCTCAACTTTGTGTCATCTGCAGATCTTTTATCCAAGTCATTGGTAAAAATATCAAACAGAACTCCTGCTATGCTAGCATAGAACATTAACAACAATTCTTTTTAGTGATCTATCCTATTCTAAATTCATCTGATCACACTATTATTTCATCCATATCTCTCCATCTTCTCCATAAAGATAGTATGACAGTTGTCCACCCTTCCTCATTCTAAGATGAAATTGAGGCCAAGAGGTCCAATGACTTGTCCAAAGTCAAGCATGTAATCAGGAGCAGAGCCTCAACCTAACACCTGATCCAGTAGGCTATAGTCTAGTGGTAAAGGTGGATTCCTTCCTAATTTAAGTACTCAAACTTACAGGAGGTGGATGAAATGTGAAGGGTAATGAAATGGCAGAGCTGGAGTGTATGGCTGAAAAGGCAATGGGGTAAGTGCAGTATGACTTTAGCCCACTTAATCTGTTTGGGCCTCATTTTCATCTTCTCTTAAGAGAGGATATTGGACTAGATCAATAGTTCTTAAACTATATTCTAGGGAACCCTAGAGATCCTCAAAACCTTTCCATGGGGTCTACAAAGTCAAGACTATTTTCATAATAATGCAGTAAATATTTATAGATGTAACTTATATAAAAGGGCAGCAGGATGACCCAATGGATAGAGCACTGGGATAGTGCTCTCTCAATGAGTCCATGGATAGACTCATCTTCCTGAGTTCAACTGTGACCTCAGATTCTTACTAGGTGTGTGTGATCTTGGATAAGTCACTTAATCCCATTTGCCTCAGTTTCCTCACCTGTAAAATGAGCTGGAGAATGAAATGGCGAACCACATCAGTATCTTTGCCAAGAAAACCCCAAACGGGATCACAAAGAGTTGGACATGACTGAAACAACACAACAACAACAACAATAAACCCACAAAAACAAAAGCTCTTGGGAAGTAGAGACCCTCAATTTTTTAGCATGTAAAGGTGTCCTGGGACCAAATATTTTGAGAACCACTACATTAAATGATCTCTAAGATTCCTTCCAGCTCCAATATTCTATCACTCTATCTTCTCTTTAAAGGTAGGAGTTGAGAAAGGAACAGAAAAGAAACATGATTGTTTGGTTACACTTCAGAAACCTCAGAAACTGTTAACTTCTCTTAGTCTTCCCCAGCTGCAGAGAATTACCTAAGAATGGCTCTTGGAACCTCGATACATTCCTCTGGGGCCCAACCATTCAATTCACTCTCCTTTTCTTCATTTTTAGGACATATTTTGTTGTCTTAATTGAAAGCCCTACACGCTTCTGATCACCGGCTTTCTCTCCTAAGAGACTATTGCATCCAAGGTCCCTTTGGAAAAGCTTAATCAGCACTAATTAAGTCACCATCCTAACCCAAATTAATTAGATTTTTAGAATGCTGTCAACACCCTTCAAGGTTAAAATGGGCTCTGACATCTCCTTAGACCTCATGCTGGACCTTATAAAATCACACTTAGAAGGTACTTGCGAAGTCAGTTCCAGCCAAAGCTCTGAAAATAACTTCTGAAATTCTACCAATGACTCAAAGCCTCTGAAATTCTACCAATGACTCAAATAATGCCCTGTCTTTTCTCAAAGAGACACAGATTTTTAGTTTCCACACAGAGATAAAAAATCAAAACGTCATTGGATCAGAGATCTAAAGCTGGAAGGGACCTCAGAAACCATCTAATTTAATCCCTTCATTTTACAGATAAGGAAACTGAGTCCCAGAGAGATTAAGTGATGTACCCAAGGTTGCTTAAGCAGTAAGAAATCAGACCACAAAAAGATAACACAGTATTAATAGAAAAATATTTGCTTTTTAACTTTGAATGGGAATAGTCTAGAATGGTATTTTAAGTTTTCCTTAGTCTCCCAAATCTAAGAAAGCCTATTTCACTTTTTTTGGCAGGGGGGAGGACATAGAAAAGTGAGAGGACCAGACCTGTGATAATTGTACTTATAGGCAACTCTTCACTAGTAAACTTTCTTATCAATGTAGAGCATGTGTCATAGTTGGCACTTGAACCCAGGTTTTAAAGTCTGGCTCTCTATCCAATTCACCAGACTGCCTCTTTCATATTTCACTTCTGAAAATAAACACAATACTCCAAGACTTCTAATTTAAAACCATTGGTGGATACAACGGACATGAAAATCTCTCTACCACCAGTCCTCTGTCAATACCAACGTCTTCTAACAAAGCTCCCATGAACAAATTTATCAGCCCTTTGTAACAGTCTAATGGGTAAAAACATCAGTCTGTCTGATGTCCAACGAGGTTCATCTTATTCACATAAAGATACTGTTTTACATTCACCTAATATCACCTTATTTCCACATAGCTCCTTTCTATAGAGGAACTCAAAGCCATTTGAAGGTACTTTCAATTATTCACGCCACCTATGAGACAGGAAAGGAGTATTTTTATCTCCATTTTACCAACGAGAAAACAGCCTCAGGGGTATAAACCCAGTGAGTCAACTCTGGAGGCAGCAACAAAAACCAAGTTTCCACATGACCTTGAAACGAATCCATTCCAATGGGGAAAAGAAGAGAAAAATTGGGAATGACACTTGTTTTAGCCCTAATGAGAGTCCAGATAATGTAGCCTCTCAAAAGAATAAGAGTAACTGTCAAAGCTGAAGTCCCATTTGTCAGGTTACCGTACCAACCTTTACAGGATAAACTTGCTGATTTTGAGAGTCCTGTCTCCAACACAAACTACATCTGCCTTGTATTATTTCTTCTTGGTGCAATTGATAGAAATTTGAACATTTCTCCCATAGGAATCTGTTATATTTGCCCAACTTGCTATATAGCATTGCATTCCACTTGTAATTTGCACTTGCAGATTATTTATTGGCAATGGAATCTATTCAATAAGGTCAAGGTCAAATCATTTTTAAAGATATACCATTTATATATCCTTCTGTCATCAGAAGAACCAGTGTGCTTTATAAACTAATAGGCTTACAAAATAGAGAGGTATGGTCAGAACTTGAGGTGAGGAAAGAAAAAATGGAGTTGGAACGATTTGCAACCAATGACAATTGACCATTGATGATGGCCATCCTCAATCATGATCACTACTATTGCTCTACTTACATACACCTCTTTTGGCTTTGTGGGAAGGAGTGGACATAGTAAGAGTAGAAATAAAAGAAATAGAATATAAGTTACTTGGGATCAAAAGTTCCCCAGTGCCTAGCACATTTAGGGGGAGGGGACCAGACCTGTGGTTTCATCATTTTAGAGAGGTGTCAGAGAGAGACTTCCACTCTCAGTACCGATTGGATTGGTGAATGGGATAAGCATTTCTGAAGAGGCTTTACAAATATTATCTCACTTAATTTGCACCTAATATGTACTCTGACATTTTAAGGCTACCAGTAAAGCACTTGGCTTTTATCTGTCCCCCAGTCTCTCCCCAGTCACAGGACTTCATGTCATTCCCCTTCTCCCCCCACCTCCACCAGCCACTTTTACCTTCTTTCTATGTGTTGTCTTTTCCCCTCAAAGATTGATTTTTTTTTTTTGACAGGGTAAAAGAGGTCATTCTCTGCCTTATTTCTTACCTAGCCTTAATCACTGAATGGGCATTGCCTCAGACAAACTGAGACCTGGGAAAGATATTAGCCTAAAAAAATCCAAGGTCTCCCACTGAATCTGGGGCCATCTCCAGTCATCCTGATCTGTATCTTGCCACTGGACCCAGATGGCTCTGGTGACTTTGCACAGCCCTGCCTCAAATCAATCCTGTTCACTTGCAAGTCATGGAATCACCCTCCTGATGTCATGGTCTTCTTCAAAAAGAAAGGACAAACAACAACCAGATCTGTACTTAAAGTCTTGGAAAATTGCCTGAGGCACTGAGACTAGGACCCTTTGTTTTTCAGATTCTAAGATCAGCTCTCTCTCCTTTTATAGCTCATAATAAATGCTAGTTGAATTCTATTGCCCTGAAGAAGAGAAAGGCAGAATTTTAATATTGATATAGGTTATAAAACAGAAGGTAGAACTAAGACCATCCCAAAATAGAACTTCCCCTTGCTTTATCACCTCCAGCATCAATGGTGGCATTCTACACCATTTGTATAATACCTACATCCATAAGGATGATCAAACTGAGGAGCCTTGAGGACTTGGAGAGAACATCATTTAGACTTTACTGGCAATTACTAGGAATCAAAGCCAGGAGCTCTGACCATTTAACCCCCTTATATGAAATCTCAGAATACAATCCCTCCCCTGAAAAATTACTATAAAGGCTCAATAAGGGCACTAGTTCTTATATTCCTCATGAAAAACTGCAGCTGAGTCTCAACATTAGAAGCCCTGGGATCTACTCACACTTGTGGGAGAGGAGCACATCAAATGAATCTGCCCACCTCGTAGCTTCTTCTGTGGACAGTCTCCTGAAACAGAAGAAACAACATTCTGGAATGCTATCCACAAAGCCCCCTCCCCACTCTCCTTTTGCAGGCACAAAATAACACAAAATGAAAACTTGAAATAAATGGATTATTCAATTAATTAATCAAATTAATTAAGTCAAGAATCTATGACTTCATTTCCACTGCAAAGATCAAAACCCCTTTATGTTTCCAGAGATGTTTTTTTGAAAGCTCACTTTCAAGTCAGGAAGATGGGAGTTTCAGATCTGCTTCTGACACATACTCTCTCGGTGACCTCTGAGAAGTTACTTAATGTCTCAGTAGTCTAGGCTTCTCTCTAAAAAAGGGCGAACCTGCAGTGGTAGAGGGAACTTCTTCCCCTAGGAATTCCCTGTAATAATGAAATCACAGGTCTGATCCCTATTAGGACTATCCCAAAGGCCCCCAACTTCATCCTCTTTTGGGTGACTTGTCAATGACCTTCTTTGAACTCAGTGAGGTGAGGCTTAAAGCAACATGTTGTAACACCCATACTCAAAGCTTTTTCAGTTTGATAGGAGCTTCCAGAGCTTACGCCCTCATTACATCTTCTTCTAGAGCTGAGGATCATGCCTATGCTTGAGGAAGACATTGGGGAAGAGTTTCAGTGGAGAACAACTTGAAATAACCTGAAGAAATATCTCCCTTTGCCAACCTCATGCTTAGGGAAACTGAAGGAGACACATGCTCAAACCTAAAGGTCTTATCCAAAACTCTGCCCCTGAAAATATGGGCACTTTTAAATCAATCACAGAGCAATAGAGATTCCGCTCATGATGAATATGAGTAGGCTGCAACATATGACCAAGGAGGAACCTTGAAAAAGAGGAGCCAAGGATGCCACCAAGGACATGTCTGACCAAAAGAGAAGAGGGGTTAGGTTGGGCAGAGCAAGGATAGACAGGTGAGTAGCTGAAGTACTGCACTGGCACCTTGAAAGGATCAGAAAAATCAAAAGAGGCCTTCAGCACGTAGGGTGTGATGAATGAATTACATTAACGTATTGTTTATTAATTTAACTTAATATTTTAAACAAGTTTCAGTTCCTTAGTTTCAAGGGCCAGGACTCAGATTTAACACTAATGGGAAGGGGACAATAAAAAGATTCCCTCCCTCAGTTCCTCAGTCATTATTCCTGGTGCTTTCCTAAGGGGAAAGAAAAACCAAACATGATTTTCATTCATTTCTGAGAGATATAAATGTTTCTTTCACAAATGTTCAAAGGTAATATAGTATGAGGGGAGGAGACACAGAGTTTGGAGTACAAAGACCTGAATTTCAGTCTTGGGCACATCCCTTAATAATAGCTAGCATTTCCATAGCATTTTAAGATCTGCAAAGAACCTTACAAATATCTTCCCATTTGATCCTCACAATAACCTTAGAAGGTAGGTGCCATTATTATCTCCATTTTACAGATGAGGAAATTAAGGCAGATAAAGGTTAAATGTCTTGCCCAGGGTCACACAGCTAGTTAAGTGTCTAAGGCTGGATTTGAACTCAGGTCAGCCTGACTCCAAGTCCAGCGCTCTTCGAGTCAGTTAACTCACCCATAAAATGGGGTAAATATTATTTTACTACCTCTCTCACAAAGTTTAAGGAAGAATCAAATGACATGTTTGTTAAAGTGCTTTATTATATACAGAACGTATTGCATAAATGAATTGCTGCAAAGTTAACTGAATAACAAAGTCACACATCTGTTAGCTGTTCCTTGGGCAGCCTGTACATAACTCTAGCTGGAGCTTGTCTACCCAGTGGGTGCCCAGTGAACTCTAACAACTGAGTGACTGACACAAGGCTGTCCATACTCACTTGAGAGCCCGGTTTGGCTTGTCAGGAAGAATAGCTGTGAAATCACTACATGAATCTGATTTGTGAGACAGACATCCCAGGCGAGTCCTCATCCCTTTGTTCCTGCAACCAACAACAGAAGCAAAAGGAAGAGAGAAACTATAATAAAAATAGTGATCCACAGAAAGGTTCCTGCATACAGAAAGCATTGAGAAGCTCACTAGCTGGCAAAACCACCCCTGAGACTTCATGAGCAAAAGGGAAAGAACCAGAAAGATGAACAGCAGCATTATCTGACTACTGGATACTTAACAGGTACCTTTCCCCTGGAGATCTAGTGCTTTTTAAAGCTTCTACAGCAAATTGGTGGTAAGTCAGTCAATGAAGGTCGTTAGCTCAGAAGACTTTCTAAATCAGGTTTCCCCAATGGGAAAGGAGCTACAGTTATGTCAAAATAACAATCTGCATCTTTCCCTTCCTACGGAAGGTCAAAGTAAGCAACTGTTCCTTACTGTAAGAAGGCCCATGAGACCCAAGGAAGGGCATCAATGTTTGGGGGGCAAGATCAAGCCTTATCAATTACCTTTGTCTATACAGAGCTCAGCAATGAAGATTCAAAATGGTGGCAATGAGGGCTCAAGGATGGCATGGAGTTGAGCAGAATGAGGAAGTCCTCTGTGATTCCGACTAGTGATGGGGCTAATTATTGAAATCCCTCATCAGACCAACCTCTCCTGATGATGTTAGAACTAAAAATCAGTAGAGGTTAAAGAGGGAAGGAGAGCAATGACAATCAATGCATTCATCAATTAGGAGCCTATTTACACTTGCACTATCAACTCCAATCATTTCATTAACTAAGCTCTCTGCCTTCATTAACCTCACTTGGTGCAAATCAAAACAGTAACACATTTTAATCTCAACAGCTCACCCTTCACTTGCGTTTATTAACAAAGACCTCGCCTCAGTCAATGTTTTCATATATGATAACTGATGGGCAGCTCACATGCTCCATTGGTGTCTTTGGGTTGCTAGGAGACCTCATGGAAGATACCCAGCACATTGGGTGGAACCCCTATGATTAACTTAGGGGAGGATACAAATGAGATTAACAGAGTATAGGGGAGACCTCGATGAGTTTTGGTTTGTACTGTTGGAGGGAATTGTCATATCAATGAGCTCACAGATTCATTTGAGTATTTGAGGGTAATCATGATCATTTAAGCTGACTCCAAAGGCAGAGTAGTACAGCTGATGGAATGGAATGCTGGATTCATGGTTAGGAAGACCTGTGTTCAAATCCTGGCTATGACACTTATTGGTGGGTGACTCTGAGGCAAGTCACTTAGCTGCATCGACCCTCATTGGCAAAATGGCGATAATAAAAGCACCTTCTCCTCTAGGATTTTCGTGGGGATCAAACAAGGTAATACATGTAAAGGGTTTTGCAAACTTTAAAGCACTGCATAAAAATGAGCTATTATTATTAATTAGAACAGAATGTAATGAATAGCTTTGCTCATTGTTTCCCCCCGCCCCTCACTGAAGACTGTCACTTTCTGCTCTCTTACTGCACTATGTTGTACATTACTATAAGGCTGGAAAGCCAAAGGGTGTAGAAAAGATCCTCATTAGAGTGGGCCACATATATCACCTCCCCCCCAAAGAGATAAAATCTCAAGCTCACTTTCATATATTCAGAATTTTTACTTCATTTAAAAGTGAAGTTATTATTATTGCAAAGAAATAATCCTGGAGGCCAAGGAGGGCTCTGGAACAGTGGTCTTTCAAGACTTCCTTTCCCTGTCTATTGGCCCCAGTGACTTCCCATCCTGTGGCCCAGAAAGACCCTTGTCTCTAGCTTTGCATCCAAGGGAGGCCAGTTGTGATGGAAGCACACTTTATCTCCTCATAACCATTTCAGGTCTAGAACATATGAGTCTCCATTAAGGTACCCCCCGCCCCCGCAATAGACAGTTAGGGCTGCATGTCCTGTCCTCTCCCTACTTTCCTCAGTTCCCATTACTAAGCCATCTCTTTCATAGCTCTATAAAATAATGCCTACAATAGTTCTCTCTCTCCTCCAATAGGGAGGACCAGGGTACAGCCACTTGCTACTACAGATAGATGGGTGGGATCTTTGGTAGCATGGAACCTGGGTGGATAACAAAGCATTTGAAATGACTAATTAAGGGCTCTCAGGTCATGAAATTTAGTGACTCCAAGTAAAGGCTGTCACGAATCACCCTATAGGCCAGGAACCCAGCCTTCAATAATTCACCACACCTGCTGTGAGCTTCAGGCTCTTAAAATAATGACATGAAGTTGAATAACTGCTCCCTTCAAAGTATTTTCAGTGGTTCTAAAAAGAAAACTTTTGTGCTAGGTTTGAATACTACCTCTGCCCCTTCTTAAAGGTGAGACTACCTCGCTAAAGCCTCATTTTTCCTCCTCTGTAAAATGGATATGCTACTTGTACTACCTGTCTCAAAAGGTGGGGAAAGGCTGGAACAGGAATTTGAGCAAATCATAATTTGCAAATCTATATGGGCTAATTGGCAAGTCCCTGCAGGGTATTAGTATTACCTGTGTCAGAAACCACCTTGGGGCCCTTAGGCATCAACTTTCCCTGATGGTGCTCTGAGATTGAACAAGTCTTATTTTCTTTCTAGGCTAGGTCAAGCCTCAGGTTGTGTATGACCTGTTTAGTTCAAGTGGAAGAAATTAGAAATACGAGAAGAATGGAAGGCCAAAGATCAGCATTGGGTTTATTATAGCCTGGAGAGCATGGAGAAAACTAACTTATTCTGCTCCCTGAAGCAGCTGTCCTGGACAACACTATGGGAATGTAATGAGAACAAATAACTTAGCACTGTTCCTAGGGCTCCCATCCTCACACCTGTCAGTCATCTGCAGGATGGGAGCATACCTGGCAGCCACAAGGCTTGGGACTAAAGAATCCCCCACCTGGAGCAGAGGACATTGTACAAAATCACAATCCCATTAGGGCACATACAAGGCAAAGCAGTGCAAGGGGAGAGAAGCACTAGGAGGGGAGAAAGCTGGAATGGGACGGAAGTGCAGGGGAGAGCAGGAGGCGAGGGAGAAAGGAAAGGAGGTGGGGCCAAAATGCGCATCATGGTTCAGTTACCTCCGTGGCATCAGTAAGGCCGCCATACAGGCATCCGGCTACGGGCAACCCTTTAATTGGCTGACTTGCAGGGCCCTCAGGGCAGAAGGTAAGACTGCGGGGAGGAGGGATTTGCCCTTTCACGTCCTCTCACCTAAAATCAAAGAATCCTAGGTAAAAGAGGGGGCCTTGGCCCTCTCCAACCCCTTCACTCCCTCTCCTCTCAGGTCATCCAGGCACAGAGAGTCAACGTGTCCTCAACCAAGTGGGCCCATCCAGGGTTGTGCTGCCAAAATGAGCTGAGTGAATGCAGATTGCTTTAAGATTGGCCAGGGGCTGCTGTTTCCCAAACTACTGGCCATCATTTAGAGGAAAGTGGGACATATGGCTCAAGGGAAAAACTGAGTTGGCACCAAAATGCTGTTCTCTCTTCTCTCCAAGGGCAAAACTGAGGTGACTAATGGGTGAGAGAAATCTATACTGAAGATGCCGGACTGACCCTTTCTCCACCCCGCCCTCCAACAGATCCAAAATGATGCATTTGGATGGCATTCCATCTTATACCTCCCTCTCCAAGTTTGTCTAAGGGGAGAACACAAACCCAGGAGGGCATGAGTAGGAAGAAGGTTGGAAAAACTCCAAGAAGTCTTTTCAGGTGCTAGCAACCCACCAGCTATCTCCTTTTCAAGGCTACAAACAGAGCCAGGATTAAGGGGAGGCAGAAAGGCAAAGGTCTAGAACACAACACAAGAAGGGACTCAACAAAGGATGCTTCTTAATGTCAGTTTTTATAAATGCTCGAGTTTTACAGCCAGAAAATTCTGCTCTCCATGGTTCATAGGGACTTATTTTGGGGTAAGTGAAGTCATATGGGGAAAAGGGAGAATTTTCAGATATGGGGGGCAGTAATCTTTCAGAGCAAAGGGGTACAACTTTCAAACCTTGCCTCGGGTATGCAAAAGCCACATCTCAACTCTGTGTGTGTGTGTGTGTGTACACAAATCTTATCTGTGTCAGCAGAAAGATTGTCTTATATTGAGGCAACTGGCCTCCCCTAATCTCATAGGTCCCTGACCATTTCTGACCAGAAGGGAGAGGTTATTAGGTGTGTATTAAGACTGATTGGCTTGCATTTCCTTCCTTCTGAACTGTTTAACAAGGACATAGCCAGGTATACTCCTACCTGTCTACACAAAGATAATGGAGAGATGAGAAAGAAGAAAATTCCAGTTTTAGAGGGGGCATCCCATTCATAAACAGTTCTTCAAAGGAACCCCAGCATTAAACAAGAAATGCGTTTTCAAGACTTTTAAAATACATATGAATTAATTAGCATTTCAAGAGGCAATGTCACATAATGGAGAGAGAGAGAGAGATCTCACCTCTTTCACATAGCTGGGTGACCCTGGGCATATCCCTTCATCTCCTTTTCCCTTGGCATCCCTAAGATGCTAAGTTGCCCAGCAGGTAGTGGAGACGTAGGGGTTTTCCAATGGCAATATAATCACCAGCGTGACTAAAATAAGCCTCTTGAGATTTTATGGTTTTAAAAATTCTCTACTCCAGGAATTTGGGGAATTGTGTTACAAGTCAGAGAATACATTTTCTCAATCCCTATTCTGGCCACTGTCTTCAGTTATGCTGCTTAGTGGCAAAGAGTCATAGTTTCAAACTAAAGAAGTAATCATAAAAATCAATGCTTCTTTTTTGTCCTGATCTTCCTCTTGGCCAGAGTGGAGACTATACGGAAGGGAAAGATACATGTGCGGTGTGCCCAAGGTTTCCTTTCTAACTGCCACAGTGACAGTCAGCTCAGTCCCTGGCTCCCTGATACCTCAAGCACAGCAGGCAAGGTCACTTTTGCCCACACCTGACAAGGCAACTCGTGGCACATTCTACCTCAACTTCCCTTCTGTTCCTATTTCCCCTGCAGTCTCCCCACATCCCCCACTCAAAACGACTCATATCTTCAGTGGATTCCCTTCCCTGGATCTCTTAGCTGCCTGTTGTCAGACACTATTATGTCACCCTAACCTACTCCCCCATCTCTCCCCAAACCCTCTGTCCCAAACAAGGCAACTCTTTTGTTCCCATGATAAACCCAGCATCTGATCCAATTCAGTGGGAATTCATAGGTTGCCATGTCCTGGGTTCTCTACCCTCACCAGTTCCAAAGCCGGTGATTTTGCTCAGCCATCAGAGTACCCAAAGTTTACCCCCAAACCTTAGCATACTGGGCTGAGGTACAAAGGCAAGGGGAGGTTTTGATAGCACCCCCAAAGGGAACACAGCCTCTTGGCTGCCTCGGCGAGGCCAACCTCCCACATTCAATAAGAAGACAGAGGGTGAGGAGAAGGATGGAGATGCCCACCGTCCCCTCCCCCCCCCCCCCCCCACCCAAGGAGTAAGAAAACCAAGGGTTAAATGAAAAAAAAAACCAAAAAGCTGAGACTGGAGAGAGGGTAAGAGCCATTGAGAGCTTCAGCAGGGAGAAAGCAACCAATTTGCATAGAGAGGTAGGTTAAAGATAGGTGAGTTAAATATGGATAATGTACTCTGCACACACTGGCGCCCAGGTGAAGGAGACTGAATAGAAAGAAAGCAAAGCCATACTCACTGCCTTTGACCCGTCCTCATGGCCTGTGGGTCTTTGCCAACCAGATGGTCAGAGAAGCTGCTGGTCAAGGAGCTCTGAGGAAAGAGCAAATCTATCTCTTAGCAGTCAAATCCTTGGCGGGGTGAAGAACGCATGCCTGTGGGTGAGTGCACGCGCGCACACACACACACACACACACACACACACACACACACACACACACACACACACACACCTCCCACCACTTTTGCCAGGCAGTAAGCAGTACAGATGAAAGCTCCCCTTTCTGCTTGTCACATCCAGTAAATACTCAAGCATCCCACACCCAGCAGGAGGTGGCTTGGCTAGGCTTTGCCACGCGGTGTCTGCTCACCCATTTTCATTGGAAGCATGAAGGAGGTGCCCACCTGATCAGAGCCCGGCCTGGCACTCTTCCTCCTTGCTAACCTGATTCTCAGATTCTTGGGCTTCAGTTAAATGAAAAGGAAGCACATCCCGACCTTGCCTCAGCACCAGGAGACTTTGAGGGGTGGAGTGTGGGTGTGGGTGGGGGAGGAGAGGGGAAGGGGAGTTCAGATAGAAGTATTTCTTCCTCTTGCCCCACCCCCACCTCAGCCCTGACTTAACTGGAGATCGAGCATCCAATCGGTCTAGCTTTAATGAGCTCTGCTGCAGTCGGAAAGCCAGTTGCTACTATGGGATCAGGAATCAGAGAATTCTTGCCCCAGACAGCTGCTGACAGCAGGGACCATGTCCGAGCCAAACCTCCTAATGGGGGGTGGGGGGATGCATTGGGTGCTTTATTAGGTCTAACATGATGGACAAATGCAGAGAAAGCATTGGCATACAGGTAACTCATCTGACTCCCACTCCCTTCCTCACGAGGACTAGCCTTCCTGTTGCTACTGTGCCTCATGCCAGAACCCCACAGACCTGAGGTATTCCCATGGGGTACCACATTTCAGCTGTCTCCTCCCTATAGGGAGGTATTCCCCTCTCCTCCCCTCCCCCCAAATCCTGCCATGTCCCTGCCCTTCTCTTAATAAGAAACTTCCATATTCTCTGTGTTCTGCTCTTACCTGGATGTTTCCACATTGAAAAATCACCTCACTTTCTCTGCTATCACCCAGCAGATTCCTGCAATTTGCATTTGCAGAAGAGAGAAAGTCTCCTCTTTGTTCTGCCCAGTTCTGACTCTCTCATTTTCTAGTTTGCCTTCTTACCATACCTCTTCTGAGTTACCTTGACCACTCAGACCTTTGTAGGCTCTATGCCCATCTAAGAAGTAGCTCTGGGTAGACCTAGCTTCATAGGACAAGTCAAGTCTGCCCCTTCCCTGGCTTTCTCCCTGTGTTCCCTGGTCGTGGGTTCTACTGCTGAGCTTGCTAAGCACACATCCTCTTATGTCCAGCATTCACCTCCACCTGCAAGCACCAAGAAGGGACTTACTAGAGGTAGCAGGAATCCCTAAGGGAAAGCAACTGTGAGGATTTGGAAGAAGCCCACTTTTCACCTCAGGATTCTTCATGCAAAACCTGCATTCTGTCAAGGGAGTGAGTGATGCGGCGATCCCAGCCTGCTGCCTGATGACAGGGGCCAAATATAAATTCCACTGCTGTCTCTACAGTGACTCATTGTCTCGCTCTAATAATGTCCATGTTGTCACTCAGTTCAGCAAAGGGGCCTTAGTGGTACAAAATGAGGTTTTTACTTTTTCGCTGACACTGGTTTTCAGTCCTGTTTTTAGCTGGGGGTCAATTCCTTAAAAAATAAACAAATAACCCAGCAGATTCCAGGCTTTAGGATCACTGTCCTGCACTATGAGGAAAATAGACCAACAGAAAGTTTACCAACAGTAAAGATGAATTCTGTGAAGAAGCACCTTATCATAATGCAAATAA
Source organism: Notamacropus eugenii (assembly GCF_028372415.1). Lineage (NCBI taxonomy): Eukaryota > Metazoa > Chordata > Mammalia > Diprotodontia > Macropodidae > Notamacropus > Notamacropus eugenii. The sequence goes on along the minus strand of NC_092873.1, from coordinate 462,586,170 downwards.
AGATTGCCACAAGTCAAATGGTGACCATACATGTAAAGCATCTGACCCTCATATGAAATCCCTAGAAGTCAGGTGCTATTCTGGACTGATAATAGCAATGACAATGCATGCCTGCACAGAGCCAGAACTAACAACGGACACACAACACTTTGTCCCAGGGCACTGATATGGCAAGGAGGGTACTACTAGAAGGAGAGGCTTCTTTCCTATGGAAAGACTTCATTGCTTCATCTCAATTCTCTGCTGACTGGCACTGTTCCCAACTCCAGAGTTCCACTGCTGTGGAGCCCCCAAACCAGAGTCATGATTTTCCCTCCCTAGGATCCACCTTTCCTCAACCCCCAGCCCAGTGGTGGGGAACCTGTAGCCTCAAGGCCACATGTGGTGCTCTAGGTCCTCAAATGCAGCCCTTTGGCTGAATCCAAACTTCACAGAATGAATCCCCTTAATAAAATAAATAACAAATAAATTAAAAAATAAATAATCAGAACAAATCCCCTTAATATAATAAATAAATTGAATAAATAGAACAAATCCCCTTAATAGAATAAATCATAGATAAATAAATACAACAAATAAATTTTAAAATCCTTTTATTAAAGGGATTTGTTCCGTGAAGTTTGGATTCAGTCAAAAGGTCATACTTAGGCACCTAGAGGGTCACATATGGCCTTGAGACTGAACGTTCCCCACTCCTGCTCCAGCCCTTGTGGGGATGAAGACCCATTCCACCTATTTCCTGTCAGTACTGTATTAATAAAACACCTGCTTTTACCCTAGGTGAAAAAAAATTTCCAGTTACATCTCTAGAATATTTTGGAGTTTACAAAATTACTTTCCAAAGTATTTTCCTCAAAACAACTCTGTGAGATGAATAACATAAGCATTTGTTCCACTTTATAGACAAGAAAAGTGAGGCTAATAGGGGTCAGTGTTCACACAGTTCACACAGCTATCTAGAATTATAGCCAAGATTCAAACCCAGATCTCCTAGTGAGTGATTCAACATCTCAATTAATTTGACAAAAAAGCTAATCAACAAACATTTTTTGTGTGCCTTCAGTGGTCCAGGCACCGTCCTAAGTGCTGGGGATGTAAGGCAAAGGAATAAAATAAAATAAAACACAGTCCTAGATCTCAAAGAGCTCACAGGCTAATGAGAAAGATCAACTTGTGCAAACAAGATAGAGACAGGATAAACTGGGGGGGTTGTCTCAGAGAAAAAGTACCAAAATTAAGGAAGACTGGGGAAAGTTTCCTGAAGAAGGTAAGACTTTTTAACCAAGACTGAAAGGAAGCCAGGTAAGCTAGAAATCAGTGAGAAGGAAGGAAAGCATTCCAGGGATGGAGGACAGCCAGTGAAAATATATGGAGGTGCAAAATAGAATATTATGTTCAAAGAACACCAAGGAGGCTAATATTAGGCACTGGACTGTGGGCTACATGGAGGGAAGGAAGGTTGAAGAAAGAAAAGGTAGGAGGGTAACCAGGTTATGAAGGGAATTAAAATTCAAACAGAGAATTTTATATTTGATGCAAGAGGAGTTTATTGAATGAGGGAGCTGGGGAAGGTTGATATGGTTGGGTCTGCCTTTTAGGAAGCTCAGTTTGACAGCTAAGTAGACGACAAACTGGAATGCAGGGAGAGTGGAGGCAAAGATACCAACTAACCTTAAAACACCCTTGTATTGGAATGGATCATGAAGAAGGATATTAGTAGAATTAGCAAAGCCTTACTAGGTGGATACGTAGAACATCATGTGCACATATGCCTAGCAGGAAATCAATGCAAATTTATTGATTTTATTTTTAATAGGAGAATTGTTACCAAAATATGATAGTTCCCCAATGCCATATGAGTTCCAAAATATGTACAATTTGTTTTAAAAAAAAATCTAACCACTTTGATTTCCAAAGATAAAAATTGATTTCACGTGGAATTTCTTCACCCATTTGCTTAAGCAATCGTGCAATAGCTATATGTTCAGGGCTTGTTTGGGGTTTTGTTGTTGTTGTTGTTATTGCTGTTATTTGACCTTTGATTTTATCAGTATTGGAAATTCCCAGAGTGAAAACTCTCTATACCAATGTAGCTTGGCATTTGATTTCCAACTTAACAGTTAATTCCTGGAAAGCTCGCTAAGCGATTTGCTAAGGTGATATAGTCAGTATGTATCAGAGGAAGGACTTAAACCCTGGCCTTCCTGACTCTAACATCATACTGCCTCTTTGACTCTAATAAGATGAAATTTAAAAGAGATAAACGTAAAGTCTTTAGGTTCAAAAAAAATCAACTTTACCAGTACAAGATAAGGAAGGCATGGCTAGACTACAGTTCTGAAACAGATTTAGGGTTTTAGTGACCCATAGAATCAAGATAAATCAGTAGTTCAATATGGTAGCCAAGAAAGCCTAGTTCTCTGGACCCAAGTTGGGCAGCTAGGTGGCACTGAGTGCTAGCCCTGGAGTCAGGAAAATCTGATTTCAAAATTCTCCTCAGATGCTATCTGTGTGACCCTGGGCAAGTCACAAACCCTGTTTGCCTCAGTTTCCTCACCTGAAAAATGAACTGGAGAAGGAAATAGCAAACCACTCTAGTATCTTTGCCAAGAAAACCCTAGAGAGGGTCATGGAGAGATGGACATGACTGAAATGACTCAACAACAATTAGAGCCAAGATAGAAAGTGAATGTCTGCTGCTGATCCTCTGGGACAGCCCAGGCACCCTTGGTCCAGCACAAGGAGAGTTTCCCTAGTATCTCTAGCAGAGAAGAGCTCAGTTCATCAGGAGCCAGGGAAATCCATGCCATTGTCACACAAGACACACACACACACACACACACACACACACACAAATACATACACACACAATGTAATTAAAGGAATGACAGAGCAAGGCGAATTAGATTTCACAATGTAATATTTTAGAAAGCCATAGTGACGTAGGAGATTTATGGACAAGCCCATCAAAAATGGCCCACATGCATTTAGTTAGCCAATATTCCACCCAGCACTGTACAATATTTAAAAGCTTTTCATAAAAACAGTCATTTATGTATTAGATTTCAATTTGGTCCTGTGTGCTAACGCTCTGCTGCAAATCTTTTAAAAGCAAACTCCACTTCTGAACAATCCTAGTAACGGCAGAAACATGAATCAACATAAACTGTAATGATTTGGAGTTACCATGGAGATAGGCAGGACACAAGGAAAGTCAGGACTGAAAGATGCCACTTGGCCAAAGGAGGTTGCTCCAAAATGCCTGTGCTTTCAGCACACCATTCACATCACACTCTTGGCTTTCACTTTCCTGTTTCCTCATCCTCAGGCCAAAGCATCCAGCCGTCTCGTTTGCAATAATGGGGCATCAGACCAAACGTAGCAGGGAATGTCACCTCTATGATCCTATAGATATGGTACCCTACCTCATTGAGAGCCTAATCAAGTCAGCGAGCACTTACCAAGTGCTTCTTGTGTGCCAGGCAATATGCCGAAGTTAGGGGTACAAATATGTGCAAAAGTAAATACAGCTCTTGCCATCAAGGAACGTATATTCTAACAAGGGAAGACTATATGGAAAAGGGAGTTGAAAAGGAGTGGGGGGAGGGGGGACGAGGCATGGTGATAAAGTCCTGAGGATGAAGAATGGCTGTCTTTGGCCCTTCCTCATAATGGAGGGTCCAGGAGGAGTGCACCAACAGGTAGAGAGGGATATAGGACAAAAGGAGAACACAGGCAGCTGAGGCATAGCGGCAAAGTCTAGAAAATGGAGGTTCCTGGAAAAACTTGGGTCTCTTCAATGTTGTCTTTATATCCCTTTATATCCTTAGTGTCAAACAATCATCAAGATAGACTGCTGGGCCAGGAGTCAGGAAGTCCTGAGTTCAAATCCAGCCCAGGACACTTACTAGCTGTATACCCTGGGAAAGGCAGTTAACTCTGTTTGCCCTAATCCAGTGGGGAAGGAAATGGCAAACCACTCCAGTATCTTTGCCAAGAAAACCCCACAAACAGCACTGGTGTGATATGGTCCACAGGGTCACAAAGAGTCTGACACGACTAAAGGACGAAACAACAATGTGGCAGGCACTGCACTTGGCGTACAAGATACAAGGATAGAAATAAAATCGCCCCTGTCCTCAAGATACTTACAATCTAACAGGGGAGACAACATGTGCACAGATAAGTATGTCCAAAATAAATGCAAAGGCATTTGAGAGGCAGTGTACCAACAACAGAGAGAATCTGGAACTTGAATGGGTTTTTGAAGGGAGCTAAGGACTTCAGGAGAGCATTTAAATCATGGGAACAGACTGTACAAATATAGAAAGAGAAGAGATGAAATGTCATAGACAAGGAACAGCAAATAGGCCGGTTTGACTGGAATGTCGAGTGAGTGAGGGGGAGTGATATGGAATCAGCCTTCTAAGGCAGACTGGAGCCAGATTGTAAAGGGTCTTCTATATCAAACTCAATAAACATTTATTAAGCACTTACTGTGCTGAGCACAGAGGAGAAAGAGAAAAGGAAAATCAGTTTCTGCTTTCAAGGGGCTCACAATCTAATGGAAAAGACAACACAACCCCTAAGCAAATAAATACAAGTAAGATATAGAGAGAATAAATTGTAAATTATCATTAGAGGGAAAGCACTAGAATTAAGAAGGGTTGGGAAAGGTTTATTGCAGAAGATAGAATTTTAGGTGGGACTTAAAAGAAGCCAGGAAAGCCGGGAGGTGGAAATGAGGAGGGAGAGTCATCCAAGCTGGAGGAATAGTCAGTGAAAATGTTCAGAGTTGGGAGATGGAAGGTCTCATTCCCAGAACAGCAAAGAGGCCAATGGCACAAAATTATAGAAAACATGGAGTTAGGAAGGGGTGAGGTTATAAAGGGTTTTAAAACACAAACAAGGTTTCATATATGATCCTGGAGGTAATAGGAAGCCACTGGAACTTACTGAGTAGGAGGTGACATGGTCAGATTACTTTGAGATTACATAGGGAGATTACTTTGACGGCTGAGCGAAAAATGGACGGGAGTAAGAAGAGAATTGCGACAAAGAGACCAACCAGAAAGCTATTGCAATAGTCCAGGTGTATGTGTATTAAGGTAGTGGTTGTGTCAATACATACAAGAAATATTGCAAAGGTAAAATTGATAGAACGTGGCCACAAATTAGATGGGGGACAGTGAGAGTGAGAGAGAGAGAGAGAAAGAGAGAGAGAGAGAAGCAAAGAGTCAAGGACAACACCTAGGTTGCAAGCCTGAGTGCACAAGAAATATGGTAGTGGCCTGGACAATAACAAGAAAGTTGGTAAGAGGGGAAGATTTAAGAGGGAAAATAATGAGTTCATTTTTTGGATACGTTGAGTTTAAGATGCCTAAAGTATACTTTTGTAAAGCATATACTGGGATTTGAGTTACCCATAAGAGAGGCAAAACTGAAGAGTTTGTATTTTATCTTAAAAAAAAATAGGGAGTCACTAAAGTTTCTTAAGCAGGGGAGTGACACCATCAGACCTGAGCTTTTAACACATCTGACTCCACTTTCAACCCCAACACTGTGTTTACAAATGAGGCCAATGGGGGCAGTATGGGCCAGGGAGGCCTGGGGCTCTGAGGGGACTGAAAAACTGCCTGGCTGAGCGTAGCAAGAGAAGACAGCTGGCTTTGGCCCCAGTTAAAATTCTTTTTGTGTTCGCCAGAGCTCCATCTATAAAATGGGGATCATCTCCTGCCACTTCCCTACTTTAGAAGGAGGTTGTGAGGATTAATTGGATAATGTCTGTGTAGCTATTTGAGCTCCTTGGAGAAAGGTTCTATATAAATAGAACCTTATTATTTCAGGATTCATTTTTACCACCTACCTGCCTACCAGAGGTGTTACAGAGATTTATAAGTTAACACATTTGTCCCGCCCTTGGAGCTACTTGGACAATAGAAGGTTATATAAGTTCCCTTTTTTTCTTCCATTCCCCTTGGCCTTCAATTCCCTCCCTTCTCTGCTGTCCTCTCTCCTCCTCTAACTCCCCCATACTGGTTATCTTCTTTTTAATTCCTTTTCCTCCTTTTGTCTTGTTCTCCTCTTATACTCTTCTTTTTAAATGGGGCAGCATGGCATGGTAGGGAGGGTGCTGAACTTGGAGTCAGGAAGACCTGAGATCAAACACTGCATCAGACACTTCCCAGCTGAGGGACCACAGGCAAATGGTTTCACTGCTCCAGGTCTCACATTTTTCATCTGCAAAATGAGGTTAGCCTCAATGGCCTCTAACTTCTGTTGCAGATCTAAATCTGTGATACTATGACATGCCTCTTTTGAGAAATCCTAGAAATGATCCTAGCACTGAATGATGAAAGCTTTGGTAGCTAACTTTTCAACCATTACTTGCATCTGCAAAAAAGCATGCTGTTTTAAGAAGCTGGGAAAATAAGAAGCAAGACATCTGCACTGTTTCCGCAAAGGGTGTTGTTGTTTCAGTTGTCTGACTCTTTGTGATCCCATTTGGGAGCACTATGGGATTACACATTGTCCCCTAATCTACCAAGATCAGTGATAAAATATGGCTCGATAATATGGGCAATACCTGTAAGAACTATTAGTATTTGAACTGGAAGAGCTGGAAGAATATAGTGTGTGGTTTAGGGCAGAGCTTCCCAACCTTTACAAATATGAGGGGTCTTTCTTAATATCAAACAAATTTCATGCATCCCCGCATGATAGAAGTTGGATTAATTATGTATTTGGAAATGGAAATAAGTATTTATTGTGTGCCAGGTCCTGTGCTAAGAATTTTACAGATATTATGTCCTTTGATCCTCACAGCAACCTTGTGACATATCATTATTATGCCCATTTTATAGTTGAAGACACTGAGGGAGACAGCGGTTAAGTGACTTGTCCGAGGTCACACAGCTAGTAAATGTCTGAGGTCAAATTTAACCCCAGGCCCAGTACTCTATCCAGTGTGCTACCTAGCTGCCTCAGAGCGAATGATCAAAAGCTTCTTTGAATTCGAGAAAGTTTTCATATGTATTTGAATTTTATTCATCTCAACATAGATTTTTAAAAATAGTAATAAGTTTATTAACAGTGAGAGGTAATCCTGGATTTGTAGATGGAGAGCTGTTTTGGAGTCTGGAAGATCTGGATTCAAATCCTACCAATGACACACAAGTGCTGAGTGATCCTAGGCAAGCCACTTAACTTCTCCTTGCCCCCAGGCAACTCTCTTCAGCTGCAGAGCAGATGTTGACCTGCATCAGAAGGGATTCCCTGTCCAATGAAATAATAAGATCTAAAAATAAAATAAGCGTATTGAAGGGCATTTTTTTTTCTGGCCACAGAAGATTTGTTTGCTTCTTTATGGATTGAAATGTAGATTCCTAGCCATTGACAAAAACCCCCAGGCTTGGCCAGTAACCTCAGATTTGAGGTGTGGTTCATCTAGAACCTTAGGACCCACTGAGCATTTCCTAGCACAGCTCCTAACTGTATACTATTGTTGCCCAATATTGGCTGCTCTCTCACATAGGTATTGGTTTTTCTCTCTCCCAAAAGACAGTAAGCCCCTTGAAGGCAGAGACAATTTCCTCTCAAGTGGTTTGTTGGTTTGTTCATTTTTAGCTGTTTTAAGGATCCAAAAAGGAACTGGGATACTGCTCAGATTGGACAGGACAATGATAATTGAAGATCTACTGTTTACTTTTAATTTTGCTTCTGTCTTCTCTATCAAAGATGACAACCTTTGGCTCACGGAAATTTGAAACTCAAGGCAAAAAGGAAGTTCAGAAACGAGTCCCATGTTGCCTTTACTGAGTCAGGTCACTAAGTCAAAAGTAACGCTATTCTAGGGCAGTTGTGGACAAACTAGGGCCGAGGGCCAGATCTGCTGCACTGTTTGTATGGTTTCAATATTTTTAGATAAAGCTTTATTGTATATAAAAATGCAAAAACTATTATTTATTTTTGTACACCTTAAGGGCTGTACAAAAACAGGCTGTGGGCTGAATTTGGCCCTCAGGTAGTAGTTTGTCAACCCCGCCCCCCCACCCCAGTTCTTGAGCACTGGAAAAAGGGGGGGAGATGTGACTAATGAACCATGGGAAAGATTTTTGAAAGATAATGGAAAACAGAAGTGGTACCATAGGACTGGAGAAGAGCTAATGTCCCCATTTCCAAAATAGGAAAGGAAAGCCTATATGCTGTGGATTAGTGAGCTTAACCTTGATTCCTAGTGAAATTCTAAAATATATTATCAGTCAATAAATGCCTACTATGTGCCAGGCACTATATTAAGAATTAAGGATACACAAAGAGTCAAAAGACAATCTCTGCCCTCAAGGAACTCACAGTCTGACAGGGGAGAGAACAAGAAAGCAAAAAATATGTACCAACAAGCTATATACAGGATAAATAGAGGGAAGGCACCAGAATTAAGAGGAATAGGGAAAGGTTCTCTATAGAAGTAGGATTTTAGTTGCAATAAAACTCCTGAATGCACAGAACCAGATTAAAATGTAATTGGGAAATGTTTACCAAAATAAATAAAATACAATACAACATGGATTGCTAGGTAGCACATTTTATAGAGCACTGGGCCTAGGGTCAAGAAGACTCATCTTCCTGAATTCAAATAGGGCCTCTGACACTTAGGAGCTGTGTGACCCTGAGTAAGTCACCTCACCCTGTTTGTTTCAGTTTCCTCATATGTAAAATGAGCAGAAGGAAATGCAAACCACTCCAGTATCTTTGCCAAGAAAACCCCAAATGGGGTCCCAAAGAGGTAGACATGCCTGAAACAACTGAATGACACAACATAGATAGTCTTAATTTGTGGTTTCCTAAGTCAATACCAAAGGACAAGTAATGCAGCTGGCAGGGGATCCATTTCCCATTCTCTTTTCAGCTGCCAAAGTGATGTTCTTAAACCATAGATATAACCATGTCACTTTCCTATTCAATAAATTCCAATATCTTCCAATCACCTCCAAGATCAAAAATAAAGTCCTGTGTTTGGTATTTAGAACCCTCTACAACTTGGCCTCTTCCCACCTTTTCAGGCTTCTTATACCAAACTCTCCTCCACACATTCTACAAATCATCCAATATTGCCTATTTGCTGTGCCTCAGAGAGCATATCCTACCTTCCAATTCCAAGCCTCTGCACTGGCTGAATGTTCCCTTTCCTCCCCCTTCAGGTTCCCTGGCTTCCTTCTAGGTTTAGGAAGCTTTCTCGCTTACTTCCCCACCAACTGCTAGTACCTGAGATTACTCTCTGAGTATTACTCTCTGAGATTACTAATAATACTAATTTTCATTATTATCATAAAATGATAATATGTATATAGTGTTTACTATTGCCACACACTGTGCTAAGCACTTTATAAATATCAGCTCATTTGCCTTATATACTCATATATTCTGCATCTATCTTATTTGCACCCAATCATTTATATATTTTCTCCCCACTACAGAGGTGTGCTGGAAAATGCTTAATAACTGGTTCTTCTTGGGGGGAAAAATATATGGAGACATACTTTTACATGTATTTTGTATTATTAAAGCTTTTACCATGACTTTCTTAATTTAGACATTCAAGCTGATATGATAAGCTCTGATGTTAGCATTCATTGATTTCCACAGTGTTAATATTTACACTGAAAATTTAACAATGGGCTCTCCAGAGCACAGGTTCCAGCACCCCCCTGTAATAAGTAGATAGACAAAGGGGAAACTGGTAAAGATGTATCTTGAGTAAGAGGGCCTAGGTTTGAATCCTGACTCTCCTACCAACAGGCTCCAGCACACCGCTGCCCCATTATGGCATAAGCTCCTTGAATAAGGAACTGGTTTTGCCTTTTAGGGGCAGATAGGTGGATATCTTAGATAAGTTCACTGAGTCTAGAGTCAGGAAGACCTGAGTTCAAACTTGAACTCAGACACTTAATAGCTATGTAAACCTGAGCAAGTCGAGAAGATCTGGATTCAAATCCTACCAATGACACGTAAGTACTGGATGAGCTTAGGCAGGCCACTTTAACTTGTCCTTGTCCCCAGGCAACTCTTTAAGCTGCAGAACAGCTGTTGATCTGCATTAGATGGGATTCCCTGTCCAATGAAATAATAAATTAAGATCTAAAAATAAAATCTCCTGAGCAAGTCACTTAATCTCTATTTCAGTTTTCTCAGATATAAAATGGGAATCATAACACCAACATCCCAGAGAAGTGGTGAAGATCAAATGATATGATTTTTTTTTATGTCTTTTGTTTGCTTTGCCAGCAATGAGGTTAAGGTTGGATTTGAACTAAGGTCCTCCTGATTCCAGGACCATTCTCTATCCATTGTACCTCTACCAGCCCCATGATGCAATTTTTGGAAAGAACTTAGTACAGTGTCTGGTCCAGAGTAGAAGCTTATCATAAATGCTAGTTTTTACTACATCACTCTGTTTCTCAATAAATCTGAACAACTCCCAACCATATTCAGAATCGAATACAAAATCCTCTGTTTTGTATCCAAAACCCTTTATAAGATACTTTCCTCCTCCCCACCCCACCCTGCAATTACCTTTCCAACCATTTTACACTTTGTTTCCCTCCATAGTCTTAGATCCAGTGACATTGGTCTCCTTGCTGTTCCATGGGGAAAAAAAAACCGCTCCATCTCTTAGCTCTGGGCTATTTTCTCTAGCTGTTCCCTATACCTGGAATGTTCTCCCTCCTTATCTCTACCTCCTTATCTCTACTACACTCAAATCCCAACAAAAACCCATCTTCTACAGGAAACCTTTCCTAAACCCTCTTAATTTTATGCCTTCCCTTTCTCAATAATTTATAATTTAATTCTATAAGTAGCTCATTTATACACAGTAGTTTACCTCTTGTCTCCCCCATTAGATTGTAAATTCCTTGAGGGCAGGAACCATCTTCTGTCATTCTGGATATCTCAAGCACTTATCACAGTGCTTGGCACATAGTAGGCACTTATAAATGTTTGCTAAGTCAACAAAGTGATATAATATCTACAAAAGTTAATGTGATTTTGGACTCCATTAAGAGAGGCATAGTGCCCAGGACTATGAGATTGGTAAAGGAATAGTGCCTACCATAAGATAGATAGATGGATGGATAGATGGATGGGTGGATGGATGGATGGATGGATGGATGGATGGATGGATGGATGGATGGATGGATGGTTGGATACATACATAGATGGATGAATGAATAGATACATTGATACATACATAGATACCTAGATACATACCTAGATACAGATGTATCTATATCTATGTACCTATATGAATCTATATCTTTATATAAAGATATAGACAGAGAGCTAGATCTATATACCTAAATCTATCTCTATCTCTATTGAGAAAGAGAGAGATTCTGCTGCCTTAGTCAGATGTTCCAGATTCAAGTCTCTCCCCACTCGACTCCATCCTCCAAATAGCTGACATTCCTAAAGCATAATTCTGATTATGTGACTCCATATTCAATATATTCTATTAGATCCCTATTATCTCCAGGATAAAATATAAACACACACACCCTAGTTTGACATTTTAAGCTTTTAACAATCTAGCCTTAACCAATCTTTCCAGTCTTATTACACATCACTGCCTTTAATGGACACTATAGTCCTGCCAAATTTACCTTCTCAGTATTCCTCTTACAACTCCTGAAGACCAGAAAAGAAAGTTCTTGCCATCAAAGTCCTTGCTATTAGAAAACAGTCCAACATCTGAAATTGATATGATTTTTATCAATGAAAATGATATTGATGAAGACGTATTACCAACTGCTTTGCTGTTGCACCCTAAGGACCACAGGACTTTTCCATCTGATTCATAACTGAATCCTTCATATAGGCTATCTCTATTAGAATATAAGCTTTTTGAGAGTAGGGACTTCTTACTGTTCTATTACAGAGGAATACAGATGGAGGATGGATATAGCCCTTCTGTACCATTCTACTCACCTCCTGTTTAAATTTATTAATTTTCTCTAGGGTTCAGCCTCAAATGCCATTTATTAAAGGAAACAATTCTTGAACCCCCTACAAATGATCATTCCTTTCCCAAAAAATTACCTTGTATCCATTTTGTATATAGCTGTGGATATACATATTGTTTATCCAATGTAGATTATAAGTTCTTCGAGGTCAAAGACTTTCACACTTATCATTGTACCCTAAGAATTCAACAAAGTGCTGGGTACACAGTAGATGTGTGTGTGTTGTCCCATCATTTTTCAGTTATGTCTGACTCTTTATGACCTGATTTGGGGTTTTCTTGGCAAAGATACTGAAGTACTTTGTCATTGCCTTCTCCAGCTCATTTTACAGATGAGGAAACTGAAGCAAACAGGGTGAAGTGACTTGCCCAGGGTCACACAGCTAGTAAGTATTTGAGGTTGGATTTGAACACATGAAGATGGGTTTTCCTGACTCCAGGTCCAGCACCCTAATCCACCTAGCTGCCTTTTAGTGTTTAATGAATTGTTATTTATTGAGTGCTTACTACATATGAAAGACAGTGAAGATTTTGATTGATTAACTGATTGACTGAAGGACATTAGCACCTCAAAAGTATACTGTATGACAATTAGCTGAAAGAACAAAATGTTTCACCAAGACTTAGAGAAGATATTATAACTTTCTTCTCATAAAAGGCTGTCACATAGATGAAGGACTGGACTTATTTTCAGGGCTGGGGAGACATAAGATATAAGAAGATTGGAAAGGTAGGGTGGGATTAGGTCATGAAGAGCCAAACAGGATTTTATATTTGATCATGGTGGTAATAAGGAGCCCCTGGAACTTACTGAACAAAGTAGTGACACAGTCAGACCTGTGCTTTAGGAAGATCACTTTGACCACAGAGTGAGAAGGCAGACAAGAAGACCATTGCAAAACTCCAGGAGTAAGATAATAAGGGCCTGCCTTGGGAGGTTAACAGTGTCTGAGGAAAAAAGGAGGTATATATGAGATATTGCAAAGGTAGACTCAACAGAACTTTTCAACTAACTGGATATGGCAGGGGGAGATGATGAGGAGTCAAGGATGATCTCTAAGGTGTGAACCTAAGTTACTGAAAAGACTGGGAGGATTGTGGGGCTGTCGACAGTAATAGAGAAATTGGCTGGGGGAGATCATGAGTTCAGGTTTGGACATGTTTAGTTTTAGATGTACATAAAGCATCCCAGTTCAAGATGTCCAATGGGCACTATTGGACATCTAGAGAGCAGAAAGATGGAGATCAGCAAAGAGTTTAGGGTTGGATAAATGGATCTGAGAACCATTTGAATAGAGATGATAACTAAATTCATGAGAGGTGATGAAGTCACCAAGTGAACCAGTACAGAAGGAGAAAAGAGGAACCAGGACAGTCTTGAGGAACACTCAATGTTAGTGGGTGTAACCCAAAGGAAGATCCAGCAAAGGAGATTGGGAAGGAGCAGTCCATATAGGTAGGAGGAGAGATCAATGTCACCAGTGCCATCCAAAAGTGTAACCAAGTAAGTTGGTCTGACCATGCTATCCCCCTACTCAAGAAACTCGACTGCCTCCTCTTTTCAATCAAATCTAAAATCCTCTGTCAATTAGAGCCCTTTGCAATCTGGTCTATTTTTTATATTTCCATTCTTCTTAGTCTTGGCTCTCTTTCATGAACTCTTTAAGATCCAGTCACAACTGCCCTATTTGCTGTTATTTGCAAAGAACTTACAAAAGGCAGGTGATTTCTTGGGCCCTCTTCTCTCCTTCCACTATACTATTTCACTTGGGGATCTCATCTGCTCCCATGGTTTCAATTATCATATATGTACAGATGATTCTCAAATATACTTCTCCTGATCTCCAAGTCTTCATCTCCAATTGCATATAGACATCTCTAACTGGGTGTCCCATAGACATCTTAAAATTAAAGGGTTCAGAATTGAACTCTATCTTTTCCCAAAAAGTCTCTGTTTGAACTTCCCTATTTTACTGTCAAGGATACCAACCATGTTTGCTGCCAGCTGACTCATAGTCCAGGTGACATCCTCAACTCCTCACTTTCTTTAATCCCCTCCTTCATCCCCCACTAAATTGGATCTATTACTAAGTCTTATCAAGTTTACCTGTATAACATTTACCTTATTCTTACATACTCCATTCTATCCTCTGACACTACTACTGCCCTGGTGCAAGCCCTCATCACCCCACACCTGGACTATTGTAATAGCCTGCCAATTAGTCTCCTTGCTTCATGTTTCTCTCCCCTCTATTCCTTTCTCCACTCAGTTGTCAAATTAATCTTCCTAAAGCACAGATCTAATCATGTCATCTCCCACCCCACCCCCATTCAATAAACTCTAGGGATCTCTATCACCTCCAGGATCAAATATAAAATCCTCTATCTGATGTTCAAAACTCTTCATAACCTGGCCTCCTCCTACCTTTCTAGTCTTGTTACACGTTACACACACACACACACACACACACACACACACACACACGCACACACACACGCACACACACACACACACACGCACACACACACACACACACACGCACTGACTTCCAGTGATACTAGCTTCCTTGCTGTTTGCTTCAACAACACACTCTATCTCCAGACTCCCGGTATTTTCACTCACTGTGCCCCCAGTGCCTAGAATGTTCTACTTTCTCATCTCTGCCTCCTGTCTTTCCTCGTTTCCTTAAGATTCCAGGTAAAATCTCACCTTCTACAAGGAGCCTTTACTGATTCTCTTAGTGCTAGTCTCTTCCCGCTGTGGATTATTCCCAATATTTCCTCTGTATGTTTTGTTTATACATAGCTGTGTCCATGTTGTCTGCTGACTGTGAGCTCCTTGAGAACAGAGACTGTCTTTTGCCTTCCTTAATATTCCCAGAGTTCAGCACAGTGCTTGGCATAGGTAGATGATTAATAAATGCTTACTGACTGAAGATTCTCCATCTCCTGACTCCATGTGTGGCACTGGATGGCCACCATTACTGAAATGCTCTCCCTTCTCCTCCTCACTGCCTAGCTTCCCTGGCTTCCTTCAAGATTCAGCTCAAATGCCATCCTCTAAAGGAGATTACCTCCCACTTCTTAGATGTACATAGTTCCTCACATGTTGTCTCTCCCATCAAAATGTGAGTTCCTTGATGACAGGAGTAGCATTTTTGCCTTTCTTTGTACCCCCAACATGTAGCACAATTCCTGGTACATAGTAAGTATTTAACAAATGCTTGTTGACTGACTGACTAAAAAAATATTCTTCCCTGGAAGATTCTGAGTAAAGTCATGGGAGTTTATCAAATGAGATAACATATAGTAAAATGCTTTGCCAACTTTGAAGTGCTAGACATTATTATGTGATTGTTATAGAAAAGAAGGTACCTGTTCAGGTATAGGCTGGATTAAATGGTCTCTGAGCTCTCTTCCAAATCTTAGATTCCATGACTCCTTATCATTCACTAGGGCCCCTAGAAAAGTGTTTAGCTCACAGAAAATACTTGCCAGTTATAGAATGGCTGATTGGCTCCATCAGCATTCACAAAAAAGGTACCTACGCAGTCAGTAGTTTACCACCCTGTTGGTACATGGATTGATATCAAGAAAAAGATGTAAGAAAAATGGTAAAGAGGTAGGCAATCACAAACACAGCTTCCTAGTTTAGGAAGGGGTTTGTTTGTTGGATTGTTTGTTTTTGGTGAGTTGGGGTTGTTGTTTTTTGCCTTCCTGCCCCTCAACTGGTCAATCTCTTTTGTCAGCTACTTTTTGCACTTCTTTTTTCCTCCTAAAGTGTTAAACAAGGGATAAAACAAATCATTTCCTCCTTGTTCTTCTTAAAGTTTAAAAAATGGATTAACTCAGACTTCTCTGCTATCCTCATATCTCTAAGAGAGAGTTCCAAAAGAAAAAACATTTCTTGTTTGCACACATAAAACTGATTCAGGGTTATGTATGTTTATTAGGACTGACAGTACCCTAATAAAATTTGCACTCATCAATGCACACAATCAAACTTTATTGACTAGCCTATAATATAAATATCAACATTGTGTTAAGACTAAATGACTAACCTGATTCCTAAAGGACTTTTAATAAGCTGTCTCCCTAAGAGGTGCTTATTCTCATTTGAGCAAGCCCTCAACAAGAACCTGAGGAAGATGGGTTTCTATAGGGCTGGGCAACGGTGTTTACAAATCACACCTAAGTTCTGACTGGTGATTGCAGCCCCTGATTACCTAAGCTTACCAGAAAGGAAACTAATCATCAAAGCTTTAGTTTCCTAGTCACTAACCAATCAATAAATAAACATTTATAAGGTACCTACTACGGGCCAGGTACTGTGTTAAGTGATGGAGATACAAAAAGAAGTAAAATATAGTCCATGCCTATCAGTTGTTTACCAGATTTGGGGGATACATACATCACTGACAAACTCATGTACTTCTATTACAGAAAAGAAACTTACATAACAACAACAGTTACAAAATGGGAGCTTAAAACAAAATGGAGTTGCTCATTCTAAATTAATGTACTAGAATATAATATTATGTTATACACCACTATATCTGTCAAACTCAAATAGAAATTGTTGTGTTTTGTCCTTCATTCTTGAAGGGGACCATGACATCAAGATGATGACATGACTTGCAGCTGACTTTGATTTGAGTGAGGGAGGGCTGTGCAAGGTCACCAACCTCACTTTCTTCTCCTGAGCCATCTGGGTCCAGTGGCCTAATATTCATCAGGATGACTGGAGATGGCCCAGAATGCAATATGAGACCCTGGCCTTTTCAGGCTAGGGTCTTATCACATTCTCACTTTGAGTGAGATACACTCAATTCATTAAGTGAATTAAATGAATTCAATAAGATTATAAAAACATGGAGAAAGAGGTGGGGGAGTACTAGCATCAGAGGAAACTTATTCATCCAAAATGAACAAAGGGTTGAACCTATACATACACACAGTTTGGTATAGAAATACTCCAAACTCAACAGAAAAACAAGTGGGGATAAGAAGATGGAGTTTAAAAGGGAGATGAGAGTCGTGAAAAAAACAAACTTCCTGATCCTAATAGGGAGATAAAAAAGGGGAAAAAAATAACTAGAATCCAAGAGGGTGGCCTTTATTTGCCTCAAACCTTAGCTGGGGAACGGATGTCTATGAATGTAATAGAATATTACCGCATGATAAAGTAAGCACAACCAAGAAAATGATTTACACAAAGACTCAAATAGAAATAGAGCCTACTAAACCATAAGGATCCCTACAAGCCATATGTTGAATTAGAAAACTCCATGTTACCATCCTCTATGTTTTATTGTATTTTTATTTATTTTGTTAAACATTTCTCAATCACATTTTAATCTGATCCAGGCCACACTCAAGAGTGTTGTGGGTGACATTCAGCTCACATGCCTCGTTTTTGGCTCCTCTGGTATAAAGAACACAGAAAATGGATATCACAATGTGAGTTTGTGCCATAGCTTCACAAGTTCCTAGCTGTACAACCTTGGACTACTTTACTGACCTCAGTTTTCTGAACTGTAAAAAAAAAATTTAATAAATTTTTAAAAATATTTGCAGCGGCAATAAGATTTAGTCTAGTGCCACTCAAATATGTCATCTTAGCATGGAAATGTCCTTAGGGTCTTGAAGTTTATTCTAGCAGACAGTAGACTCTGGCTGGTCTCACCAAGTTGGAAACTCTTTGAGTAATAAGAGTATAGATTTAGAGCTATAAGGTCTTTAACAGCCCACCTAGTTCTTACTCTCCAGTCACCTCCTCCAAACCCTACTAGTGAGAAATCAGAAACATCCCTGAAAGAACTTCCTCCTTGGGGTCCTACTTGGATAGTCTCTCCCAGACCACTGTTTCATGAAAGTCATAGCCAAGCTGCATTTCATTCCCTTCTCTCTGGTCATCATCAACTCTACAACCTCTTCTACCACTTTCTACCTGAATACCCTCACCAGAGACCATGTCCTAAGAGTATTTCCACCCAGGGGCCCTGCTCTCTAAGTTGGTAATTGTTTCTCCCAGACCACTATTTCAGAGCTGCATCTAGGTTTCACTTCATTCCCTCCTTTCTGTCACATCCTTCACAGCCTCTTCATCAATTGACTCATTGCCCTTTTCTGCCTCCTTCCACCCACTCCAGTTCAGGAACTATGAACTATGATCAAATCAACTCTATACTTGTTCCTGGATGGGGTGTGTCAATTGATTCCCCCCATAGCCTCTCACTCATTGTCCCTGTAACTTTTGGGACAAAATTTCCCTTCCTGGCCACTACCACTCCTTTATATACTTTAGAATATAAGCTCTATGAGGGCAGGGATTATCTTTGCTTCCATATTTGTATCCCCAACATGAAGCACAGATTGAGGAGCTGGCAAGTGCTTAATAAAGGCTTTTTGCTCATTCATTCATTGTCCATCCCCTTTGTTTTAGAAGTGAGACCCACAGAGGTTAAATATATGACCCAAGATCATGAAAGTAAGAAGTAGCTGAGGCAAAAGCTACCACTCTTTCCACAACAGGTTCTGCCTCCCAAAGTGATGTCCAAAGAACAGTCTAATTAAGTTCAGAGAGGATCATCACCAGCTAATGATGATTTTTTACCAGATACTGAAAAATTTAGGATCACAGAAACTCATGAAAACTGCCAAGACATGAAGAGGCTGACAATTTATACTTGTTGGAAGGAGAATCTGAACCAATGAAATCATGTGTTTCATTGAAGTATAACATCTAAATTATCTATATCATAGAATTATTGATGAATCAGATGAAAATGTAATTGTGAAATATTTAACAAAATAAAAATATAATATGAAATCAGTAATGTTAATTGTAGTTTTCTAAGTCAATATGCTTTCAAACCATAAAACATTATAACAATGTAATTATTATTGACATGGTTATCTTTGTCCCTCAAATGAAAGTTTGGAACCACAGATCCTGACTGCTAGGAGAACTCAGGCAAATCATCAGTGATGGGAATATAGCTGCAACCTAAAGTACCATAATCCTTTGTCACCCAGTGTGGGAGAACCACAAGCTGTCAAGAAACTAAGTGTATCTTCCATACAAGTGTTTTCGATTTTGACAGAGCTGAAGCAGTTGATTTGCAGTGGTTTTCTTCCTGAAGCATACCCAAAAATACCAGACACTTCCTAAGATTGTATACTAAGTGGGAAGAGATGACTCAGGATACCTTTTGGATCTTGCCCTACAGGAGAAATCTCTTTCATAATAAACAATACCCTGTCTCCCCCAGCCCTTTAAGGACTCCCTAGGGCTCGGGAATGAGCCTTAAGGGAGATTTACAGACTACGTAATAGGCATGATGTTATACTATTCTCCAAATTAAGATAATTATAGACCCTTCCTTCTTCAAATCAAATCTTGTGTCTCTGAACATGGGTTTATTCCCTTAAAAACAGCTTTATTCCTTTTAGTACTGAAAAAAATTAAAGGAAAAAGGAACAGAACTCTAGGGATTCCAGAACATCCAGAAAATGAGGCCTAATTCAATCAATTAATCATCTAGGTAAGGGGGCAGGTAGGTGGAGCAGTAGATAGATTGCCAGGTCTGGAGTCAGGAAAACTCATCTTCCTGAGTTCAAATCTGGCTTTGGATACTTACTAACTGTGTGACTCTGGGCAAGTCACTTAACCCTGTTTGCCTCAGTTTCCTTGTCTGTAAAAGGAGCCAGAGAAGGAAATGGCAAACCATTTAAATATCTTTGCCAAAAAGACCTCAAATAGGGTCACAAAGAATCAGACAGGACTGAAATGACTTAACAAAAACAGAATGTATTAAGCACCAATTACATGCCAGATTCTGTGCTAGGTGCTAGAGATATAAGAATTTAAAAAAATGAATTTTCAGGGAGCATTCTGTTGGGGGAAAGTTCATATACTTATAAGTTTGCAGGGTGTCCCAAAAGTCTTAGTGCAGTTTTGAGTCATTAAAGTCTAATAAGCTTATTAAAATTGATAGGTGTCAATAGCTTAAAGCTGCTATAAGACATTCAGGGCACCCTGTATATAAAATAAACCCAAGGTAGTTTGGGCAGGAGGGGTGGGTGGAATTTGAAAAGGTTTCATGCAGAAAGCTGGCCTTAACCTTCACTCTGAAGGAAGTGAAGGATTTTATAAGATGGAGGTGAGGACTGAGTGCCTTTCAAGATTAGAGAAGAGCCATTACAAAGGCTCCATGGAAGATAGAGTGACATGTAAGAAAATAGAAAGAGGAACCTTTTGATTAGGTGTGGGAAGGGAAGTAACGACGTATACTAAGGCTAGAAAGAAGTTGGGGCCAGATTCTCAAGGGATGAAGAAAAAACTTCTAGGCAGGCAATTTGTCCTAGACGCAAGAGGGAGAAGGGACTTTAGTGGCACCAGGAGTTTGTTGAGTAGGGAAGTGACATGGTCAGATCTGTTCCTAAGGAAATTCACTTTGGCCATTGCATGGAGGAGAGATTGGAGAAAGAAACAGATTGGAGGTTGGGAAGCCAATTAAGAGTCCATTACAATAGTATTACCCCCAAAAAAACTCCTGCCTGAAACCTGAATACATGAGATTAAAATATAATTGGGAAATGCTTAACAAAGTAAATAAAAATACAATATGAAATTGATAATGCTAATTTGTAGTTTTCTCAATCAATATGCTGCTCCCCAGGATCTGTTTCTCTGGTCTAGGTAAGATGTAAAGAGGGTTTAAACTAAGGTAGCTATAAGATCAGAGAGAAGGGACTGGATGTGAGAGATGTGGAGTCAAAATTTGCAAGATGTGGCAATTGATTAGATAATTGGGGTAATGGAAAATAAGTCCAAGATAATACAGAGAATATAAATCTTGGACACTGGGATAGTGATGATGACTTCAGTGGGAACAATAAAGCTCAGCAAAGGAATGGTTTTGAGGGAAAAGATAACAAGTTCTGGTTTTGACATTTGATTTTGAGATGTCTCCAGGACATCCAGTTTGGAATGTAAAAGTGATAGCTGTTAAAGTGGTACTAGAACTCAAAAGAGAAACTGGAGTTGGATATACAGACCTCAAAATCATCTCCAAAAAAATGATCATTAAACCTATGGGAGCTAAGACATCTAGAGAGAAAAGGACCTAGGATAGAACTTCAGGAATACTCATTTTTAGAGGACATGATATGGATGAAAAGCCAGCGAAGGAGACTGAAACGTAGCTGTCAGTCAGGGAACAGGATAACCAGAAGAGAATAGAGTCAGAGAGAAAAGATCATCCAAGAGGAGAAAGTAGTTAACAGTGTCAAATGTTCCATGAGGTCAAGGAAAATGAGGATTCAGAAGAAAGAAAAAAACTAAACATAAAATTTGGTAATTATTGGTAACTTTGGAGAAAGAAGCTTCAGTTGAGTGATGAGATGGATGCCAGACTGCAAAGGGTAAAGGAATGAGTGAAAGGGGAGAAGGCAAAGACAATGAATACACACACACATACACACATATACATATGTGTATGTGTGTGGTATATGTATATATACATGTGTGCATGTGTGTATACATATAATAATATGTATAATATTTTATATTACCCAAATTGCATATTAAAGTAGATAACAAAGGAGAAGAGATATAAGATGATACTTGGGTAGATGGCAGAGTCTAGTGAAAATTTTTTAGAAGGAACTTACATACATTTTAAAAAGGAGATAATGAAAGGAAAATTCTTCATTTGGGCTTTGCACCCTGAGACAAAATCTCAGGGAAAAGATTATTTAAAAGATTTTGTTTTAAGTACCTCAAGGTAACACCATGTTGATGGGCTGGTCACTGAAGATCAGCAGTGGCTTCAAGATGGCGTCAGCTTTCATAGGTAACTTTAGGACAATTCAGATAGGTCCACCTCAGCAGAAGAGGTTGGATTCTTGCATTTCAATTCCTCCTCAAGGAAGCAAGAACGTGACAATTTGCTGGTAGGGGTACCTGACAGAGCAGGTGATATAGAAAGCTGCACACTTGGTTTCTTCCCCACCAGAGCCTCCCCCAACACTAGTTAATAAGCTGGCAGCAATGGGTAACTAAGTCAATGTAACTTTCAACAAAAGGAAAGAACTAGTGGACTTCATCATTCTGCAAATTCTCACTAGCTGTGGTCCTCTGCCTCATTATTAGTCTCTGCCCTGTGATTTAGGGCTGGATCCATGAACTCCAAAACCTTTATTTAAGGATCAGATCATCTCATTTCTCACATCGTTGCACTACTCCGGGACTTCTCTGACTTCTCCATGCCCCTGTGTTTGGTATCCTCATTCCCCAACACCACTTTTAGCTTCCTTTCAGGTATTTCCCCCCTAGATTGTAAAGTTCCCTGAGAACAGGGACTTTTTACACATTTGTATCTACAGCACTTAGCACAGTGCCTGACATAAAGTAAGAGCTTAATAAATGTTTATTGAAATTTTTTTAAAAGGAGTATAATTAAGAGTAGGGATTATAGCCTGAGAAAGTATTGAGGGATGAGGAATTAGAAGTCCAATGAATGTAAATGATAAGTTGAGGAAGGGTGAAACACAGGGAAAGATAAAATGATAGGAAGAGGGTCAGAGTTTTGATCAAGGAAGTGGAATGATGGTGAAATGAACAACCATCCCTGTCATGGCTAAGGTAAAGTAGAGAAGCAAGTCGAGGGTTTTGGGTACAAGGGTAAGAGATTAGGGTGTTTGAGAGACAACATGAATGTTGAAACCATCTAGTATAACAATAGGAGCTGAGAAGAAGAAAAAGACGCTGAGTGAGATGTTGAACTCCTGGAGAAATAAGGGAAGAAGACTGGGGCGGAGGAGGTAGACAATGGCCACCACAGTCAGTATGAATCAAAAAGTTTTAACAGAGTAAATCTGAAAGGACAATAGTTTGCTGAGTTATGGCAGCAAAGGGAGAATTGGGAAGTGGCAGTGGGGAGCAAGAAGTATTCCAACTCCCCTTCCAGGACCAAAATTAAGCCTAAAACCTGGAGCCCTCTGAACTTTCACATCTTTACTGTGATCATTGTCTGATGTCCTTGACCCAGAAATTGCCAAAGACCTTAATGCTAGGACCTGGGGCTGACAGAATCCATTATGTTTTCTGTAATAGCTACAAGGACCATGAGATTTTGGTGCCTTCTTGGGAAGAAACCCACATAGTGAACTGGCCAACAATCACTGTAATTAAAATGCCTGAGAAAGACACAAGTCCCCATTTGAATGTGTGACCCCAGGTGTTGAGAAAGCAAATTTCATTTCATCCCCCTATCGTATGTTCAGGAGCTACAGACGACTAAGAAAGAGTTTAAGATTTAAAAAAAAGCTGTGATTTCTGGAAAGGAAACAATAGTTGTCTCCTGGCATTTGGGTTCTGGTTTCTGCCCTCATTAAAGGACTATCTGACCTCCCTCATCCTATTTGATTTCTTGGGTTTTCTCTTTTCTATAGTAAATAAATCTATTTTCAGAGAAACACAGGGAGGGCCTACTAAAGGGCAGACCAATATTTGTCCTAATATGCTGTCCAGTACAGCATCGTGTACAATGGATGTTCAATAAAGCATTACTATAATTTTACTCCCCAATTTTAATTATGCAATAATTATAATTGCACATATTTTGATGTCTGAGTTAGTGTCTTATGGTATATTTAGCTACTTCTGCTAGAAGACCACATAGAGGAATAAAAAGAGACTTAGTTCTGGAAAGTATCTGGGGTCAAATTCCATTTCTAATGTTCAGAAATTCTATGACCTTGAGCAAGTCAGTTCTCTAGACCTCCATTTCCACATCTGTGGAATGCATGGAGCATCTAAGATCTCTTCAGCTTGAAAATATTATGCTAATACCAACAGACTATTAGCTCTTTGAAAACAGGACACCTCTTTTTTTTCTTCTTTTTAGGTAATTTGGGTTAAGTGACTTGTCCAAGGCCACACATCTAGTAAGTATCCGAGGCAGGATTTAAACTCAAGCAGGACATCTCTCTTAAAGTACCTTAGATCTAAACCCTATTCTTGATTAATCCACAATAAATGTTTATTGAATTGGATTGTCAGCTGTTGTCAGAGAGTACCCTCCCTCATCCAAAGTTTAGATCACAAGATTCGGCCATAGAAGACCTGATAGTTTAGTAGGAAGATGATACCAACATAGAACTAAATATACTCTACTGTGAATATTGCAATTACCCTATAGTTGCAAATAAAGCATTGAAAATAAAATGCTCTTTGAGTTCTGAGTTTACCCACTAGGAGACATTAAAGAAGACTACATGTCCCATATGTATCCAGTCCTTTGGGCAGATGAAAACAAAAACAAAACCCATGCCAATTCCTGACTTCACTGTTTCTAACTTGGGCATCCCCATCCTTCCAGGCATCCAGATCCTCAACCTAGGAGTCATACTCAATGCACCTCTCTATCCCACCCTGTGTACCCAATCAGTTGACAAATCTCTACAATACATTCACATCCATTCCCTTTTCTCCTTTTACTTCATTCTGGGTTTTCTTACAAGTAGCTCATAATAGAATGAAAGAGATAACACATATACGCCAATTTTATTCGGTGGTTTCAGTCATATCCAACTCTTCATGACCCCATTTGGGGTTTTCTTGGCAGAGATAATGGAGTAGTTTGCCATTTCCTTCTCCAGCTCATTTTACATATGAGGAAACTGAGGTAAACAAAGTTAAGTGACTTGGCCAGGGTCACACAGCTATTAAGTGCCTGAAACCAGATTTGAACTCAGGGAACTCCTAACTCCAGGATGAGCGCTCTACCACTGTGCCACTTTGTCCTCTCCTCTGGATTATGGACAAAAGCCTCCTTTTGGCTCCCCTACTTCAAGTCTCTCCCTTCTCCAAACCATCCTTCACTCAGTTGCCAATTTTCCTAAAGTGTGATGTTAAGATCACATCACTCTCCAGCTCAAGAAGCCTCTTTCTTGCCATTAGAATTGGCTATAAACTCATGTTTGGCTTTTAATGCTCTTTCCATGACTGCTCCAATCTCCCTTTTCAGGGGTATGGCAAGTTAGTCACCTTCACAGAGCGTCCCTCATAGACGATGTTCCCTCTCACCTCCACCAGCCAGACTCCCTAGCACCTTTCAAAGATCAACTCAACTGTGACTTCCTACATGATACTTTTTAAAATCCCAACCACCACCCCTAGCTGCTAGTGCCTCCCCCCAAACCTTTCTTCCAAAAAGTACCTGGCATTTCTTTTGTATGTGCGTACATGCTGTCTCACCTGTTCCAATATAAGCTACTTGAAGGCAAGGAGTTTTTCATTTCTTTGTATTCTCAGCACCTGGCCAGGTGTCACTGCGCTAGGCACAGTAGGCACTTAATGAAGGCTCATTGATAATCACCTCCCCCAGACCCACTGCCTGGCTAGTACCTATCTATTCCTCAGTGTGAGTCCCACCTTAATTTTTTAAAAATAGCTCCCCAACATCCAGGTGAGCTCTAGTTGAGCAGGAGAAAAAGAAAAAGAGCATAGGTAGCTAGGAGCTAAATGAATAAGGTTACTATGTCATCCACAATTCCCTGGAGAGCAGAAAGAAGATGGAGAGAGGGGGAGAAGGGAGGGCAATATTGCTGAGGAGGTAGGTGCTGTAGGGATGATAAAAGTGGCAGAAAGCCCTGGGTTTGTGGGAGTGTGTGGGAGTGGGGGTGGGATGCTGCCAGAAACTTAGGCCTCGGGATCCAGTGGTAAAGGCACAGGGCAAAGATGTAAAAGTGAGATACTTTCTGTTGCCACTGTTCAATGCCAGAGCACCGGTTATGAATCTCTTCCCCTCCTTAAGCAGTAATAAATGCTTTGCCATTGACTGCTGAGGTCCACAGCTACCTGCAGTTAGCAGACCCAGCACAATACCCAGTAACTCCACCTTATCCCCACCCCTATCAGCCTCCCACCGGTAAGTTGAGCTCATTCTAATCCTTTTTTTTTTTTTTAAATAAATGATTGCCAGCAGGAAGCTTGAAAACTTCCTCTCCCCACCCTATGTCCTCCTTTTCCAATCTGCCCCACTCCAAACAGCTTTCTTCAATTATACAAAAAGAAAAATCCATAGCAGCCAGACCTAGAGGGCTGAGGTATAGCAGCAGGAGCAGAATTGGGGATGAGATGGTGGAGACAGTCCTCTAACTAGAACTTCCTCTTTTTACAGGTCCCTTCTGGAACCAAGAAGCAGGCTAAGAAATTCTACATGTGTGCTGAGTATGCCCTTATGTCTGCACTGGGGACCAGAGGAGAGGCTGTATGGGTGTACTCTACTGAAGGGAGAAGGTAAGCAAATTCTGCCCCATACAGGCCTGCTGTCCTTCTTTTTCCCTGTAGGCCTAAGGTCAAAAGCTCCCACTGAATTCTATTTGTAAAAAGTGCTACAACTTCTCAGATACACTGATCATTCCAGGCCCCTTTCCTAAGGGACTCAAAGAATTTTATAGACATTTTGTAAATTTTGATGCCAAGGGGGGATGCCAAGAAATTACTCTTAGATGTGGGGAGCCCCAGTACAGAGGAACCCAAAGAACTTGTCTAAATTAGGCATATCAGAAGCAAGTGATCAGGCTTTAAGTGGTTAGACAAAAAAAATAAGGGACATCAAAATTAGAAAAAATGAAATGTGCTGACTTTTATATACAACTTCATCAGCAATAAGACAAATTCCAAGTTGTTATAGTTTCAGAAAATAATGATGGGATCAAAAGTTTGATCTATCTATACATAAAAAACAAAGTGAATGAAGAATTCTACTGCCCAGAGTATGCTATACAGTTAAATAGATACTCCATAGGACTGTTGGTTGATGCTATGCAAATCTGGGACAGAAACTGCAAAAAGCCAAAGAACTGTGCCCTAAGTTGAATGGGAGGAAGAAAGCACATTATCATCTTTGGGATACAGTATGGTGCTTCTAATGATCTCAGTCTTTTCCCTGAAACAAATGCTCATCTTTTTAAAGATAATATTCATTTTGTATGTCTGCAAGTCATGGAAGACCACTATCTTTGAGTAGTTAAAGTTGAAGATTTACCCCAACAAGCAATGAAGAGGCACATGTTGGGCATGAGCAAGCTGCAACACAGCCAATGAAGAAGTACTTAACAGAAGTAGCAGAAAGGGTATCATAAGAGAGATGTATGACTGGCAGGAAAAAAAAGTGGACCAGTCTCATAATGGGAACAAGGGATAACCAAAGAAAAATCCATATATTCTATTGGTATTCGTGAAAACGTCAAGAGAATCAGAGGAAAGTCTCCATCACATTGGGTCCACCCCTTTTTACCAAAGAACATGGACAAAAGTTATACAGGATAGAAAGGAATTAGGTTGGGATCTGCAAAGTCATGGGGGGAGGTGGCACATCACATGAACAAAATGGCAAATCCATTACAGTGTCAAAGAAAGAATGAGCTGTGTTAAGCCATCCACAGCCTCTCACCCCAACCACCCCTTGTGACCATTTCGTTGTCTCACATTTATGAGGCTGCTGTGCTCAGGGTTATGGATGCAATCCATTCCATGTGGATGGTCAGGAATAGTTTTCCTCTGTTCAGAATTGACTGGTTCATGTGGAAACAAATCTCATTCACAACATGTTTTATTCAACTGGGCTGAAAAAACAAGGATAACTGGACTTAATGAAGAATTTTAAGGTATTATTTGTATGGTATGTGAAGTCAGAGGGATGCCAAGAGAATCTTACAGTCCAGGGCCTGTCCCAAACAGAGTAGCACAGCTTTCAGCCTGCCTCAGTCTGGCTACATCGTGAAAATCAAAACACAAAAGTATGTATCTCTCCACTGTTCCGTATTCTCCCAGAAAGCCAGCTGAGCACACAGCAGGCATTCATTAAATACCTTCTTCATTGATTGTAAAGCTATAGCCCCAGAAATAATATAATAAAAACAATAATAATACCACTTTGCTTTTTAAAAAACACCTGCAACTTTTTAAAAGCACTTATTATCTCATAATAACAGCTTTCCTCCTCCTCCTCCACTTTGCAGAGCCTCCTGTACACTCCAAGGAAACCTTGAAGTTTTCCAAGGCTACAAGAACAAACTAGCCAAAAATAACCCAGAGGGAGGATGGCCAGGGCTCTTCGTGCTGTTTCATTTGCCTGCAAACTCCTGGAGGCCAGGACCACAGTGAGTGCCTGATAAAATGGACTGTGTCAAATTATACAGCCAGGAGAGTAAGCAGCTTCTGAAGAAAGTCGCACATTAGGCAACCCTTGAAGAAAAACCTTGGGAGGGACCCATTCAGCCAGTGCCAAGCCTAGTGCTTAGAACCTGCCCTCCCTGGCATATTTTTATCTCACTCTTACCCACTGTAAATTTGAGACCTCCGGAGGCAGCATTTGTCACCTGACCTGCATCCCACCTAAAAACAAGGCAAATTCAATTTGCATATGATCCAGCTAAAACAACAACAAAATGAATGAATGAATGAAACTAAAAACAGAGTGAAGATATCATACCTCAAGATAGCTGCCTGAAATTATTATCGTAACAGTGTGAAGGGATCAGCACCAATGGCGGGGGGGGGGGGGGGGGGGGGGGGGGGAGGGGGGGGCGGGAAGCGGAGAGGGGAGAGAGAGAGGGGAGAGAGATAGAAACAGGGATGGAGAGGGGGAGAGAGAGATAGAGACAGAAAGACAGGGATGGAGGGGAGAGAGACAGAGACAGAGACAGAGACCCTAAAAACAAAAACCTTGCAACTGAGAATCTGGAGAGTTTGACTCGATATAGGGAAGAAGGTAAAGAGGAGACAAAGTGCAGCTTGGAGTATGCTAATTAAGAAGAGTGGGCACAGCCCTCAGACTCTGGACAGAAGCAGCTTAATGAGATTGATGAGGGCTCCAGCAGAGCCTTCCCACCCTTGAACTGCCTGCTGTTCCTAGACAGGCTCAGTGCTGGGGGTCAGCTGCCAAAGGGGTGGTGGAGATGCTGAGGACTTGGGGGGAGGGGTGGCCCCTGCAGCCCTGCCCTCTCCGAGCCTCAGCTGGCTCAGAGGGGCTGACTCCCTGTGATGCTAGCTGCCATGCTTTCCTTACCTGTCTGGCGGTGGTCAGAGCGGCAGGAGAAACACAGCTGGGACGGGCTCCGTCTGGGCATGGCTCAATGAGGCCTTGAATGACAGAGTTTGCTGCCTCTTGGTACATTGGAAAGCCGAGGGGCAGCCAGCCTGACCACAAGAGCCTCTAGATTAGAACAACTGCAGCGACATGCTGCTCCAGCTCCTCTCTTAGCTCTGAATCTCATGAAAAGGAAAGGAAAGGGAGGTGGAGGGGAGGGGGAGAGAGGGGAGCTCTTACAGATGATGCACACACGCACACAGAGAGTTGGGGGAGGCACACACAGACTTCTGCAGGATGGCACAGGCTCTGTCTGTTGCTCTCACTCCTGGCAGCTGCCTGAGGCTGGAGGCTCTTTGGAATTCACAGGTTTCTGGGAGAGACAAAGGTGGAGGTGGAGGAATGAGGGAAGCGATCCAGAGGGAAAGAAGCTAAAATAGGAAAAAATGGGAAGAGGAAAGAGGCCCTGTTGTCCACGCACACACACACACCAAAACAAATAAACAAGCCTAGGGATGGTAATAAGGCTTTATGAGAGAGGGAGGGGAGAGGGTAAAACCTCCTTATTGACTTGGTTTCCAGGTTTCTCTAGTTCTCTCTCCCATTTTACATATCCAACGTTTTTGTGTTGTAGTGAACAATCCTAGACCTGGAATTAGGAAGAAATGGGTTCGAATTCTGTCTCTTCTACCCACTAGCTTTATGACTATGGAAAAGTAAAAATCTTTTTGAGCTTATTTCCTCATCTGACAAACGGAGATAATAATAGCACTCATCTCACAGAGTTGTAAGATAATATATGTAAAGTACTACAGAAATATTGTTCTTGTTTAGCAAAATGCCTTGCATGTAGTAGGCACTGAAGAAATATTAATGAAATGAGCAGGACCATTTACGTCTAGACAAGCAGAGAATTTCTTTAGCTTAAAAAAAGCATAGATTAGAACTTTCTCAGGAGGGGAGGAAAAATGAGAAAGGGAATTGTGCAACGCATAAATTGTTCAGTGTTATTTCATACTCTTTCTGCTCCAAGCAGGCCCCCAGACCCCCTCCCCCCCTACCATCTGCCCCATCTGTGTTCAGTGGGGGATGTGGTGGCAACGATGGGAGAAAGAAGGGAGGGGAGGGGAGAAGAGGGAAAGAATGCAGCCATGTGACCCTTCTTTCTATAATGTTCCATTTGGATGGTCAGGGCAAAATCCGGTGTGTGGCTTGGACCAATGCCTAATCCAGTTCTTGAGAAGTGACGCTCCTTGTCTAATGCTATGGTCTGCCTTTCTAGTGACACAAATGGAGGATCAACTCGCATTTCTCTGCAATGGCAGTTATCTACCTGTATGTCTGATTTCACCTAAAAAATTAACTATAGGACGTCCTCCCCCTGCCTGACCTACCCCGAACCCACCAGGACTGGCACACAGCAAATGAAAAACCTCTCAACCAAATGGAGCAGAAGACCTAGAGCTGGGCAGTGAACTTAGAGATTATCTAGGCTAATCCCTTCATTTTACAAATAGGGAAACTAAGACCTAAAGAGGCAAAGGGATTTGTCCAAGATCATACACAGAGTAAGAGTTAAGTAGCAGAGATATGTGAAAATAAGTCTTCTCACTCTAAATCTCATATTCCTTTCATGATTCTCCAACCACCCCATGCCTATGGGATTCTGCACATTATGAGTCTTCAGGAGAGATAGGAAGGGGTGTTGGGGGAAAATGCATGTTTGTCTTAATGACGTGAATAAAACCTTTTATTTACAAATAAATTAGTGTAACATTCCTTTTGGAATGTTTTCCCAGCTCACACTTGAGCCAGCCAATAAGTTCCTAAATGATACTCTCCTCAGGATTCATTTCTAATACTTTTGCTCAAAAGCCCCCAGCTGGTGTGTTCTCTCCCCCACCCCTATATCAATCAGTTGCAATCCATTAGATTTTTGAAAGGGATATTTATTGAGAAGGTATAACAAGGACAGAAGTTACAAAAACATTTTCCAAACAGGGTGAGTATGCTCCCCTTGCATAAACAAGGTCCAAGTTGAGAATGAGCTCAAACTTAAAACAGCTTGGGGCACAGATGTGGGGAACATGTGGAGGTGAGGGGTGCCTCCACATTGGTCTTTTTCTCCCTTTGGGGAGTCCCCTCCGAGTTCTCTTTGGGGCAAAGCATTGACAAGGACTCCCCTTGCCCCATTGGGTTGGCTCTTTTAGGGATTAATGTCTCAGTGGACAGGTCAATAACTGCCAAGCTCTTGGCTGCTGACCTGGCTCCTCACTGGAGCCAACCACTGCTGCCACCAGAGCCTGTGGTCTCTGCTATCATTTCTGGTTGCTAAGGGGAACTTTAATGCCTCCTCCAACCTTTCAAAGCTGACAGTGTCATAACCTGATCAATTCCATTGCTGGATATGGTTCACCTAAGATCAGAAAAGAATAGACACACAAAAATAAATCACCATGTACTCAGGGACACCTGGCAACTGGGGATGGAGGGTCGGTGCCAGCTGCTCTTCCTGCTACTCAGTGGCTCACACTAGTTCTTGCTTCTATAACTTTAAGGAAGAAAAAAATCACAAAAAGTCCAATGAAGGAGTATACACAGATTCTTTTGTATTCAAATTCAGTTTTGGCTCCTCAGCCAATCAAAATATTCCTCTACATCATATAATGCCAACCCAATCCCTAGTCCAGTCATTTATGGCCATAAAGAGGCTCACCATGCCTCCATATTTAGAATTGGAACCAGGCAGGGAATGCTGTATATTACCCCAGGAAGGGCAAATTTGCAGAATGCTCTCAGGACCAGGTCTCCACTGGAGAGTCTTTCCATTATACAAGGAAAACCGAAACCCAAGGTTTAGATAGAGAAGACCAAAAGAGGCAGCTGCTCCAGGAAAAACTGGTTCAAAGGACCCTAATGTAAAGTCTTGAGATGTGTCATAAGGGCCTCTCTCTAGTGGAAGAGAACAGGAAATCTGAGAACATAAAGAAAAACTGATACAGATTTCTAGAAAATCTTTGGAAATTTCCATACATCTTAGGAAAAGCCTCCTCCAGGCACCACAGTTCAAAGCAAGGATTTAGAATCAGAGGTTTTAGGCCACTTGTTACTTGTTTTATCTTATGCAAATTATTTAATGTCTCTGGATCTCAGTTTTCTTATCTGTAAAAAAAATGGGGAGGATCGGGGGAGATGGGGTTTGAAAGAGATGAATATTTAATGTCCCCACCAGCACAAGAACTCTGATCCTATGGTCTCATCTTTGGGAGGTATAAAAGCTGAAATAAAACTCAATTTATTTTTAGTAATGGCTTATACCTTTGGGGAAACATTCTTAGTGAAAGTCCATTTCTATCACCCAGGTATGTTAAAAAGGTCTGAACTTTGAGCTATAACTAGATATCTCATTGGTGAGAGCTGGTGGGGTAGCAATGGCCAGTAATGACATAGAGTATCAGAAGAGAGGGGTAAAGGCTAGTACATCTGGGACCCAGAGCAGAGTGGGAGGGGGGGGGAGGTGGCAGAGCTGGTGCAGAAGCTTGTCCAGCTAAAGGATAGGGACAGTTAGCCCCCCAGATATGCTCACCTGGGCATCCAAGGGACAGAAGCAGCCAGAACAGGAGCTTCCAGTGGAACCCTGGATGGAGGGGTAAATGAAGTAGTGGGTCCTGAGCAACTGCACAGGGACCATGAAGATTGAGCTCTGTGAGAGAACAGAGTCCCATCGGGCCAAGCAAAGAGATCTATTGCATTACAGAGAGGTTCAGGGACACCTGCCAGGATAGCTGCCATGGGGAAGAAGGGAACCTTCTTTAAACTGATGCCTTAAGCCAACTCCCAGTGGTTTCCTAATTACAGATCGCTATGAACAGAGGGCACAGCAGTAGTAAGATAGTATAGTATCTATGTTAGTACCTAACTAAGTAACTAAGTATCACAGGGCTTCAGAGAAGGCAGGAAGTCTTGTGAACGTGCATATTTGTCCTGAAATAAGCCCTGCTCCCCACATAATCCCTCCTACGTGGAGCTCAAGTGGCCCTCAGTCACTGATTGTCCTAAATTGCTGCTGAGTACAATGCTCCCCGACTGCAATCTGGATTGTCGCCATCTCCTAAGAAGCCTCTCTGTCTCCCTTTGCAGGCCTCCAATCTACCCTTGATACTCCTGCTAGGCAAATCTTTCTTACACAAAGATGTGATCATGTCACTCTCTTCAAAATTCTGCAGTGGCTAAGCTTAGTGGCCAATGACTATAATCCCAGCAATGGGGGAAACTGAGCTTTGGGTCATATTATTCTCCTCCAGACACTTTATCGTTCACCCAAGCCACTCTTCCCCATCCCTGCAACGTCCTTCTTTCCCCTTTAAATTCCTATCTATCCTTTAAATCCCAAATCAAATGTTACCTCCTTCATGAAGCCTTTCCTAATTTCACGATTTTCCCCAAGCACTTGGTTTTAGTCCTTCCTAATATACTTGGTATGGATTGTTATTTATATGGTAATCTGTATATAGGTCTCATGCCCTACTAGAATGTAAACTTCACATCTAGGAATCTAAACTTTACTGTCTCGCCCAGGAGCTAGCATAGGACTCTACACACACTAGGCACTTAATAAATGTTTGTTTTTTTAATCATATTTGTCCAGGAGAATGTTAGTAATGCTAAGGACTCATGAAGGGGAAGGAGTGAGTCAGAAGGGAATGGAGAGCATGGGAGGAAAGGAACAGAGATCACCAGAGAAGAAAATTTTCAAGACAAAAATAAAAAATAAGAGAATAATCTGGTTTGGGGAAAGGCTAACTCATGACTTGTGTGGTCTTTGGCCCTTCCCAGCATCATATAGCTAGATCAGTCATCAGGGTTAATAATGAATCCCCCGGAGATGTCACATTATTCAAATCCACACTGAAGATTTCCATTGGGCTGGAATCAATGACCATATTTTACATCATTATAACCACAAAATAGTGCAAATTCCAATACATGTGACCACTCCATGAGATTCATGATTGCCATTAATTGGGACCTAGCTACATAGCCATGAGATCACTGGATTGGAGGTCAGAAAACCTTTGTTCAAATCCAAGTTTTGCTACTTTCTAGTTGTACCCATTTTGAGCAAATCACTTTATGTCTTTGGGCCAGAGTTTCCTCATTGTTGAAACGAGTGGGTTGCCCTCAATTGTCTTGAAGGTCTCTAGCTAGTTTGGTAGCAAAGTAGATAAGCCCACTGAGTCTGGAGTCATGAAGACCTGGGTTCAAATACTGGCTCAGACACTTCTTAGTTGTGTGACCTTGGGCAAGTCACTCTATCTCAGTTTTTCCAACTGTAAAATGGGGGTCCTAGCACTTATCTCACAGGGTTGTTGTGTGGATAAAAGGAACTAATCTTTATAAATGTTGACACGGTGCCTAGCACAGAACAGGTACTTTATAAATTCTTGTTCTCTTCCTCCTTCCCTCTTTTGCTGCTCTCAATCCCATGATGTACCCCACCAAAAGGATTCCCATTTTATCTATAGATGCACACACCCCACTCCCTGTCTGCCAATCTTCATCCCACCACCTCCTACCCCAACCTGCTCCCTATAGAGTTTCAAAATCTGCCCACATTGGAAAACTATGAACAGGGAGTAAAAAGAAAATAAGTCTTTCCAGGATATCTGTCTATTTTGGGAAAGCAGATGTCGAAGCATTCAGAGGAAAGATAGGTAGCATCCAGTGACCTAAAATTCTATAGGGGGAGTCAGTCCAGAAAGAATGGGAAGTTCTCAAGACTAAAATTCTGAAGCAACTCTTTCACTGAGGAGGAAAAATTGATGTTGCTTTAACAGGCAAATATGCTTCCTTTTCTGCTGCTAACTAGCTCTGTGACCTTGGGCTAGAGTTTTTCATCTGGAAAGCAGAGCTGAACTAGAGAATATCTAAAATTCTTTGGGGTGTTGTTGTGGTTGTTTAACTCTAAGGAACCCATCACTCTTCTCCTTTCCCCCACCTCCAAACACAATGGGTTTAACAGTGACTTATACCTCAGCATGCTGTTGTGACAAATTACACTCTATATTACTCTTGTATTTGTTAACCTTTTATGTGTTCACCAAGCTATCTTCCCAACTAGAGAAATGTAAAGCCTCAAACTTCTCAAATACTGTTCCAGAGGATGTATGATCACATCTATTTGGTTGCTCCTTCCAGTAATGGAGATGGCAACTCATCCACACTTGCCCTTCCCATCTGATTCTTGTCTATGTCTTCCCATAAACGGTCTACCCAATTTGTTGGAAGGACTTCCTCAATTTCTCCTGCCAGCTGTCATATCCTCAAATAGCAGTAAACTCTTTGAGAGCAGCAATTGTTTCATTTTTTTATATCTGTGTCCCCAGTAACTAGCACATAGTAGGTGCTTTAAAAAAATTTCTTGATCACCACATGACCAATCCATATTGTCTTCCTATCATACATTTCTCTAATGTTTTTGATATTCCTGCTCATGCCCACCATGCACTTCCCCATTTCCCCATTGCCTTCTGTATGATATTAATTTTCTGTTAATTAGAGGCATATTCAGTGTGTTGCTGCCATGAAGTAGTACTGCTGGTAGAATGCTGGTATTAACCAGATGGACTTTTGTTTCCCAGAGAAGCTTGTGGCTGTTAGAGGGACAGGATCTGGATCTGGGGGTTCACAGACAGAGAGAGCCAAGTGAGGACACTCCCACTGCCTATGCCAGGTCAAGTTGTCTAGAATACTGAGTTATGTGACTCACCCAGGGTGATGCAGCCATTATGAGTGAGAGGTAGGACATGAACCCAAAGCCTTCCAGGTTCTCTATTCACCATGCTGTCTCTTAAAGGAGCTTTGCAATTTCCTAAAGGGTATCTGATCCATACTCTTTCTCCTCTTCTACTTTGAGAATGTATTTATTTTTAAAAAATACTTAAACACCAACTGACTATAATGGACAATATGGAAAGTAGACAGGAAATGAACATTTGTTAAGCTCTCACTATGTGCCAGGCACTATGCTAAAGGACATTCTAAATATTATCTCATTTGATCCTCACAACAACCCTGGGAGATATGTGCTATTATTATCCCCATTTTACAGATGAAGGAACTAAGGCAAAAAGAGGTTAGGTGACTTGCCCAGGGTCACACAATTAGTAAGTGGCTAAGGCTGGATTTAGGTCTTCCTGACTCCAGGCTCAGGCTCTATCTCCTGTGCCACTTAACTGCAAGGCCCTAGGGACACCAAGATAAAGTTATAGGTTCTCTACCCACGCAGATTTCAAATCCTTTACATCTTAGTAGATGGTCCTTAAGAGTTGCAGTGATCAAAAAATTCCTTCTTCTTTGGCCAATCTGACTTCTCTGAGCTTCTTAGGACTTGAATAGTTTGAACAAAGTCACAGTCTTTCACCAGATTGGATGGAACTAAAAAATCTTTGCCTCTTATTAGGACCTGCCCAAGTCAATACTCTACTAAGAAGCCTGGGCAACCTCTGTGTCATCATGCATCAAAGGCAGACTTTACTAAAGAGATATGTATAATATAAAGTACAGTGTAACAGGGTAAGGAAGTAATCCAAACAAATTAGGGATGGTCTCAGGGAGTAGATAACACAGAGGCTCCAAAGGTAAAGCTTTTAAAAGTGAGAGTAAGGAAAGTGTTCATTCCAGGCATAGAAGACAGCCTACACAAATACAGAATTTGGACCACAGTCTGTAACTACTTTGGTGGGAACTTAAAGATTATAAAGGTGAATACCATGGAAGAAGGCTGGAAAGGAAGAAAGGAGCCAGATTGTAGACAACTTGAAATCCCAGAATAAAGATTTTTTTTTATCCTCTAGGCAATTGGGAGTCACTCTAGGTTTTTGAGTAGAGAAGTGCTAGAGACTTGTACCTTAGGATGATTATTTTTGTATATGTGTAAGGATAAATAGAAAGGAGAAAGATTAGAAGCTTAGAAATCATTTCAAAGACTCTTATACAGCATTATTGTAATGATATCAAATGTGAAAGACTTAACTATTCTAATCAAGACAATGAGATGAATGAAAAACCTGAGACAGAGTTTCTGCATAGTTAATAATCAATTTATTAGACTAGCTGATAATCAATAAATTGATGGTCAGTGGTTTCTCTTAGTAACCAAAGATAAAACCATGTAGATCCCGGAATGCTTAAATACCTTTAGTAAAGGGCGTAACCCTGACAGGTGAAAATCAAATCTGATTGGTGAACAATTAATGAGGGAAGACATATTAATGAAGAAATGGGTTAAAAGTCTTTAGCTTCTCCTACTGAGAATGTGATTTGATCATGAGAATCAGACACCTCCAACAATCTGAACAGAGAAATTCATCTCTACCCTCTGGTTGTTTTTCTCCTTCATAAACTGGGTTACCCTACACTACTATGGGGAGGTTGCAAGGACATAGATGTATTTCCTTTCTAAATTCTTCCATGAATTCTTTTTTCATATTTTTTAAATCATTAGCTAATTTTTCTTTGACCTCTCTAAAATCCTTCTTGAGCTCTTCCAAGAATGCTCTTTGGACCTCAGACCAGTTCATATTCCCTTCTGAGGTTTCAGATGAGAGTACAGTCTCAATGCTGATCTCTTTGGTATTCATGTTTTGGTCCTTGTCCCCATAGTAAGCTTCTATGGTCTTTTCTTTTCTGGTTTGCTTCTTACTCATGATGATTACCCTTTTCCTGACTTTTAGAGTAAATCTCTGTTTTGGAGGCATGGGGGCTCAGTCCCATGGTTCTTGTGCTTAGAACTTGAGGCTCTGTGTATTGTGACCTGTGGTTCTTTCAGCTAGAAGCTAGAATGCTGCAACTTATCTGGTGCTGAGCTGGCTTACTGTCAAAGGAGAGGCCAGGTGAAGTCTTTCTGAGTTTCCCCAGAGTTACCCTGGAGCTTGCGGCATGAGGTGTGGGGGAGGGGTGGTCTGCCCACAGGAGGTCTCCTCTCCTGAGCTAGAGCATAGGCAGGCTCAGCAGTCAGTGAACCCCATCTGTGCTAGTATCTTCCTGATTCCTCCAGCAGGTCCTGGTGTTGGTACTTATGGGCTCCACTCCTCTATGGCTCAGGATCTCCTCCCAGTTAGATGGAGTGGAGTTATCTGGAATAGCTCCAGTCCTGCAATGGTCCCCTTCAGCCACAGAAAGAAGAACCCCCCCTTTGTGATTTCCTAGCCTCTCTGGCTAAGAGACTGTTTACCCCTTCAGCTGATCCCACTGTTCCAGGATTTTTCCTGGGGAAATACTCTCTGGGTTTTTCAAGGTCAACAAGGGGAGGGGTAGAGCATTTACAGATCACTCTGCCATCTTGGTTCCCAGAAGTTCAGGGAGTTGACTTACAGACATTAAATCTGCTGGCTGATAGTCTCAGGAGCAGTTATTGCTGTTACCTGGGGGGCTACGCTGCTCTCTTGCTCAGTTCCACTGGACTCCCATCCTGGGCTGATATGATTGAGAATCCTCAGTGCTGTTGTTTCTTCAGACTACCCACGGCTTCCTGCTCAGCTTTGCTATGGTGGGTCCACACTGGTATAGCTTGTGTGCTGTGCGCTATGAGTTCCTCCAGCCCCATGCAACAGATCCTTCCCATCAACCTTCCAGACTGTCCTGGGCTGGAAATCTACCACACTCTGTCTCCTAGTGAATTTTCTGCCACTCTATAATTTGTTCAGATTCTCTTTTTTGAAGTATCTGAAGGTGTTTGTCTTAGAGCTTAGGTGAGTATGAGCTCTCACTTGGCTCTGCCCCCACCCATAGATGTATTTCCTAAGGGCAAGAATTCACCTAGATTAGATTTTGTTTACACTGTAAACAAAAGTAAGTTCTTCCAGTTGGGTGGGGTCCCATCAAAAATGTTGAGAATGTACTCTTGTACCTCAAGAATAAGGCCAATCTCATCTATCAGCCTTGTCCTTCAGTGACTAGCTGAATGACCAACCAGAACTGGTCCCTAGATGAGGAAATAGAAAGGAAAAACCTCAATCCTAATTTAATAATTGGTCATATAGTAGAAAATAATAACTTCTCTCAACAATGATCCCAATTATCCCAGACAATTCCAAAGTGCCTGTGATGAAAAATGCTATCTACCTCCAGAGAGAGAATAATGAACTCTGAGTGCAGATTGAAGCAAACTTTTTAAACTTTATTTTTCTTGATTTCTTTTTGTAACATAACTAATATGAAAATATATTTTGCATGACTTCACAGGTAAATTGACATCACATTGCTTGCCTTCTCAATGGTTGGAGGAGAAGCAGGAAGAAGAGAATTTGGAACTCAATTTTTTTTAATCACTGTTAAAAAATGGATAGGTAGGCAAGTAAGTAGACAGACAGATAAATGGAAGACTATTACAGTAGTCCAGATGAGAGAAGATAAGGGATTGAACGATGATGGTATCAGGTGAATGAAAAATGGAACTATTCTGAGAGAAGTTTGAGAGAAGTTTTGAGAGAAGAAAAGATAAAAGACAACTCAGATTCAATAAGGGTTCTTAATAAGTATTATTTTACTGATTAACTGAAAAATAATTGTCAATCCCTTTACATTACTTTGACATCCTCCTCATCCCACTACCACTAAGTCTACCCATAGAATTCTATTGGTGAGTTTTTGCCTCATCTTTACAGGAACCAAACCATCATACCATTTCCTAGATCATTTTCAAACCTTACTGGCAGACATACTCTCAATCCCCTCCTTCTACCTCATCTTTTTGTTTCATCACCATTAGAATATTAGCCTTTAGCATAAGCATTGGCTTGCTTGATTATTCACATCCCTGGCACTTAGCAAAATGTCTGTCACTTAGTAAATACTGGATATA
Organism: Notamacropus eugenii; assembly: GCF_028372415.1. Classification (NCBI taxonomy): domain Eukaryota; kingdom Metazoa; phylum Chordata; class Mammalia; order Diprotodontia; family Macropodidae; genus Notamacropus; species Notamacropus eugenii. The sequence continues at coordinate 462,546,179 of NC_092873.1, read as the reverse complement.
TGATTTTTCATATTCATTCATTACGGAGAACTAGTTGAGGTGCTTGACCAATAGAAATTAAATGACTCACTCCTCCTTTAGAAGGAAGAGATAAACCCTACCTATGGATGAAAGGCTTAGAAGTCTTCAGAAGTAGATGGGGTTTCCAAAAACTATAAGATGATATCATGTCCAATTCTGAATACTGATGGCAATGCCAACAGGAGTTGCATAAGTAGCTCAAATTCACAGAAAATACAAATATGTCATAGTCATTGGTTTTGACCTCCTTCCCCACTTGATTTGCTAGTAGAGTGATTGACAATTGCCAAAGTGATCTGCCTTGAGCTTTACTTCTTATCCACTGTCCTAACTTAAGAAATACGCAATTTTTACATCCAAGATATCTGAGTTCATAACCAAGACAAGGACAAAAAACAATGTACCTCCAGATCAAATTTATATCACAAATTAAGGAATGTGTAGTGTAAGCCAAGGTCCAAGGTGCTGTCACATAGTATCTTGTTTTAATTAATTATCCTTCCTAAGATCTTCAGACCTGTTGAAGCCTCCTTATTCTACAGTGATGGTGGCAGAGAGTGGTAAGAATCACACAGATTCTAGACCACATATAAACTTTAACTTAGCTATTGGTACTCTGAATAGGAAGTCTTTGTCCAGTGACCAAGAAGAGAACATCTTATCAGAGCAACGAATCATATCAATCTTGACATTTTTGCTATGAATGAAAAGGAAATAAGTAAAGAAATTGCAACGAAATGGAAGGATAACTCACAGGTTCTCCTTGGAGAAGCAAATAAAGGAATTGGTAAAGCTGAGTTGATTGTGTACCCAAAAATAAGAATCAACATTTCACAGGATATTTGGTCATCCTGTATTGCAATGCTAATCATAATAATTATAGTAAAAATAGCTCATATGGATATAACACATTAAGGTTTGCAAAGCAGTTTATATTCTCTCATTAGTCTTAAGTATTTGCAGAAAAGAACACCATGAAAACAATTTCAGCTTATGAACCAACATCTGTTTCAGAGGATGAAGATGTAGAGAAAATCTACAAAGAACTCAATTAGGTCCTGTAAATTAAATCAACAGATACTCTGATATTCAGTGACTTCAGTGCAAAAGTAGGAACAGGGGAAGATGGTGAGAAATATGTTGGAAAACATGAATCATGAATAAGGAATAAGAGAGGCTTGCAGATTCATTAGGCACAGGACATGGCTGGCTCTGAATAGCATCCAAAAAAAAAAAAAAAGGAAAGAAATTGATTGCATTTTAAAAGACAGGAAATGACTCCTTTATTGTCAGAGCTATTTCAGAATTATCTGTTTGTGTACAATCAGACCTCTGATTTGTTAGAGCAAAGATGAAAATCAGTACAAAGGTGGAAGAAAGACATGATAAGAGAGGAAGAGGGAGAGAGACAGACAGAGATACAGAGAGATCAAAGTAAAATCAATTCCATACTAATCTAATCAAACAAGCTACTGATAATAAAAATAGAGTAAGGACAGAAGAAAGGACATAGATACAGACTAAAATAATTTCATTCAGAAGTTTATGTTGATCAGAAGTTGATGTAAACCAACTGCAATGATAAAGAGACCAAAAAAATCTAAAAAGTGCCTTAGTCAGCAAACACATCATTTACTTGCCAAGTGGAGAAATATGGGAGTCAAACACAAAATCAATTTAGAACAGAAATTTGTTCATAAAAATCCTATACAAAAGGATAATAGAAGATTACAAGTAGTATTGCCCCTATGAAACAGGGAGAAGCAGTAGAATGTAAAACCAGTTTTTAAAAAGCTTGTCAAGAAAGTCAACTAAACAAAGTCTTTCAAGGGTATTTAAGGATGAAAATGGGAGGAAAACAACAAACAGAAGAAAAAAGGAAAATATCTAAAAAAATTTTCTAGTCAACACCCTCCACCCCAGCAAACAAAACGATAATAAAGTCACTATATTTGCTTTCTAATGTAACAGTTATGACTATGCTTATAGGAGAAGGTAGAATGACACAAAAGAAAACAAAGATGAGAAAAGAACAGAATTAGTAAGTAAAGTATTTGTTCATTAATGTACTTTAGATTCTTTTTTGTCTCCTTTTCATGGCGATTGATTTACATTAAGTGTCTTGTCAAATTATTAAGTCTGTGTTTATATTCTTTCTTCTGTCCATATCACATTTTTTCATCATTAATAACTTGTTTGACTAGGTTGGGATGGAATTGTGTATAAATAGGCCAGCGCCTAGGAATGTGACCTCAAGTCTCACAGAGAATGTAAACTACCTGGAGTAAATGTAAACAGCAAAAGAAGTTTCAGCTATCCCATGGGAACACTTGCACGTGACCCTGGACCATCCCTGGCACTGTGCTTCCTTTGTTTTGTTTCTACATAATTAATACTTGACCTGACCTGGAGTTGGTGCAGGAATCTATCACACTATTCTTTCCTCTTGCTGCCAAGGACTGGGTCTTATGAATAAACTCCCCCATCAACCTAATTAACCTAACAAACCCTGTAAACCTATTATGCAACCAAACTGGCATGGGCCCCTCTTTCTTTGGTATCTCAGTATTGTCTCAGAGGGTCTTCATCCCTTACAATCTGTCTATCAGGACACAAAAGATCAGCTGCCTTATATTTAGCCTTACCATTGGCATGGCTGGCAGGATAGTCTGCTCCCCTTGCAAATCTTGTATCCTTACAAATTGTTTTCATTGTACTCTAAAACCTTCTCATTTTTCTTCCTTCTAGTTCTGTGTTGTTGTTGAGTCATTTCAGTCACGTCAAGCTCTCTACAACCCCACTGAGAGTTCTCTTGGCAAAGATACTGAAGTAGTTTGCCATTTCCTTCTCCAGCTCACTTTACAGATGAGGAAACTGAGGCAAACAGGGTTAGATGCCCTGTCCAGGGTCACACAGCTAGTAAGTATCTGAGGACAGATTTGAATTCCGCTCCTTCTGATTCCAGGTCTGGCACTCTATCCACTGTGCCACCTTGCTGTACCTCTAGCTTTGTACAAATTTTGAATTTTTTTTCTCTAACAAACATTAGTCTGACTCGACACAGTTGATTCAGGAAAAACTCCCACATCAGTAAGGATTTATTTCCTATCTGTTAAAATATAATCAATTCATTTTGGGGATGCTATTTGTACTCACCATATCCTCTGCCAACTCATTTTGTTCTTCAAGAAAGTATTCCTGGTATATAACCATGAAAATTCTAGACTACAAGTCTTTGACCTTTCATCTTTTATTCCTGATCCACATTTTTCACATGTTTCTCATCATCTTTGCAAATTTCCACCTCTGCTTTGAAGTTACCAGTGATCAGAATATATGTTGATTTAATCTGGAAGATGTTATCAAATTCTTTGTAGATTATCTTCACCTCTTCATCGTCTGTGTCTTGGGTCAAGTTACTTAACCTTCCTGGGTCTCAGTTTCTTCGTATAATGAGAGTTAGCCTCTGATGTCCCTTCCGAACCTAGATCTAAGGTTCTACAATCCTACGTCTGTATATAAAACTACAATTCTTTTCATGGTGACCATATACCCAAACGATATCTGTGCTACAGGTGACACAATTGTGAGAGCATCAAGGGATAAATTCACAAGGTATCTGAGGGAGCATAAAAAAACAAAGGCATCGATAGAATCAGGCATAACTAATACTGAAAAAAAGGCAGCCAAGAGGACATCAACAACTACTGATTTATTTGCCTTTTTCCCCATCTAGATAAAATTATTATAAGAATAATTTCCACATGCATCAAGGGCATACTTTTTGAAGTTATTACTAGGAAATTATCAGTCTTTCACAAGTTATACTTGTGAAACTTTAGACCGCCTGCAATTGATCAAAAGAGGTTGGGATTACAAGATCTCATTGTTCTTATTGTCTTATGATTGAAAAGAAAATATTTGATACAGTAGAGTACAATACCACCTTCCAAAGGTACCTCCTTTCCATATACCAAAATTGGTCATGAGTCACTGAAAGATATAACAACAGAGATAACCTTATTCAATGGCCATCCATCTATATTTATATAGGTGACAGACAGGCAGGCTGGCAGACACAGACAGACAGAAAGATAGATGGTAGCTAGGTAAGTAGACAGACAGACAGACAGACAGACATATAGATATAGATAGATAGATAGATAGATAGATAGATAGATAGATAGATAGATAGATAGATAGATAGATAGACGGATAGATGGATAGATGGATGGATAGATGGATGGATGGATGGATGGACGGACAGACAGACAGATTGCCGGATGAATGGATGGATGAGCACATTGTAAAATTACAGCAAGACTTTAATAACAATAATATTTGGAAATAAAAAGGACAAGCAATGAAAAATGTTAGCTACCAGAATGGAATTGTTTCTAGCATGATCACACACACACACACACACGCACACACACGCACACACACGCATGCATATACTTCTACACACCCACACTTTTTTGGCTTTCGTCATGTTATATCCACATTCATATTTAACTATCTGCTTCATTTCTAAATATAACACGGCAAATATACAGATGCTTTAGTTAACATTAACAGATAGGATTTGCTAATGAAAAATTAAAAAGACAAAAAAAAGCCTTTTGAGTTTGTCCTAGAATAAATAAAGCTTGCATTTAATTTCTAAAGAAAAAGAAAAGTTAGGCCCAGAACTAAAGAAGAGAGGAAGCTGAACTGCTTTCAGGAAATGAGTTTTTTTACAGACCCAACTTCTCCCAGAAACGAAGACCTTATTTTTTTTTTTTTTTTAATACCAGAGGAGTTCTATGGCTGCGAGCTACGAAACACTAAAACCTCCAAAGAAGTAGAGATGAGGATCACTCCAGGGGAAGGAGACAGACGCACAGATGGATGTGAGCAGCTTACAATACTTAACAAATAATGAACTTTGGAAAAAAATGAAGTAAAAAATGTCAAGAAATGTACATAGAAAAACGAGATGGCCTGGAGAGTTGGCAAGAGCAAAGGATAAGCAGCAGACATTTTGTGTGTTCTACAGTTCCTTTACATTAGCAGGCAAAAGTGAGGAAGTTCCCTCAGCCTGCTGGGTGGGGTCTCTGTGATGAACTATGCAAAGACACAAATAAAAGTTGCAGACATGAATAAAATTCGCATAGGACTTTGGATTCTACCTAACCACCTTCCAGTAGAGGGCTTATCTTCCCTACAGGACATTGGTCACTAGAAAACAGGCAGAAAACAGGAGATAAAGTTGTGGGAAATGGCATAAAGTGCTAAGACTCACATAAACCTATCAGCTATGACCATCTATAAAATGAAATTCAGCTGACGGGTACCATGTTGTTATTGTCACAAGCTTGTTGTCTTAAACAGAATGACAATCCTTGAGTAACTGAGAGTTGATTGAATCTGACCTCTTTCCTCCTTTTAAACATTTGACTTCCTTTGAAGATAAGGCATTCATCCTTTAAAAAAAAATCAGAAGATAACTTTTTAAACTTCCTAAGTCCCTAGATTTCCAGAAGCATGTTTTTCTACCCCTAAAGGAGGAAGCTCCTTATCCTTTCCCAAAGGAGGTTTCCATCATTCACAAAAGCAATTCATCAGAATTATTTAAGTGTTGCAAGATAAGGGAGACTGTTTCCAAAGAACTATTCTGTTTAATATTTAAAATTTCTCTGGACAGGAACCAAAAATGAGAAAAGGTTCTTCCCAACTCTCATCAGACACTGCCATCATTAATACTCTTTTGCTCTGGGAACAATGCCAACTTCATGAATAGAAAATGAGAAATTAGGACAGTATACATAAATCTGTGTGCAAAGCATTCTGTAATTCCGAGAATAGTTTTGTGTATTGAATTTAACAACATTCATTAAGTACCTGTAGTATGCAGGACTGTAAGGTAGGTGCTAGTAAAGCCACATTTATATCAGACTATGTACCTATCCTCACGCAGCTTTACAGTCTATTATATTCTGGGAGGGAGACTAGACAAAAACAGAAATAATTATATTACAAAGTAGATATTAATAAATGTTCAGAGGTGCCAATTATTTTATGAGATCTGCAAGGGTGATGGGGGAAATGTTATAGGCTAAAAGAGCAGAGAAGGCTTCATGGAGGAGATAGTGTCAAAGTCAGGTCTTAATAGGTGAGTAGGGTTCAAGAAATCAAGATAGAAGAATACTGTATTCAGGATGTCTACCTGTGTACTGAGCCTTAAGCAGCGAGGCTTGAGTGGGGCTTTGTCTAAGAATGCTGGTATTTAGAGGGTGCTGATCAGCACATGGAATCCTTTAGCAGTATATAAACAGGACGTAGCACTTTTTAGCCAGAATAATTAGTTAAAATAGGAAACTATCAGATGGAGTGTTTTTCTTCCCCTCAGTGACCTACAACCCAGGGCATTTCCTTGCCCACCCTCCTCTATCTCCTATCATTTAAGACATGTTTCTTACCACTTGTCCTGGACACATTTGGTTCTACTTGCCTGAGGTACAAAAGTTGCTAGTTTCACTCTGCCTGTATATGAATACATATGCCTATTCTTAGGAATAGATCGCTTTAGGAATTAATTCTTAGGAATTCGATCGCTTTAAAAAATCAAACTCAAATAATCAAAATTAGTGAAGTAGGCAGAGAAGAGATGTGACATTATCAAAAGTTATGGTTTGTGGATTTTGATTCATCTTTTGCTTTAAAAAAAATCCTTCCCACAACACATTCATCACGTTGAGCCCCCTAGGATTCTGGCTTGGAGGTGCTTTCACATTGGGGAAAAGGCTCCTTGTTTCCCAAGGGTCTCTGCTCTTTTTCATTCCTCCTGGAATAAGAGGCAGATGGAATAAGGAGCCCAGGCTGAATAGGTGTGACCCAGCAGGGCCTCTGTATTGAGAGTATGCCAGTCTGGAGGGGGTGGGGGATGCTGACAGGGAGAGAGAGTAGCCTTGAGGAGTGGAAAGAAGCAAAGGAGAACAAAGGCTAAACCTTACATAGAAGAGTCGGGCCTGATGACTCCCTCCCATGTTCCTGGGGGCCCCTGACTGACTTGAGTTATCTTGAGAAGGAAGGTACCATGGTTTGGATACTTTCCCAAATCCTGACACCCCAGCCCAGCCCACACTCCCACCCCCAACTAGCAGCAATCTCATGCATCAGGGATAATGGAAAACATTTCCCAAATTACACTAGACGTCTAAACACCATTGAGACGACCAGCCTCCACAGAAACTTTGATAAAATTCCCAAGATTAAGAGAGAAAAAAATCCCCTAACAGAGTGGAATCTTTTGGATTCCAAAGAGATTCTGAGTCCTAATGATTTTTTCATAGAAACTTCAGAGAAATCCCTTGAATGGGCTAAATGAGCAGTTGACCTAGAAACTTCCCAGCAGGACAGACCTCTCTATTCCCAGTAACTAGTAACCCTGTCATCTACGGAAATTAACTGCCTTAAGGGTCTGTGACTAATGCTATCTTCTGCACCAGGCCTTCTGTTTCAGTTATGAATCAAGTGAAATAAAATCAATATATATGTGTTTAGGGCCTACTGTTTTTCAAGGACATAGGAAATGCATAAGACATGTTGCCCACTTTGGGGTTGGGCAGTCGAGAGAACTCGTGAAAAGTCAGCCAATTTACTCTTCTGTCCTTACGGTGCCCTCGTAGAACTGCAGGGGAAAAGGAATCCTCCTTCTGCCCTGTGCCTCGATTTCCTGCTTACACCAGACACTCCAGGAGATTGCGAGCTTGTGTCCTGTTTTACTAGTAATAAATATGTTTTCCTAAGGAAATGTCAAAGTCATTTTAGAAGCTATTGATGCAGCAGACCCTGAAGACAACCAGGAAGAAAGTGTAACAAGTGTGTCACCTCCTTCAATCTATCCAACACCCCCACACACATTAACTTCCCTCCCCATTGCCTTGCCTGACATTAACTCCTAAAATTCTTCTCCACTTTCTCCTCAGCAGCCTCCATCCTGCAGCACTCTCTTGATTGGTGAATCTCTGCACCAGCTGACCAAAAAATGAGATGTTCAGATAATTTTTGCTTCACTCTGGGCTCCACTCTTAAATGAATCAATTAATCAAATAAACACTTATGAAGCACCTCCTATGTGCCAGGCACCATGTTAAACACTGAAGATACAAAAAGAAGCAAAAGACTGTCCCTGCTCTCAAGTAACTTACAATCTAATGGAGGAGAAAACATGCAAACAAATACATGCAGAGCAAGCTGTATACAGGAGAAACTGGAAAGAACAAACAGAGGGAAGGCATTAGAATTGAGAGGGGCTGGGGAAGGCTTCCAGGAAGAAAGACAGTTTTGACTGGGACTTAAAGGAAACCAGGAAAGTCAGGAGACAGAGCTGAGGAGAGACAGCAATCCAGGCATGGGGACAACCGAAGAAAATGCCTGGAGCCAAGAAATGGAAGAACTTACTAGTGGAACAGCCAAGGGGTTGTTGTCACTGGATCAGAGCATGTGTTGAGGAGTAAGGTATAAAAAAACTGGAAAGGAAAGAAGGGGCTAGGTTATAAAAGGCATTTAATGCCAAACGGGATTTTGTATTTGATCCTGAAGGCAACAGGAAGCCATATTACTTTATTGAGTTAGGGAAGCAGCAAGCATTTATGATAAATGCCTACTCTGTACCAGGTAACAGAGCAGAAAGAAATACAGCCAAGCTTCTCCAAGGTAACCCTTCCACGAAGATTTAGAAAATGCATCAAACTAAGTCCTGGTCAGGAAAGTCAAGAGAAAAAATAATCACTATGAGTCATTTACCCAGCCCAGGTTGGCACAGGGTGACAGACATAGAGGCTTTCAGACACTGGGGACAGATGGGGTCTCACCACAAGTGTGTGTATGGAACATTCCAGAGCCCAGACACTGAAGAGCTCCCTTGTTCTAGTGCAGGGTATAGAGAAGGTACCACCTAGGTATAAACTAATATCTTACACCACATTACCAAGACAAGCTCCTAATGGGTACATGATTTAGGTTTAAAGAGTAACATCATAGAGGAACAGGGAGGAAATTACCCATCAGATCTATAGATAGGAGAAGAATTCAAACAAGGGACAGAGAGGTTCGCAAGAAATAAAATAGTTTGGATGACAGACAAATTTAAACGTTTTTGCATAAACAAAACTAATTCAGCTAAAATTAGAAAAGAAGTAGGAAAATCTTTGCAGCAAGTTTCTCTGATAAAAGTCTGTATATACATACATACATATGTATGTATCTATGAAACTGGTTCAAATTTATAAGAATAAGGTCTATTACCCTATTGATAAATGGTCAAAGAATATGAATGGCAAATTCTCAGAGGAAGAAATCCAAGCTCTCTAAAGGCATATTAAAAAATGTTCTAAATCATTAATTACTAGAAAATGCAAATTAAAACTACTCTGAGGCACATCCTCACACACATTAGACTGACAAAATTGACATAAAATGAAAATACTAACTATGGGAAAACAGGTGGAACTACAAACCAGTTCAGTCATTCTGGACAGCAATTTGGAACTCTGCTCCCAAAGCTATTAAACTGTACTCACCTTTTGACCCAGTAACACTACTTCTAGTTTTATCTCCAAAAGAGATCAAAGAAAATGGAAAAAGACCCTTGTATACAAAAAAAAAGAAAATGGAACCAGAAAGAACTTTTGCAATCATTGCATCCAATCCCTCCCCATTTTGCAGGTGGGAAAGTTGACAAGTTAAGTGATTTTCCCAGGGTTACACACTAGTCAATGCCTAAGGTAGGACTCAAAGCCAGGTGCTGCTGATTCCAAATCCAGTGCTCTATCCATTCTCAGTTCTTATAACATCTCCCTAACTTCTCCTTCCCCGTCCTGACTAAAGATGGATCATAAAATGTATGTAGGGGCCCAGAATTGGTTGAAACTTAATTACCTACGTTAACAGACTAATAGATCTATACTTGTTAAGAACTTAAGAGATCATCTATCCTAGCTCCTTCATTTTGCAGGTGAAACTGAGGCCCAGAAAGGAAAAATAATTTTCCCTAAAAATTTCTTTATATACATTTTATAATTAACTTTCTATGCACATGTTATTTTGCTGTCCCCGTCATTATAATATAATGTAAATTCTTTGAGAGCAAGGACTGTTTTTCTAGTATGTTTGTATCTCTAACGTCTAGCATGCAGTAGGGGCTTAATAAATGCTTATTGAATGAATGAATGAGGAAACCATAAAATTCTATTTAAACATGAACTGTTGCTGTTGTCTCAGTGAAGAATGCATTAATGAAGGGAAAGAATGAAGGCTGAAAGATAACTTAGAAGGCTCCTGAATAAGGGCCTGTTCTAGGAAACTAGAATTGTTTCTGGGTAGTAGAAAGGAAAAGAGGATATATAGAGATAAGCAATATACAAGAGATACTGTGGATGCAATTTTGTGGTGCAATCCAAAAGATGGATGAAGACGCCATCTTAAGATAAAAAAAATGTTGTCATTGATGTACAAACATGTTCATTCATACAGTTGATCCAATGCAAAAAAAAGCATTTATTAAGTGATTACTACGTGCCAAGTACTGGAGATACAAAGACCCAACCACACCTCTAAGTTGAAGGGAATAGATGAGGTGACCTCTCAGGTCTCTCTCTCAGCTCCAAATCTACAAAACAATGAAAAATAGACTCAACCTTCAAGGAACTTACATTGTATTCCTGAATCGATGAATTTAATACATGTTTATTAAATACCTACTATGTGCTGGGAATTGTTGGATACTATAGGAGATACAAAATAAATCTGATATACCATTCTTGCCCTCAAGGAATTTACCATCAAACTGGGTATTGAGGAGCTGAGCTTTATTCTATATTTGTATATATGAGCGTTGACTGTAGCTTTGATTTGGGGTTTGGGCACTATTGTGCAGACAAAAACTTCCCAAGAAGGCAAATGAGGAGTGTGAGCAGGAGCTAAGCTCAATAACACTGACTCCAACTAATGAGGTAATTTTATTTTTGGAAATTTAAAGCAGAGTAATATGTGCACTAGAATCTACAATTATGTCCATCAATTGAGGACTGGCTGAACAAATCATGGTATGTGAATGTAGTGGAAAAGGAATATTTCCGAGAAACCCAAGTAGACAAGATGAACTGTTGTGGAATGAAGTGAACAGTATCAGGAAAACACTGTATAGATAACAAAATTGTAACAACAGCAATGACGATGATGATGAGAGCCAACATCTATGTGGTTCTTACTATGTACCAGGCACTGTGCTGAGCATTTTACAATTATCATGTCATTGGATCCTCACAACTTTGGAAGACAGGTGTTATAATTATCTGCATTTTTGTTTTTTAATGGTCATTTCAGTCATGTCTGATTCTTCATGACCTTATTTGGGGTTTTCTTGACAAAGATACTGAAGTGGTTTGCCATTTCCTTCTCCAGTTCATTTTACAGATAAGGAAAGTGAGGCCAACAGGGTTAAATGACTCGCCTAGGGTCACACACTAGTATGTGTCTGAGGCCAGATTTGAACTCACAAAGATGTGTCTTCCTGACTCCAGACCCAGTCTCTATCCACTATGTGCTTGTGTGTTCATCCTTCAAGACCATGCTATCAGAGAAATGATGACATAACTTGCACTTGACTTTGTTTTGAGCGAGGGAGGGCTGTGCAGGTCACCAGCCTCACTTCTCCTCCAGAGTCTTCTGAATCCAGTGACCAGATATTCATCAGGATGACTGGAGATGGCCCAGGATGAGGTTAAGTGGGTTAAGTGGGGTTAAGTGACTTGCCCAAGGTCATACAGCTAGTGAGTGTCAAGTGTCTGGGGTGAGATTTGAACTCAGGTCCTCCTGGCTCCTGCACTGGTGCTCTATCCACTGCACCACCTAGCTGCCCCACCTCTTCATGTGAGACAAAGGTGAAGAAAGAGACACTATTGAAAGATTTCTGAGCAACAAACGTTAGGTGAGGTGGAGGAGGAAGCAGGAGCTCTTGGTGAATAGCCTCAATTTTTTGTTAAATATGAAGCAAGATGATGAGTTGGAAGGGCTGAGGAAGGGTGCCATGTGTGAGGAAGGATGGAAAGGTTTAGAAAAACCATTGGGGGGGAATCTTTCTCTATTTTTGCTTGAAAATGCCTATTTGTTACAGGGGTTTTGTTTTTTGGTTTTTCCCCTTGAAGAAGAAGAATGGGAAGGTGGGAGAGAGAAAAAAAATAAATGCTTGTTAACTGAAAAAAATAAAATTTGAAATTTGAAAAAGTAGAATACTAAGGAGGATAAAAAACAAAGGAATACTAATAATTCACACATTTTAAATGTAATTTACAAAGCACATACCCTAAAACAATCCTATGAGGAAGATTATATAAGCATTATTATCCCCATTTTACCAGTGAGGAACCATGAACTCTGAACTGTTAATGACTAGCCTTTGATCACACAGCAAGGACCCATCTGAGACAAGCTTCAGCACCAGGTCTTCTGATGCCAAACCCAACACTCTCCAATATCCCAGGCTGTTTCTCAAGGTCAGGGAAATAAATTAGTGACCCAATTTACCTTTACACACCATAATTTCAGTCTTGAAAACTGGTGGGTTATGGGAAATCCTAGCCTAGGACTTCCTAAATTCTCTTCTGGTGTTCTGGCTCATATGAGAAAGTTTTAGTAATTTCTCTCTAAGTTATTAAATATGAAATTTTAGACTTTATATAAACAGCAGTTTTTGGTATGAAAATACAATAAATAGTGGCCTTTATTCTGTACCCCAAAATTTCTCTAATGACCTCCTCCCCCCAATTTTTTTCTAAACCAGACCTCTCATTTCATAAGCATAGTAGAGAATTCCCAGGTTAGGACACTCCCTCTGCCAAATGCAGATCAACACCTTCTCTTCAATTTAGAGTCTTAGAGAGTGACCTTGATCAAGAGAGGTTATACAATTTGCCCAGAGTCGCATAGACAGTATGTATCTAACATATGACTTGAATCAAAGTCTTCCAACTTCCAGAAACAGCTCTCCATCACCTACCCCAAGTCACTTCTTATGATATAGGAGTACCACAATTTCTCCAAAGCTGCTTCATCATGAGGTTATTCTGTTACTCAAGGCTCACCACCACCAGCAGCAGCAGCATCAATATATACATATTAAGCCCCAGAATGTTCTGTTGCCAAAATTTGCTTAGGAAATGCTGCTATGATCACAATCTATTCACACAGGGATGCTAATCCACTTTTCACCAAAGGACAGACCTTTGTTGGGTAAGGACACTGGCTCCCCCAATCGCCAAGGGGAAAAGAGCCATGAAAAGCACGTGTGAAAACATTCAGTCTGTTCCTTGGCATGCACAATGGCCGTCTGGGAGATCAGATGGGGTGAGCAAATGTAAAGGGGTTTGATGCCCCTAAGCTTGCCAGAGTTTTCCTTCCTATCCCTGCTGCCTATAGACCTTATTTGTTCCCCAGGGGATCTGTAGTCCAAGGAAACTGAGTTGAAACAAATCTTCCACGTGACTAATCAAGGGCACCAAGTGAAACACATCTATGACTTCAGATCCAACCTGAAAAAGAGAGTTATCCCCAACATGGGGCAACCAGAACTTCGCCACAGAGTAGGACAGTACCAACCTGAGGGTATTTTCTCCTCTGTCCCCAAAGTGCCCCCAATTTCCCCTTCTCCCAAACTGTATTGTCCTTGTGGCAGCAGCCTGGGACTCTTGCTCTTCTGACCCATCCCTGAACAAAATGGTGAGGGCAGAGGCCTCCCTCATCATCAATTTCCTTTCCAGTTTCCTCCTCTACCTCATACTATGGCAGAAGTGGTAGAGAAAGTCCTCAGGGCTTCCTCCTCTGTTGTGTAGATGCAGCAGTAGCCAGAGACTCTTTTTCCTCTGTCTTAGCCAGACAGTAGTGTCCAGGCCATCATGCTCCAAATGAGCCCATCCTCTCCCCTGCCCACTCTCACAACTTGCTCAATCTCCAGAAATTGTTAGTTACAGCTGTGCTGAACACCAAGAGTATTTTTTAGAGGAAACGTGGTTTACATCATGGGCTTCTCCTAAAGAATAAGAATGTATTTACTTGCTGTCCTAGATAACATTTGAGCTAAAGGGGCTCACAAAAGAGAAGCTTCTCTCCTGCTACATCAATAAATATAACTTTGGTTCATAGAATTCTCTTGAGATAGGTTTCTGTTTTAGAAAATAGAATCTGGTATAACCTTTTCCCAGGGGACTCACTAACTCATGGTAATGGGATAGAAAGGCTTTCATCTTAATACTGTTGGTCTGAACTTATCACAGCATTAATTCGTAGAGAATGAACATAACTTAAATACACAGGGCTCTCTTCAATCAACAGGACCTCACCCCTATGCCAACCTCCAGCCCCAGCACAACCCAAGGAAAATGTTATATTTCATTTTAATCCACTGTGCTTAGCATGGGTGTTCCATTGTCTTAATACCTCAGGTCGTGAGAGATGCTTTTTACATTGATAGCTTTTTCAGTTTGATGAACAGACATATAATTTGGGGAAAACTAGCCAAGGAAGCTGGACACAACTCCTAAGTGTTGTTAGAAGGAGCCAGGGCAAAGATAGCATGGGGAGCACAGTTAGGAGATGCCCACAGCACCATCCTTTCATTTCTATGCTTCCCTCATAATTAGTCCTCTTCCAACCTCTTTTTGCCATTTCCTAGAAATGGTGATATCATAGCAAATATGTATCCTGGGCTGATTTATAAAGAAAATTGAGGCTTTCCTAATAATTAGCAACTTCTTTCATGCCATCACAACTCCTGTTTCTCCATCTTTGGTCTAAGGTTACATTGGAAATAAGATGGCACTCATGATGGGAAGAGAGTGAGAATACCACAAAGAATGGAAAGGTAATCAGACAGATCACCCACTGGCTAATAGTCATCATTACTATTATTATCAAGCAATCAATAGACAAAAACATGCTGAAGTTACATCAGAAGCAGATATCATCTCCTCTTCCAAAGAACTTTTATTCTAATGGAGAGACAACACCTAGAGAAGTGGTGGTCAAGAAGTAGTATTTTGGTTTGGAAACTTGCAAGATGGTGTGGAGGCACAGGGTGTGGATCAATACATTTTAAGTATAGTTTCACAACTGGAAAGGGATGGGGGGTGGGGAGAGAAGATGGCTAGGGTGACAAGAGTAATGTTTAGCTCCCTGAGACGTGTTACTATTGTTTAGCTTGGGAGTTGAGGAGGAAGGTCAAGAAACAACTTAGATTCATAACCTTAGCACATTCCCCTCTCTCATCATCCATATCCAATCAGTTGCCGCGTGTTGCCAATTCTACCTCCACAACCTCTCCTATATGCTTCCTCTTTGTTCCTTTTACCAAGACCCCACACTTGTCATGACTCTCATTTCCTCTCTCCTGTACTACTGCAATAATCTCTCAGTTGATCTCCTTACTTCCAGTCTTCCTGTCTTTAATATTTACACCCACCAGCCAACAAACTAACCTTCCTCAGGCACAGGTCTGACCATTCAACATACTCTGCTCCAAATCCCTCAGTGATTACCCATTGCCTGGAGGATGAAATAAAACCCAGCTCCCACCAGCCTTATTTCATATTGCTCCCTTTCTGTCTTTCAGTCAAGTGCAT
This sequence comes from Notamacropus eugenii, assembly GCF_028372415.1. NCBI lineage: Eukaryota > Metazoa > Chordata > Mammalia > Diprotodontia > Macropodidae > Notamacropus > Notamacropus eugenii. The sequence goes on along the minus strand of NC_092873.1, from coordinate 462,530,499 downwards.
ACTTCTTATTGATATGATGCAGCAATTAGCCACTGATTGGCCATTGGTCACCACCAATGCTGTCGGGGTGGCATCTAAAAATGACTGGCCAGAGGCAGAAGAAGATGTCCACTGCGTGGACTATAACCACCTTCTCAGAAAGACCAAGGATGAACAACCTGCGCTCTCTATTGGACTTCTTCCAGAACTTCTTTCTCCTTTGGATTTCCAGCAAAGTGGAAGAATTAGGATGAATAAGAGGTCAAAGATATTTTTGAGATTTGAATTTAACACAAGGTAAAACTTCCTTACAATAAGAACTATTCAAAAATAGAATCAGTCACTTTAGAATTTAGTGAGTTCCCTCCCCCTCACTGGCTACCATTAGGCAGTGACTAAATATTGTAGACAGGATTCATTAATTCAGTAGCAGTCAGATTATAGAACCCCATTGCCTAGCACAGTGCTTTGTGTGTAATAAGTACTTAATAAATATTTGCTGAATTAAATTAAGTTGAATTGAATAAGGGCCCTCTCAACACTTGACATGGCATAATTCTAAATACTTAAGTCATGCAAAGAATTGGCGACTAAGAGGGTTCCTATCACTTGGGAAATGGATAAACAAATTATGGCATAGAACTGTAATGTGCCAAAAGAAAAGATAAGGGGGAAAGTTTCAGAGAAACAGTGGGAAGACTTGTATGAACTCATGCAGAGTGAAGTGAGCAGAATAAGGAGAGGAGTTGATACAATGACAATACTGTAAAGACAAAAAACCTTTTTACTTTTATTTTAATTTTATTTACTTTGTTAAATATTTCCCAATTACACATAAAATATTTTAACATTCATTTTTTCAAATTTTGAGTTCCAAATTCTCTTCCTCCTACCCTCCCCCCAATCGACAAGCAATTTGATATCAATCATATATGTGAAGTCATGCAAAATCAAAAATATAACTCAGTTTTCCAGAGCCATCCTCAGTGCTGACTCCTCAGTCCATCTCAGACCTATCCCCTGCTGTCCATTTTTACTACCATCTATTTTAAGCTTTCATTATGTTTCACCTGGACAATTGTAATAACTTCCAAACTGGACTCCCCATCTCCAATCTGAACCATCCCACACATTATTGCCATGTCAGTCTCCTAAGACATAGTTATGATCATAGCACTCTGTTGATCAAAAATCATCAATAATGATGAGAGAAGACAGACACACACACACCCTTTATAGAAGTTGAAGTTCATAGATGCGGAATATAATGATAGATATGTTTTGGTCAGTTTTGCTGAATTTTTTTTAATTCTTTGTTGTAAGGGGTGACTTTCTGGAAAAGAGGAGGATGAGAGAGAAAGAGGAAATCTAAACAATGTTTAAAAAAATCAATAGAATCTATTTTTAAAAGATTTTCAATGGTTCCCCAGTGCCTACCAAATTAAGATCAACCTCTTTAGCCTGGTAGTTAAAACTATGCTTGATTGTATAGAAGAAAAAGAGGCTGTGCCTCAAGAATATTCTACATATTCTTGCCTCTGTGTCTTTGCTCATGGGGTTTCCTCTTTCTGAAATACCCATTTCTACCTATCCAAAGCATACCCATCCTTCAGGTTCTAATTCTAAACCCCTTCTCCATGTAGCCTTCTCTGAACACACTGCCCAAACCAATGTAATTTCTCCTTCCTTTCTGAACTCCCACATAATCTTGATGGTGAAGTGGACAGAGTGTTGGACCTAGAGTCAGGAAGACCTGAGTTCCAATGTGGCCTCAGACAGTTACTAACAATGTGACCTTCGACAAGTCACTTGACCTCTGTTTGTCAAATGCTAGCTATTAATATTGTCATTTCATTTCTCTCATGATCTTTATCACATTCTACATTGGATTATAGCTACTTGGGTTCATGTCATTTCCCCAACTAGATAAGTTCCTTGAGGGTAGAGGCTCTGTCTTCTTCATATTTGAATCCTTCTTCACAATGCCAAATAAAATCAAAGGATTTCGTAGCATCCTGGATTTAGAGCAAGAATGGACATGAATGGCCACCGAAACCCAAACCTGGAAAAGATTCCCTCCTACAGTATCCCTAACAAATGGGCATTCAACCTGGGAGAGCTCCAGTGAAGGGAAACTCACTGCCTTTACTGTGCCTTCGATACAGCAGGTGACAAATAAGTGGCTTTTCAATACGTGAATGAATAATAACCACAGCTGACATTTATAAGGCACCTTAAGGCTTACAAAACATTTTACATACATTATCTCATCCAAATCATACAATAGCCTTACATGGCAGAGAGTAGAAGTATTGTTATCTTCATTTTACAGATGGGGAAATTGAAGTTTATTAACATTATGTGGTTTTGTCAGTGTCCCACAGCTTTTAAGTCAAAGCAGAGTCTCAAACCCAGGACTTCCCAACTCCAAGTCAAGGCCACTGCTCTTTCTATGATACCATACTGCTTTCTTGAATAAATGAATGAAAGACTGAAAGAATAAATCTGAAAGTCAGTGAGGGTATAATTTCAGGAATTCAAGAAAGGACTAAGATTTATTTCTTTCATTCCAGTTGTTTTTTTTTTAATTTCAAGTTAAAATGCAAATTGCCTTTAGAAACTTACTAACTTCTCATACCTCTATATGAATGTTCATTATTCTTTCTAGAAAGTAAGTTTGGATACACATAACTCCGAACCCACAACCCATAGAACAACTACAAAGAAGTAACTCACGGCGAATTCTGCACCCAGAGGCCACAGAACATTGGAGCGAGGGAGATTTCTGTTCCCGAGAGACCTGCAAACCTCTCGTAAAAGGTCCTTCGTGCTGCGGACTGGGCGCCGGGACTGGGAGCTGAGTACAGCCCTGCCGTGGCCGCGGCACCGAGAGGAACAGATCCGAGCGGGCTTCAGGGACGGGATCTCCAGCGGCCGCACAAGTACCTCCACCCACAGGTGACGGGGGTCGGTGAGAGAGTCCCTTTGGCGGGTCGAGGGGGAAGTGGGGTGCCCCCATGGCTCGGGCCCCCTCGGGAGACAGAAACTGAGGGGCAGCGGCAGACCAGGGCTCCCCAAGCAGGCAGGAGCCTGGATCCATTGTTGAAGGTCTGTGCATAAACTCCCTGAGGGAACTGAGCCTGAGAGGCAGCCCTGCCCTCACCTGAGCATCTGAATTTAATCTCACACTGAACAGCAGCCCTGCCCCCGCCCAAAGCCCTGAGGCTGGAAGCAGCATTTGAATCTCAGACCCCAAACACTGGCTGGGAGGATCAGGAGGTGAGGTGGGTGTGAGGAAAATATTCAGAGGTCAAGTCACTGGCTGGGAAAATGCCCAGAAAAGGGAAAAGAAATAAGACTATAGAAGGTTACTTTCTTGGTGAACAGGCATTTCCTCCCTTCCTTTCTGATGAGGAAGAACAATGCTTACCATCAGGCAAAGACACAGAAATCAAGGCTTCTGTGTCTCAGCCCACTCAATGGGCTCAGGCCATGGAAGAGCTCAAAAAGAATTTTGAAAATCAAGTTAGAGAGGTGGAGGAAAAGCTGGGAAGAGAAATGAGAGACATGAAGTCAAAGCATGAACAGCAAATCAGCTCCCTGCTAAAGGAGACCCAAAAAAATGTTGAAGAAAATAACACCTTGAAAACTAGCCTAACTCAATTGGCAAAAGAGGTTCAAAAAGCCAATGAGGAGAAGAATGCTTTCAAAAGCAGAATTAGCCAAATGGAAAAGGAGATTCAAAAGCTCACTGAAGAAAATAGTTCTTTCAAAATTAGAATGGCACAGATGGAGGCTAAGGACTGTATGAGAAAGCAAGAAATCACAGAACAAAGCCAGAGGAATGGAAAAATGGAAGATAATGTGAAATATCTCATTGGAAAAACAACTGACCTTGAAAATAGATCCAGGAGAGACAATTTAAAAATTATGGGACTACCTGAAAGCCATGATCAAAAGAAGAGCCTAGACATCATCTTTCATGAAATTATCAAGGAAAACTGCCCTGAGATTCTAGAACCAGAGGGCAAAATAAATATTCAAGGAATCCACAGAACACCGCATGAAAGAGATCCAAAAAGAGAAATTCCTAGGAACATTGTGGCCAAATTCCAGAACTCCCAGGTGAAAGAGAAAATATTGCTAGCAGCTAGAAAGAAACAATTCAAGTATTGTGGAAATACAATCAGGATAACACAAGATCTAGCAGCTTCTACATTAAGGGATCGAAGGGCATGGAATAGGATATTCCAGAAGTCAAAGGAACTAGGACTAAAACCAAGAATCACCTACCCAGCAAAACTGAGTATAATACTTCAGGGGAAAAATTGGTCTTTCAATGAAATAGAGGATTTTCAAGCATTCTTGATGAAAAGACCAGAGCTGAAAAGAAAATTTGACTTCCAAACACAAGAATGAAGAGAAGCATGAAAAGGTGAACAGCAAAGAGAAGTCATAAGGGACTTACTAAAGTTGAACTGTTTACATTCCTACATGGAAAGACAATATTTGTAACTCTTGAAACATTTCAGTATCTGGGTACTGGGTGGGATTACACACACACACATGCACACACGCACACACACATAGAGACAGAGTGCACAGAGTGAATTGAAGAGGAAATATAGTTAGTCCTATACAACACAACTATTATGGAAGTCATTTGCAAAACTACACAGATTTGGCCTATATTGAATTGCTTGCCTTCCAAAGGGAAGGGGTGGAGAGGGAGGGAGCTAAAGAAGTGGGAACTCAAAGTGTTAGGATCAACTGTAATGTTCTTACCACTAGGAAATAAGAAATACAGGTAAAGGGGTATAGAAAGCTATCTGGCCCTACAGGACAAAAGAGAAGACAGAGACAAGGGCAGAGAGGGATGATAGAAGAGAGAGCAGATTGGTCATAGGGGCAATTAGAATGCTTGGCGTTTGGGGGGGGAGGGGAGAAAAGGGGAGAAAATTTGTAACCCAAAATTTTGTGAAAATGAATGTTAAAAGCTAAATAAAAAAAAAAAATAGAAAGTAAGTTTGGATGAGGGAAGGAGAATATAAAGACCCTGGATAACTGCAAGGGAAAAGGTGCACCATAGGTTGGCCAACACACCAAAGGCAAACTTTAGCTACTTCACTATTTTATTCAAGGCTGGCTCCATATCAAGAGATACGGTCTCCTGCTCATTAGGAACTAAAGCCAAACTTTGATTCTTCCAGGCTTCTAAGAAGATTGAAATGTCTAATCAGTGCCAACTGGAGCTGGGATTTAAAACAACTGTCAAGCTTCATGGGGACAATAATCCTATGTGTGGCCAGAAATCCTCCCTGCAGGAAGCCTGGAGAATTCAACCTGACTCTTCATCCCTCTCTTCTTCTCTCTATCTCTCACTCTCTTGAAGTATTGCACCACCATCATTCTAAATCAAGGTCAATTGACCTCCATAGAGGAAACCCTTTGCTCTAATGTGGCTAGGCCACTAGCCAGGTAGCCTACTGCCAGTTCGTTTACTGTGCCTGTAAAAAAAATCAAGAAACATTTATTAATTGCGTGCTATATGCCAGATAAAATGCTAGGTGCTGAGAATACAAAAAGGCAAAAGACTGTTGCTGGCCTGAAGGAACTCACAGTCAGAAATCCTAGGAAAATGCCCAATACTCTCTAAGCGAGGCCCAACTTCTTCAGTAGGCTATTTCTCTCCATTGTCTTTATCTATATAATAGTGGGATGCGTCACTTGTGCCCATCCCATTGCACCACACCACCCAGATCCTCATGGCTCTTATCTCCCACCTAACAATGGGATGGAAAGGCAGAGAACCCAGGCCAGGCGAGTCCTGAAGGAAGGGATGATGACACCACAAAGTAAGAAGCCAGCGTCCCAGCAGCCTTTTGGCACTAGGCTGTTGGCTCTGCAGAGGCCCTCTTGGGCTGCCCTGCCTGAGGCTAAACAATAGCTCAGACAAGGGGCATCCGTAAAAGGACAGGCTAATATCCATGGCCTTTGTTGGTGTTTTGCTTTCAGCTGCAGAAATCAGGGCAAGATGATTTTAGCTCGACATATCACGCAGTTTCTTTCTTGTTCCCGCTGCTGGGCAGGCTCACACTGAGACAACAGCTACTTGTGTCCTTCAGCCCAGAGGCATTCACAGCCCTGTGAGAACCCCAATGCCCTGAGAGGGCCTGGCTAGTCATGCAGGACGGAGACACCCCCTCCCCAGAATGAGATGGGTCTCAGGGCCCAGAAGCTTCTCCCTCCACACTCCAGGAAGCATTTTCTCTCTGAGTATGTTCATAAGCTTTTGACCTCTGAATACATAAGGGAATACTCTCTGGGCCCAGCATCTGCTTATAGACTGACAGTTACCATGTGGTACTTCTGAACAGCAGGCAGCCAAGTCGAGGGGAGGATGGGGAATTTGAGGGAAAAAATTACTGACAAGAAAATCCTTTCCCTCTGTTTCCTCATACTCTCCTTGAGTTGCGTCAGAGACACTGTCCTACCAGAGTGGGCTCAAGTATACTCTGGGGAATTATTTTGCTTTTTTGAGTCATCACATCCACCTAGGAAACACAGGGTAACTATCAATATACTTAGTCCCATTCCTCTCTTACAGGCACACAGTTCATTACATTACAGAATAAAGTTGTTTATTTTTTTTTAAAAGGGACACAAAATATAAAATTTTTAATCATCAACTGTTAATGCCCAAATGTATATTAAAAAATCAATCACTTATAGTTCTAGTTTTCCCTGAAAGAGACCCTGGCTCAAAGTCTTATTTGGGGTGCATGGTTCACTGCTTCTCAAATCTGCAAAGAATGGTAGTGCCATCTCTGGCTTCATCCCTCTCTGTTTCTGTCTCTGTCTCTCTCTCTGTCTCCGTCTCTCTCTATGTCTCTCTCCCACCCTCTTTCTTTCTCTTCCTTTGTTTTTCTCTCTTTCCCTCTCTGTGTGTCGTTGCCTCATCTACAAAATGAGGAGAGTAGAGTAGACTGGATAACCTCTAAGATTCCTTCTAGCTCTGCATCAAGGATCTTATTAATGAATTAATCTCATTAACTCAATCACTGAGTTTTCTACTCATCATTTCCCATTTTTTCTATTTTTTCTCAGCTTCTCCAAGTGTCAGCTGAACATCTATAATCCTATCATTTTCACTAATCCCTCCTCCCTCTTTTCTCTGTCTTCCCACTTCCCACTCAAGTGGAAAAACTTTAGGGATTCATAATGCCCCTTCCACACAGACACAGACACCACTGCCTTCCACTCCTTTACTCTTTTTTTCCCTTTATTCTTTGGTTCTCCAAAAAACTTGCAGAGGAGGTCACTGAAAGACTAGACGTGAAATTCATGAAAAGACATGAAGCACACATACACTCCTCCACCTAAAGGCCTCTGGCCATGACAAGAAATTCACACTCGCCATCACCTCCTGGGAGGGGGGGGTGGTCCGGAAAGGGGCACTAGGTATCCACTTGAAATTATGCAAGAAAAGCACCTAAACCAGGGGTGAGGAACCTGCAACTTCAAGGCCACATGTGGCCTTCTAGGTCCTTGGGGCAGACTTATATGACTGAGTCCAAGTTTTATAGAACAAATTCTTTTCTTAGGGGGATTTGCTTTGCAAATTTGGATTCATGTAGCCGCAGGTTCCCCATCTCTGAACTAAACCATCCATATTTTCTAACCCAGAAATTCCACTACTGGTCATATAGACAGGGGCAAATACACACTAAATATACAATAAATATACACCCAAATAGTCATAGCACTGCTTTCTATAGAGACGAATAATTAGAAACAAAGTGAGCACCCATAGATAGGGGAGTGACGGAAAAAAAACTATAGTATATCAAAGTAATGCAGTATTATTGTGCAGTAAGAAATGATGAATGTGAAAAGAATTCAGAGATCTGTAGAAAGATTTTATTTCAAGTCAAATATTAAGCATCTTCTCTGTGCCAGTCATTATGCTAACCACTGGGAATATCAAAAAAAAAAAGGCAAAAGATAGTTCCTGCCCTCAAGGATCTTTCAATCTAAAGGGGAGATAACACACAAACTATGTACAAGCAAGGTATGTGCAGGATAAATTGGAAGTAATCAACAGAGGGAAAGCATTAGCATCAAGGGGGATTGGGAAAGCCTTCTCACAGAAGGTAGGATTTTAGGTGAGATTTGAAGGAAGCCAGGAGAACTGAAAAAGTGAAAAGGATAATCTACACCATGACCACAATGGAAATGAACAGATTACTTAAGTGAACTTGAATGCTAAGTAATGAGAAAAACCAGTAAAAGGTCCCTCAAAGAGAAAACGAAACATACCTCCTCCCTTATGAAATAAAGGTGGGCAGAGATCACCTAGGAGAGAATACCATCTATGCTGTTGGATATCATCTTTGTACTGGATGTTTTGTGGGGATTTTTGTCCTACGGGAGGATTCAATATGGAAGGGATGGATGGAAAATGATTGTGACATAAACACCAAAGGCCTGAAAACAGTTTTAATTTTAAAAAAAGATAAATAAAATAATAAGATTTAAAAACATTTTTAAATTAAAAAAGCTTTTGTTATAAGTTCCATTTGTCATCACTGTGCCCCCTCACACCAGACCACCTTGGGGACCCAGGGATTGAATCCACAAGCCTGGTGGCAGAGTTTCGTGTCTGTCCTAATGTTTCTAGGGAGGGCAGTACCTACACGTGTCAGTGACTTGGCACTCATCTGCTGAGCTGGAACAGGAAGCTCTGACAAGCTATCTCTCTTCAAAGAACGAGGTTACCTTTCTCCCGTCAGCAAAGAGGAACAGGACAGAGAGGCCAGACAGATGAAAGCAAACTGATTTTCCCCTAGTTCTCATTCTTCCCCTTTTTCTGACCGCCCCCCCCCCCCCCCCAATCAACAAAGTTAAATTTCCTCTGGGGGAAAAAATCTGCTGGCATTGCATTCTTGAAATGCAGTCCCAGTGCTGATTTTCCCCACCTCTTCCCCAAAGTACAATTTAGGTAATGGCAGAGGAGAGGGAGCAGCCACCAGCAAAAGGAAGCAAATGCTTCCATTAAAGAACAGGATGAAAGTGGGCGGGTGTGGAAGAACTAAGAGTGAAAGCAACAGCTGCAGCTGTGAACACAATGGAAGTAGAATCCCTTTATATAAAATTCCTGGGTGAGAAAGGTGGACCAAGGAGACAGATGAAACAGAGTCAAGCCCTTCCCCAATCCCAAGTCGTAATGATTTCAACATAAACTCCAAATGCATTAGAGGCTGGAAATGAACTGGTGATGAGTCAAGAATGATGTGTATGGTTTCCCCACCCCTCAAGCGACCACATCTATCACTTTCTTCTGGTAATAGGACACCATAAACTTAGCTTTATAAGTAGGTAGAGTAAGTGGTCACCTACCTGGTATGATCTGAGTAATCACACTACATGCCAGCCTCAACTGCTTGCCACTCCCCCATGATAAGTGGATTCTTTTGTTCTCAAAGGCTTTTTGGTCTTCAGAAGTACCCCTTTTAAAATGCAAACACTACTGAGAAGATTCATAACTTAAATATGTACAAGCTTCAGTTATCAGTTAACCCCTTAGTTATCAACTAGTTCTTCAGTTATCAATTATCAGGGACTAGTTAGCAGTCAGCTGGGAGTAAGAATGGTACAGAGCATATGGATCTGGAGAAGAGGGAAAAATACCCATGTCATAGAAGATTTCAGGAAGGTACAAAGGGGCATATTAATAGGGGATGTAGATGGATTTTAGTAATACTTCCAGAGCCTGGCCCTTTCCTACTACTCTGTAAACTGTTCGGGAGTCAAGTCTAAAGTAACTTTGACCCTGTCTTGGTCCATCTACCTATAACCTGACTTCACTACAGCCCTACCCATCCCAGTCCCATCATCTGAGAGTCGGTATATTTAGCAGCCAAGAATTTGCTGACCCTCTGGTCTACCTACCCATCAAAACTGTGATGACCCCAAATGCAAACTGAGATCTCTGCACCTATAAATGTCACCTAAACAAACAAAAAAAACTTGACCCAGTTTTTCTAGGGATTTTCCCCAAGGTTTTTGGATCAAAGGCTTTTAAAGATGGAGATCATTTAACTAAAGCACCTCCTAATTCTGTGGATCAGGAAAATGAGGCCTGGAAAGGCTAAGTGGCTTGTCTAAGGTCCACCTTTTGCTCTCTACAATCCCAGTATTTATTACTTGGTTCTCAAGAGTTTCTCAGGAAGCTATTTCACAGAATTTTCTGTAGTTTCCGAAAAGGATGCTAGTTTTTCTAGCCTCTTTGGGCTAGAAAGCTGAAATGTATAACCTCAGCCCTAGTTTCATTGGCATTAGAAGAGATGAGAAGAGACCATGAAAAGAAGTGGTCCTTCCTGAAACGTTTGTTCAAAGACCCACAATTTAAACTTACACAATTACTGAGCAGTCTTAACTCTCCCCAGGACACAGATATGTTAGGAGAGTGAAAGGCACCATTCAATTGGCCACTGGACTCCAAGATCTCCCCTAAAAACCATTTAAATGAACCACATCCCGTTCCATCTGAATTTTGTCAAAGTACCAAATTATTTTCTCTAGTGCTTAATAATCTGTTATCTTAGGATGCTCCATACCCTCCCCAGCCACAACCTAAAATGACTGCTTTAACTAGTTCAGAGCCAGTAGAAGCCCCATCCTAGGATGCCAACATGTTGGAGGAGGAGTGCCAGGTTTCCACACTTCCTCTCTGCCCACACCTCCCCTCACCACAGGCCCACTGCAACCCTACCTCTCACCTCTAGAGACCCACACCAGATTCTCTAATTAGGGTGGTACATAAAATGTCCCAGCTTTGGCACATCATTTGAAGAACATCTTCAACATCAAAGAGTATCTCTTTCAACAAATTTTGCCTCCTTTTAAGTATGTGAATTGTACAATAAGCAATATTCTTTGAAGTATTCCAACTGAAGAGCTTTTTTTAATTTTGCTTTATTTCCCTGTCCCTCCATGGTAGCCATGGCGATCTCAAATTCCTTTTTTAAAATGAGCAATTAAAAAGGACTCAGTCCTTCAGAGAAAGTTAAATCTCCAGAATGAAAATAACATCTATTTATATAGTATTTTTCTGAACAATCTACAGACTTTACCTTATACTACCTTCCTGTAAGGTAAGGAGAGGCTAGAGATGGCTCCAAAAGATGAAGACAAACAACTATGTTTAGACTAGTCACTAGTGCATTGGCCTCCAAAACAGTCTGTGCCCATCCCAGGGGATATGTAAGATGATCCCCCACCCCCCGCATGGAAGGAAAATAAGGGCCCCGGACCACCTGGACTAGGCTTGATTATTTTTGACTGAGGCTCCTCTCTAGATGGATAACTACTGCTGTAGTCTTCCTGCCATCACTAAAGAGGCCACAGCATTAGGGACCCATCAGGGAAGCCCATCTGCTTCTCTCCCTCTGAAACTCCTTGAAGGGAGGAAGAGAGGAAGAGAAGGAAGCAGCTGGATGTTAAAATAAAGAAGCTGAGGTACCACTTCTTTAGTTGGTGCTTTAAAACAACTCGTTAAAAATCAACATTTCAGGGCATTCAGTTATTTATCCCCTTGTTGGCCAAAATGGGCTGGCATCTGGTTGAACTCTATAGTTCTGACAGGGTCAGTTCAAACTATTTTGCACACCCAGACATGATCAAAGGGACTTCTCCGTGGTTACAAAATGAGCCAGTGTCAGAATTGAGGGTAAAACTCAGGCCCCTTAGAACTGGCCCACTTTCCTTCTCAAAGAAAGTTCCCTGCTTCCCCAGATTACATGGAGTTGCCAAGCATTTGGGGATCATTTGTCATATAAAAGGTTCCGCATGGGTGATTCAGCTTGCAGGTGGTGTCTATATCAAGTCTTTCTCCCAGTGACTGTTTTCCCCAAAGTTCCTTCCTCCTAGTTTCATACAGTGGCTGCTTCAGCAAAACACCAATCATCTGGTTAAGAAATGAAAAGATTCCATCCATCTTTTAGATAGGAGCAGCCAAAGCTGGGCTCACTGAACATACTTCTGTCCAGTATTTCCTCTTCCACTCATTTCATAGAATACCTTTGTTCATAAGAAGACAAGCTAAGTGGTGCCATAGTGCAGGGAGTACCAGACCCAGAGCTGGGGAAGGTCTGAATTCAAATCCAGCCTCAGATGCTTACTAGCTGTGTGACCCTGGGCAAATCACTTCACCTATATTTGCCTCAGTTTCCTCATCTGTAAAAAGGGAATAAAAAGTAGCACCTACCTCCCAGGGTTATTATGAAGATCAAATGAGATAATAATTGTAAAGTGCTTAGCTCAATACCTGGCACATAGTAAGCTCTGTATAAATGTTAAGTATTATTTTTATAAGAATAAGTAATCAAATTAATACATCTTTTTTAAGAGAAGCAAAGATTTTTATCAATTTCAAATTGCTTGCCTTCTCAGGGAAAGGAAAAGGGAGAGAGAAAAAGAATATGGGATTCAAAATTAATTTATTTTTATTATCAGAAAGCCTTTGTTTCACACGTACACACACACACACACACACACACACACACACACACACACACACACACATACACACACACAATGTAAAAGATACAAAGGAGTCATAGGAACCCCAATCAGATACAGAACTACATAATGAAATCAAATAGCCTATTAGCTCTCCTTGGAAGGAATTGAACTTGGGGTTACTATTATAGAAACTCTTTGATATTCTAAGTTCTTCTTTTCTTTTCTTTTTTACAGTACTTTTTTTTCCCCAATCAAATGCAAAGACAATTTTTAACATTCATTTTTTAAAATTTTGATGGAACTCAAAATTTTTTACAAGAATGTCAATAATTTTTTGTTTACATGTAATTAAAAACAATAAAAATTAAATGTTAAAAAAAGAAGCTAAGATTTTAGATGGTAAAAGCACAAATAAATCATTAGTATTACAAAACAAAAGTAGTTTGATTAAGCCCCCTGACCCTGACACTTAATCTACAGTAATGAAATACCCAGCTATTGCAAAACATCCCAACATCTGACATTGTTTTCACCTTTCATCTGGTTGTTTGGATCTTGGTTCAGTCTGAGTCTAATAGGTTCTAACAGGGTAAAGCAACTTGTGTTGCCTCCTGTACCACCCTTTACAAACAGAAAAAGAAAGCAACAAATCACTAGGGCCCATATTTTAAACCAGTGTTTTCTCAGGTTTACATTCCAAAGGGCACTGCTTTTGATAATAACATCCTGCAATTTCAGGACCAGGTACAAGGTCAAAAGGTAATCATTGTGTCTCCCTGGAAGGCTATCTCTTCCATTCCTCCCATCACCATTACCACCACACATGCCCTAACCTGTTGGAAAGCTGGGTTGAAGGGGAAAAAATGGTATAAAGAAATGATCCCAAGCAGGATCTCAGACTAGCAGAATCCCAGACCTAGTCAATTCAATACAAATCAATTCTAAAACATGCAAGGCATTGTGTAAGGCCTTGGAGAAAATGGATTTGTGATCTCATCCACACCAGACACTTGTTCTTGTCTTATGTAACTCCTATCCTTGACTTTCTTTACAGGGAGTCTACCCAGAGTGTTCTGGTCCTTTCTCTAGATCCCCCAAGGCTCTGTCCTCAGCCCTCTTCTCTTCTCCTTCTATATTAATTATCATCTCTATGCAGAGAATTCTTAGATTTATTTATGCAGCCCTGTTCTCTGTCTTGACCTCCAGTCTCCAAGTGGCATATGAGACATACCAAATCGGATGCACCTTAGATATCTTAAACTGAACATGTCCAAAACTGAACTCATTATTTTCTTCCCCTGCCCTCCTCCACACCTTCTACTTCATCTCCACCATCATCCTCCCCACCCACATCTCCACCACCACCACCACCACTGCCTAAGTCCTCTCTTCTTCCTAACCTCTTTATTTCTATTGAGGGGGCCATCTCCAGTCATCCTGATCTATATTTCGCCACTGGACTCAGAAGGTTACAGAGGAGAAAACGAGGCTGATGACTTTGCACAGTTCTCCCTCACTTAAATCCAATTCACTTGCAAGTTCTTGGAGAACTAAGGACAAACAACAATTTCTATTGAGGGCACCACTATCTTCCCAGTCACCCAGGCTCCTAATCTTAAGTGTCATTCTCTACTCATCAGTCTTCCTCATCCCCTGCCCCATCTCCAATCTGTTGCCAAGTCCTGTCAATTTTACCTTCCTTGAATCTCATATATGCTCCTTTCTCTCTTCCGACACTGCCATTAGCCTGGTGCAGGCCCACATCACCTCATACCTGGACTACTGAAATCACCTCCTAGATGGCCTCTCTGCCTTAAGTCTCTCCCCACTTCAGTCCATCTTCCATTCAGCCAACAAAGAGATTCACCTGAAGCACAAAACTGACTAAACCACTCCTCCTATTCAATACACTCCAATGGCTCCTTATTGCCACTAGAATCAAACATAAAACCTATGTTTGGCTTTCAAAGTTCTTCATAACCTGGCCCTTCCAGTCTTCTGACACCTTACTTTCTTGTACATACGCTGCATTGCAGTGACATTGACCTATTTGTTCTTCCTTGTACAAGACACTCCCAACTCCTAGGGTTGTCACTGACTATCCTCCATGCCTGGAATGCTCTCTCCTCATCTCTACCTCCTCATCTTCCCTAATTTCCTTCAAGTTTAGCCAAAATCTTACCTTCTACAAGAAGACTTCCCCAATACACCTTAATGATAATGCCTTCCTTCTATTGATTATCTCCAGTTTTACCTTCTGTATACCTTTTTTGTGAAGCAGCTGGTAATTCAGTGGGTAGAGCATTGGATCCAGAGTCAGGAAGACCTGAGTTCAAATCCTGCCTCAGACACTCCCCAGCTGTGACCCTGGGCAAGTCACTCTTGCTCTGATTGCCTGACAAAATGGATCCAATAGAGAAAGAAATGGTAAACCCCTCCAGTATCTTTGCCAAGAAAACTCCAAACGGGGTCATGAAGAATCAGACATGACTAAACAACAACAAATATCTTTTTGTACATAGGTTTTTGCATTGTCTCCCCCATTAGACATGAGTTTCTCAAGAGCAGGGACTCTTTCCTGCATTTCTTTGTATCCCCAAGGGCTAAGGTAGTTCCTGGTACATTTTGCTGTTGTTCAGTCATTTTTCAGTCTGGTCTGACTCTTTGTAACTCCATTTGGGGTTTTCTTGGCAAAGATACTGGAGTGGTTTGCCATTTCCTTTTCCAGCTCATTTTACAGATGAGGAAACCGAGACAAAAAAGGCTAAATGACTTCCCCAGGGTCACACTGCTACTAAGTGTCTGAGGCAGGATTTGAACTCAGGTTTCCCTGACTTTAGGCCCAACACTCTATGCACTGTACGCATAACTCTCCCTCCTGGCATACCATAGGAGCTTAATATATACTAGTTGACTGACTGAGGGAAAGGATACAATAGAGTTCAAGAACTGTCCATCAATTACTCCTGACCAGCCTGTCTCCTTTTCCCAACATGATTCAGATGGTATCTTTTATGTTCTTACAAAATTCTTTATTGAAAAGGCAGCAAGGTAGTGCAGTAGAGTGTTGAACTTGAAGTCAGGAAGACCTGAGTTGGAATCCTGCCTCAGATAACTTGAAAGGTAACTTACAAGCTGAGTGATTCTGGGCAGGTCACTTAACCTGTGCTTGCCTCAGTTTATTCAGCTATAAAATGGGGGTAATAATAAAAGTACTTATCTCCCAGGTTTGTTTTAAGGATCAAATGAGATAACAATGGTAAAGCATTTCATAGCACTGTAGGTATGTCCTGAAGCTGTACAACACCAGAGTGTTACCCTAAGGGGGGAAAATCCTGTATTTGGAGTCAGATGACCTTGGTTTGGGTCCTAAGTCTGCTACCGAATACCTGTGTAACCTTGGGTATTTATCCCTAATCTCCTTCAGGTGTGAAAAGAGGGGGTTAGATTAGATGACCTCCCTTTCAGCTCTAAATCAAAAATCCTATGAATCACTGGAAGAATATCGCTGTTAAGAAAGAAGGCCTTTGTTGTAGGGAGAAGCTTAGAATAATTTTTTAAAGTGATCAAATTCCCACTCACATTCTGTTCAGTTTTGGTCCCAGTTGATTGTCCTATCTATAGGTTCTGCCCATCATGAGACAGAGACACAAAATAACTTTAATCAAGTTACTTACTATGTGTGTCAGGCACTATGCTATTACACTGGAGATTCAAACACCAGAAAGCAGGAAAGCTTCCACCCTCAAGGAGTTTACATTCAAATTGGGGGGTGGGGGGAGGAGGGAAGGCAGGGTCAGTATATGTGGACAGTGACATTGTTTGAAAATGGTGGCCAGGAAGTGACATGGCATCTGGTTCTGGGCAATATAAGGTGAAAGTTCACCTACCAAAACCCCGAGGCCAAACTCCAGGTGGAGGGGGAAAGATGAGGCTGACGGCCAGAGTACAGATAGCATGGTCTAGAAATGATGGCCAAGAAATGACATGGACATGTTATCCGCCCAACTTTATGTCTTAGGCTGTCTAGTAGGCAGTTTTCATTCATCTGCTTTTTTCCACATGGAATGATTTGGTCAAATTCTTTGGGAGATTACAGATCTCATGTAAGAGGCTGTACGATATTCTAGAGCTTGATGCCTTCGGATAAGATAAGATATATTGTTCCCCATGCTGTTCCATGATCTCTGACATAGGCACTTTTGAAAGACTAAGGAAGGGCTTAGAGGGTATATTCAAGGACATTGCTGTCACCAGCCTTGTGACTCAGACTCATCGTTCTCTAGACTTTTCATGGATTCTGCACCTAAGACCAATTAATTTTCAGCACAGTCTGATGCAACAGATTCCCCAGAATCTCTGCTCTGATAAAAAAATAAAAAACCCTGGCTATCTCTCACTTTATTTTCTTCTAACATAGTCATCTATGCAGCCATAGCATAAGGACTTGTTTAAAGTACATCATCCCACAACCTTGAACTCTCTGTCTCTGTCTGTCTCTCTATCTCTCTCTGTCTCTCTCTTTCTCTGTCTCTCTATTTCTGTCTCTTTCTCTCTTCCCTCTCCTCTCTGTTTTTATCTCTCTCTTTCTCTCTCCCTCTTCCTCCTTCCCTCTCCTGTTTTCTTCCTCCTTTCTCTCTCTTCCTCTAACTCTCGATCTCACTCTCTCCTTTTATATGGTCCCAATAAAAAGTTTCAAAATGGAAGAAAGACTGATGCTTTTCAGTCAAGTCAGTAAACATTTCTGAGGCACCTACTATGTGCCAAGCACTGTGCTACATGCTGGGAATGCAAAGAAAGGCAAAAGACAATCCTTGCTCTCAAAAGCTCACAATACAATACCTATCTTATGTCTAGTTCAGGTTACATTAAAAAAAAACTTGAGAAACTGGAGAAGTCAGGGAAGGCTTCATGGAAGATATGGTACCTAAGTTGAACCTTGAAAGGACAGAGAAATTTCAATAGTTAGAAATGGGGATGAAGTATCTTCCAGGCATGGAAGCAGGAGGAAGTATAAGCCAGACTGTAGAAAGCCTGAAATGCCAGGCAAAGAAGTTCATATCTTATTTTAGAGGCAATAGGAAAATCCTCAAGGTTTTTGAGGTTTTATTTGGACGTACCCCAGATATGGGCGATCGCAGCATTTCTCATTCTACCAATTAATGTTTCCTAGGGCTTTGGCATATCTGATTCCTCTCCACCTGACTTCCCCCCTCCCTTACCTAATTCCATCCCCACATACGCATTGGGGAAACCCTTTCCCAGGAGCTGACACTACACCTTCCCCCACCTTCTGCCTTCCTCTTCCTCCCAGGGATTTGGACCATGCTCTATGGAACAGAAGTGTTAAACATGATCCCAGACACTCCCTTGTACAGGAATCAGACTAAAATACGATTGGAACTATTTAACCAAAAAATACAATAAAACATAGATTATGGTAATTTGTGGTTTTCTAAATCAATGTGCAGCTCACAGGGATCCTTATGTCCTTATATACTATTTATTGGCCCTGTTTCTAAGTTGACTTTGATGTCATTACTTAGAAACAGGCCTCTGCCTCACCTGCCTCTGGCTAAGTAGGATGGCATGAGTCCAGGGCTCACAGAAAAGCCAGTGATAGTGTGATAAAGTTGAAGTCTGCTGCCTGCTGGCCAATGAGAAGTCCCAAGATCTTCAGGCACCCCGAATGAGCATCTTGTATCCCAACCTGCTCCTTCTGCCTGTGGCCTGCCCAGCAGTAACATCCCAGATCTCTTCCCGTAGGACTGACCCTGAGTCCTGCCCCCAGAGTTCCTATTTGCTGTAACAAATAACTGGCATTCATATAATACTTTAAGGTTTGCAAAGCATTTTACAAATATCGTGTTTTATCCTCACAATAATCCTAGGAGGTAAATGCTATTATTATCTTCATTTGGTAGATGAGGAAACTGAGGCAAACACAGGTTAAGTGACTTGACTGAGATCACACAGCTAGGAAGTGTCGGAGGCTAGATTGGAACTCAGATCTTGCAGAGTCCAGGTCCCATGTTCTGTCCACAGTGCCCTCATTCTGAAAATAGGATATCGAAAAAAGGATACCAAATGGACAAGTTGGAGAATGAGCATTTTTATCCTAAGGTTCCCCTGTTCTCCATTTACATAGAAGGATGGCCTATTAAAAAAAGCAAAAGAAACAGTTTTTCGCTACAGAAGGAAGAGGAGAATGATAATAGCTTTCCATGCAGAAGATTCATTTCTACTTCTCTTTTTATGATGCTACTTCTGACAGTTGAAGAAAGTTTTTAAAAAGCAAAGACAAGAAGAGCAGAATCTACCAAGTACTACCTACCACATCAGAGAAAATGAGTATGCTGCTAGCTTATTCTGACTGATGCCTATCCCCCACTCCCCCCCAGGAATCTGCGTTGAATGAAGACAAGAATACACTGTTTGGAAAGTTGAAATGTAATGGGATAGTGGGGTAAATAGAGAGCTGGGCTTGGAGTAAGAAACACCTGGGTTCAGATTCTACCTCTCACATGTATGGGATGTATGACCCTAGATAAATCACTTTACTTCTCAGTACTCTAGGTCGAAAATGTCAAGCATGAGGTTGCACCACTCCCACGTGTGGCCTGGTTTAGTGGCCCCATTTCTACTTGAGTTTATCTAGCCCAATGCTCTAAGACACAGAAAGTGACTACTTGCACTGGAAAAGGAAATCCCTCACTGTGAATTCCCAATACCAGTAAAATCACAGGTCTGGACAAAAACAAAAGAAAGAAAATGGAAGTATATGAGGTCCTCTTCTGTGACTGGTATTTTTTGTTATGATTGTGGAATTTAGGTGTCCATGGGTAAACAGATTCCCAGCCAACCATTTAGCTCAATACTTCTCTAGTATATAATCACCATAATTTCTTGAGACCTTAAAAAGGGAACTAGGATGAGAAAATGGTGGAGGTCAGTCATATATTGGAAACAGTACCAGGCTTCCTCCCAAAAGTACATGCCATCACATACACATTTCTTAGGTGAATAGATATAGAAGTAAAGGAGAAGGGAACTGTATATGAAACAATGTCTGGAAAATTCATGCCTGATGATTATGTGCTTTGAGAACAGAAATGTAAATATAGGCTAGAGAGACAGACAGATGAGCCCACATGGCACACACACCAAGGAAATAAATTCTTGGTCTTAACAAACATTTTTTAAAAATGTTAATTCCTATATTTAAACACCAAATTTCTTTTTGGGAGGAGGAGATTAAAGACCTTAGTCCAGTCAATTAACATCCCCACCAGGCTTCATGCTTCCAAATTATAAAAGGGGAGGCAAGGTAGTAATTACTCAGGTCTCTTTTCAGTTCTAAAAGTCCAGGATTCCACATTTTGTACCTGAATTGTTGATAATAGTGACAATGATTCATCTGTCAAATCCCAGCTCTGTATGACCTCAGACTAGCTGCTTCATCTGTGCTTCATTTGTGTCTTCTATGTCTAGGTGACTTTCTCTGATCCTTCCTAGTTCTAATGGGATGGTCTGTATGAACAGATGTAAGGAAAAATGAGTGAAACCAGGTAATTTCTAAAGACTTAAGAACTCTGATCAATGTAAATACTAGCCACTATTCTACAGGAGCTTTGATGGGAAACAGGCTACCTACTTTCTGTCAGAGAAGTGACAGATCCAGGCTGATATGTGTGCATACATTCATATGTATATATGTGTGTATAAACATACATGTATGTATATGTGTGTATATATGCATACACACATATGTATATAAGGAGGCTAGGTGGCACAGTACATAGGGTGCCAAGCCTAAGCAAACCTGGTCTAAATACTTACGCTATGTGACCCTGGGCAGGTCACTTAACCCTGTTTTCCTCAGTTGCCTCATCCGTAAAATAAGTTGGAGAAGGAAATAGCAAACCCCTCCAGTGTCTTTGCCCAGAAAACCCCAAACACAACTGAAAAAAGGAGTCAACAACAATGCAGACACAACTGAAAAATGACAACAACTTCAGTGCACACACACACATACACACACACACACACACAATGTGGGCATTTGTCTTGCTTAACTAAGCATATTTCTTGGAAGGATTTTTTCCCATTGGGGGAGGGAAATGTAAGGGAAAGAAAATAAATCTTTGTTCAATGGAAAAAAATCTGTGATTCTGTCATTCATGGTCACCCTTCTTTACTTGAATCCCATCAGCAGAAATCGGTAGCACAATGAATTAGTGAGGTCTACCAGCTGGCCTGCCTGCCTCCCAGAAGAGATTTTTGCCAGTCTCCCACTCCCCACCCTTCCACCAACAGCAACAAGCAGCTCTAGTCCTAGAATCTGTGTAGTGGGGTATCCCCCCAGCTGTCTAGTTACTAACTCAACAAAAATGGAGAAAAGTCTCCTTTTTTTCCCTTAGGAAAGTCATAGCCATGCTCAGAATTAAAGTGATTTTATACAATTTTGCATTATCAGTTACTGACTCTCTGTTACATAAAATCTCATTGTTCTATGAAAATGGGGATTATTCTGTATCTTAATGGCTTAAAAACAAAGAGCTGCCATAAGATTCATTGTCCTCTGTGCTTTTATAAGTTGAACACTGATAAAGGTCCATTAACACACTGGTTAGTAATTTTTGCATATTAAAGTATTATAGATTTAGATTTAATACCATTTTCAGCTTTTGTTGAATGAATATTTAATTCAGAAACCTATGAAATAACAGGCAATTATAACTCTACCAGAACACATATTGACATGCAGTTTAAAAGCCCACAAAAGGTTCCTTGTGCTTGCAGGGAGTTTATAATTTAAACACAATGAACATTTCTGAGCTTGCCAATCAAACGCTCATCTGTAGCAAGGGTGCATGAGAAGATCACACTTCCCCAGTGCACGTATGCCAAGGAGAGACTAAAAATAACTGGGCCTGGGTTTGGCAGACCTTGTTTAGGCAAACATCCTGCTAGAAAAGGGAACAAACAGAAGAAGAAGAAGAAGAGAAGGGAGGGAGAGAAAGAGAGGAAGGAAGGAAGGAAGGAAGGAAGGAAGGAAGGAAGGAAGGAAGGAAGGAAGGAAGGAAGGAAGGAAGGAAGGAAGGAAGGAAGGAAGGAAGGAAGGAGGGAGGGAGGGAGGGAGGGAGGGAAGGAAGAAAGAAAAGAAAGAAAGAAAGAAAGAAAGAAGGAAGGAAGGAAGGAAGGAAGGAAGGAAGGAAGGAAGGAAGGAAAGAAGGAAGGAAGGAAGGAAGGAAGGAAGGAAGGAAGGAAGGAAGGAAGGAAGGAAGGAAGGAAGGAAGGAAAGAAAGAAAGAAAGAAAGAAAGAAAGAAAGAAAGAAAGAAAGAAAGAGAAAGAAATAAATCAAAGGAAAAAATGTTTCCTGACCTTGGAAGTCAGGGTCAAAAGAAGCCAGAATAATTAGGAAGAATCCAAGCACAGCAATGAGATTGGGAAATCAGGAAATTAACCTCTGTGAGAAAATGGGGTTTTTTTCTGGTTCTTGTCTTTTCCTTTTTCTTTTCTTGCCCCAAATGAGAGGGAGAATGTCTATGCAAATCATAAGCATGCAAACCAATCCTTTCAAAGGTGTAAAAGTTTCAGATACTGATCTACTCCTCTGTTCTGGAAAAAGGCAATAGGAGGGAAGGAGGCTCCCCCCACCTTCCCAAGTTAGGAAGGTTGGAAATGGGGGAGGAGGAGCAGGGGTCCAAGGCTTGGATGAAGCTCATAGACAGCCAGACAGGGTTACACAAGAGAACATCTCAAGGCCTACTGAAGAGGATCATCTCTGATTTTGTTTTCTTTTACTCTTTCAACCTTGATGTTTAGTAAAGCTTTTTAATTCTGGCCTTATCTCAGTTGAACTAAGGGAAGGAGGGTTTGCCAGGACAAGTGCTAGGAAGAGGGAAAAGTCTAAAGCTATTCAAGGCTTTAGGATGCTACAAGTGGAGTTTGGTGACATAAAATTTCTCCTCAACTCCTAGGGACATTTCTTCACAGGTTTAACCTTTCCTTTTAGGGACCTTTTTCTAAGTCTTAATTAGGAATATTCTACTTGGAACTAAAATAATGAAGCTAGAAGGCCTGGGGGAAGTTTGAGAAGGAGGAAGCAACCCAGAGGCTCTTCTGACCACTGGATAGGAGAACCCTCACCCCAGGGATTGGGAGGAAAGATAGGTCATGCAAGACTGATGTCACAGTGACAGGACCTTTTGGGGTGAGTATGAAGGCCCAGGGTAGCAATACAGCATGTCAGCACTGGACAGCAGAGAACTATATGGTAATGGAAAGAAGCAAATTTCCATCCAACCTCCACCCAGCCCCTGCCCCTGTATCAACATTCTGGGACAAATCCCCATTTGCCATGTGCTAGTGATGGCTTTCCTTTTTCCCTGTAAATGTCCCACTTCTTAAGAGGTAAAGCACAGAAATGGTCTTGAATCCTGGTTGTACCGTTAGTTATGTGGACAGGCAAGTCAGCTCTTCCGTCAGTTGTATCCTTTTTAAAATAAGGACAAATACTCAAATTGCCTGACTCATAGGGCTATTATAAGTGTGGTTCTCTCTCTCTCTGTCTCTCTTCTGTCTGTCTCTCTCTGTGTGTATCTCTCTCTGTTGTGCTCTCTCTCTCTCTCTCTCTCTCTCTCCCAGAGGGTGACTCACTACAGCTCCCCTCAGGGCTCTACGGTTAAACCTCAGGGGAATCCCCCATAGAGTGTGCTCCTCTGTATCAAGTAACCAGCTGACACCAATCACAGAGGGATCTTTTCTTAGAAGATATAGAAAGACTACTGGCTACAAATCAGTCTCTCAGAGCAGAGAATACCTTCTCCCCTTGTACACACACACACAAGGTCCCTGGGGAGGAGCACTTTTTCAGGGACACATGTAGAGAAAACATTATCACTTAGGATACCTCATGACTCCTGGCCCTTCTTGTCCTTCTCTCCCTTCAGAGAATCTCCACTGAGCTGGCTTGGGGGGAGGCATTTGTGATGGATGAATCACTCCCTTGCTCAGCTGGATGGCCTCCTTACAGGGTGAGCTTATCTCAGCTGATGGGTCAATCTTCTGCTGGTTTGGGTCAAGCAGGTCACTCAACTGCTACACTGGCTCCTCACTAGACTTGGCATCAGCTGCTGTTAGAACCTCTGACGGCTTTGATGAATTTCTTGGTCTCATAGGTCACCTAAGCTCTCCCATCTCAGGAATTTCATTCACCTATGATCAGGAAAGAATGAATACAAAAGAAATGGCACCAATGCTCTTAGAGATACTGGGCAATTGCCAACGGGAGTGGGGGGTGGGAATGGCCAGCTTCTTTCCCCAACTTTAAGGCTCACAGCCGTCTTTTTCAGTTGTGTCAAAAGATCCAAGGAAGGAATATGCAAATTCTTTTACAATAATAATAGCTAACATTTTTGTATATTGTTTACTCTGTGCCAGGCCTTGTGTTAGGTGCTTTACGAATATTACCTTATTTGACCCTCACAGCAATGCTAGGAGGTAGGTGCTATTATTATCCCATTTTACAGATGAGGAAACAATTTATTATTATTATTATTATTATTATTATTACAAATTGTGGAATTGTGGGCTTTGAGAAGTCTTCATTATCTCATAGCACCAGACTCTAATGGCCATAAATAGCCTTCCCAAGCCTCTAGGAGTTGGATGGAGCTATGCAGGCAATATTGTGCATGATCTATATAACTCATCTAACATGTTCTAAGGACTGAGCCCTTATGACCCATTCCCATGATTACATAAGGAAAAGCACTTTCAGTCCTCCCGTGGAGATTACCAGCTACATACTTCTATCAGGGAAAATAAACTCATTCATACTGAATGTTGTAGACTTCATCTGTTACATTTTCTGGAGACTATATTAAAAAGTGATGGCAGAAAAGACAGCCTTTTAACCCAAAGGAATGACCCACTAGTGGTAAATTGCCAATGCTGAGAGGCCTCTTACTAAGGCAATACTTTTGGGTAGGGTAGCCAGATTGTACCAGAAGAAGACCACATTCATTAGCCTAAGCTAACCCTATTTAGGGGGCAGCTAGATGGTGAGGTGGATAGAGCACCAGGCCTGGAGTCAGAAAATCTGAGTTCAAATTTGACCTCAGACACTTAATAGCTGTATGACTCTGGGCAAGTCACTTAACCTCTTTTTGCTTTAATCTACTTGAGAAGTAAATCGCAAACCACTCCAGTATCTGTTAATAAAACCCCATGGACTTTGTCACAAAGAGTCAAGCATGACTAAACAACAATAACCCTATTTAACAGGGAAAAGTATGTATTCCTCTCTATAAATATCCCACCTTGCAGAGGAGGCACCAAAAATACTCAGAAAGAATTGCCAGCCCTACCCTGTGCTGATCTAAAAATCCTTTTTTCTTCCAGCTAATATTAATAAACATTTATATAGCACTTAGCATGTGCTAGGGACTGTGCTAAGCACTTTACAAATATTATCTCATTAGATCCTCACAACAACCCTGGGAGATAGGTACTATTATTATCATCCCCATTTTACAGATGAGGAAACTGAGGCACAAAGGTTAAGTGATTTGCCTTGGGTCACAGAGCTAGTGAGTATCTGAGGGCTGATCTGAATTCAGGTCTTTGTGACTCCAGGTTCAATGTTCTACCCACTTCAGCCCCCCAGGCTGCTCCTAATTGCCAAGAACACTAACAGGAAAACTCATTTACTAAGGACCTAGTATATACCAGTCACTGCGCCAAACCCTGGGGATACAAATACAGAAAGGAAACAGCACTCGCCCTCATGGAGATTACATTCTATTGGGAGAGAAAATACATTTTTCTACTAAAGGAGGAGGTTCAGCACCATTTTCTCCACATTTGTCACCAGCTACACTGCTTTGGGGCTTCTTTGGAACTCTCCATCACTGAGTACCTTCTCCACCCCTACCTTTTCAGCTTCCTTTGATGCGTTTTGTTTTTGTAATCCCTTCACTCAGTAAGCACTTAATAAATTTGGGGGCAGTTAAGAAGTGAAGTGGATGGAGCACTAAGCCTGAAGTCAGGAAGACTCATCTTTCTGAGGTCCAGTCTCACCTTACTAGCTTTCTAGTTGTGTGGCCATGGGCAAGTCATGGAACCCTGTCTGCCTCACTTTCTTTAATATGAGCTGGAGAAGGCAAACTCCTCCAGTATCTTTGCCAAGAAAATCCCAAATGGAGCTGCAAAGAGTCAGACATCATTGAAACAACTGAACAACAACAACGTTTACTGTCCAAGGAAGGTGAGGTTTGGTCTGGAAGTCACAGGGGAGTTGACTGTTGGGCAGTCAATTGCTTTTCCAGAGGAGATGGTGGTTTTGATAGGATTACTGCACCCAGAGGAAGAAGTAGAAACCAGTTGTTTATTCAATAGACATAGGAATAAACCACAGTGAGGCACTGTACTAAATGTTAAAAAAAAAAAAAAGAAGAAGCAAAAAACAGACCCTGCCCTCAAAGAGCTTATAATCTAATGGGGGAGAAAGCATGAAACTAAAGATGTACAAATAAACTATAGACAGGATCAACAGGAATAATTACAGAGGGAAGGCATTAGAATTAAGAGGGGTCAGGGATTGTTCCTTGTCCTTCATTCTGGAAGAGGACCAATGGCATCATAAAGGTGTTGTCTTGACTTGCAAGTGAATTGGATTTAAGTGAGGCAGAACTGTGCAGTAATCAGCTCCACTTTCTCCTCCCAGGGTCATCGGAGTCCAGTGGCAGGATAACTGCCATCAGTTAGGTCAGGATAACTGATGACAGCCCAGGATGCAGTGGAAGACCTTGACCTTTTTAAGCTCTTTCCTAGGTCTAAGAGGGATCAGGGAAGGCTTCCAGTAAAAGATGGGATCTTGGTTGGGATTTAAAGGAAGCCAGAAAGGTGATAAATTATGTACAAAGCAACAGGCAAGATAGAAACAAGCCCTGTCACCTTGCATCTTTTTATTACTCTCAAACCCATTAAATGTCCACAAGATAGTGACTTCTCTCTTTTCACTCTCCCAAATTAGACAATTTTAAGGTCACTTGTGTCTGTATGTCACACCTCAAGAGTCCTACCATGAATCAGCAGAAACTTCTGTAGAGATCAGATAGAACTGATGATGATCCATAGTCTTTAGTTCAAAAAGCCTGGTTGTCTGGGGCATCTTAAATTTCGCCTTTGCTGCTTTTTGGTTGTCTTGGAAACAGGTTGGCTAAGATTCCATTTCTGGCTACCTTTTGTTTTGCCCTGAGCCTGAGCATAGCCCATCCATCTGTGCCCCCAGATGACAGGAGGTTGCACAAAGCCTGGTTATGATCAAAAGATTTTGTCACTTTCCAGGAAGCAAGCAAAGGTGAGAAAGTCTCTGTGAAAGGTCAATGCTAAATGTATTGCTCTTGGCATGAGTTGATGGAGGTTAAGAATAAAGTTCTTCTGTTTAATATATAAATAACAGTCTTAATAATTTCTTTCTTAAAGTGTTTTATTAACAGGAAATGGCCATTTTGACTACACATATAACAAGAGAAAGGGCAGGAGTGTGCTGGAGCCAGCTTGAACCACCTCAAAAGAGCTTATTGTTAAATTTTCAGAGTGAGCATTTTTACACCTTAAAAACTGGCAAACATTCAAATCAGCGACTGATTTATTGTTTTGTTGATTTCTAGACTTTTAAAAGAGAGAGAAAATATTAATAATACAGATTAAACAAAGTATGTCATGTATTTTTTTCATAGAGCTGGTTGTTTAAATATTTATCAGCACACCACTGGGAAATGACAATCTAACTATTATTTAGTTGTTTGGTTCATACAAGCAGAATTAAATTAGCTGGACCATATCACTTCTGTAATTCTTTTTGTGCTAGGGAAACAGAGATTCAGAGCGTACTATGCTGTCTGCGAATATGGGTTCTGGACCCAGAAAGCCTCATGGCTCCTCATTTGACACACATAAGCTGTCAGAATCTTGGTTCCCAGGAGGACCCAGGTTTGAATATCTCTCATTTATTGAATTATGAATTATTGAAATATCAAAACGTGAAGTTTTGAAGTACACTGACACTTTTTTAATGGAAATGCCATATGTCTCCATCAATCCTGATGACATATTTTGTGCTGGGTATCTTAAATAGAAGAGACAAAAGCAACACCATCTCTTTGCTCAAACTCAAATCCAAAGTAGGAGTAGTATCAAGAATGCTGGTTGTATAATCAAGACACTTGGATTTAAATTCTAGCTCTGGTTTTGACTATCTATATGACCATGGACAAGCGATTTAATCTCTCTGTGTCTCATTTTCATCATCTATAAAATCAGAATCACAAGATAACCTTGATCAACCAAGTTCTCCCTAGCTCAAATGATGAATCAATCACACAGAAGGTACAGGCAACAGAGACAATAAGGAATTAATAAGTACCTACACCAAATTACCCCTTTTTTGAGGTGTGAAAAGTTGTCCAATAAAATAGATGGAGTTAAAGGGCAATGAAACCATTAGCTGGCCAATAATCCCTGATGTCCCTTTAAAAAGTCAGCTACACAATCTAAGGAGCCAGATGAGTGTTGATGCAGGGGACAACTTTGAGGAACATGACCCTCTGTAAGCTAAGAGGAGAGCCTGGTGACTGGGAATTGATATGCAGAGAGGTACAGGTCCAGAGAAACACTGCACCCATGGGGATCAGTATGAGGCCTTGATGGCCCTGTAGAGCCAGATGTGAGTCGTCCTGGCCATAGAGCGTTCCCTAAGTGTGTACCAATCAACTAGTACATTCTATATGTTGTTTAGTCATTCAGTCATATCCAATTCTTTGTGACTTTGTAGACTGTCCGTGGGGTTTTCTTGGTAAAGATACTGGAGTGGACTGCTATTTCCTTCTCTAGTGGATTAAGGCAAACAGAGTTAAGTTACTTGTCCAGGGTCACACAGCTTGTAACTGCCTGATGTTAGATTTGAACTCAGGTCTTCCTGACTCCTGGCTCAATGCTCTATCCATTGAGTCACCTATGTAAATTAGTGATAGGTAGATAGATAGATAGATAGATAGATAGATAGATAGATAGATAGATAGATAGATAGATAGATAGATATAGATATAGATATAGATATAGATATAGATATAGATATAGATATAGATAGATATAGATATATTTGTGGGAGATTACACCCCAGGCTTATTGGGTAGGGGGATATTTTATTATTGTTCATACAATGTTATCTTAGTAAATGTTTTTGTTTGAGCTAACTATGTCTCCTAGCTGACTATTAATGATAAGCACATTAATACAGACACTTGTAAACTGTATTTTTAGGAGTACAGACCCAAAATGGAAAAAAAAAACCAAATTGAAGGAACCTCCAGCAAGAATACTACAACCATATATAAATCTAAGTTACTGTATAAACCTCATACTTCTTTCAACATTTTATAGAAGTTCAGAAAGTAGACTATTTAGTGTGCTACCACATCATTTCTGTCTTTTGTGTCATGTAGTTTTAATACAGTAAATCTTCTACTAACCAGAATATATAAAATGGAGTATTTTGGAATTCTCTTGTTAACCAGAGACTTTAAAGTTTTATGATCTTTTATTTCAATTCTTGTAGTGCATCACCAATGTTATCAAAACTTAGAGTGCCTTCTTTGGTTACAGCATTGCACTCGGAACTAAGGACAGCTCATTTTGTATGACAACTCACATTTCTAGAACTCTGAAGTCCCTGGTCCCATGTTTCTTCATTCTCCACCATTTTCTTCCCTACCAATGATGCTACTCCACCCTCCAAACTGGACTCCCAGAGAAAAGTTCTCAGGCAGAGCTAAGCCACCCCTGAGAGCATGCTCCTTTATCTCATTTTCTTCCCTGCTACCTCATACAATACATATAGCTTCATGTAGTCATATAAATAGGTGTATGAATATGCATGTTCAAGGAGCAAAAGTGGAGGATCTGAATAGGGAAAAACTGGAAGGAAATTTGGAGAGGCAGGTAAAAGCTAGACTATGGAAAGTCTTTGAATGCCAGGCTAAGGTATTTGATTACCCAAGGAGGGGGGCAGTTATTGAGGTTTTTGAGGAAGGGGAAGGAGTATATGCAAAGGGATGTTTTCAGATTGGCATGAGACCATGTGTAAGATGGATTGGAAGAGGAAACGAATATGATTGGTGGTTGAAGAAGTTCCCAGAACTTTGATTCTTATGAGAATGTAATATGGGATGATTGAATTATAGGCATATGATGGAAGGAGATGGATGGCAATGAGTGTGTCTGGTGAGGGAAAAGGGACAGCAATGGTGCAGCCTTTTTTGTATGCTGAGGACAGCTGAGAAGAGAAGAGAACAGAAACATCTAGTTGTGATTAAGAAAGGTGAAGACGTATGTACACCTTTAGAGGCAGCTGGCAGTGCAATGGAGGCAGCACTGGACATGGAGTGGGTTCAAATTGGCCTCAAACATTTACTAGCTGGGAGATCATGGCAAGTCACTTAACTTCTCTTTGCCTCAGTTTCCTCAACTGTAAAAAAAAGTTGTTAAAACTCTTTTTAAAATTTTCTCAGAAAGTTGTAATAAAGATCAAATGAGACAATATTTATAAAACACAAGAACATTTAGCACTGTGCCTTGCACATAGTTGGTACCATATAAATTCTTATTATTTCACCTCAACCACACACAGGAATGGTCATAACCTTGATCTGACCTAATAAAAGTGCTCTGAGAGTCCTCCATGTGGTCATAAGTTCCTATCTTTCCATTTTTCCCTGTGCCATTCACTCTTTCCAAAGGTATTCCTCATCCTCACCTGACCTCCACTCACACACCTCCATGCTCTTCATTTTCTTGCTTCTCAATTTTGACTGTAACCAGTTCAAATATACCCTGTCCTCAATGCTCAAATCTTTTGACCCTTTGACCTATTTCCATTCAAAACTAGTCAGTCTAAACCCCTGAATTGCTGCCATCATCCACATTTTCTGCTTCTACTCAGTTCTCAGCCTCTTACAATCTGACATCCAATCCCATCTTTCAATCAAAATTATTCATTACATTCTTAACATATAACTTATTGACTTCCATATCTATTGGCCTTATCTCCATCTCCATCTTTCTTGAATATTCTCTGCAATATTTGATACTGTTGATCACCCTGGACATTCATTCCCCAAGTTTTTATGGCAGACAATGCTCTCTCCTGGTTCTCCTTTTATCTTACTGTCACTCATTCCTCCATCCTTTGCTGGCTCATTAACTTCTTCCTACATTTTCTATGCATGGGTATGTCCCAGGGTTCTGTGCTGGGCCCTCTTTTTTCTCTTAATGATCTAATTAGCTCCCACACATTCAACTTTCATCTCTACGAAGAAATACAGAGTTCTAGACATAGAAGACAACTATTGGAAGTGGACAGAATTGGGAGAAGTGCCTTGTGAAAGGAAGAGCAAGGAGGCCAATGTCAGCAGGTAGCACAGTATATGGGGGGTGACTAAGATAAAAGAAGACTGGAAGGGGTCAGATTATGAAAGGCTTTAAATACCAAACCTTTTTATTTTTGATCCTGGAGGTAATAGGAAGCAGCTTGTAGGGATTTATTGACTAGGAGATGCTGGGGATGGAAGCTCAATTCCATGTGGACAGTCTCAGGCGGGTAAAGGTGGGAACTTCTAAATCTTAGAGTTCTCACGAGGCCCCCCCAGGAAACGACTGGGAATCAAGGTGAACCGAGCTATCTCGTGTATTTCCGCCTCTTCCCGTGAGAGACGTGATGGGAGAGAGCTCTCCCCGCCCTCGAGATTGTCCCGGATCTGGGCACACCTAACAGCACGGTATTCAGATGCAAACTATGCGGCTGGAGAGCTTAAGTAGGATCAGGAAAGCCTGAAAGTTCTCTTGGGCGGAGGGGCCACGTGTGAGGACAGAAGGCTCCGCTTTTCCTCTCTCTTCTCTCCCCTCCCTCTCTCCCCACTTACACTTCTACTTCCAATCTCTTATTGTAAGATCTTTGCCTCCTTGGGAGATCTTTCTCTCTCCCTCCTAAGGAAGAATTCCCCTGCATTTGTAACTAGACCCTGAAATAAAGCTCAACCCTTGTTCGACTCTGGAACGTCCTTTCTCTCATACGAGCATCCGGTTTGGCCAGCCGAAGACCTCCGATAGAGGTAAGGGAAGACTCGGGTAGCCCTCAGGCCTCTAGGCCTGGCAGAAAATGACATGTCAAACTTGTGCTTTAGGAAGATAGGCTTGACAGCTGAGCAGAAGATGGACTGGAGGTGAGAGAGACAGAAGACAGGGAGATCCAGCAGGAGGCTGCTGGAACAGTCCAAATGTAAGATGATAAAGGCCTGTACCAGGCTGGTGGCAGTCAGAGGAGAGAAGGGAACATATATGAGAGACATTGCAAAGGTAGACTCAACGGGAGCCAACAATAGATTGGATATGGAGAATGGTGAGAGAGTAAGAAATTGGACACTTTCCAGGAGGAGCTGGAACTTTCCAGTTCCTATCTTTCCAGTCTTCTTACATCTTACTCACTCCCACATACTCTCCAATCCAGTGACTTCCTGCTGTTCCTTGCACAAGACACTTCCTCTCCTAACTCTGTCCATTTTCAGTAGCTATCTTCTATGCCTGGAACACTCTCCCTCTTCATAGGTCACTAAAAAAAAGGAAAAGGCCTAAAACAGACCTCTATACCCATGTATAGAGGATAGAACAAAGCAGCTGGCTTCTCCTCCTGCAACTCTCTCCCTCTTCAACAGAGATAAAAGTTGAATCTATGGGAACAAATTAAGACTAATTAGGACACCTAGGTTGTGAGCCAAGGTGATTGAACTTTGACAGTAATAAGGTGCCCCTGCCCCTGGTTCAGGTCCTCATCACCTTACACCTCCACAATTATCCTCTACAAGCTGTCTGATTCATATTCCTGAAACAGAGTTCTGATCTTTTTGGTCTGGAGCCTAAGAACTTCCAGTGCTTTCCTCTCATTTCTAGAACAAATACACACTCATCTCTTTGGTTTCCAAAACTTTTCCCAAAAAAAGCTTTTCCCAAACTGGTTCCACCCCACCTCATGTCCCATCACTCTTTTTAATGTATTCTGCATTACAACAAAGCAGACTACTTTCTGTTCCCCATACACAACTCTAGGGAGGCACTACCTCTTCCAAAGAAGATCAACAACTGCTTTATAATTTACAGCCTTAGACAGCTGCCTGGGGCACTGAGTAGTTAAGTGATTTGCCCAGAGACAAAGGCCAGTAGGCCTCAAAGGTGGGATTTGATCTTAGGTCTTTCTGATTCTCAGGTCTGCTGTCTTAACAGCTACATCATACTACCCATAAAATAAATGTTTGTTGAACGAATATACAATACTGGTTGACATTCTGAGCTAAGATCTCTCAAAGAACTGTGTGGGTCAAGATTCTCAACCTTTGTCCAGTGACGTCAGGGTCCTTGTCATGCTTTTCAGCAGCATGACGCTAAGAAGGGGTTGTTTCTCAGGCTACTCTGGTGGGAAAAGGAAATAAGGTTTTGGGAATGGGTACTAAGACTGGTTTTCGATTGCTTTACTCTGAAATTATGATCCAATTAAACGTTTAACTATATCAATGTCCAGTCTTTGTCTATTCTGAATTTAGTTGACCTTAGGCATTCCCAAGAAAATGAACAGGGGGCACAGTGTGAGCCAAGAAAGATAAACAGTTAATATAAATAATAATTTCAAAGACCCCTACATTGAACTGTAATCTGTGTGAATCCAGAGATGAGTGGCACATTAGTTACAGAAACAATTAGAGGCAATAAGATCATTTAGAAGACCACTGAAGTATTCCAGGTCTAAGCTGATAAGGACCTGGACTACAGTGGAAGTAAAGAGGATAGAAAGGAGGGGAAAATTTATAAGATGCTTTGGAAAAATCAAAAGGACTTGGTGATACATAGGATATCAGGGAGTAGGAGAGGAAGGAGATGAGGATGTCATTTTCATGTATGTTAATACATTTTGCTTCCCATCATTATACTAAATGATGATAAAAAGTATGCGGAGTTGTAAATGTAGATGTTCTGTCTACATATAAGAGATCAGATTGAATCTGTAATGATCCCAGAACACAGACTAGAAGCTGATGTGGTTGTTGTTGTTTTTCTAATTTAAAAAATAGTAGTCTAGTCAGCCCCACCTGCTTCACTAAAGTCATTTTCCACCTCTCCATCACATGTGTGGCACCACCATCATCCTTTTCCACCCATTACTCTGGGAACTATAATCCAATCAACACTGATGGCTTTTATTTTCTGGAAAATGTGTGCTAATCACCTGTCTTATAGCTCCACTCATCATCCTTGTGACTTCCCAGACAAAAACACTCTTCTTGGCCACCATTCCCCCTTAACTCTTGCTTACCCCTATTATAATGTAAACTCCCAGAAGGTGGAGACTATCTCACCTTTTTATTTGTGGTCCCAAGGCTTAGCACAGTGTTTGACATATAATAAAGAAATATTAAATTCTTTTCCATTATTCATTCAGAAGCATTTTCCTTTAGAGGAAACTAGGTGACTCATTGGCTAGAGTACAGGACCTGTAGTCAGGAAGACCTGTGTTCAAATCCAGCCCCAGACAGTCACTATAGCTGTGTGACCCTGGGCAAGCCATTTAACTTCTGTATGCCTCAGTTTTCTCATCTTCAAAATGGGAATAATAATAGCACCTACTTCCCATGGTTGTTGTCAGGATAAAATAAATAGGCAAAGTGCTTTGCAAACCTTACAGTGCTATATAAATGCTACATTTTTTTTTCCTGATCATAAAGGAGATGGAAGGGACAAATGATCATTCAAATGAAGGATTAGGAAGATAATTTTCACAATAATTTAGGAACCAAAAGGAGGGAAAAGTCTTAAGATTGATACTTAGTTGTCTGGGAGGTTTGAAAACTAGAAAACTACAAAGAGAGTCTCCAGTTGAAGACCTAACAGTTGTATGAAGTTGAGCAAATCACTTAATCTCTTGAGAATCTTGGTTTCCTCATCTATAAAATGAACAACTCAGTCAAACCCGATCAGTGGTTCTTAAAGTCATTGTAGACCATTTTGTAGGATCCATAAAGTGAAAACTACTTCCATAAAAATTCTATTTTAATTTCTAAACGTCAAATATTGATATATATAACCCATATAAACATAAGTTCTTTATTTTCCTCAATAATTTTTAGGAGTGTAAAGGGGTCCTGGGACCACTGGTCAGATGAGCTCTAAGGTATCTTCTGGCCCTAAAGTTCTGGCTTCACTTTCAACCCTACAGTTCACCAGCTCTCCTTTAACTGTCATTAACAACCTACCAATCATCGAATCTACATCACTCCCACCATCTTCAATCTCTGCTTCTACTTACAGAAAGAAGAATAACACTGGAGGGAATCACAAAATCCTCAAATGGGCTTTCACTTTGGAATGGCAATTCTTTAATTTAGCCCTGACGGGGTCTCTAAAACACTTACCACATAGTGACCTTCCCCGATCTTTTCAGTGCCTCTCACGTTTTCAGATGCCACTCTTAACCTGTTCTCTGTGAGCAGACGGCCTTGCCTTCTACTTGACTGAGAAAATAAAGGCCTTGAAAAATGTTGCCTATTTGGTCAGTCGTTGTGTTGCTTTGTTTTGTTTTACTTTTTTTTTTTGTCTGTTATTCTTACAGGGGAGAGTTCTTTTGGAGCAGGGGGAATATTAAGGAGCAATTATGTTATAAAAAACAAAATGCAAAAATAAAACTTAAACAAATAAAGTTAGTTTAATTTTGGAAAAAAGGAAATTAAATCTTTGATTTCTCTTACATCAATACCTCAAAGCCCCTCTATATTTTTGAGCATACTCATCCCCTTTGCCCCAATCTCAGAGGATTAGTTAGCCTTTCCCATTATCAAGGACACCTCTTCTACTTGCGTCTTTGATCCCGTCTTCTCCCATCTTCCTTGGAGTTTAACCAAACGATCATTTCCCATTTCACACTGTCAACCTCTCCTCATCTCCTGGCTCCTTCTTTACTCCCTATAAGCAAGTAAAAATAGTCCCTGCCCTCAAGGAACTCACCATCTAATGTGGAGAACAATGAGCAAAAGTTATTGTCGTTCAGTCATTTCAGCTACGTCTGACTCTTCATGACCCCATTTGGGGTTTTCTTGACAAAGATACTGGAGTAGTTTGCCATTTCCTTCTCCAGCTCATTTTACAGATAATGATACTGAGGTAAACAGGGTTCAGTGACTTGCACAGGATCATACACCTAGTAAGTACCTGAGATCGAATTTGAACTCAGGTCTTCCTGACACCAGGCCCAGTGCTCTATCTACTCTGGCACCTAGCTGCACCACCATACAAATAGCTTTGGGCAAACACAAAACAATTGATAGGGGGAAGGCACTCATATTAAGGGAGACTGGAAAAGGCCTCTTGTCAAAAGTAGGATTTTAGTTGTGACTGAAGGAACCTAGTGAACCCAGGAGACAGAGATGAGTAGATATAACACTCCAGGCATGTGGGACAGCCAAGGAAAAGGCACAAAGTTAGTATGGAGAGTATTGTGTCAGAGAAACAGGAAAGAAGTAAGCGTCACTGGACTCCATGGAGGGGAGTAAGACATAAAAAGGCCGGCATCTAGCTTCTCTCCATTCTTACTGTCACCATCCTAGTCCAAGTCCTCAAATTACTCCTCCAGACTATTACAGTAGCCTTCTAATTGGTATCCCTACCACTAACCTCTCTCTCCCCTCTCTATTTCATCTTTCACACAGCTGATAAAATAATCTTCCTATAACACAGATCATTCCTTTACTCAATTTTATTAAAACAACAACAGTTCCCCATTACTTATATATACATACATATATATGTATGTGTATATATATATATACATATATATGTACATATATATACACAAACTCCTGAGTCTGACATTTAAACCACTTCACAATCTGGAATCAGCTTACTTTTCCAGCTTCATGTCATAGTATTCTATCCACACTATTCCCCAAACTCAACATGCTATCTCCTATCTTCATGCATTTACTCAAAGTACATCATATGTTTTCTCCCTTCAAGCCTGAGACCCAATACCGCTTTCTTTATGAAACTTTCCCTGCTCAATCAATCAGCACTTTTGATGCCCCTACTAAGTACCATGCGCCATGCTAGTCACTGGAGACACAAATATAAAACAAAACAGCCTTTCCCCTCAGGAAGCTTCCCTTCCATTTAGGGAAAAACATGTACACATATAAGTAAATACAAAGCATATAAAAGATAAATACATTCTAATGGGGTGGGAAACATTAGTAACTCA
Source organism: Notamacropus eugenii (assembly GCF_028372415.1). Taxonomy (NCBI): domain Eukaryota; kingdom Metazoa; phylum Chordata; class Mammalia; order Diprotodontia; family Macropodidae; genus Notamacropus; species Notamacropus eugenii. The sequence goes on along the minus strand of NC_092873.1, from coordinate 462,493,633 downwards.
GGAGATCAGGAAGGGTCTAATGTAGGAGGCAGCATTTGAGGTAAATATTATAGAGACCTACGGATTCTAAGACAGAGGAAGAGAAAAGGTGGCATGGTAGAACAACAGACATGGAAGATGGGATGTCATGTGAGAGGAGCACCAAGTGAGCCTCTTTGCCTGGAAACACTTATGCATATGGGGAAGAAATGTGTCATAACACTGGAAATGTAGGCTGGGGTCAGATTTCAAAGGGCTTTAAATGCCAAACAGAGTTTGTATTTTCCTTAAAGGCAATAGGGAACCACAGGAGATTTTTGAGCAAAAATTCACAGGTGGCCCCATGCTTTAGATCTATCATTTTGGCAGCCACGTAGAGGATGAATTGAAAGAGGGAGACTACTTGGAGGCTATTTCAATAGTACACACAACAGGGTGGTGACTGTGTAGGTAGAAGAAAGGGGATTAGATGTGACATTTATGGTGGTGGAAGAATTGACAAAAGGTGGCAACTGCTTAAATATATGGGATGAGAAAAAATAAAAAACATGACTCCAAAATTTTGAACCTGGGTGACTAAAAAAATGGTGGTGCCATCTACAGAAGTAGGGAAAATTGAAATAGTGGTGGATTTGGAGGGAAACAGAATGACTCCTGTTTGGTATCATGTTGAACTTAAAGATCTATGAGGCATCCTTTGGGAAATTTTCAATGTAAAGTTGGTTATACCAGAGGCTGATGTACTGGGAGGTCTACTGTTGAATAAACATCCACTTGTATATTGAAGTCCCCTAGTATATGGGGCAGAGGTTGAGATGGAAGGGAAGATTGTAAGCCAAGTACTGAATTCTTTGAGGAGGAAGAAAAGATGACTTAGGTGCCAATAGTGGATAAGGTGACAAAACTAGATGGATTCATCTAATAGCTGATCCTTGTGACCATCTGTGCTTTGTCTCTCCTCTAATATTCCCAGGATGCCTTGATATCTCTTTTGCTCCCCTAACTTCCTACATGAGATTTCTATTTATCCATACACTTGCCATAATATCCTTAAGTAGGTTACCTACTAGAGGACCAAGACTTTTTCATAAAATCATAGAATCACAAGTCTAGATCTAGAAAGGCCCACAGAGGCCATCTGACTCAACCTTCTCACTTTACACATGAGGAACCTGAAACCCAAGAAGGTTAAATATGCCCAAGATGGCAGTACAGGAACCCAACGCTTTTGACTCCAAACTCAGTTTGTTCTTGTTTCACCAATTCTTGGCTCAGTGTCTCACACTGAGACTCTACAGTGGGCATTTAATAAATATATTCTGAACATGCTGAATTGAATTCTATGTAGAGGCTACAAGATTCAACAAATCCCTCAACTACCATGCTGGGCACTAAATAGCCCTCAGAGGAAAGATGGAAGATGCAGGTCCTGCCCTATCTAATTTCAGTGTGCTTTTCTCAGTCAAGTAAGAAAATCAGGATTCCAGTCCTTAACGGGTGACTACAAGAATTATATACAAGGCAGTTTTCTATAGAGTTATTGAGCTCAGCTAATAGAACCACCCATTTTCTGCCTGAATTTTGTAATCAGTGTCACCTTGAAAACTGAGCTAGAGAACATAGGTGATAAAATTTCAGGAATTTAAGTGTTCTTGAAACCAGGAGCCTTTTTTGAAAGACTCCTGGGGAAATACATTTTCTGGAAAATTAGGGTTTCAATAAAAAAAATAAGAGCTAAGATTGTCATTTCTGGATGTTTTTCATTTCCCAAAACATTGTCAATTACTGTAAACAGGTAGGAGGAGAATGGGAGAACTTCCCCCTATTATCTGTGTGCTCCCCACCCCCACATAATCCTTGATCGAAGGCCAGTGACTCTCATTTATTTGTATAGGTTCTGCTTGCTTCTTTCCCTCTGGCCTTGCCCTGACTCCCTCTGAGTCACTGATCAAAGAGACTCTGGCAGTCCTTCCCTTGATGGGCCTGTGGCCTGGAAGGCAGTTAGTTACCTGGCAACCAAAGCAATCACTCTTACTACAAACAGAAAACCCAACCAAGTCCAGATGGAAAGTCAGTGTCCAGCATCCTGTAAGGGGAGAGTGGAAAGAGCTGCCAAGGTCTGATTCCTGAGTGATTTTTATCAATGGCTTCCTACCTCAAACTCCTTCCCTAGGTTTCCATTACTCACCCCTCCCCCTATTTCTACTTCCTCCTTTCTCTCTCATCTCTAGGTAAAAATAGCTTCTACTTTAGAGAGCTTACTGACCACTATGGAAAAAAATACACAAGAACACATGTCATGGAGAGCACTTGAAGGGAATGAACAATCAATTCTCCTGCCCACTCCCTGGTAGAATGCTCAGGAAATGTTAACTACCAGAAGGCATGTCCTCCCTTCAAGCCGCTATGAATGTAGTGGCCAGGGGGTCCGTATGGACTGGCACCAGTCACATGGACACCATTTGATTACTCCCTACTTTACAGGACTTTTTTTAATACTCTGGGCATATGAGAATCCACAGTGCCATGTGTTCAGCTCCAATTCAATTTAATAAGTGTTGATTCAGCAAGAGTCTATGTGTGTGTTGTGCTGAATTAGGTGCCAGTAAAACGAAGACAAAACAGAACAAAACAGTCCTTGATATCAAGGAAATTACATTCTGACAAAGCAGAGATCAGGAAAAGTGGGTCAGGGCAGGAAGATGGAATATAACAATAAAACAGGCAAATAAATACAATAACATTTGAGGTTGGACAAAACATTAACAACTAGGTGGTTAAAGTTAAGCCTTTAAAAGAAGCTAAGGATTCTAAGAGGCAGAGATGAGGAGGGAGGGCACTACAGGCTTTCAGGATATCCTATGCAAAGGCATGGAATTAAGAGATGGAATGTCAAATTTAGGGAGCAATAAATACCAGTTTACCTGGAACATAGAGCATATGAAGTGTCAGTCCCTGTACCCCAGGGACTTATATCTTTAACATTTCTTATCCTTAACATTCCTTGTCAACTTCAGTTCTCTCTAAGCTTTAGCACTCAATTATTACCCTGTTATTCTAAGAGGATTATGCCATGCTTTTGATTCATTCTCCATTACCTGTCCTGACAAGTAAGTGCCTCTTTAAAATCTAAGTTGGCCAGTTAGTGCTATGTGCATTCTACATTAGCCAGTAATTAGCTAGCTTTGGAAATAGAGATGACAGAGATTGAGATGATAGAGGTAGAAATTAAGATGATAGGGAGAAGAAATAGAGATGGTAGAGATAGAGATAGAATGTAGAAGATGGAGATGGTAGAGACATAGAAATGTAGATGATGGAGATGGCAGAGACAGAGATAGAAATAGAGATGATAAGAGACATAGAAATGTAGATGATGGAGATGGTAGAGACAGAGACAGAAATGCAGATGATGGAGATGGTAGAGACAGAGACAGAAATAGAGATGATAGAGACAAATATGGTAAGAGACAGAGATAGAAAGAATTGATAGACATAATCAAGGTTAGAAGTAGAATGACAGAGATAGAGACAAGGATAGAGATCTAGAAACAAGAGTGGAAGGGGTCATATAATATACTAGCTGTATGACCACAGGCAAATTTCTCAACCTTTCAGTGCTCCAGACAACTAAGACTATATTTTACAGAGAAGCACTAAAACTCATTAATGATAATAGAGGGAGTTTCCCTCACCAGAGACTTCCTATAATGGTGACAGCAGAAATCCAGTTCATTCATATTTCTCTATAGAGATATGTAGAGATTTTATTCCCTCTTTCTCTTTCTTTCCCATATGTCCATGCTGCTCTGACTAAAAGCATAAGATACATGCTCAGGTGAATATACTCAGCATCTCCTGGGCAGCCTGGCATACTAAAAAGAACAGAGTACTTACCAGAAGGAATGACAAATGTGAAGGAGATTTGTGTGAAGTGATAAAAGGCAGAGCCAAATGAATTATCTGCATCCTGATCTCAACTGTACAAATCAAGATAACATGAAACCACTACAAAGAACTCAAGGTTATGACATTGGTGTGATAGTGCGAAAGTCACTGCACCTGGTCTTCATTTCTTTAATCAATCAGTAAATCACAGACAGGTCTTACTTCATACACAACTATTTCTAATCACTTTTATATGGTTTGGGATTTTGTTTATTTGTTTTGAGTTTTGCTGAGATGCAATTAGGTTAGGACAAGGCTTTTGGTCTAGGACGGGTATTTTCCCAAGGGCAGGAAAATTTGCTCCATTGTGAAAAATTAAAGGGTCACTACTAGTATTCATCAAAGGGAGAAGACTGGAGCTAAGCCCAGGGTTGGCAGGGAGGGGCTATAGTGTTATGAAACCAGTGACAGGATGATGAAACCAGGAGGTAAGAGCAGGTTCCAACTGGAAGAATGGTTGGACTGCTTGTTTGCCTTGAAAAATTCTTCAATGAAAGGTAGGGGAAGAATGGCTAATGGTATCTCAACTCTCTCCAGGCCTAGAGATAAGGAATGAACACTCATCCTGATCCTTGGTCCTAGCCCTAGACAGTCTCACTGAATGCAGCCTAAGAAGCAATACTGAGTTTGGAAGCATCCTGCTGCCCACAGGCTAGGAAGTGACCCTTGGGAGGTTTCTAGACAGTACGCAACAAAATGACTAGGCCAGGTAGCAAAAAACAGGCTTCAGATCCTGTCAGAGGTCCATGCTTTACTGAAGAGGCTCTACCTTCTCCATCCTCGTAAGGTTTTATTTCCCTCAACATTTCATCTTTCTCAGTTTCTCAAACTTTCCCATGGCCCAGATTTGGGAATGAAATGTCAGAGGAATAGGTTAAAAGTATGATGAGCCACCCTGTGAGCTAAGAAGGGCTCACTTCAGGGTTCTGAGTCTTACTGGAGACAAGGGTCAGGTTGTCTAGAGGAAGAAAAATTCTTTCTCAGACCTAGAAGTTCAACTGCTTCTCAATATGATCTATACTAAAGACAGAGTAGAGGGAGAAAGATATGGCACCAAGTGGAACAAGGTTTGGCAAGGGAGGTGGAGCCTCAGTCAATGCTATAGGTTCATACCTTCTTGTCTCAGATTCCCCATCCTGGGGATCTATTTTTGATCTATAAGTATAGTCCTCAGCTTTTCAAATTTCCCTGCTGATGATAACACAAAGGATGAGTGATCTGGGACTGAGGAGGCTCCCTCCCTTATCCTCAGTGAGCTGATGTCTTGAATGATAAAATCATGGATCAATGCTATGGAAGCGCTAGTATCCCAAAGGGAAATCAAATTTTAAAAACCTAGATGGAAAGAATGTTGCTCTAGGAGTCAGAAGATCTTGGGTCTTAACTCTGGGCATGTGTCATCTTTCGGAGAAACAAAAAAAAAAAAAAACTTAATCTCCCAACTTCAAGCCTTTTATTCCACTGGCTATCCTCCATACCTGGAATGCTCTTCCTCCTCATCTCCATGCCCTAGCCTCCCTGGCTTCGTTCAAAACTCTGCTCAAATCTCACCTTCTGTAGGAGGCTTTTTCTGTTCTCCCTCCCAGTGTCTTCTCTCTGAGTTTACTTCCCATCCACTCTACATACCTTGTATGTGTAATTTCTACAAGTTGTTTCCCCTATGGAATGTGAATCTTTGAAGGCAAGCACTGCTTTTGTCTTTCTATTGCTTCACTAATGATTAGCACAGTGTTTGTTATATGGTAAGCTCATAACAAAGCCTTGTTGACTCAATAATCATAAAATGAAAGAGTTAGATGTGGTGCTCTCTGCGGTTCCTTGCAATTAAGAGTGCCTCTGTTGTTGACTGTTCTGTGTGTGTGTGTGCGTGTGTGTGTGAGTGTGCATGTCTTTATGTCTCTCTGTCTCTTTTTGCCTCTGTCTTTCGGTCTCTCTCTATTTCTCTTTATCTCTCTCTCCACCCTAATTTACAGTGCTCCCTATTTACCAAATCTGGTTTTCCCTAATACCATTTTCTTGCCCCAAATTTAAAAATTCATAGTTATAGTTCTAATTGTTTACTGGGTTTGGATGTTGTTGTTGTCAATATTTGCTTTTTATTTGTTTGTCCCTTCATTTTTTGTTTGGTAAAAGTAATTTTATATTTATTAAACCAGGGCACATGGAACCCAAAGGAATCTTTGTCACTTATCAGCTATATGTCAGCTTCTTATATAATGAGATTAATAATGCCAGGGATCTTGTGAAGAAAGTACTTTGTAATGAATAAAGCATCATAAAAATGTAAGCATTTATTATTAGGAGAAGGATGACACATTTATGCAAATAGCCATAATGCAAATTAGAATGTGATAAATGCCTAGAAGAGGTCAAATTGTTCTAAAAGATTCAAGGAGGGAGGAATCAATAAATCAGCATTCCGTGAGCATTTGGCAGGCATTGTGCTAAGGTACAAAGACAAAAGGAAAACCATCCCCACCCTCAAAAAGTTTAAATTTTATCAGGAAAAACAATACATACGCACGCGCGCGCGCACACACACACACATCAGCATCTGGGGGGAAGGAGAAGTTGTAAACGTTTAGCTGAAGAGAAAAACTAATTATTCTCTCTTGAATGGATGCCACCCTCAGATGGGCAGAGCCCCAATTTCCCCACTCCTACCTTTAGGTGTGATTCTCTCTCTCAGTCTTGCTCTCTCATTCTGTCTTTCTATCTCTATCTCTCTATCTCTGTCTGTGTGTGTGTCTCTCTAAGTCTGTCCCCTCCACTACACACACACACACACACACACACACACACACACACACACACACATATGTGTGCGCATACGCTCATACTCATCTCCAGTCCTCCCTATTTACCAAATCTATTTTCTCCTAACAGCATCATTAGCTTGTTCTTTGCCCAGAGGAATCTACAAACGGTCAATTGATTTTTATCTCTGCTTTTGGGAAGTTTAATAATACATTTTCAATAAAAACTGCTTTATTTGGTTTGAGCCTTCAATTGAACACCCCATCAGGATATAAAGAGAATTTCGTTTTTGTTGAATTTCCATAACTTTGTATTTGGAGGGGATTGTAATCTCCAAGCCCACCAGCTCTAGCAGACCTGGGCACTCTGGAAAGATGATTTAGTGCTGAAATTTCTAGAATTGGGCAAATAGGTCAAATGCCAGTCTATTTACTGAAGACAGCAAATATTTAACCAGAGCAAAAATATAACAGGGGATGCACCCTGTTTTCCTGCTTACTTCCTGTTGAACACCATTGCTAACTATACACTTGTGAACTCTGAGCACGACAAAACCCCTGGCTATATCTGGCTGACAGTGTCTTACTTAGCAATGAAAGGCTCAGGTGCATTGCAGATGATGAAGTAATCCCCTCATTAGCCACTAAGGAAAACCCAATGACTGAGTAGACAGACCTCAGTTACCTCTCTTCTTGGCTGTAGATCATGTTAGGCTTATTCAAGTCTATCCCTGGAAAGATAGAAGGAGAACACATTTTCCCTTCTCTCCCAAACCTGCCAATTGCTCCCACATAGAAGATGGCATATGCTGTGCTAAGGGTGCTGAATCTGGTCCTTGTGAACCCTAGATGTTTTTCCTTTCTTTGCGTTTCTTTTCCTGAGTAGAGGTGACTCAGTAGTAATCCTCAAGCTGGTTAGTGAACTAATCCTTTCCTGTAGGCAACCTTATAAATTTAAGAGATTGTCTTAGGTGTCTTGGTCAGAACCAACTGGCAGAAGGGGGAATTTCTGAACTGGAGAGAATACCTCTTGGCCAAGCTTGCTAGAAGACGTGAACCTGGAAGAAATTTGTTGAACAGTGCAGAACTGAGGCAAAATGTAAAATGCTTACTCGGCAGCTTTGAACACTCTATCACATCTTAAGTTTTCAAGTATCAACCTCTTAGGCAAGTTAGGTTATTATTAATGTTCTTTAAGTTTTCTGTCAGTATGTACTTGTAAGAGTCTTTTGTGTATAGCAAATAAATAGCTGTCCTACATATGATTTATATTGATCATTGAGTACTTTTCTACTCTGCCCTTTGGGTAGACTTTAACATGAACTGAACCTAAGATACAAGTATTTTTTTTCCAAGATACCAACATTGGGGTATAATAAGCCAAAGAATACAAGAGTTTAACTATTCTTTTAGGTTGTCAGGCTCACCTAGGACTGAACTGGATCCAGAATGAGTCCATTGGTCTAGGTCAGAGGAGCCCATTAATGGAGAATGAGAAAGCATAGATCCTTGGCCACTGTAGCAGATTTATTGTTAGATAAGTATATACTATATATACATATATACATAATAAATATACATGTATTATGTGTGTATAATACATAATTTGTATATATACATACATGTATATACCCACAATCATCTCTATGCATGTGATTCCTAGATTTATGTATATAATACCCACTCTTTATCCTGAACTCCAGTTTCACATCACCAACTACCTATTGAACATTTCAAACTAGAAGTCTCATAGATATCTCAAAACCAACATGTCCAAAATAAAACTCACTATATATTCCTCCCCCAACCCATCCCTCTTCCATAATTCCTTAATACTGTCAAGAGCACTAACACCCAGGTTCACAACCTCCACATAATCCTCAACTTGTCTTTCTTATTCATACCATAAATCGAATCTAGTGCCAAACCTGTTTTTACCTCTCACATACATCCAGATTCAGGTCTTCACTTAGACTACTGGAGTATTATTCCCTCCCCCAGATGCCAACGCCTTCCCCACCCCCACCCAAATTACCTTGTATATATTCCATACATATTATATTTCCCCCTTTTGAATATAAACTTGAAGGCAGGGACTTTTACTTTTGTCTCTGGCCCCCTAGCATTTAGCACAGTGCCTGGCACATAATACTTAGCTTAATAAGTTAATTAGGGAACTTAATAAGTGCTGTTGAATGATTGGTTGGGCTTTGTGAAGAGAGAGGTATTGTGAATTTCTCAGCATATCATTCCCCAACTTCCCTCTTTCCAAGGGTTCTTGGAATCTATTTGGATGGCTTTGCAAAATTAAAATATCTTGGGAACTTCAGAGGTCGTATTTCACTCCCAGAATTGCAACATGCAGTACCTGGAACCAATGTGAGCTGAATCCTGCTCTGGCCTCCTGCTGGACTCAAAGACACAGTTCCAAGCCTAACAAGAAGGAATTTATAGGTCAGTTCAGCCCAGGAGACACAAGGATGTTGCCATCTTCCTGACCTTGCAATTGTGTTATCAACCAGATCCTCAGAAGATCTATTCCATCAGCTCCTCTCACTAACGAGGTCTAAGCATATGACAATTTCTAAGGGGGAAAATATCATCAAAACAAATTTATCCATTCCACCACTTCTTTCTTAAAGGAAAAGAGCAAGAAGCCACTAATCTCCCTAGAGAGATAAGTTGTTGCTGTTTGTTCTTTGTTCTCAAAGAGAACCATGACATCAGGAATATGAAACCATGACTTGGAAGTGAATTGGATTTAAGTGAGGGAGGACTATGAAAAATTACCAGCCTCACTTTCTCCTCCAGAGGCAACTGGGTCCAGTGGCCAGATATAGATCAGGATGACTGGAGATGGCCCCCATATGGCATAAAGGAAGGAATGCTAGGTTGGAATCAGAGAATTTGGATTTTAACCCCAACTAAGTTGTTTCCTGCCTGTTTGATTTTGGACAAACCACTTCATCTTCACAAGCTTAAGTTTCTTCATCTGTAAAAATGAGATTGACTGGACTAAATGATGTCTAAGGTCTCCTCCTGTAAGTCCTATGATCACCATCCAAGACCTATAGCCAATATTCACCAAACTGAACTCCTAGAATATACAACTTTGTCCAATGTGGGAAGAAGACACGTGAAGAATGGCCCTCTAGACCTGGCATGGCCTGAATCATGACATTTAGTTAGGATAAGTTTCCTGGGACCTCTCTTAAGTCAGCTTCGTGATCTTCATCCTTCAAGATCTAGAAGACTAGCAGGTGGTCATTTATCTCAATGATATCTTCATTTCTGGCTGAGACCCTTCCCAGAATGCTGAATTGGTCCAGGATGCATGTCCTCTGGCACCTGTGCCATTACTGGCTATTTGCCAAGTTGAAAGGCTGTCAATTCAGGAAGAAAGAAGAATTCTCAGGACATGAGATAAACAGGTGAGAAATATGTATGGATTCAAATAAGAAGTGGCCATATTACAGGGAAGAAAACCTGAATCTGCAAAAGACCTGCAGTAGTTGCTTGAATTGTGTGGGATTTTACAGTGATGTGATCCCCAGGTTTTCTGCTCTGAGAAGACCTCTCACAGACCTGCTGAGCCATTCTAAGGCATCATATTACACCAGAGAGAGAGGCCACATTCAGTGGGCCAAGCAACATCTTACCTTGGTCCATCTGGATTGTCCTGATTCCTCATAATGATATACTAGAGAGAATAGTACACCCAAAGTCACAGTGAGGCAACTGTCTAACAAGCCAATCAATAACCCTGTTAGGACGTCTCCTCTCCCTTCCCTCAACAAAAAAGGACCATCACTCTATGGAAGAAACCTACTAGAGATGAAGGTTGCATTTAAGATTTGGAGGCATTCTTTTCAGTTCAATTAAATTCAACCAACATTACTAAGCATCTACTATGTGCCAGGCACCGCACTAAGTACTGCAGCTACAATACAAAAGAGATATAAGTCCCTACCCTCCAAGCTGACTTGGGGGGTGGGGGGGATGTGATGTGTAAATACAAAGTAACTTTGCAGGGAAAAGGGAAATAACTGGGAGACCCTAGAAAAGGCCTTGTGCAGAATGTGTCGCCAGAGCTGTACCTTGAAGAAAGCTAGGAATTCTAAAAATCAGAGGTCAGAAAAGTTAAATTCTAGATAAGGACAAAAGCACAGAGATGAGAGATGAGAAAAAAGTGAAAGAGAAAGAATGAGCATTTATATAGCACTAACTCTGTGCAAGGGTCTGTGCTAAGTTCCTTTTGCAAGTATTATCTCATTGATCCTCACAATAATCCCGCGAGGTAAATGATGTTATTGTCTCCATTTTACAGTTGAGGAACCTGGGGCCAACAGAGGTTAAATGACTTGCAAGGGTCACACAGCTATAGGATCTTAGGCTTGATTTGAACTCACATCTTCCTGACTCCAGACTCAGTGTCATGAACGGAGAACAGTATGACTGGAGCAGAGAGTATGTACAGCAGAATAATAACAAATAAGACTGAAAGGATATTGGGAAGGGTTTTAAGAGGCAAGCTGAAGATTTTGTGTTTAATCACAAAGACAGAAATTGAAGGATTTGGAGCAAGGGGGAAACAACCAGAGATGTGTCTTGGGAAGATTACTTTGGTAGCTGTATGCAAGATGGATTAAAGAAAAGAAATACTGGAGATTACAGGCAAGAGGTCACTACAGGTGGGAAGGTCAGCTGGTATTTATCCACTAGTGAAACCTGAATTACAGAATGTTTACAAAGGGAGGGAGAGAGTGATGCAATGCCTAGAGTATTGCATCAGGAATCAGGACTACCAAAATAAAGGAAAAACAAACAGTCCCTAGCTTCCCTCCCCTGAAGGGAATAGAAAACAGTTTTACAATCACTTCTGATTCCTTTCATCATTATTATTCCATGCATTTAAGAGGCCAAAACAGTAATTATAGAAAATATACATAAACATTGTTAATCCAGATTTTCTCCCTCTACTTCCAGGAAATTGAAACTAGAGAATCCCTAGCGCTGATGAGAAAATAATGAGAAGATTCCATGGCCTAAAATTCTGCAGCTGGAGGGATAGGAATATCTCTCAGAAATGAAATTCTGAAGACACGAAGAGAAATAAGGTAGAGGACGACAAAAAACCGGGCGTTGTCTCAAAGGACTTGGATATGGACACCTGGGGACCAATTTTAAAAGGCACAAAGAAGGTGGAAACAAGGGCAAATGCGGTCTGGTCCTTTAAGGATCCCATCCAAAGGACCAACAGAAAAGACTGGGCCTGGGGAGGAATACTACGAATCTTAGGGTACTTAGGGTAGAGGGGATTACTATACAAAGAGAAGATAGAATGACTTGACTTTTTTTTAGTTATTATTTTCTCAGTCAACAACAAGGATCTTTGAACTAGGGAAAAACCAGAACAAAAATGACTAATTGGAGTTGAAATCCATGATCAGAAGCAGAACAGTATCAGGCTATCAGTCAAGAAGTATTTGCTGTTGTTCAAGCTGTCCTTAGGACCACAAATTTACAGAAGGAAGGGATTTCAGAGACTACTGAGTAAAACTCTCATTTTACAAATGAGGAAACTGAGTCCCAGTGACATGCCAAATGTCATCCACATAGCAAGCATCAGGGGCAGAATCTGAACCCAAGTCCTCTGACTCCAGAACTAATACTCTTTCCTATTGAACCCTGATGCTATGTTGAATTCAAGTCATCAGACTTAACCAACAGCATAATCCTGAGCCAAGCAATCATTTCTGAAAAACTGTGGAGAATGAGAGAAGGGCCACAAGTTGGAGAAGGACAAATGTCCCCATTTTCACCCCAAAAAAAGAAAAAGGGAAGATTATAGCATCTGCAAACTATAGATCAGAGCTTTACTCTTCTAAATAGAGAAAAAACTTAAATCTGATTCCTGGCAAAATTCTGGAACAAACGATGAAAGCAATAGCAGGGAGTGCAAAAAGAACTGTCTTTAGACTCAAGAAAACCTGAGTTCAAATTCTGATTTCTTTTTACTTTTTCAGGGGGCCTTATTCATTTATTTGATTAGGTTCTGATTAACATTGACCAACTTTACAATATTAAAATGTTTTTATGAACCAAATAAAGTTTTCTTTATGAAAAAAATAATCTATTTTATATACACAGGTAATAGATACAGGTAAACTCCAGAATTTATTCCTTTTGTATTTATATGACTAAGGGACATTTGAAGGTTTTCTGAAAGTCAAGGAATATAGAAACTAAAAAATACCCCTGATCTAGTCCAGCCCGCTCATTTTTTCCTTTTTTAAAGAAATATTTTATCGATGCTTTTTTTTAAACAAAGCTGTCACTTACTACTAACTTCTTCCCCCCCACTCACATAAATTCCCTACTTTATAACAATTAAACCAAAACAAAGTATCAATGCCATGAACATGTGTACCAAATTATATTTCATTCCACAGGCTACTACCTCCGTCTAGAGGAGTGGGGTATGACTTGCCTTTAGGTCCTATGAACTACAGACTACTTAGAGTTCTCATATATTTAGATTTATTTTTCTATCAAATTCTGCTTCTCACACACTCTTGTGTGACCTTGCACGTGTCACCCATTAACCTCTCTAAATGGAGCTTATCCATCAGAAGTTCCCCACAGCAGCAGCGCCCAGACAGAACCAGGACCCACTAAATGTACATAAAGATCCCTGCAGGCAGCATTATTGATGTAGCAAACCACATATTAACATTATCTATGTTCCATAATAATTTTTATATTGTTAAATAAATCTCAATTACATCTTAATCTGGTCCACCACAGGCAGGCTGTACCACTGCACTACAGCAATGAAAAGTCATTTCTGGACCATTTCATTAAAGGATTAGTTAAGCAAATGTAGAAAATGAAGGGGTGATCTCAAAGAAGACAAATTCGCCAAGAACATCTCTTGTCAAACCAACCTCTTTTCCTTCCTGTGACATCTTCCCTAACTATAGACTTTCTCATTCTTAACAAATTAAAATAAAATTTTATTAAAAAAATAAAATTCAACAGGAAAAAAATATAAATTCTTGTACTTGGATTCTAAAATTCAACTTAACAAGTACAAAATGGGGAAGGCATGGCTATATAGCAGTCTTAAAAAAGATCTGGAGGGTTTAATCCATCCAGATTAATCAATAGCATGGCAGCCAAAAAAATACATCAAGATGTTCTGAGTGACATGGTATCAAGAGTGTGGAAGGTGACAGATAGTCCTATGGTCTAGCCACATCTTGGATTTATTTAACAAATATATTTATTTAACAAAATAAATTGACTTCAATTCTTAATTCATATTCTAGGGGAAACACCAGTAAGGCATAAAGCATTCAGAAGAGGACAGCTAAGACGGTTGAGATGACCCATGGGATCATGAGGATCAGTTACAGAAACTAGAGGTGTCTACCTGAAGAAGAGAGGAAGGATCTGAAAAAGTCTAATGAAACAAGTGTTAGATTTGTTCTGTTTGGCTCCAGAGGGCAGAAATAGGAGCAATGGACAGCATTTATAATGGTCATATTTCAGCTTAAGGGAAAGAAAAGATTGCTAACAATTAGAGCTAACACATTCCCCTTTAATGGCAGTCTTTAAGCAATGGTGTGTTGATAAATGTTTAAGGATCTGCTGGGGGCAGGGAGAAGGGGAATACACACGCAGGCACACACACACACACACACACACACACACACACACACACACACACACTTTGAACTTTAATCTGCATTATTAACATTTTCTCAAATCTGGACAATCAACGAAGCTAAATATACCAAGGCCCTGATTTGTAGGTTGATTGATTTCAGAGGGTGTAAATGCTCACATTGAAAATTTTTAAATAAGCTCTTTCAAGCCAGTTCAATGGTGCCAACACACCCCAATCTTCAAGTAAAGGCTAGAGCACCATTCTTTGTATATATTGTAGAGAGCACTCCTGTTTAAGTACAGGTATCACTAAATTGATAAAGTATTTATTAAGCGATTATTAGATGTCTGGCACTAAATGTCCTATGTTTATATATTTTTAGTATCAACTTCCTGGAAGATTTGAATAAGGATTATAGGTTGCAGTATAATATTTTTAGCCTTTTGGCATGTCCAGTATAGAAAATGACATGGGGGAAACTTTGTCCACACCAAAGCAGGATGGTCTTGTGAATAAAGAAAGTTTTCTTCCCAAACCATTGTTTTCTCCTCTGAGAGTAAGATTATGCCTAGTCAGCCCCAAGGTCCTAAATCACTATGAAGAGAGCTACCCATGTTCTGTAGGGACCAGGTTTCTTTCTAAGACAGAAAGTCAGTTTTCTTTGCTTTTTCTTTTCCTTTTTTTGTTTTGTTTTTGTTTTTGCTTGAAAAAGAATGGAGTTGAGGTTGTTCATTTAATTACCAAGCTAGGAAGTCACTGAATACTAAGGGAACAGTAACCTTTGGTAAAACTTTGTGAAATGTTCCTTGTTTGTTGATCTGTAAAACTTTGTATTTGGGAAAAAAATGTGATTTTTTTTTTTTGCCCCAGAGGTATTAGGAATAGTGTTGTTCTTTCTACATTTTTTAAGTAAAATCTCTTTGTAAAAGTTATCTGATATTAATTGATGAAATGGAACAAAAATGCAAGTCAATGGAACCTTAAAAATGAACTAGTGGTGGCTTAAGCCAATGTTAATAGAGAAAAAGCTACCAATAAACCCCTCTTGAACCCTGAGGGGAATATAGTCTTCCTGCCCATGTGGGAGGGAGAGTGAGAGTACAACTGTTGTTAAGTCTTGGATTTTAAGCATTTCTTTTTGAGTGGACAAAATAAATAATTGTGCTGATTTGGAGGGACACTATAGAGTACTGGGGCTGGAGTCAGAAAGACCTGAATTCAAATCCTGCCTCAGACAATAGCTATGTGACCCTAGGCAAGTCACTTAACCCTGTTTGTCTCAGTTTCTTCATCTGTAAAATGAGCTGGAGAAGGAAGTGGCAAACCACTCCAGTATCTCAGCCAAGAAAACCCCAAATAGGGTCATGACGAGTCAAACACAACTGAAAAGACTCAACAACAAAAATACCTGATCTACGTCCTACACTGAATACTTTCCAATCCCCTTTTGCAGAGACCCTAGACTTGAGCCAAACCTAAGCTTTCTTTCGGTGATCTTCCCCAGGGCTCTGGATCAGAAATAAAAAGAGCCGTCGAGGTAAAGAAAGAGCGTCAGTCTTCAGCTGGGAGGAGGCTCCCCCAAGATTGTGTCTATAATCCATGTACCTTTGTGTTGTCAACGAAATAAAAAAAGAACTAATAAGCCAAATGCTTTCCATAACCCACGTTCTAAAAGAGAATTTTTATCTGCTTAAAAGGACTGTTTTCAAGTGCAATAAACAATGAACAATGTAATTCCAACCTAATCAGAAGCCAGGTCACCTGATGTTTTAATATCTAGATTACAAATCACTCTCCATTCATGAAAACAGGGCCTTTACCCAGCAACAGTGGCTAAACATAAATAATTCCATAGACTTTCAAGTAATAAAACTCAACTCTTTACAAATATTCTATGATTCAGACTTCATTAATTGAGTAAACATGACTTTAAGTGTCCTTCCTCCACCCCCAACTCCCAGTTCTGATACTTGATCTATGCAATGCAACAGATGCCATCAGGAATCAGAGTCTTAAACCGGAAAGAGATCTTAGAAGTCATCAAGTCCATGCCTACCCTACCGCATGAATACCCACCAGAGCACCCCTAATAAATAATAATAGCTAGCAATGCTATAACACATTAAGGTTTGCAAAGCACTTTGCAAATATTATCTCATTTGATCTTCACAGCCACCCTGGGAGAGAGGTGCTGTTATTATCCCCATTTTACAGATGAGGAAAATAGAGGCTAAGTCATTTTCCCAGAGTTACACAGCTAATAAGCATCTTAGGCCAGATTCCAATTCATATCTTACTGATCTTTGATTCAGTTTTCTATACAATGTGCCACCAGCTGCCTCAGGTTAAAGTTCTCCACAGACCAAGAACTAAAAAGCAAGGAAAACAGCACTCACTATAAGCAAATTGTTTGTGTTCATCTGAATCCTCCTTCAGCTACAACTGCAGCACAATGGAGAGAGAAAGCCAAGAAGACCTGGGTTCAGATCCAACCTCTGACACATCCTGGTTGGATGATGCACATGCCCCCATACAACTCTCTAAGAGTCTAAGCTGCAGACCACCAAACTACATTAGTAGAGAGGGTTAATTCTTAATTTAATTTATTACTTAATTTATTTTTAGTTAAATAGTATTATATTCTTTCCAATTACATGTAAAGATAGTTTTCAACATTCATTTTTTGTAAGATTTTGAGTTCCAAATTTTCTTCCTCCCTACTATGCCCCCTCCCCAGGATAGCAAGTCATCTGATATAGGTTATACTTGTGCAATCCTGTTAAACATATTTCCACGTTAGTCATGTCATGAAAGAAGAATCAGAAAAAAAGGGAAAAACCACAAGAAGAGAAAACAAAACAAAGTGAAACTAATATACTTCGACCTGCATTCAGACTCCATAGGTCTTTCTCTGGATGTGGAGAGCATTTTCTATCATGAGTCTTTTGAAATTATCTTAGGTCTTTATATTGCTGAGACGAGCTAAGACTATCATAGCAGATTGTCACACAATGTTGCTGTTACTGTGTACACGGTTCTCCTGGTTCTGCTCAGAGAGTGTTTATTCACCTAGAGTTTGGTGGATTCTAATAAAATAATAGCTACCACCATTTACTCCTCTTGATGCTCTCTGAGGCCACGTAGAGTAAGTCTATTTCTTCTTCCAGATGATACCCTGCTAAGTATTTAAAGACAGCTAACATGTCCACAATATTTTCTCTTATTTAGATAAATATTCCCATTTCTTTGAACCTCTCCTCTCACAGTCTGACTTTCCAGCCCCTTCACTATCCAGACTACCCTCTTCTAGATACCCTTTAATTCATCAATTGTCTTTTTCCAGGAATGATCAGTTCCATAGGGGGCAGCGTCAATTATTCTACCACCCCAGTTCATTCCAAATGTACAATGGGGGCATCCCTCCTGCTGTGAATAGATGAAATACTCTATATATTCATTCTAAACCCATAATAGGTTTTTTCCCTTAGCATCTTTTTCACCTCATTTGTTTGAAAATGTGTTAGAAACCTCCCACATCTAGGCCTTCTGTGGGCTTCTCATGTTACCTCTGCAGTTCAGGGAGGGCTGCAAATTAAAATAAGCTGACTTCAATTAAACTGAGGACAAAATCCCTTTGAAGGGCCCAACCTCCTCCTTCAAATTCTGGGCATATGTGATTCCAACTGAGGTGACTAGATCAGAGCTAAGATAACCAGAAAGGACTATTTCAGAGGCCTAAATTTCACCTTTACCTTGACAACAATGAGATAACCCTGAAAAAAACATGATAAATAGACAAAGCTATTTTCACTGATTTAGATCAAAACTCCCACTTTTGCTGTAAATAAAGTGACACTGTCAATGGGCTAAGGATTCTAATACATGGTGCAGAGAATGCTTCAGCTTTTTAAAATTTTAATCCTCAGTATTTATGGTAAATAGTCCTAGTCACCTAAGCCCAACTCCAGAAGGAGATTTGCATCCTATCCAACCTACACACACACACACACACACACACACACCCTTTCAACCTAGTACAGGGCTCTTCACACAATCAATAAGTGTATAATAAATATTTACTGATAAAGGAATGAGTGGTCAATGTTGCCAGGTAATAGAAAAGGATAGAAGGTTGTTTCAGATCCAGTCTTACTGGCTCTGGTGGGAACCAGTAGGGTCAGAGTGGTTCAGGATCTGACACTCAGCTGATCCTCCAGGTTTAGAAAATGAATTGAAACATACTTCACCTTCACATCCCATCCAGCCATTCACCCAGGCCATCTTGCCATCTGCTTGTCACCACTGCCTTTATTTTCCCCAACTGAACCAGCATTCTGGTGCACCAGACCCAGGCCTCAGCACTCTGGACCCCTAACGTCCATCTCCCAGTCCCTGGACAAATTAATTGACTCATCTTTGTAGCTTCTGCCCTAGACACCAGCCAACTTGATTGATGTAAGACACATAAAACACAGCACACTTGAAGGCTGCTAGCACAGGTTCACTCTTGATTTGGTCAGACAGGAAAGACACTAAAAAGGAGCTAATAATCTTACTTAATTCTAGTCTAGTTTTCTCAGAAGAGGTTGCTGATAATGAGAGCACGAACTCCTACAGCATTCCCTAACTACCCTTCTCACAAGGGCCGGTGAGAAGGGGGGACAACCACCCCTACGTCTTGAAGGAGTCAATGGAGACAGGCACAACTTGTGCTTCCCCTAAATCCCCTCAAGCCTCAATGGGGGCCAGTTGAGGTACACACAGCATCTGTGCCTTCAACCCTAAGGGTTCCCCATTCACTATCTAGTGACCGCTTGTTTTATAGACCAACAGACAAAGAAGGCACATTACCAGTAATAGCCTCACAAGTTTACATCACCTCATCCTTGTATCTCACTGCACAGCCATAGTGAATGCTTATGTTATTTATCATTACATAACCATGCGCAAGAGTGGTGGAGATGTTTTGAACCATAATTGTGGGAACTCATATCTAATACTTGAGAACTGTTGTAGCTATGGATCCTGGGAAACTGAACTCTGAGAAATAATACTAAAATTCACTTTACACACACTAAAATTCACCTTACATACAATTGGCAACAGTGCAAATTAGCTCATTTCACCAAAGAAATGTAGATATAGATGTAGATAGACAGACAGACAGATAGATTGATTGATTGATTGATTCTTAGGCCCCGATGCTAGACCACGCTTCACCTTCATACCCCATATAGCCATCCAGCTGCCCACACAAGTTATCTTGCCATTTGCCTGCTGCCCCATCTTTTACTTTCTGCCTCTTACACTGGGCATACTAATTAAATCACTACTATCACTACCTTCAGTAAAGACTTATCAGTTGATTGCTCCATAAATCAACTCACCAGCTCTGTGATTCTCCAGATCCAGTCTCCCTACCTTGATCACCCCTCTAATATATGTGCTATTTTCCCCAATTACAATATAAGCCCCTTGTGGGCAGGGGTGGTCTCTTTTGTAGTTGTATCTCCATTATTTGGCAATATTTCTGGCCCATAATAAGCGCTTAATAAATGCATTTTCACTATCCAATTTTTTGTTAATTGGCTAACAGTGTTATTAGGTTTTCTACAAATAATTTATGTCTAACAAAACCCATAAGAAAAGCACTGGTTTACCAGCTCAACTGACATAGGGCTTGCACAGAACTTGTCATGCTATCCCACTGAGCCCACATGCTACGGGTGCCTAAATATATTAATTTACATTGAGAACTATACCCTTATTAAGAACTAGGACCATTTTTCTGCAACCAGGTAGGTTCTTCCAAATAGGATGGTTCACACAAGAAAATTAGATCATGAGAATGTTGCTTGGCGAACACAAATAGCAAAGAGAGCTGGGTACTCTAAAGGAATATTTTCTTGTGTGAACCATCCAATTCCAGCCTACTGAATTCTTCTTCTCTCTTCTAGGGAGGGCCCTAGAAGGGCCAATCATACAACTTCCTGCCTATTCTTCTAGGCAGGGCTGAAGAAACACTGGACAGAGCCTCAAGAAATAAAAGTCTGTGAGATCCTCAGGAAGAGTTAGAACTCTACTTCCAGCAACAGGCAGCATGGGCAGGAAGATGTGAGTTCAAATCCCACGTTAGGTATTTTATAGTTCTGTGATCCTGCACTGGTCATTTAACTTCTCTGGCAGGTCTCTGTTAATTCATGTGTAAAGTGAGAACAAATCAGCAGTTTTCATAAGAGACAGTATATGTAATGTGCTTTGTAAACCTCAGAGCCTTAGGTATAAATTGCTACTGATGTTGCCTAATATTAATGGCCAATATTCAATGGATTTGAACAGGTAGGGGGCACGGTGGATAAAGAGCCGGACCTAAAGTCACCTCATCTTCCTGAGTTCAAATCCTGCTTCAGATACTTACTATCTGTGTAACCACAGGTGAGTCACTGAACCTTGTTTGACTCAGTTTCCTCATCTGTAAAATGAGCTAGAGAAAGAAATGACAAACCATGCCAGTATCTTTGCCAAGAAAATCTCAAATGGGGTCACAAAGAGTCAGACACAACCGAAAAATGACTGAAAAACCAACAACTCAATGGATTAATTGTTTAAGGTCAATTTATATTTTATGCCATAGACAATGAGGAGACAGAGGTGATAGGATCAGCCCTAAATATTAGGAAGATTGCTTTGACAGGACTACCTAACAAGAACTTTTTCCCCTATAGTTTTATGTAAAAAAGACTTATTATCCATCAATTTCACAGAAGGTATGGAAGTCTGAACAGAGAGCCAATCCAAGCGACATGGGTGAAACCTCTGTCCCCATGGTTTCCATGGAGAATAATTAAGTCAGTTCATTCAGGAGTTCCCCTTCTGACAGGAGTTTGACCAAACAGAATTGAACAATTCAAGACTGAAGAAGACAGCTAAAATATTCTTCTAAGTCCTCTCTCCTCCAGGTTAAGAATGCACACTTTCTACAATGGTTCTCTGTAGAGCATGATCTCCATCCTTCATGCCATTTGGGTCCATTTTGATCTTTTCCAGCATGTCTAGACTCTCCCAGGTGGCACCTAGAACTGTACGTAATACTCCAGACCTAGTCTGAACTGAGTAGAGTTGGAAGGGATGGTGACTTTCCTTGTTCTGAACATGACCAAAATGTAGCCTGAGCTCTAACTGGCTGTCTCAGAGAAGAGAGATTGGAATGAGTTTGCTCTGACCCAGAAGACAATACTAGAAGAAATGACTGGAAACTGTAGAGAGATGGATTTTGATTCTCTATAAGGGAAAGTCTCCTATAATTAGAAGTAGCCCAAAGTAGAATGGACTGCCTTAGGAGGTAGTGGGTTCCCTGCTTGAGAAGCCCTCTAGTGGAATCTGAATGACCACTTGTCAGAAACATTGTAGAAAGATTTCTTTTTTTTTAATTCTCACCAGCAATATTTATTGAGCATCTATATAATGAAAACATTATGCTTGCACAGTACTTTACAAAAAGTATGTCCATACTATTGAACACACATGTGAAGTGGCATGACATAGTGGAAAAATCACTGGATTTGTGGCTTGAAGACTGAGATTTGAATCTCAGCTGTCCCACTTACTGCTTGTGAGACCTTGGGCAACTCACTTCACTGCCCTAGGCCTGTTTTCTCCTCTGTAAAATGGTGGGGATAGACTAGAAAATCTCTAAGATCTTTTTCAGTTCTAAAACCTACAATGCTATATATTAATTGATTTAATCTTTGCAACAAGCCTGTAAGATAGGCAAGAATGATATGATTATCTCTTTGTTACAGACAAGATGACTAAAGCCCAGATAAATAAAATGACTAATCCAAAGTCACCCAGATAGTCAGCTGGCAGGCACAGATCTAGGGTCCAGGTCTTCTGGCCCCCAGTCTAGTATGTTTTCTATTGTCATTGTCTATGACACATCGTCATCAACAAATTTTGTTTTTTGGTGTAGCATTTAGGTTGAAGGAAATGTTATTAAATTATATCCTTTTGAAAAATATTTATTAAGTATAAATACATTTAAGTGTTAGGATATAATTTCATTAAGGATTAGGTTATAATTTCAGTAATGATTACAACTCAATTGTAATACTGAAGAAACCTTGGAATTAAAACTTTATCCAGGTTTAAGACAAAAAGCTTAGGAAGAAACCCAAATTAAATATTGAAGATAATGATGATTCACTGACATGAAGACACAACAAAACCTACATCTCCCTTAAAGACATTTTAAATTAGTGTCTGATTTCACAATAATATGTTTAATTGAACTATTTTAAGAATTACAAGAATGGTCCAAAATAGTTTAATAATCTTGATAAGGAAGTAGGTCTTATAAATGCGTTGCTTCTTTTATCAAGCTACTGGGAAATTGAAGAGGTTTCTTAGTCATATATAGGTTCTGTTAGATGTCCTCTGAGTCCCCTTCCAACCCAAAGATTTTGTCTTTCGTGCTAATCCTCTCTCAGATTTGATTACAAATCTGTAGCTTTGATCCTGCTTTCCCCTCTGATCCAAGCCTCTAGACTCTTCCAACTGACTGACCAATTCAAAATGCTTGATTCAGAGGGCTTGGCTCTGCCATTCAATACCTTGGACAAGTCTATCCATCAATAAGCATTTGTGAAGTGCCTGTTACACGTCAGGCACTGTGAGAGGTACTGGGAATACAAGAACAAAAGCAAATCACTTCTTGTCTCTGGGCCTTAGTCTTCTCACCTGTAAAATGAGGGACCTCTAAGGTCCCACCCAGCACTACATCTCTGATTTTGTGACATTGAGAGAAGTGGACTCTCAGGTAAACAGAATGGTAGACATTTTGAGCTGGAGGAGTTACTGGGGCCTGGGAAGCTGTTTGTCTTATCCATTGTTTTGCATATGAAAAAAGTAAGAAACCAAGAAGCAAAGGGTTTGTCTGAGGTCCCCCAGCTATTGCATAGAAGGGCCAAGACTTCACTCTGTGTCTCCTGACTCTCAGTCCCATGCTGTCTCCAATACATAATGCTGCCTAACATCAAGACATCTGTTTGGGGACTGAGGAGTCATTCAGAATGGGTATTTTTCAGTGGTCAGATTATGTGCACTAGAGCCAAAGGAAGAAGATGACCTCTACAGTACCTTTCAGCTCGAAATCTATGATCTCGTGAGTCTAAGAAAATCATAAGTCCGTTTTGCTATGCAGCTAGTCAGTCACTCAAAGTTCTGACATAATGTAATGGCTCCTTTAGGGAAGGGGTGCTGAACTTTCCTGCATGTGTTAGGGATCCCTTGATCAGTCCCTTAGAACCAGCTGATAATATAGTGGATACAATGCTGGGCTGGGAGATAGGAAGATCTAAGTTCAGATCTTGCCTCTGACACTAGCTATGGAACTCTGGGCGAGTATCTTAACCTCAGTTTCTTCACTTGTAAAATAAAGATAGTAACAGCACCTATATCCCAGGATTGTTGTGAGAATCAATTGTAAAACACTCAGTTCAGTGCCTGGCACATGGTATATGCTTAATAAATCCTTGGTCTCTTCCTTTCCAGAATAATATTTTTTAAAGAATATATTTTATATTTTCACAATTACACGTAAAAACCATTTTAACATTCATTTTTATCATTTTAGAATTCCAAATTCTCTTTCTCCCTCCCTCCTCTCCCCCTCCTTGAGAAGGCAAACAATTTTATACAGATTTGTGCAGTCATGCAAAATGTATTTCTATATTATCCTTATTGCAAAAGTGAATACAGACAAAAAATAATTAAAATAAAGTAAAAAAATAGTCTGTTTCCATCTGCATTCAGATTCCATCAGTTCTTTCTCTGGAAGTGGATGGAATTTTTCATCCTAAATCCTTTGGAACTGTCTTAGATCACTGTATTACTGAGAATAGCTAAGTCATTCACAGTTGATCATCACATAGTCTTGCTGCTACCATGTACAATGATCTTTTGGTTCTGCTCACTTCACTCTGCACTAGTTCATATATATCTTCAGAATAATATTTTAAATTCATGTAAGAAATAATAATAATAGTCAGCATTTACATAGCCCTTTAAAGTTTGCAAAGCACTTTGCAAATATTATTTAATTTTATCCTCACAACAACCCTGGGAGGTAAGTGGTACCATTATCCCCACTTTACAGCTAAGGAAAACTGATGGATAAAGAGAGCAAATGACTTGCCCAGGATCACACAGCTAGCAAGTGTTGGAAGCCACATTTGAACTCAGGTCTTCCTGACTCCAAGGCTAGAACTCAAGGGGAAAATAATTATATCGAAATAGTTATTAAAAAATTTTTTTAAATCATAGTCCCCATGAAATCTATCCAGTGGACCTCTAACTGGCCTATGGACCCCAGGTGAAAGGACCCTTGCTTTAAGGAGTGACCCACCATAACAGGAATGAATTGCTCCTTCCAGGCTTGGAAGGTCAGAGAAATATCAATCCATGATCTCACTCATTCATCGAAATGTCTTTCTATTGCAAAACTGACTCTTTAGCTGAATGATGAAAAAAGAGAATGAAGTTGAAGCCAAGAGATGATCTGAGCAATGGTGGTAATGCCTGAATCATCAGCTGGCTATGAGACTGGCTGCTTCCCCACTCAGCTTGAGTGACTAATCTGTTTGGATCTTCTGGAAAGACACCTGGAAGCTACTCATCTTTTCACCAAGGGTCCATTCACGTGGGAAGAATGCAATATTGTTCATTCGCCATCACTGCTTCGCCCCGTGAACCAGATTGCTGCTGAATCAATACACCGCTGATTCAGACATCCACATAACTGATGTAACATTCTTCTGCACAGGCTATTTTGGTCCCTAAGGCATTTGAAAGCTTCTTTAGACTCTTTTTGAAATAGTTATGTCTCAGAGAGACAAATGACTGCAGTGAATACTGCATCAGATAGGAACTGAGAAGACCTGTACCAGGTCTACACTGGCAATCTGTTAAACACTTTGACAAAATAACCCAGCAAGGGAAGATCTGGATGGCAGCATCTGAAAAAAACAAAAAAACAAAAAATGTGCTCTTTCCAACCTCACTTCTGATTATTTGTTTTTATTCTCTTACACTATCTTCAAGAGGGGCTTTTAGACCATTGTTTCCAACTGATTGGCTCCAGTCAAATGAGGTGCATTTCCTGACTCTTCTTTAGCAGTTCTCAGACTGGATATGGGGAACCTGCAGTCTTCAAGGGCACATGTGGCCCTCTAAATCCTCAAGTGCAGTCCTTTGATTGAATCCAAGTTTTACACAACAAGTCCTTTATTAAGGGGATTTATTCCATGAAGTTTGGATTCAGTCAAAGGACTGCCCTTGAGGACCTAGGGGGCCACATGTGGCCTCTAGGCCCCAGGTTCTCCACCCCTATGCCAGATCCCTGAAGATAGTGTGGAAAGGACAGAGCTAGAACTAGGGATTCTTGTGCCTGGGGCAAACATGGTTGAGGTGAAGCACCTTGGTGGTGGCTCCGATAACAATCTGATCATGGACATAGTCACACAAGGGAGTGGCCTATCCCCAAAGACTGCAGTTCTCTCTCTCTCCGTGGAGAAGGGAGGGTGTGAAGAGAAGACTCCCCCACTGGAGGGCAGGAGGGAATGGTTCATGACAATGGAATCTCTGAGTGATGGCTGAGGTATGTTGCCAGAGGACCATTAGGTAAGAAATGGTGGTCATTGCAAAAAGGAATTATGCCTCAATCTATACTTGCACCTTGGAACAAAACCCCATTCTCCTCACACAGGCTATCCTTTTGGGGATAGATTAAAGAGGAGGGGGAAAAAAAAGGTTGAGTGGTAACTCAACACTTATCTCCAATCCATTAGTGGTTCAGTGAATGACTTTGGTTAAGTCACATAAACTTCTATATCTCAATTTTCCCATCCAAGCAATGGGTATAATGCAATCTGCTACACATTAAAATGAGGGAGATATAACCATGAACATCTGGTATCATTTTCTCTCTCTCTCTGAGTTATAAGATAAGGGCCACACAGTAACCCCATGCCCAGGAGAGTCTGACACACTCAACAGAAAACCTGGCAAGGCATCTATAACTGGCCTACTTGTACAAAGAAGAAAGTCCTTGGAATTGCTTCCCTCCACCCCCACTGAAATAAGAGATTGGGTTTAAAAGAGGTGACCTCTGCCTACCTCAATAGGTAGAAAATACCGCTAGCACTGTCCTTGCTTCCTCTGAGCCCTTTCCAAAGCATAGTGTGAGAATTACTGATAAAAACCCAATAAAGGACTTCTGAGCTCCCTAGAGATCAGCTTATATGAATAGAAGGTCTTATTATAATTCGAGACGCTGGAGAATGCTCCATAGGCAGTCATCCTGGCCTGCTAGTCAGAGGATAGATGAAATAACTTCCTTTCTTTTCGATCTGATCTCTGGCTAATTCATGCTCAAGCACTGAAGGAGAATTTAATCCACTAGTGGACTGTCCCCATTAGAGGACTGCAGGGCTAAAGTTAGTACTGACCTGAACAAGACAACCACAAGGGGGAATGGGCCCAAGTCTCTCTCACGAACTGCAAAGCAGCCAAGCAGCTTATTTGTGTATTAGTCAGGGGATAGCTGCTCTGTTCTACCAGTTTCTCCTTTTAAAATATCAATAAGAGAGGACCAGCCCTAGCAAAACTCACGAGATCACAGATTTTAAAGGTCACTACAACCCCCACCCATTCTAGAAACGAAGAGAACGGGGCCTTAGATGCCAAGTGACCTGTCCCCAAGGCTACAGAGCAAGCAACAAGAGGGAGGGTTTGCAGTCAGAGGATTGAAGTTCAAATTTTGCTTCTTGGGCTCACTATCTGCGTGACAATAGGTGAGTCACTTAAACTCTCTGTCTTCTTTCTTCATTTGTAAAATGAGAGGATTGGACCAAATGGCCTCTGAGATCCCTAATACTAAGCTATGGATGTAGCTCTGACTCCCAGGTCAGCCTCCTTTCCCCGCCTTGCCAAGAGGCCAGTTTACCTTTAGCATCCCTCCCCACACTTCTCTTATTACTGTCTGCCCTTCCTCTCCCACGGCAGCCTCTTCTCATAGTGCTTTGCTCTTGACCACTTGTCAAATTCCCTCTAAAATATTAGTTGGAAAGGGCTTGAAGAATCATCTGCTACCCTGTAGTTCCATTTTGGTGTAAATCCCTTTTTATATCCTCACACAAGCTCTGTTTCTGGGCGGTGGGGTAGGAGAGAAAAAGGTGGAAAGTAAACATTTGAGAGGACTTGCCTCAGAACCATCCATGACCTAGTAAATGATCTTGGTTAAAGTCATATAAGCTCTGGGTCTCAATTTTTGTTCTTCAGTCGTTTCAGTTATATCCAAGTCTTCATTACCCCATTTGGAGTTTCCTTGGCAAAGATACTGGAGTGATTGGCCATTTCCTTCTCCAGCTCATTTTATAGATTAGGAACTGAGGCAAACAGGCTTAAGTGACTTGCCAGGGCCATACAGCCAGTAAGGGTTTGAAACCAGATTTGAACTCAGGAAAATGAGTCTTCCTTACTCCTGGCCCAAAAGTACCTAGCTGACCTGGGTCTCAATAATCCCTCCTTAAAATAAGTTGAATTTTGAAGAAAGGTCTTTGAAGACTCACCCCTCCAAAAAAAAAAAAAAAGAACTTCTGTAATGGGGCTTTAGCACATACACAGATACAGATACACATACATACACACACTCAGATGGAGGCACCCATGTAGGAGATACCAGTGACCTGTTTCTGGGAGCAGCCTCTTTCCATTGGTTATGTAGCATGAACTATCTGTGTCTTTAAAACCACATACTGTGACAGTCTCTCTCTCTCTCCCTCTCTCTCTCTCTCCCTCTCCCTCCCTACCTCACCCTCTCTCCCTCCCTCCCTCCAGTTATATACAGGATAGTAGGTCTCTCACTGAATGTCCACAATGCACTAAGTTGGCTGGGGGAAGGCCCACCTTCCCTTTCCCTTTAGGTTCTACAGCCTAGAGAAATGGGCCTGGGGTTTGGGCCTTGTTTTTTCGTCCTCTCTGGTTCTAGAGAATGGTGAATCCAGACCTCTGAGCCATGGTGACCTTCAAGCTAAGATTCCAGGCTAGAAATTGCTGCCAGCCCAGTAGGGAAGCCCTGAGAAGGATACTGGGACACAAACCTAGAGGGGGTGGGTGTTGGATTGTGAATTTAGCAGGACTAATGCTATATAGGAACTGAGCTAAGCTGCAAAACTAATCTCTCCTCTCCCTGGAGACCAAAGGAGCTGAAAGGAGGATTATGTCCCCCTAGATGTGGGGGCAGAAATGTTTGTATGTTTTTGTTATACCCTTGAAGTAAATATTCCTTTGTAAAAGTTTATCTGACTATTGGATGGCTAAAAGGAACAAGGGTGTTTGGACCTTTAAAACAGAGGAAATGTAATCAAAGGGGAGGACTTGAGCCAATGGCAGAAACTAAATCTGCCCCCTCCCAATTCCATTAAGTGTACTAAATAATTGTAGGGAAGGGGTAGAAAAGTAACATCCCTGGTCTTCAGGCAATGGGGGCCTGAGTAGTCATTGTTATACCTCCGAAGCCCAAAAGAAGGAATATTTAATGGTAGAAATTCAGGCATCCCAACAGATGACAAGGGGATGTTTTGAGTGGGCTACCCACCCCCATCTCAAACAATAGCCCAGAAGCCACAACCTAGTTCTGCTAACTACCAACCCCAGATCAGCAGGAAGCCCTCCTGCCCCCCAAACTCTCCTACATTCCCTGTCTACAAGACAGTCTCATGAATAAAGACAAACATACAGACAATCATGGCCAACAACTTGCCAGTTATCAAGAAACTCCCCTGGGACTGGGGCTCAACTCTGGAATTAATATTCAGCAGTACTCACTCTTCTCTTGCTGACATAATAAAGTTATCATGCTTTTATTCTTATATAACACCTTTTCCCTGCAGGCCCCAGGCTGGCTTTTTACAGATATTTCCTCATTAATATTTTCGGCACCTGGATGAGGGAGTTGCAGTGTTTCATTTTCTTGAAGACAGAGGAAATGAAACCACAGTGAGGTGAATGGAGGCCCAAGCAACACAACTAAGAAGACATTCTGGTGGTGGTCTTTGTTCCCATGGGGTGATGGTGATGGTGAACAAGCATCATAGAAATGCCACCAGCAGCCTAATCCCTCTTTCCTTTAAGAGTTCTCTACATTCTGTTCTCAGTAGCCCAAAATGCACATAGGAGGTGACTTTTCAAGCCCTCTTAATCCTGCTAGCTCCTTCTTCATTTCCTGTATAATTCCCTCCTTCATTTCTTACTAGGATTTAGGAAAGGATGAGCTAAGAAGGAAGAGGAGAGGAGAAAAAAGGAAAAACCTGGAGGCACACAGGGATTGAGGAAGGAGGGGGAGAAACTTTACAAGTGAAAGAAAAGAGAACAGTTAGAAAAATTAACAGGAAATAAGAAACCATGGCAAGGAAGAGAAGTAAGACTGCAATGTAAATCCCAAATTATTTTGCCAACCAAACAGCCAAGAGGAATGAAAACACACCCTTCATGGTCTCCGTCTCCCTGCTGGCTCTGCTAGCGGCTGTTTTTGGACTGGCAGTCCCAATGTGCCCTCTCCCCTTTCCATAATACCCTTGCTTAAGGGAAGTCCTCACATAAGCCCAGATTAACAACTGCTCACAATTCAGTTCAATAAACAGTGAGTCTGCACAGAATTGCGCAAGGTGTTGGATGGCCAAAGGTGGAAAATGACATGGTCTCTGCCCTCAAAGAACTTGTAATCTAATGCTAGATTGTCCTAGAAGGGAAAGAGGATTCAACAAATAAACGAGGAGTCATCACTTTGAGTTAGGGGAATTGGGGAGCTCTTCACTGAAAATCATGGCAACAGAGCTGAGCCTTGAAAGGAGATGATTTCATCAGGCACAGGTGAGGAGGAGGTGTATTAGAGGCATGGGAGACAAGTGTACAGAAGGAAAAAGCTGTATGAGATCAGAACAGATTAAGTACCAGATAATCACAGAACCCATGAAGGGGAATATAGTGAAACAAGTCTAGAAAAGTAAATTGGAGGCAGATTGCAAAAAGCCTTGAATGCCCAGCTAGTTTGCATAGGATTTGCATACCCTTTAAACATAGCTAGTTTTTGAGCAAAGAAATGACATGCTCAGACGTAATGCACTAGAAAAATTATTTTAGCAACTGAGTGGAGAACTTAACTGCAGAGACAAGATCCTAAGGGCAAGGAGATGAGTTATAGGGTTATTTCAGGTAAGGAGAGCCTGAACTCCAGAGGAGAGAATGGAACAGAGATGTGAGCTACAAAATACACTTTGTTTTCTATCCCTCTCATTTAGCCTATATACCCTCAGGACAGGGACCATGTCCTTGCATGTACTCTACAATTTATCCCTAGTACTGACCGGTACTCAACATAGAATAAATTATTCAAATTATTATTCCCCAGACTCCCTTCAGGAAATGAATGGCACATAAGTTTCACTTAGTTATCCCTTCATGATTAAATCCCAAAGTCAAGAAAGAATGCACAGTGCTCTAGCCTAAAAGCAATGAGGTTATGTTAATTCTCTAGGCAAAATATTGATAAACAATAGGGGAGACTTCCTAGAGGTCTGCAGACTGAAGGAGATACCTGAGCTCTCTCTTGACTATGGGGCAACAAGAGGCAGAAGTTCAGATCCTCAGCTCCAGAATAAGATGGAAAATACAAACTGTTCCTTATGGCTTATGAAAATAGGAGGGGCATCAGAATGCTGATGGGAAATAATGATAAATGCAACTTCTTCACAAAATGAGTGATTGGGGGCAAGGGGGCTGAAATCCCATTCCCCAAAGTGGTAGCTTGAGCATTCTCCAACAAAGAGAATGTCTCTTTCATGGAAAAAAAATCAGATGGGTTCTAATATTTTCATCTGCAGAAGAAAGGAGGACACAGGGGCCATTGGCTCCTAGGACCAATGAGAGAGATAGGTTTGATTCCATCCCATCCTTGTGCCCAAGCCGTGGAATTAACCCCAGATTCACACCCTTGGGATTCCTTTACGGCTGATATTGGAATTCCAGCTGCTGAGAGTTCATCTCTAAATTTTCATAAATTGTCCTCTTCCTGTAACTGCTTCTGTCCTCATTCCTGCAGAATGAGTAATGGTTATGCAACTTGCCAATTTCCACAATACTCACATTAAGTTATCCTTCTTCATGACCTTTGCCGGAAACAACCTGGTAGAATGGGCTTGGAATGAGAAAAATGAGGTTCAGATTCTAGCTCCTCCACTCTCCTGATTGATGACTGACTGCATGGACCACTATTCCAGAAAGTCCCTAGTCATGCTCTAATTCAGTAGGTCTCAACTCTCCAGGCTTCTCCTCCTCCTCCCAACATGGTTACCCTCACTCCCTCCTCACCATCTTCCCTGTTATTTTTCATCTCCCTCATTAAAGTAGAAGATCCTTGAGGGCAGGAACTGTTGTATGCTTGTATTTGTATCCGAGTACCTACTAGAGTACCTGGTAAAGAGTGTGCATTTAATAAATGCAGAGCAGTGTAACCTAGGGCTTTGACAACATTAAGAGAATACTGATAGGGAGGAGGGAAAGGAATAAGCATTTATATAGAGCCTATTCTGTGCTAGGTACTGTGCTAAGCACTTTTACAAATATTATCTACTTGATCCTCACAACAACCTGGGAGGTAGAGCAGTTATCCTACTTTACAGTTGAGGGAACCAAAGTAAGCAGAGGTTAAGTGACTTGCCTAAGGTCACACAGCTGTGTGTTCGTCCTTCGTTGCTGAAGAAGACCATGCCATCTGAGAAGTAATGACATGACTTGCACTTGACTTTGTTTTGAGTGAGGGAGGGCTGTGCAGGTCACCAGCCTCACTTCTCCTCCAGAGTCATCTGAATCCAGTGACCAGATATTCATCAGGATGACTGGAGATGACCCAGGATGAGGCAGTTGAGGTGAAGTGACTTGCCCAAGGTCACACAGCTAGTGAGTGTCAAGTGTCTGAAGTAAGACTTGAACTCAGGTCCTCCTGATTCCTGCACTGGTGCTCTATCCACTGCACCACCTAGCTGCCCCTCACATAGCTAAAAAATATCTATGTGACATAGGACACATAGCTAATAAATATCTAAAGCTGTATTTGAACTTAGGTCTTCCTGAGCTAGGTCCAGTGTTCTATCCACTGGGCTACCAGCTGTTTCTCCTTGATAGAACTTGTACTGTGCTTCAGCAGGTGGCAATAATGGAACTTAACACCTAGCTAATAAGAATAATCAGTGGAAAGGGAAACTACCAGATGTAGCAAGATGAGTTCAAACAGGAAGCTCTCCCCTAGTGAGGTCCTATTAAGCTCACTCTCCTGACATCATCACCATCATCATCAATAACAGCTAACATTTATGCCACACTTACAATGTGCCAGGCACTAAGCTAAGCCCTTTACAAATATATTACCTCATTTGATCCTCACAACAACCCTGAGAGGTAGTTGTTATTATCCTCTTTTTACAGATGAGGAAACTGAAGAGAACAGAGGTGAAGTGACTTGTCCAAGGTCACACAGCTAGTAAGTGTCTTTGAGTCTTTCTGGCACCATGCCTAGTGCTCTATCCACTGCGCCGCCTAACTGTCCCTGGTTCTCTATCTTCCTCTTATGGGGCAGTGTGTACAGGGACGGCTTTGTGTCCTGAGGATCTTACTAACATCTCCTTCCATCTATAAAATGAGTGAGGGGATTAGACTACATGATATTCCGTTTGATTAGATTGCAAGCTCCTCCATTAGAAGACAGAGACTGTCTTTTGCCTCTTTTTGTATCCCTGGAGCTTAGCACAGTGCCAAACATACAGTAGGTGCTTAATAAATGTTTACTGACTGACTTACTGATATCTAAAGTCTATTCCAGCTTAAAATTTTGTGATGCAAAACTTGATTAAAAGTAGATAAAACTGAAATAAGATTCCTCCTTCCTATAAAGTGGCATAATAGAGTCCATAGAGAGCTGACCTTGAAGTTGGGAAGATCTTGGTTAGTCCTGCCTCTGGCCCATACTGATTATATGATCCAAGGCAAGGCCCTTAGCCTTTCAGTGCCCCAGATAACCCTCTGAGATTATAAATTTCTGGGCAGTTGCCAATATATTGGCAGAGTATCCTCATCAGATGGTCCCTACACCTAGGGGTTTAAAAAAGATTACTCATCCTTCTCACTAGTCCAGTTTGCCCTTCTTGCCTTCCAGTCAAATTAGACCCTCTCCTTCCAGGTATAAAAGTGTATCTCTCCTGCCCTCATTTCTGCCAGTCTTGTCTCTTCCTTATCTCCCAAACCCAGCTCCAACAGGATACTGTGATTTCAATGCGAGTAAGCTTTTTAATTCATCATCCCTCCCTACTAACTCACTTGGACAAGAGGAATTTTCCTTGGACCAAGGTTACCCCTATAATTTTTATTTTCTCCTTGAACCACATTTCTTCCTTAGCCATTGTCCTTTTCCAAAATGACGTTGGCTTCCTGTATGCAGTGCCCATTCCTGGGAACTGTGTAACAATGGAAGCAATAATAGGACTCTGGCTTCTCTGTTATGACCTAAACTTGTTTTGCACTTCCCTACATGCTTACCAAGGGAATTAGTAACATCCACATTAATGAATGGGTGTCAATGGTGCCTGTTGAAGGCCAGTTAGATTATGAAAAAAACCACTTCTTTGGAGGATTTGCTGTGGGACCACCTATAAGGTAGAAGTAGGATCTCCTAATCCTCCTGATTATAGTGAAAAGTGTCCAGTGGGTGTAGAGATCTCAGAGACAGAGCTCTACAAAAAGTATCACAACCTCTGAAGGCCCATCCAATTCTTCTAAGAGAAGTCAACAGGCATTTATGAAGCACCTACACTGTGCTGAGAGGTGTGTCTAGACAGAAAGACAAAGAGAAGTCAACAGGCATTTATGAAGCACCTACACTGTACTGAGAGGTGTGTCTAGACAGAAAGACAAAGAGAAGTCAACAGGCATTTATGAAGCACCTACACTGTGCTAAGAGGTGTGTATAGACAGAAAGACAAAAATAGCCCCCCACCCTCATGGAGCTCATATCTAATGGGAGAGACAACATGCAAACAACTATGCACAAACGATATACACAAGATGAACTGGAGAAAATCACAGAAGGAAGGTGCTACCAATAGGACGATTATAAAGGGCTTCTTGTACAAAGTGGGATTTATGGGACTTGAAGGAAGCCAGGAAAACCAGAGGGGTCAGCAGACAGAGATGGCCCATCATGTGACTGATTTCTTTTCATATATTATTCATTCATACACTATATATTTATTGAGCATCTTCTCTGTGAAAAGTACTGCTAGATGGTGGAATGTAAGGATAAATAAAACAGTTCCTACCCTCAGGGAGCACACAGTCTAGTGATGGAGATGAAATGCCTACACCAAATGCAGTATAAAATGTGATGACTACACAGTGAAGACACAGAATCTCACAAGAGACAAGAAGAAGATGAGAATACATCTGTTTGAGGAAGTGGGAGTCTAAAAAGGCTTCATGAAGGAGGGGGATTTAATCTGGGCCTTTAAGGACATGCCTCTTGCTTTCAGGGACTAAAGATAAATAAGAGAGCATTGCAGACATGCAGAAGGGTGTGAAGAAAAGAAGGCAGAGGACATGTTCAGGAAATGGCGAATGGATGATTTATCCAAGCACAAGATATCTAAAGGGAAAAGCAGTGTGAGAGAAAGCTGTAATTAGACTGTGATGGCCTTGAATCCCGTGATAAGGATATAGAGAGAGGGGTGTGCTGGGGAGCAATCAAGAAAACAATAAATCAACTTCTGATTTGTCATGTTTGCTGATTTCTGAGGTATAAATACTCTCACTGAAAATTTCACTATCAGTTCTCTGGGGGGGGGGGGGGCGGGGAGGAAGGGTGTCAAGGTGGCCCTTGTGCACCCTTGAGTATGGATTTTATTTTCTAAGCAGTGGCGAGCCATTGAAAGTTTTTGAGTGGGGAAACAATGTGATCAGTACGAAGTGGACTTCAGAGAGACAGGGAGGGGATAGAAACTGGAGCCTGTGACATCACTTAGGAGGGTATTAAGGTACAACAGGTGGGAAGAAAGGCCCTGAACTAGGGTGGTTACAGCACGAATGGAAAGAAGGGGATAGGGGCAGAAGAGATTGGATGTAGGACCAATAGGCAGCAATGAATTCAACGTGTGGAATGACTTTAAAAAGGTGGGGAGTGGGTGGTATTCAATGATGACCCTGAGGTTTCTGGCCTGGATGGAACTATTAACAGAAAAAGAGTCAATTAAATTGGTGTGGTGGGATAAAAGACCTGGAGATTCTTAGGGCTGAAAATCTATCGTGATGTGTCATGCTATGCAGCTGACAGAATCTGTGGGAATTTTTCATCTCTTAAGATCAAATTTTTGGAATTTAAACTGAAATCCCAAAGGTCAAAGTAGGGCTGCTGACATCACGCTCTGTTCCGGCTGCTAAGAGAAAGAAACCCCAAGAGCGCTTGTAAACATTGAATCCGGAACCTCTCCGTATTACAAAACTGCAAAAAAAGAAAAATCTCTAAAGGACAAGAACATATTCCCACAACTGATGGTCTGACAAAGGGCCTTAAAAACTTTCATCCGAGAGTAGTTACAACCTCATGGGATTATGTTAGGGTCAGAGGCATCCAGTTCCATAAGCGAGTAAACTCAATATTGATACACCGGACATAATTCAGACATCCTGATTGCACATAGGAAGTGATTTAGTGGTGATGAATTAAACCTGTGAAAATAAGACTTTTCTACATATGTAACTTAAGAGTGAAAGTCACTGTGGTAGAGTAGAGAAAGGGTCGGCCTTGAAACAGGGATTTTTTTAACTTGTGTCAGATTTTACATTCATCTCTACTCAATTTCAACTTATTAGATCTAGTGAATCATTTAGTTTTCTGAGATCTTTTTGAATGCTGATTCTGTGGCCCTCAGCTTTCTTCATGGGTGAAGAAGAACTCACCCAAGGTGGCGGTCAGCGAAGGCTATAGAAAGTAATATAAATTGGAGATGAGACCTGAAGGATCAGTGGGGGCATCCCATTCCAGGCACATAGTGGGTATATGTGCACAAAGTAGGAACTCAATAAATTGAATGAATGGTTTATGTTTCCTCTTAGACTACTTGCTGTTTTACCATATATGAGGAATTTTTTATTCTGTACTTCAAATTATCTTATAAACATTTGTTCTGGAATCTTTTCAGGTATTCAGGTAAGAGAGGGGGAAGTGGAATACTCTACCTAACAAATAACATCACCATTGTCCAGATACAGAGTCTGAGGCATGTAAAAGTTAATTCATTCATTCTAAGAATAGAGGGCATAAAACTGTACTGGAACCAAGGTCCCATCCCTTCTGATCCAAAGATGCTGCCCATCTCAGCAAAGGGAAGAGTTTCTGGTGGGACATATGCAGGAGACTTTATAGTTCTTGATACTGTAATAGGATACTGGCCATTGAAAGCCCAAGACTCTGCCTGATGCAGCTCCTAACATGGACTTTAGGATTCTATGTCTGTTCCCTGTCCACTTGAGATAAAGGGAGAAAAGGCTTTTTAACAGGTCACTGAGCTAAAACTACTGTGCCTAAAGAAAGCTGCTCCCATAGGAGCAACTGGACCTTTTCCTTGCCTGGCGACATTTAGGTGAAAAGGAGGACAAACTATTAAGGACCTCCATGTGAGGAGGAGTCCATAAGGTTTCTCTTGCCCAGGGCAGAGGTCCCATGAGTACACAGTACTGCTGTTGCTTGTCTCATGTCTACT
Source organism: Notamacropus eugenii (assembly GCF_028372415.1). Classification (NCBI taxonomy): domain Eukaryota; kingdom Metazoa; phylum Chordata; class Mammalia; order Diprotodontia; family Macropodidae; genus Notamacropus; species Notamacropus eugenii. The sequence goes on along the minus strand of NC_092873.1, from coordinate 462,456,416 downwards.
CTATCGTGCTCTTAGATGAAGAAGTATCAGAGACAGAATGACCCTGAAACCTTCAAAAGGTCAGAAAGGCGAACTGCCAGAGGCCCCTAAACTTAGACAAGTGAGGTGAGGTACAATCACCGCAATAAGGAGTCCTACCTGACCCAACCCAGAAGGGGGTCAGCTCCAAGACAGCATGTCCTGATGCAGCAAGGAAGCAACTCATCCAGCCACCATGCCATGTTCAGAAGGGAATATGGCAGAGCAGATGTTTTGTAACAACTGCTCTGAGCTTCAGTTCAGTCCATATCGGGCCTGAGGTGTTCAAAGGAACAGTGTGTCCAGAGTTCAGGGGGAGATGTTTTAGTACTTTGGCTCAATAAACAACCCTTTGTAAAAAACTAATTGGTTGGATAATAATTGGGAACTAACTACTGGGTCAATTAATGATACCGCAGAGATACTAAGCGTAACTGGTAAATGATATTAGGGAAAATACACCAGAATGGCGGCTCAAGCAGATAGTATGAGAAAGTACTCCATTGCCTGTCATGGGTACCTATAGAACTCTGAACAGCAAACGTAGTCAGCTAGCCAGCTGGGGACCCCTCTGGTCAGGAGTGGGAGTTGGGATAAGGACTCCAAAAGCTTGCAAAGTATGATAAGTATCAATTAAGGGACACCTAGGAATCTGTCTCTGCTATGCATTTTTTACACCTCAAACAAAGACAATATATGATTAGTATGTCCTCACAAGGCCAACAACCTACTCTAGGCCCTCAACATCTCTTACCTGGACTATTTAATAGGCTTCTGGTTGATCTCCCTGCTTCCAACATCTCCCTCTCCAATCCATCTTCCACACAGCTGCACAAATAAATCCTCCTAAGACACAGTTCTAATCATATCTCACCCCTTCTTAAAAGTCTTTGAAGCCTTGCTTTTGCTTTTAGGATGAAATAACAGATTCCTCAACCTGCTATTTTTTTAATCAAGAATTTTTTCCTACCTCCCAGCTCCCCTCATACCAGAAAGAAATAAAGAAACAAAAAAAGAGAGAAAGGAAGGATGGATGGATGGAAGGAAGGAGGAAAAGAAGGAAAGAAGGAAGGAAGGTAGGAAGGAAAGTAGAAAAGAAGGAGGAAGGGAAGGAGGGAGGGAAAAAAAGAAGGAAGATAAAACCTTGTAACAAATACACAGTCAAGTGACATAAATTCCCATATTATCCAAGTCCAAAAATATGTATCCCATTCAACATATTTAGTTCATGATCTTTCTGTCTGAAGGCAGATAACACTCTTCATTCTTGGTCCTCTGGAGTAATGGCTGAACTTCATGTTGATCCAAGTTCTTAAGACTTTCCTCTATTGCACGATCTCTTCCTCTCTTTCTCAGCTACTACCTGGCCACTCCCTCCTATCTGCTTTCTGTCATCAGTCTTAGTTGCAGATCAACTCTGAATAATTGATGACCAGCCTGCTTCCTAAAAGAGGGCAAAATTTAATATATAAATAGCCATGCTCCCAAAACAGGTAGAATCATAATACAATGGAGTTTAAAAGAATTTTGGAGATCATCAAGGGATTTTTTTTCTGGCATTTTTTGCATCTGTAATGCAAAAAGAGTCTTCACTTTTTCAAAGATTCTCTACAGGGGTTCCTTAATGTATTTAAAATATGCTTAAAATTTACACTCAACCCTTCACTAATATATTTCTTGCATAGATCAAAGTAGACCTATATTTGGCTATGAAGTATCATTCTCAAGAGGGATTCTTTTTCTCTCTTTTCCTTTCTTTTTCCAGACTAAGAAGAGTTCCTATGGTTCAGCATCTTTCTCCTCCAAACCAGTGCTTTATTTCTACTCAATTTCCTATCATGCATTGGTTAAGCACAGTCGTGCTGGTATGATGTGAAACCTTCCCTGACAGCTGCAGCCCACATTGATCTACCCCTTCACTGAACTCCTATTGTACTTATTGTCTGCACCACACAATTAGCACTTTATTATATACTGTCTTGTTCCCTAATTGTCTGCACCACACAATTTAGCACTTTATTATATACTGTCTTATTCTTTAATTGTTTCATATGTTTATGTCTCCTCTTCTCATCTAGAAGGCAGAGCTAGTATCTTATCTTCCTTCTCTATCCTTCATAGGAACTAGCACAGTCCCAAAAACATAACAGGAACTCAATAAATACTTGTTGGTTCATTCATTGATTGATATTAAATAGACTTGATGAATTCTAGACAGTAGATAGAGATAGATTTCAGAAAACTTAGTGGACACTCCCACTTCTGCCATGGCAGGCTTACCTGCGCTGTGATTTGATTCTAACAAGTGACCTGGCCTCAGTTTTCCAATAAACAGGATTACAATAGGAACAGAACTTTTGATATGACACTACTGGCTAGAAGTATCAACATTTTCATCTAGAGGTATTAGATACTCATTATTATTTCTGTTCCTTGTAGCCAGAATGGTAGAGTAGAAAGGAAGTACTTCTCACAACTATGCCTAGAACGAGAAATCTAAAATGAAAATTCACATATACAGGAGATTACAAAATAAATCATTTTAATTACATAAAACCAAAACTCTTTGCTAAAACAAAATTAACATTCCTAGAATAATAAGAGAAACCATCAAGTGGGAAAAAAGCTTTCACATCAAACAAGACCAATAAATGTCTGACATCCAAGATATAAATAGATAGATACACACACATATTATAATACATAACACATGCCTGGATATATACATATACACATATCTATGTAAACACACACATATATGTAGACAGGGCAGCTAGGTGGCACAGTGGATAGAGTACCAGACCTGGAGTCAGGAAGACTCATCTTCCTGAGTTCAAATCTGGCCTCAGACACTTACTAGCTGTGTAACCCTGGGTATTAAATGTAAATCATTTAATCCTATTTGCCTCAGTTTCCTAATCTGTAAAATGAGCTAGAGAAGTAAATGGCAAACCACTCCAGTATCTTTGACAAGAAAATTCCAAATGGGGTCACAAAGAGTCAGATGTAACAGAAATAACTGAACAACAATGAAAGTTTTAGATCTTTGATGGCCTTGTGAAGGAATGGAACTATTTTTAGAAACGTATGAGACAAATATATGAAACTAAGAGTCACTCTACAATAGATTAGTGGTCACAGGATATGAGTCAGTTTCAAAAAAAAATTTTATATCAATGACATTTGAAAGTATGCTCCAAGTAAGCAATAAGAGAAATGCAAATCAGAAGAATTCTGAGACTTCACATCATCCCTATCAAATTGGCAAAGATCACCCCAGAATGGAATTGTTTAATGTAAGAGGGGCTGTGATCAAACAAGCAGACTATGTGGGGAAGCTGTGAATTGGAATTGTACAAGAAAAGTAACTAAAACCATTCAGACCCCATTAATGGAAAAATCTTCTGGGTCTCTGAGTGTAGACAAGCCATGGTAGGCAGACTGGCCAGCACTCAAAGCAGCCCAGATCCACAAAATAACACAGGAACAGACCACAGCCCAGGTAGCCTATAGTACGGCAGAACCCAGGGTCAGACCAGTGCATAGCACAAGCCTGGACTACTCTTGGCCAAGTCACCGCAGGAGCCTCCACAGGAGACAAGGCCAGGGCAGCATCTGGGAAGCAAAACACCTGGTACAATTTAGGCACAACTGACAACATCTGGTTGGCATTTGTCAGGAACACAGCAATAGATGGAGCATACTCCTGATTCAGGACTACATGCCAGCAGGAGACAGAAAAGGGTCTGAGGACCTAAATTAAGAAGACATAAGGAGACTAAGCCAGAATTCCTACAGAGGAAGGGGCCTCAACAACCACCATATCCAGGATCAAGCAGGGCCAGCCTATAACTATCCAACAGTATGGTGAGGAACAGAGGCCTTCGCAAGCAAACCCAATCCAGAAACTGAGGCTTGGGATATGAATAAGCATAAGGAAATATTGACCAAAATGAAGAGGTCCTCTGAATTGAGAGAAAAATCCAAAAGGTAAACCCAGAAGAAGAGAGTACTTCTACATGGAGTGCAAGTAGAACCTCAGAGAAAAGAATGACTCTAAGAGGACCTGGCAGAAATGAAGTACGAGGTACTAAAAGGAAGGCTGAATGAAATGAGAGCTAGGAGGAAAGAATGGGGAGAAGAACTGCCAGCTTAGAAGAGATGGCGAACCTTCCCCAAGAATTGGTCTGCTTGAATAGGAGAAAAAGACTGAGGATTCAGTTTAAGATTAAGATTCAGTTTCCCATATGTGAATCCATGCCTACATTAATATCAGTTTGATGCAGAAATGAGGACATCTTTTTTTTTTAATTCAGAGGGGGCTATAAATTTTTTTTTCTTCCTCTATATCAGTAGTGTTCCTTCTTCCTCAAGGTATTTTGGGAAGCAGTCCCAAGTAACTAGCACTGGAGTTGGAACTCTAGCCAGCTCCCCAAGGGAGACATCATTAGCAGAATGCCTCAGAAATCTGTGCTTAGCCCTGGTCTGTATTCTTATCACTGACTTGGATAAAAGCTTGTAAGCTCAGCCAAAGAGAAAGCCATAACTCCAGAAAACAATAAGAAATATTAAAACAAAACCCATATAAGATTACATGCTATCTTGGGGAGGGAAAGGGAGAAAATCTAAGATTTATGGAAGTGATTATAGAAAACTGAAAACAAATGAATAATAATGAATAAACTTTTTTATTTATACAAATCACCAGATACAAATGACTATTAAAAAAAGAAATATTAAAACCAAACCAAAAGATTGAAAAACCAGAAGAAAATGTAAGGTATACACTACCAGGAAGGAGTAGAGGCTGAGTATGAAGGGGGAAGGAGTGGGGAAATCAGAAAATGACTGATATAAAAACTGAAAGTATCAATAAAACTTACTGTTAAAAAATAAAATTAAAATCCTTATTACATGGTGAGTGACAATATACTTCCAAAAAGGAGAGCAATGGGGAGAAAAGGGAAATTGTATAGCTCTTGATACAATAACAGGGGAGTGACCAATGAAACCCCAGGACTCTGCCCTATGCAATTCCCCATGTGGATTTTGGTATTCTGTCTTTTTCCTGTCCACTTAAGAGGCAGGGAGGAAAGGTTTTTTGATTGGCCACTGAGCTATAACTGTTATGCCTAAAGAAGACTCCTATAGGAGCAACTGGTCTGCTTTCCTCGCTGGCTACATTTAGATGAAGAGGACAAACTATTATGGGCCTCCAGATGAGGAAAAGTTCACAGGCCCTAGATAGATGACCTCCAAGGTCATATCTAGCTCTGACATTTGGAGATTTTTTTTTCAATACTGCTTTTAAAGAATTTTTAAATTCATACTTAAAGTTTATTGAAGTATTTCCATCATTTTCCTCAATTTCGGGGGATATCATACTTGGAGTGTTAAGTATTGTTATTAACATAAGATAATAATACCTCTTTTTGCCTGGTGCACTAACTAGCTGGAATGCCAGTTTAAACTGGGATGACTTTTTGCTACTCAGTATAAACAGGTTGATGACTACCCTATTTTTTTCCCTCTCAGGTCAAAGGGGCAGCTATATTTAGGTATACCTCTACTCCATCTCCCACATAACTCCAAGTAAACAACAGGGGAAACTGTCCAATGTACAGCTTTAACAGAATCCAGCCAGGGCATGACACTTCTGCCTGTTCTGTAAACATTTAGGAGAAATGATAATTGGGTTAGCCACATTTCTCTGAATTTGAGGCAAACGTTCTGTTCTGCTGTGCCATCTGCTTTTTTCTCCAGCTCCAATCAATATGTTTTTTTCTATCCTGGACGTACCTTTGACCTTCACATACTTCAGCTGACCAGCACCAAGTCAAAAGTAGCGAGTCCAAGAGGTGCCTAATCTAGAGTTTTCCTGGAGGACCTGTACTGATTCTGGATCATCTCTGTTCCCTACCCTTCTGGCATGGCTGCAATGATCAAGGTGGCTTGGGAAGCATGGGTGGTTTAGTAAGATTAAAGATTCAGCTTAAGTAAAGCCTTCCGTATGTGTATCCATGCCAACATCCATATTAATTTGATGCAGATAGAAGGACATCTTTTTGAGATTCAGTGGGTTTTATAAATTGTTTCCTCCTAAGTACCAGCAAAAGCATTCTTACTACCTCGAGGTATTTTGGGAAGAAGCCCAATGTAATTAGCATAACCCTAGACAGCTCCCCAAGAGAGGTGTCATTAGTGGAGTACCTCAGAGATCCGTGCTTGGCCCTTGTTTACATTTTTATCATTGTCTTGGATGAAGGCTTATGATCCCAATAGGAAAACCACTGAATAATTAATAGAGCGCTACACTTGGAATGTTAACATGAATGGAAAACCCACTGTTTGGGGAAAAGGATGCAAACTATAAGTTATCATGAACTAACACAGAATTGGGAAGAGAACCCTCCCTTCCAAGGCACAGAGATGTCTTGGATGTGAGATCTAGAATCCAGAACAAAAATGTCTCTAGAAATAAAGGCCCTGTGATTTTCAGCCGTGACATAATGGACCAGGGAAAAGCTACATCCTAGGAAACTGAACCAAGAAGTTATGACTGCTGAGGCATGGCCAGTGATTTTGCTAATCAAGAAGAGAAGAGTACCACAGGATCGGAGAGGAGCAAATGTCCCAATTTTCCAGAAAATAAAAAAAGAAGAGAATGGAGTATGCAGACTACGGGCCAGCAATTCTTGGTTCCCAGCTAAATTTTAAAAGGCATTTTTAAAGGAATAGTTAGAGAATGTCTAGAAAAATTGTGATGGCAAAGAGTTAGCATGGTTCCCACAAGAACAGGTCATTCCAGGCTCACAATATTTCCTCTTCTTGACAGAGTTACTAAGCTGTTAGATGAAGGGAATGCTGAAAATAAAGTTAGCCCAAATTTTCAAATCATTTAACAGTTTTTCATGCTATTGATATGAAAAGGGCTGAGAGATGTAGTGTGTGTGTGTGTGTGTGTGTGTGTGTGTGAGAGAGAGAGATGGTGTGTGTGTGTGTGTGTGTGTGTGTGTGTGTGTGTGTGTGTGTGTGTATTCTGAACTGGTTGAATATCTAGATGCAAAGTCAGCTTAGTAGGAAATAGCCAGTGGACTGCCTTAGAGATCTGTGCTTTGCCCAGGGCTGCTTTTTGTTTTGTTTTGTTTATTTGTTTTTTATCAGTGATTTGGATAAAGGCTTACCAAGTCAATGTAAACAGCACAGCTGAATGAATAAAGGACTGGACTTGGAGTCAGGACTAAGCTCCCATCTTGCTGTAGTTACTAGCTCTGTGACCCTGACAATGTACTTAACCTCTTCAAGTCTCAGTATCCTCACTTGCAAAAAAATAATAGCGTCTACCTCCCAAGTTTGTTTGACAACTAAATGAGATCATCAGTGTAAAACATTTTTATTATTAACATATGGCCGCCCAAAAAGTCAGTGCGGTCGTAGGCTGCATTAAGAGAAAAATAACATCCAGGACTTACGGTCCTGCTATACTCTGCCATGGGTAGACCTTATCTAGAGCACTATGTTTAGTTCTGAATGTCACATTCTAGAAAACAGATAAAGGACGACCAAAATGGGGAAAAATCTCAAGTTTATGCTATTTGGGAATCAGTCAAATGGACTTTTGTTCTGTGAAGTTTCAATTCAGTCAAAGGGCTGCACTTGAGGACCTAGAGGGCCACATGTGGCCTTGAAGCCTCAGGTTCCCCACCCCTGTACTAGGGAGATTTATCTATCTTTAACTAGATGGAGAGATGGATGGATGGATGGATGGATGGATGGATGGATGGATGGATAGACAGACAGAGATAGATAGATAGACAGATAGAAAGAAAGAAAGAAAGAAAGAAAGAAAGAAAGAAAGAAAGAAAGAAAGATGGATAGATAGATATAGATGTGTACTGTTGAAACTCCACCCTAAGAATGTAAGTTCCTTGAGAGCAGAAACCATTTAATTCTAACTCTGCAATGCTTTTTGATAGCTTGATTGAAAGATAACAGCATACCTAATTTCTATGATTCTAGTAGTATGGTAGTATTGGTTAATAAGTTGTTTGTTTGTTTGTTTTCAAAGGAGCTAGTAAGGAAAAACTGATTGCAGGAGTCCACTATTTAAAAGCAAAGTTAGGAGTGGGGAAATACTTGACCAGCCCTTTAACATTTATGGTGACTTAAAGAAAGTCATTTCCTGAACATGAACCTTAGTTTCATTATTTACAGGATGAAAGACTTAGAAAAGATGATCTCCAAAACCCCTTCCAGATCTGAAATTCTATCACTAATAATTTTATATAAGATACAGGGTGAACTGAATAATGAGAAGAGGGAATTTATCTGTGGCTACATTGCCATCTAGTGGTGAATTTCTCTTTGGTTATCACAACCTGTCCACCAAATACAATTCCATAGATTCTAAAGCTTTTGGAAATCATAAGGTCATACTTACTATTCTCTCAGATCAGCAGGACACTATTCAGCATACTTTAACATTAGAGCAGCAGAACAGATTTCCAGCAGTACATTACTCTAAATGGTATTTTAGAGACATAAAAGGAGTCATGCCCTTCACACAGGTATACTTTTCACCTAGACTTATAGCTAATATCTGAAATAGGAAATTTTTATTTCTGTTATTATCAAACTTGCAGACTACTGAATTATAAATAATAACAATGCCAAATTTCTCCTCTCTCTGATTTGCTACAGGGGATTCTGAATTCCTCATCTTTAAATCCAGTCATTTGGATTTTTTCCAGGTATTCCAGTTTTCCCAGCTATCTGATATCTCTCAATAGGGAGAAAGATTATTGCTAAAGCATGGATATCTTCAGTAATACACACACATATAACAATCCTTCCTGGTCTCATTCACATCCTACCTCTTCTACAAGGCTACTCCCCACATGCCATAACCCAGATGCATAAGACTTTTTTTAATTAAATGTAATTTCTTCCCATTGTCAAGCATTTTTTCTCTCCCATCTCCCCACAAACACACACACACATACACACACACACACACACACACACACACACACTTGTAACAAATATGTACAGTCAAGAGAACCAAATTTCATATTGGTCATGTCCATACTATATTTCCATCTTCATTTTGACCATCACCTCTCTGCCAGAAGGTTGATAGCATTCTCATCTTCAGTCCTCTGAAACCATGATTGATCATAGGTTGTTCAGAATTCCTAAAACTTTCAAAATTGTTCATTTTTTATGATGTTAATGTTACAGTATAAACTGCTCTCCCAGTTGTGTTCACTTCAACTCTGAATCCATTCAAGTCTTCCCAAGTTCTCTGAAACCATTTCTTTCTTCATTTCTTGGAGCACAATACTATTTATTTCCTTTCATCCATATATCATAATTTGTTCAGGCAATTTCCAGTTCTAGTTCTTTGCTATAACAAAAGAGCTGTTAGAAGTATTTATGTACATATAGGACCTTTTTTCCTTTATTTATTCTCTTTGGATTATAGGTCTAGTAATAGTATCCCTGAGTTAAAGAGTATGAGCTCAGTAACTAATGAGGAATGCTTCCAAACTTTTCCAGAATGGCTGGACCAATTAATTCACAGCTCCATCAATCGTACATCAGTGAGCCTTTTGTTTCATGGTGTCTCCAACATCTGTCATTTCACTTGTTTGTCAACTTTGCAAATCCAGTAGGTATTAGAACCTTAGAGATGTTTTCATTTCCATTTCCCTATTTATGAGTGTTTTTGAGCATTTTTCATATGGCTATAGATAGCTTGGCTTTCTTCTCCAAAAAAACTGCCTGTTCATACATATCCTTTTACCACTTATCAATTGGAGAATGGCTCTTATTCTTATAAATTTGATTGTGTTCCTTGTATTTATGAGAAATGAGACTTTTATCTGAGAACCTTGATGCAATGATTTTTTTTTCCCCAGTCAACTGTTTCTCTTCTAATCTTAGCTGCACTGAAATTATTTTTACCAAAACATTTACATTTTACATAATCAGAATTGTCTATTTTATTGTCTGTGGTCATCTCCAGCCCTTATATGGTCACAAACTCTTCCTTTAGTCATAGACAAGAAAATTGTTTTAAGATATTATGAAGTTTCAGCTAGCTGAAGCCCTTCAAAGTTCCAGCCTTTGGGGGCTGTTTTGGATCCTGACTTTCATCCATCCAACTTGTTAGCTATTCCTTATGGCTTGGTGTCATCTGCAAACTTCATTAGCCTGTCTTTACCCAAGTGAGAAGGATCCCACAGTCAATCATAAAATTAAAGCTGGGAGACAGGTACTTAGAGGCCATCGAGTTCAAACCCCTCCTCTTGTGGCTGAGAAAACTGAGTTCCAGGAGGTTCAACATCTTTGGACTCCTGCAGAACTGGTTTGGTGTATATAACTTAGTATTATTGCTGTTGTAGTACTTTCATCATACTGCCTTCGACAGTTACTTAATGGCTCCATTTGGATTAGCCCTACGTCATAGCCCAGGATATAAATAAATTTCTGAGTGCAGAGTCAAAAAAAATCTTTAAGCTGTGAAGAAAAATCCACAGTTCATTAGCAACAAATTATGAAGACTGAGTGCATATGGATATATTCCCCCTTCTCCCATTGGTGAGAATATATTCCCCTCCTCCCAGAAGCTCCACGTGGAGGAAGGGACCAGACCAGCCATCCAACGTTCTGAAAACTTCTTCACCATCCCCCATATCCACCTCCTCCCAATTTTCACCCTCCTTTATGTGTGTCTTTCCCCCATTAAAATGTAAGTTCTGTGAGGGCAGGGACAATATTTCTTTTTTTGTTTGTATCTGTATCTCCTAACATTTTGCACAGTGCCTGGCACATGGTAAGTAATCAATGCTTGTTGACTTGACTTGAATATAGTTTATTACTGTAATCAAGTAAGAAGCATAAAATTAATCTGACACATTAAATAAAATGCATCAATTGGGCTGCATGATAATTAAACATAAATGGAAAACTGGGGCTCCATATAAAGATAACTCGGTTCACAACCAAGGGAAACCAAGGTAACCAATCTTAGTCACTTATTCAGGAGGGTCACCTGAGGCTACCAGCCCAAGTCTTTTTCTAATCTCCCAGGACCACCCCAGTATTCTCCCCTGAAAGAGGAAAGAGAACATTGGTGCTCAAGTTGGAAAGAGCTGGAAAGGGATCATTGAGCAGGCAACTTAATATCCCTGGACCTCAGTTTCCTTATCTGTAACATGAGGTAGGTTGGATATAGATGCCCTCTGAAGTTCCTTCTAGCTCTAGAGCTTAATCTGATATCAAATACCTCATTTTACAGATGAGGAAACCAAGGCCCAAGAGGGAGAGGCATTTGTCCAAGGTCACACAAGTAGCAAGAACCCTGGCCCCCTGCTCTGCCATACCATGGTTCTTGCCTGGAGCCTAAACTGTCTCTACCCAGAACAAGGGAGAAGTAGCTGCCTTGCCTTAAGACAAATCAGTTCCCAGATGTCAGTATCTTCTGCTTTGAACCAGCAGCAAAACACTTTTGCCTAGGCAGGAGGCTTTGCAGAGGCCCCCACAAGATCAGCCATCTGTCCCAGTTCTCCCCCTCTCCCAGAGAGAAGCAGAAGAATTCCTGTCACTAGTGGCAGCTACACATCTGAGAAATAAGACTCGGGCCTTCTAAAGCACAGCAAATTCTTTTTTGAGTTGGGTGAGATGGGAACTGATTTTGTAAGGCATTCTAGTAGTGGTCTGCCAGAAGATGGCATCCTAATAATCTCCCCAAGTCCTGACCATCCAATCTCACAGCCTTAAGAAAAAAGTAGCTTATTTATACTACCACTATTTTAAGACATTCTGCTCCTCCACAATCTTTCTATCCAGTTTATCTATTTCACAGCCCATTCCACTGGAAGGTTTAGTCATTTTCAGCTGTGTCTGACTCTTTGTGACCCCATTTGGGTTTTCTTGGTAAAGATATTGGAGTGGTTTGCCATTTCCTTCTCTCGTTCATTTTAGAAATGAAGAAACTAAGGCAAGAGGGTTAAGTGACATGCCCAGGGTCACACAGCTAGTAAGTGTCTAAGGCTGGACTGGAATTCTGGTCTTCCTAACTCGAGCCCTAGCACACTATCCACTGTGCCACCTAGATGTCCTATTCCACTGGAATACCAGCTGCATCTTCTGATATTTTACAAGCAACATTCATCCCAAATCTTAGAGGCCATCTACTTCACCTCATCATTTTGCAGATGAGGAAACTGAGTCCCATCAATGTTATGTGATGACCAGAGTCACACAGCTAATAAGCATTAGAGATAAGATACCAACTCATATCTTTCAACTGCACCCCCACTAACGTAAAGGATTTAACCAGAAATGGCTCAATCAGCTTAATAAGGTTAAAGAATAATGCCTCATATTCTGAAGACATCTCCCTGTGTAAGGTGCATTTACCCTCACTGAAAAAAAAATGGATGGCCTCTTTTTGACAGAATGTGATACTCTTTTACAGGGTAGTCTTGTCCAGAGTTTTTGTTGGTCCATTTAGGATGATTGATTCTAACTGATGGAATTAATTCATATGGACCTAACTTACATCATGGATTTACCTATAAAAGAGGGAACCAAAGACCAGAGATTAGAGATCCCGAGAGCCTGAATCTAGACAGAGAGCAGACTTAGGCCCTTAGGAGGGAGACTCTCCAACTGAAGAGCTCTCCCCCAAGAAACTTCTCAGCCTCAGAAATGACAATAGCTAGAGGCAACAGTGAAGGGGCAAGAACTTCTGGGCAAAGCCTCCTGGATAATGAAGGGGGATTTCTCAAACAATGCTAAATATTTGCACTCAGCCTCCCAGGAACATAACCTAAATTCAAATCCTGACTCTGCCCTTTACTGCTTGTGTAATGTTGGGCAAGTCACTTAAGAACTTCCCTGGGTCTCAGTTTCATCGTTTGTAAAATGAGGAGATGGATTCAACTTTCTAGAGAGAAGAGGAAAAGTTACCCTTGAGTTGTTGACCCAATTCTCCTGAAAAGGAGTATTATGTGATCCAAAGTAGAAGCAGCAGCAAAGAGCAAACCTAGACTTTGTCTTCTACTAATACCATGACTTATGTGGCTATGCTGGTCTGATGGGAGGAGGGTTGACTCAAGGGAAATCCCAAACACAAAATTTTCTTTTCAGGGAGTGATGTTAGTCTGATGTGACTTGTTCTTGATGAATTAAGCTGGCTCTTTATAATCATTGCATCCATGTCTAGATGTTCAGTAACCATCCTTGAATAATTTCCCAGGAAGCAAAACTTTCTAATCTTTATGTAAGGAGAGACTTTCCAGAGGCCTGCCTTGTCTTCACAGGGCTTTGAGATTAGAGAGATGTTGTCTATCGCAGATGACAACTCATGGGAATGAAGCACGGGGATTCCTCTGAGGCAGGACTATTGAGGGAGAAGGACAGAAGGAAATAGGGGAGGAAAATGGATGTGGAAAAGGACTTCCTTGAGTCATCCCACTCTTTTGTGTAGACAATGAACTTCTCCTGGAAGTAACACTTTCTAAGCTTACATTTCCTCAAAATACCCATTCCATTGTCCTTGGCTTTCTTCTCTACTTCCTGATCATTCAGTGCTTATGGAACATTCCTGACACGGCAGGACCATGCCATGTTTTTCTATTGCCTGCCCTTGCTTAAGTCTTCTAAACATGTCTTCTTAGAACCAAAGTTGTTTGCTTCATGGTCTGTCTATCCAAGCTGGCCTCTTTAGACAATTCCTCCTTTTCCTCCTCGTTGAAATTGTTTCTTTGGGTCTTTGGAACCTCATTCTTGAGAGTTTCCCATTCCCCAAAGTTTCCAACATCTCTTTCCCAGCAAATATTCCCTTCTTGTGAATGATAAGTAGTTACAGAGAAAGTGTTCTCCTCATTGGACACCTCCCACTCATGCATAGGTCCCCCCAAAGACAAGCTTCCCCAAATTCCAGGGACTCTGGATTTGGTTCCACTTTAAAACCTTAGCTCGCAAGCCTCCACTAATGTCTTTCATTTTGCTAGAGAACACAATTCAAAGCAAAGATATTTGATGAAATAGAGAAATAGGAGAAGTAGCAACAGAACGTGTGTGCCATAAATCTATAATATACTGTCCCATAAACATACACACCATCAGTGTGCAAAGCTGAACTTTGAAGGAAAAATACATGAAAAGAAACACAGGAAACCTAGAGTCATTTTAAGATGTGGTCCAGAAATCCAAATTCTTTTCTAAGACACTGTCTTCTGAATAATTGATGTTCACAATGGTGACTCTGAGGCATTAAAATATCTCAGGGTGACTTCTCATTCATTAAAGATAGACGTCATTCAGCAATGGATATGTTTCATGATATACTAATTCTTTGTGAATGGTGAGTATGCATAGTATGTGGTATTAGCCATTTTTACATACTACCATCTTCTTGTGTGTTAATTCACTTAGTACATCAAATTACTCTAATCATAAAGCTTGATATGGTGAGTATAGATTTAGGGGGGGGGGAAGGGCATTGAATATCCCAAAAGGAAATTTCTATTCATTTGGGGTGGTTTGATAAATTGCCTTTAGTCATTCAAGGAAAAATATTGCCTAAAAAATCAGTCATTAAGAGAGTCACTGAGTCACTAAGAGAGCATCCTCTCTCCTGGGAGGGCTGGAGAAATACCAACAAACCATTATTCAACAGCTTTCTTTTTTCTAGACTCCATGAGGATCAACAATCTTCTATGATGTCAATATAATGTTGGACAAATGACAATACAATTGAGTATTTTACAGCTTTCTTTGTATCAGGTATATTACATCAGGTACTCCTTATGGAAAGGTGCCTCACTGATGATGTTTGGTCTTTCCCAAATTAACTTAGTCACATAACTTTGGGGAGCTTGGAATATAATGACAGAACCAAAAGAAAAAGCTAATATAGGTTTATAGAACATCACCAAGATAAAAATAAAACTGGAAAATTTTAGGAGAAAACTAGGGAAAACTAAGACCATTTAAACCTTCATTGAATCTAACTTGTATTTTTGGATATAAGCACAATTTCA
Source organism: Notamacropus eugenii (assembly GCF_028372415.1). Lineage (NCBI taxonomy): Eukaryota > Metazoa > Chordata > Mammalia > Diprotodontia > Macropodidae > Notamacropus > Notamacropus eugenii. The sequence continues at coordinate 462,441,342 of NC_092873.1, read as the reverse complement.
CATCTAATATTTTAGAGGGATGTTTTCTAATGGAACAGGATACAATTTAGGTCATACTACCCAAAGTCCCATTAAGCTTTTATAAAATACCCTGTTCATTCGATTGGATTTGGGAGACATTCTGCCCGCATTAATAAAGCATTCACAAACTGTCTCTCATGACAGGTTATTTCCGCTGACGGCTAACCCCACCATTTTAATATTTATTCTAATTGCCTTCAATTTTAAGCTTTTTTTAAACCTTGTCTTTAAATTCTGGAATCATTTCCTATTTGGGACTTGCTTCCTCCTGCACACTAAATATAATTCTCTTTTAACCAAAATGTTTCAATAAGACTAACCTTGCTGGCATAATAGTTATGAAACACTCATGTGATACAGAGTTTTATCTAGTACGAAGAGGTGGAGCATGAGATAGCTTCTCAGCATGCTTTATCTAGAGATGCCACCAGGTGGAACTCTATACTTGAGCTGCCCCAATAAACTTCCTAGAGCACAAGCACAAGTCAGACTTGCCTTGTCTGGCACCTTCCAGTTTTAATCTTGTCTAGTCTACAGGATGAAATATGAAAACTTCCAAAAATAACTCATAGCTCATTCATTTGGCTTATGCCCTGGTTTTCATGATGATTCTGATCTCCTTCCTGATATCAAATGTGCATTATATGTACCTTTACTAAAGCAGAAGCAAAATTAGCAATGTTGGTGTTGACATAAATGATTCCAGCTCCCAAGTCTATATATCTAGCACTAGTCTCTCCCTGGAGTTCCAGTCCTCCATCACTCTCTTACAATTGAACATTTTGAATTAGATGCCCCACAGGCATCTCAAACCCAACATTTCCAGACTAGAAATCATTAACATCTTCTCCAAACTCACCTCACTTCCAAACTTCACTATTTCTTTCCCTATCCCCTAATTCTTACTAGAGCACCACCATCCTTCATAGTCTCCATGTCATTCCTGACTCCTCATTCTCCCTTACCCTATGTAGCCAATCAAATGATTGTATGCCTAGAGCTGGAAGGTATGGCTCAGAGGCCATCTAGCCCAACCCTCTCATCTTACAGATGAGAAAACTGAGGCCTAGGGAGAATAAGTGATTTTCCTAAAGTCACAGATTATAAGCACCAGAGTAGGATTTGAACTCAGGTCTTCTCAAGAGCTAGCAAGATTTCTACTACTACAGTGGTTCTCAATGTGTGGTCTGGGGACCTCTGAGTCCCCTGCAGAGGGTCTTTGAGGCAAAACTACTTCCATAATAATATTACAACATTTCAATTTCTAATATAGTAAATATCTATAGGGAGCAGTTAAGTTGCACAGTGGTTAGAGAGCTGGGTCTGGAGTCAGGAAGATTCATCTTTGTGAGTTCAGATCCAGCCTCTTTGTGAATTCAGATACAGCCTCAGACACTGACTAGCTGTGTGACCCTGGGTAAATCACTTAACTTCATTTGCCTCAGCTTCCTCATCTGTAAAATGAACTGGAGAAGGAAATGGCAAACCACTCCAGTGTCTTTGCCAAGAAAACCCCAAATGGGGTAACAGAAAGTCAGGCATGACTGAATGACCAAACACCAACAACAAGTATCAATAGATATAATTCTAATATAAACAAAAGGTCTTTGGGAGATACTCAATTTTTTTTAAATGAAGAGAGACCCAAAGACCAAAAAGTTTGAGAACCACTGCATTGTAACATGCAGCCTCCACTAGATGCCAAGTCCTGCTAATTCTACCTCCCCAATATCTCTTGCATCTGTCCCCTTCCTTCACTTGAATTACTTCCATAGTAGCCTCCAAATCGGACTCTGTGTCTCAAGCCTCTCACCCTGCATTCCATCTTCCCCACAGCAGCCAAAGTAACATTTGTAGAGCGTAGATCTGACCACAGCATTCATAAACTCCAATCAGTTGCATCTAGGATAAAATATAAATTCCTGTTTGACATTGAGGGTCTTTTACAACCTGTCTCCAATCTATTTCCAATCTTATACAATATTATCACACTGAAGAGTAATATCATATTATCATAATGACCCATCATTCATTCTTCACTCTAGCCAAACTGTCCTTGAACTTGTTCACTTGTGACATCATGACAACTAGCATTTACATAGCCCTTTGAAGTTTGCCAACCACTTTACATTAATTGTCTAATTTGATCCTCACAACAACCCTGGGAGGTAGGTGCTATCATTATCCCCATTTTACAGATGGGGAAACTGAGGCAGACAGAGGTGATGTGACTTGTCCAGGGTGACCCAGCTAGTAGGCACCTGATACTGCATTTGAACTCAGGTCTTCCTGACTGTAAGACCAGTGCTCTATCCACTGAGCCACCCGGATGATATTGTACCTTCCGCCTCTGTCACTTTGCAGGGCTATTGTCTCTCCTCACTGCCACCTCGTCACTCCTCACATGAGTTGCCAATTCTTCCCTGATGTCTTTCCTGATGCCTTGCTTCAGCTGCTAGTGTTTCTCCCCAAATTATCTTTGTATGTATCTTAAATACATTTCTGCATATACTCTTACAAATGCCTGTTGTTTCCCTCATAGAATATAAGCCCCTTGAGGGCAAGCCTCCAATTTTTCTCTCTGTATCCCCAGATCATAGCAATTCAGTTCAACAAGCATGTGACAAGAACCTACTAAGTATTTGCCAAGTACTGTTAGATGTCTTTAACAAAGAGAAACTAAACAGCTCCTGCCCTCAAGGAGCTTATGTTCTACCAAAGGGAAACAGCACATACCCAGAGAAGTTAACATAAAATTTATGTAATGGAGCATGAGCTGGCATGGGCCTGTACTCTGGGCCCTTAGTAAAGGACAATGCATAACCACTTTCTGGTTAGTGTTCTCATTCCTGTGACTGAAAGTTATGTCAAAGACGACTGGAGAGTGAGTCAGGAAGAGCCATCTCCTGTGTGGGTTACAAAGTTTGAGAAGTGGCTTTCAGTCCCTTTCAAAGTGGCCCCTTTGTTAGGACACAGTCCACGCCAAGTTCTCTTGGACTTCCCAACAAAGCGGGAGGGGGAGATTTGCTTCCCTTCTCTCTCCTCAGCAGTGGTTAGAGTGGTTGTAAGCATAAGGCAATGAGAACACGAGCCTGAAGCGAGAATTTAAATCCCTGGCTGTCTCTTCTGTTTTGTGTTGAAACACGAGTCATCAAATAGCAACACTGAGAGATGAATGTTTCCAGGTCTGGCAGTAACTTCGTGAATTTGATCGGTCAGGAGTCTGATAGGGTACCAACTGGCAACAGGAGACTAATCTTACAAACGATTATTTCATTAAAAATATACATCACCACCAGGAGAAACCACCAGAAGGATGTCAAATATAAAAGAGTGACCAAAAGAAATGAAACTTGAACTGCTACTTAGGCAGAACAGATCCAAGGTAAATAAAGGCAGCCAGCTGCTGCAGTAGATAAAGCACTAACTCTGGAGTCAGGAAGACCTGAGTTCAAATGTGACCTCTGATACTTTGTAGCTGTGTGACCCTAGACAAGTTAGCCTCTGTTTGCCTTAATCTACTGGAGAAGGAAATGACACATCCAGAAAACCCACTCCAGTATCTCTGCCAAGAAAACCCCAGATCCATATGCCCACCCCATTCCCTCTGCTAAACTTTAGTCCTGTATTAACAACTGCCTGACAACTATTTAACTTGATTTCTCACAAGTTCCTTAAACTCAACATGTTTAAAACCTAACTCATCTTTCCTCCAAAGCCTATCCCTCCTTCAAACTTCAGGATTCAGAGCACCACGGTCTAGTCTCTCCTTTACAATTTATCTTCCACAAAACAGTTAAACTGATACTCCTAAAATACAGGTCTGACAAATCTAATCCCCTTCTTTTAAAATCTTCAATGGTTCTATATAATAAAATATAAACTCCTTAGACTGGCATTTAAAGTCTTTCACAAGTCACTTTTCACCTACCTTTCTGTTTATATATTATTCTCCTTCCCACATTCTAAGTTTTTGTCAAACCCTAAATGCTAGTTGTTGCCAGGACACATCTCCATTTCCCTCCTCATAGGCTTTGTATAAATGATCTTTTCGGCCTGGAATGCACTCCCTCTTCACATTCATCACTTAGAATTCCTAGCTTCTTTCAAAGCACTGGATAGCTGCTATCTCTTACAAAAAACTTTCTTGATTCCCTCTGTTTCCCTCTTTGTTCACCCTCTTGTTTATGTGTATTCTCTACCTCTTCAAATTACTTTTTATTACTTTGTATATATTTTGCATTTTCTAACTTATATACAATACATATTACATAATCCTCATAGAATGTAAATCCCCTGAGGACAAGAACTGTTTCTTTTACAGCGTCTCCATACTCAGTATCTTGCAAATAGTAGCTGTTTAATGAATGTTTAATTTGATATAATGAAATTAGACTTACTTGATCCTATCTTTCATCTGGAAATGGATTCTCTTTCCGTAGTCTATACAAACTAACAAAAACTGCCCATTGTCAGACAATGGCTCAGGAAAAATAAAATATTCCACATCTGAATCCACCATTGTCAAATCTGTAAAAGAAAAAAAAAACACAGGAATCGTGAGATAAGTGATCTTGTTGTGCACTGTATAATTTAAATCCTATTTTAGAGCAGTCATTCAAATGGAATATTTTAAAATTTAACATTCTTCAGGGATGAAAATCGTGCATGCTGTAGGATTTGCTGTCACCGGTGTTGAATGTCAGACAGGCAACAAGTTTCAGATGAGTGCCTACCATTATTAGTTGTAAAATAACCCTCAGCCTCTTCTATTATTGTAACTTTACAGGAGACTAGCTTGCTAATTTAATATTGCTAGTTTGAGCCAGTGTCTTTGGGGTACTGAAATATTCCACTCTGTATGAATTTATATATCGTGTGTATATATATATATATATATACCTATATACATATACATATATATATATGAAAAAGGAAAATTTACATTCAGTAATTGGCTATTTTCTTTCACATTTTTTGACTGGAATAGGGAATTTTTGTCAACTTTGGCCTTGGTAAAATACATTTAATGAGACCTTTCCTATTCAATATGACTTCCATCTATACCAAATTTCTTAGGAATCAAAATTGTTGTCTTGGATTTCACCCAAAGTCTAGTTTCACACTCATTAGCCAAAGAAAGCTGAGGAACTAGTTGTGGTCATGTTAATGCCACAGAAGGAATTCTCATTTGCTAATATAGATACTATATTAAACTTAGGAGTCTAGAAATCCTTGCAACTGGAAACAAAACTACCTGTTTCCCTTGCTACAGACAGTTGCCCTCATTTTCCTACAAAACGCTATTCTCAATTATCTTTGGATTCTTTTGATTAGCATCCGGAGAGATGCTAATCTGACTTTTGTTATTCAGTCGTGTCCAACTCTTTGTGACCCCATCTGGGGTTTTCTTGGCAATGATACTAGAATAGTTTGCTATTTCCTTCTTCAGCTCATTTTACAAATGAGGAAACTGAGGCAAACAGGATTAAGTTACTTGCTCAGGATCACACAGGTAGTAAGTGTCAGAAGTCAGACTGAGAAAGTCAGAACTGAGAAAGGTGAGTCTTCTTGACTCCTGACCATGTCCTCTATCAACTTCTACATGTATCTGCTCTGATCTGACTTTAACATACTTTCCTTTTAATATGGTGATGGAGAGGGAATAGCCTATCTAGTTTTTCCACTGCCACCTCCAGTGGCTCAGAGGGAATAGTTCAAGTAGTTTCTCTACCCTTATCCACCAAAAAAAACCAAAACAAAACAAAACAGGGGAGGTGGGGCAGCACACTGGCAATGGACCCATTCTTTGCCCTCTCAACTTCAGATGGTACTTGCAGGCTTCACAATAATGCCCAGAGGTGAAGGTGAACCAGGACTGAATTCCAGAAAGGGAACCTATAAACAGCTATTCCAAGGGGGATGGAGGAAAAATAACGAATTCCATTTCTGAAGGCAGCAGGTGGAAAAATTACACACCCAAAACCTAGGGAAATAGTGACAAAGAAAATACGTATGACTCATCAAATTGGCAAAGATGATAAAAGACAGAAACAGTAAAATGTTAGCAGGGCTGAGGGAAGACAAGCCATCTATTATACCATTCGTAGACCTGTGAATTGGTCCAACCATCCTCCGGGGGAGAAAAGTGGTAATTATGAGAGAACAACTACTAAAATTTTTCATATCCATGAATCTCACAACTACTTTTTCTCTCCTAAGGAAATTTAAAAATAACATAGAATAAAAGGCCTGCGTATAAAAAGTCACAGCAGCACTTTTCTGTTAGTGGCAAAACAAAAAACAAAAAAACCTGGAAACAAAGAGGGTGTCCGTGGATTAAGGATAGCTGAACAAACTACAACATGGGAATGCCATGGAATATTACTGAGCAATAAGAAGCCGTGAATTTGAGAGATTTAGAGACTATGTATGAGATGACCGCCTGAACTGATTTAAAGTGAGATAAGCAGAACCAGGAGAACAGTGTGTGGCACAATGATCCATTACTGATGCTGGCTACTCTTACCTTTTATCAATCACTGGTGCTAAGCAACCTAACAGAAGAGGAAATGCCCTTCGCTCTTCTCAGTAAAGTTTCAGACTATTGTACACAGCCCAGGAGTTATTACACTGATTTTGCTTAATTTTTTGTTAAAGGGTAGAGCTGACCACCTGAGGAAGAGGAGAATGTTTGTATTCACACGCTAGCTATCAGTAAATTTATGTAATAAACAAATTTTAAAACAGAGAAGGGGGGGGGCCAAAAAAAGAGGGTTAACAACAGGGATGACAAAAAAGGCCATTAAAATATATATACATAAGTAGGTCTGTATAACACAAGGCAGAGAAAGGAAGGAAATTCAAAAGGAGACAGACAAGCATAATTTTTAAAACTGCAGTGTTTTCTTAAATTTTTTTTGCAACACGGCTATATGGAAATAATTTGTAGGATTTCATATGCATAACTGATATATTGCCTTCTCAATGGGTGGAGGGCCTGGAAAGAGAAAATTTGGAACTAGAAATTTTATAAAAATGAATGTTAAAATAAATATATCATATATACATAGATACATATATGTGATATATATATATTTTTTTTAAGTAATGCGTGGATTCTATGAATCTAGGTCTATGAAAGGAGGGATGGCGGGCCTGGCACTGCAGGGGCATCGCGCTGGGCACTGGCTTGGAGAGCAGAGGGGGCGAAGGGGCGGCCCGAGCGCTTCGGGGCGCTCCCTGGGTCACAAGCACCCATGTCGGAACACCTGGCTCCGGAATGGCCTCCGGACGGCGTCTGCAAGGGGAGGATGGCCCGTCTTTCTGAATTGCGGTAGGCCTCTAAACATGACGAGGCCTAGGCCGGACCGAGGCCTGCACGTTACACGCCAAGCTTGGAAGAGGGCCTCGAAGCAACCATGGACCCAGGGCGGAAATAGATGCACGGAAAAGGTCGGGGACGGGGAGAGGCCCGGCGCAGGCGCACTGAGCAGAGGCGAGGGCCACCCCACCCCCACTCCTCCGCCCGCCGCAGTGCTCGTAACCTATTAAACTCCGGATTTCACATATGCGGACCTGAAGAATGACTTCGTTTTAAGACCTAGGGCTGAATACCACGCCGGTCTCGGCCCAGATCCCTGAGGCACTGTGGTAGCGCCTCTCCCCTCCCTTCGCGTGACAAACCAGCAGGTCCTACGCATCAGTTAGACGCTCCGAGGGAAAGAGGGGAAACGTGAACTACAACTCCCAGCGTTCCATGCGGCCGTGGTCGCGTGATCACGAGCGCGCCTGGGCCGGGGAGGGGAGGGAGAAGCGGCTGGAGAGCAATGCGCGAGCCCGGGAGCGCGCGAGTGCTGGGTGGATTGAATGAGTCCCTGCCGGGCCGGCCAAGTTCAAGTTACAGCTCCCGACCCGGCTGCGGGGAGCTGAGCTGCGGCGGCCACGGCCACTGGAGACGAGCTGCGGCCACCTGCGCGGGTGAGGGCCAGCAGATAGACTGCAGCGCTGCCGACCGACGGACAGGGACAGACGGAGGGCTGGCAGGGCGGGGGCCGGGGGCGTCCTCGGGGACGGGGGCGGGGAGAGAGCAGCTAGGGAGGCGGGTGGGGGGTGCCCCGGTCCCTGGCGTCTGGCTGTGTGCAGAAAGCGTGCTGTGGGGGGTGATGTCAGAGGGCCTGGGTTCGAATGCCGACCACTTGGATGGCCGGGCATCTTTACCTCTGGGAATGGAGCGTTCACTGGTGGCCCGCTGTGGACCCGGACGCCTCCTCTGATATCCGGGCCCGCTGCGGACCCGGACGCCCCCTCTGATCTCCGGGCCCGCTGCGGACCCGGACGCCCCCTCTGATCTCTGGGCTCCGGTGCCCCAGTCCGTATCTCAAGTAAACCCCTTGTGTTTTACGCATCTCTGGTACTCCACCCAGCCCCTTAAAGGTCCCCTGTGCCTGACTCTTGGCAGACATACTGGAGCCGTTTGCCATTTCCTTCTCCAACTCGTTTTACAGATGAGGAAACTGAGGCAAACAAGGTTACGTGGCTTGCCCCAGGGTCCCCCAGCTTGGAAGTGTCTGAGGCTGGATTTGAATTCAGGCTCTACCCGCAGTCTTAACCTGTTCTGAGCCCTGGGGAGTCAGTGTAGGCCAGGCTCCTAGAAATTAGAGAACTGGATGACCTCTCAGTTCACTCGATGTTATGATCCCAGCTGGGGGTGGACACACACAGTCCTCTAAAACTTTCTGCTGGGAAAGCATCTGCCCTTAAATCTGTTGGCATGAAGACATGGAAAGGCATATTAAAACCTTTTTTAGTTCAAATGAAAAATTTAAGAAGTAAGTATTCCTCCAACCTAAAGTCCATCGCAGACTTATCGTTCAGTCCTGCCCAACTCTTCATGACCCTGCTTGGGTTTTCTTGGCAAAGACACTGAAGTGGTTTGCCATTTCCTGCTCTGACTCATTTTACAGATGAGGAAACTGAAGTAAAACAGAGGTAAGTGACTTGCTCAGGGTCACACAGCTAGTAAGTGTGTGAGGCTGGATTTGAACTCAGGAAAATAAGACTTCCTGACTCCAGATCCGGCACTTTATCCACTGCCCATTCCAGACTTATCTGAAAGAAAGAAATTTTATCGCTGGTGAAGTAGAGAGAGAGCTTGACCTGGAGTCAGGAAGACCTGAGTTCAAATCGAGCTTCAGACACTAGCTGTGTAACTTTGGAAAAGTCACTTAACCTCTGCCCCAGTTTCCTCCACTGTAAAATGAGGATAATAATAGCACCTACCAGGTTATTTTAAGGATCAAATGAGATAACCTATAGAATGTTTAACACAGTACCTGGTGCTATATAAAAGCTAGTTGCTATTATTAGGAAATAATACCTTCCTCTAAAATCTTTTTCCATCTGCTCTTAGAACTTCCTTCTTTTAAGAAAGTATGCAAAAGGTCAAGAGTAAAAGCTAAAGCTCCATGTGCATTTATCCTTATAAAATTTCATCTTGTTTATATATATATATATATATATGCATGTATATGTAAACATAAAATGTATATGTGTGTGTGTGTGTGTGTGTGTGTGTGTGTGTGTGTGTGTATATATATATGTGTATATATATATATATATATATGGATTAAGGGGGTAACCAGGTTTAAAAAGGAAATGCCTGTGGCGTATTTAACAGCTTTGCCTTTCTCCATCACCCCCAAGGGATTAATGACCCAACTAAAGTCATATCCCCTTTCCCCATTTCCTGATGAAATTAGGGGTTTGTTCTGAGGATGGAGATCTCTTTGGTTATTTCTCTGTGAAGTCACCTGTGACCACCTGAGTTAAACTAACCCTTTTGGGGAGGAATCAGAGAAAGGTTAAATGGTTTTAGGAAACTGATTCCTCAAGGGCATGCCTGAAAGTTAAGGGAATGTTGTTCTAGATTGCTAAAGCAAAATATTAACTTTTACTTTATAATATTTTATCATATTGTAAAATTTTCCTCTTCCAAGATTCTTGTAAATGTTACTTTAAAATGTCTTAGAAGTCGGAGAGTTATGGCGGAGGGAAAATCCTCCCATTCTCCGTCTGAAATGAAAAAAATGCTTAGACCAAAAAAAATTACAAATTAATAAAGATGGTTTCTGGCAGACTTGTACCTAAAATGCACAGGATAGTATTCATTTTTTTTCCTCTATGGTCACTTGCCCCAAAAGACTACTTTTCAGTGGCAAGATATTCCCTGTAAGCACTTCACTGTGGGTATATACATACTCAACAGTTGCCACTAGAAATGTCAGCCATAATCCTACTCTGCCCCCTTATTATTCTATTCACAACCTAACTTTCAATAGCATCCTCCTGATTTCATAGAATATCGGAGTTGAAAAGGACTTCAGAGCTCATCTTGTCCAGTGGTTCTCAAACGTTTTTGTTCAGAGCCCCTTTACACTCCTAAAATTGAGGATTCCCCAAAACTTTTGTTTTTGTGATCTAAACAAAGCCAAGGCAGCTAGGTGGCTCTATGGAGAGAGCACTGGACCTAGAAACAGGAAGCCCTCCAGCCTCTAACACGTATTAGCTCTGTGACACTGGGCAAATCACTTCCTCTCCTCTCGGTGTCAGTTTCCTCAACTGTGAAATGAAGATAATAATAGCTCTTCCCTCCTAAGGTTTAGTGAGGACAGAATGAGATATTTGTGTACTACTTTGCAGTCTTTGAAATGCCATGTAAATGCTAGCTTTTGTTATTAAAAAGAAGTGTTAAATTCTAGGGCTTTGAAGAGAATTTGTTATCTGACAATTAGTGAAGAAATCACAGGATGGTGGGAGATTCCATGGAAAGTTTCAAAGAAGTGAGAGTGGTAATTGCCATAGGAAGAGGAGAGAACTGTGTTTTTCCAACACTCATTAGACTGTTCTAATTGATGTACTGGAAAGAGTAATTGACTGAGGATGAGGATAAGGAGGATGAGGATTCTAGTTCTAGGATTCTGGGTTCTAGTCTGGGCTCTGCCACTAACTAGCTTCCTGACCATAGACTATCACTTTAACTTCCTAAGCCTCTGTTCCCTCCTCTGTAAAATGAGAGTCACTAGGTGACTCTCCAGATCCCTTCAAGCTCTAACATTCTGGGTCTTTGTTGCTCTGAGGTTTAGAAAAAAAAAAAAAAAACAGGATGAGCTGCTTTGAAAAAAAGAAATGATGTCTCAGCATAAGGGTAAAAATTAAGTGCAAAATATATACTTTTACACATTGATCCCCCTCCAGTTGGCGGTACACAAATCTGTAGGCTTAAGGGCAAAGCCAAGGAGAAAATTTTAAAGGAGGTATGTAACTTGGAGGGTTCATTTGTGGATCTACATATAAAAGAGCCAGAAAGAACTAGCCTCCTAATTCTTCCCAACCCTGAGGAAATCTTTCACTATTCACTGTCCAGAGCCTTTTGAGAAACTTGGGCAATAAGCTTCTGATATCAATTGGACTGCTGAATCTGTATATTGATAGGACTTTCTATACAGCTGCTTCCTGCATCCTTACTACTCCCCATTCCAGTCATGAGGAATGGAATAGATCCATTATCTCCTAGACCAAAAGTGAACTGAAGGAAGTCTACAAGCAAAGAAAGCATTGAATTTTTCTTCCTTTTCTTGTGAAAATAGTATTGCTCTGTGGAAACAGATTCAGTTTCATCTCCTATTTGAAAGAGATAACCATTCAAGAGATGACATGAGGCCCCGAATTTCAAATCAGAAGAGCTGAATTTGAGCCCCAACTCTTCCTCTCAGTTAGGTAAAGAACCTCAGGCAAGACCACCTCTCTGATACTCAGCCTCCTCTTCTATAAAAATGGGAATAAAGATTTTACTTCTCTCACAAAGATGATGTAAAGCTGAGTGGAAACAAATGGGTGTTTTACTTTAGACATTTTAGTCATTCTTCCAAAACTGCGAATGGAAGGGGTGATATAGGTAGGAAAATCTTTTAAGGAGAAAAAAAAATAGAGGGAAGCATTTTCCTCTAAAGTGCTTTCTTTTCCTTTCACATTTCTTTTCCTGTTTTTCAAGGCTGCAACAATTTGGTGGGATAAGAGTAGAACAAGACAGAGTGCTGGACTTAGAACCAGAAAGACCTGGGTTTAAATCCTGCCTCTAAAACTGAGCCTTGGTTTCCCCTTCTGTAAAGTGGGAATGAAGCCCATAGTCCCTACTTCACAAGGTTGTTGTGAGGGTCCAGTAATTAATTGTGTAAACCACTGTATAAATCTCAGTTATCACCAAGGCTCCTTTCAAAAACTTGTTCAAAACTTAGGAATGCTCAAAAGAGTTTCTTCCTCTTTGACTTGATGCACTCCTCCCACCATTAACCATCCTCCATTGTTTTTTTCTTTTTGAGACTTTGTGTCAGTCATAGGATCTCATTTGAACTGTCCGCAAACCTGCTGAGTCTGTGGGGGCTGCTGATTAGGTCAGTTATTTCCTCTCCTCTGCTGCTACTCACAAAATCAAGTTCTCTATGAAAATACAGATCCTTAACAGGAGAACTCAGAAATGCTTACTAGTTTGAATTTGGGCCAACTTCCTGAGACTGAAAGTAACAGAGATTGTTCTCCTTCCTGCCGAGTAAGTTGAAATCTCACTGTTCTTTATGAACCTCTTCTAGTGGGAGAGAAAGAGATTAATAAGAAGGTGAAAATTGAGCTTGATCACTTGCTACTATCTCTGGAGGTTTGATGGAGATTGTGGCAATAGTTAAGCAGCTTTGCGGATTAACTTTGAACTTGTTATACATGGTGCCTTAGTAATTCCTGAGTGCCAGGCAGGGGTTGGAGTTCAGTTTGATTCAGGTAGCTATAATTCCATAAAATCGAGATACCTGAACACGGTATAGTAGAACGAGTAGAGAGAGAGAGAGGAAGGATGCTTGAGTTCTAGTTCTAACTGTGCCACTAACTAGTTGTATGATTTTGAGCAAATCATATCTGGGTCTGGATTTTCTTGCCTTTAACTTTAAGGAGGCTGGGTAGAAAAATTCTGTCTTGATCACCTCTTAAGTTCCTGCCTGACAGCTCCAAGATTCTCCAGTTCTGTGACTGAATTAGTCATGGAGTCACAATTTATTTTAATCTTCTGATGGCATCTCTTAATATTCTCTTCTATGCAATGAGCTCTCAATTTCTAGATGCAATTTCTTAACATCTTTCAGCAGTTGCATTAAAAAGTCACCTTGAGCATTAAGTAGAGAACATTTTGACCAATTTTCTTTGACACAAAGTAGAGACTTTGTATTTCGCGGGTAAGATATTCTGAAGTGTCATACCTTTATCTAAGTCAAATGGCAAATGAAAATAGAGTCACTTGGGTTCAGTGCTTATATTTTATCAACCTTGCTTTTTTAAAATATGTAAACACTTAAATTTTGGAAAAAACATCTGTTATATGACCTGCAACTTTTGTCTCCACTTCATTATTTCAAGGATCTAAATCATATTCTTTATTTTTCACTTTCTGTTAGAATAGTTTTGATCCAAGAGCCAGTCCATGATCTGAAATGTAAAATTTCCCTTTGTTCAAAATAGCAAAAAAGAAAGACAGACTTTGTTCATTTTGTGACTGTGATGGATCCCCCTCTCTGCCACATGAAATAGCAAACCTTTAGGCAAGATTTGAACTAGATTTCAGTTTGTATCTCCTTATAGTGAATAAATAATCTCTGTGCAGAGGGAGAGATGGATGTCTGGAGGATATCCAGGGCAAGGATAGCAAAGACCTTTTAGTCCCTAGCATATATCAGTTGAAATGACTGGGAACAGTCATTCTGAAGAAGACTGAAAAGGGATGTGATCCCTACCCTGCAGTACTTGAAAGGCTGTCATGTGTCAGAGGGTTGTGACTCTGCTTAGCGCCAGAGGACAGAGATATAGTGGCAGGGTAGCAATGGCAGTGACAATTTAGGTTTGACATTAGGATGTCCAATAATTGGAGCTGTCCAGAAGTGGAACAAGCTTCCATGGGAGGTGACTACCAGAAGACCACTTGTTGAGTGTGTTGTAATGGGGAGTCCTTTTTCAGTTGTGTATTGGACAAAATGGTATCTGAAATGACTTCCAATTCTGAAATTCTGTGATTCTGTGACTTTTCAGTGAGCAGGCAAGCAAAGCTGATGAGGCCTCCCATGTGCTCAGCACTTTTTTTAGTGCTATATCCCACAGAAAAAGAAGAAATAGGACATATTCTCAACCTTATTATGTAGTTGGGGAGATAAAATGAACACACGTGAAATAGTAAGTGCTAGAATAGTTGTTGTTTTTTGTCCTTCTGATGCAAATGCATTGGATGTAAGTGAGGGAGGGCTGTGCAAGGTCACCGGCCTCACTTTCTCCTCTGGAGCCATCTGGGTCCAGGGGAGATGAGCCCCGCTCCTCACTCCATGCAGTAGGAGACCTTGACCTTTTTAAGCTAAGGTCTTTCCTAGTTCTTACTTTGACTGAAGCAATGCCCATTCAGTGATTGAGGCTGGTTAAAGAATGGTTAAAACAATGGCCCCTTTTATCTAAACCCCCTCCCTCCCAAAGAAAAATCCACCTGGGCGGGGAAGACCCTCAGGGTTTCTGGCCAAAACAGAAACAATTACCACTTACTTTGACTTTGGGCCATTTCAGCCGGAACAACAACCAGTAAGTGGTGCTTGCACTGGGAGCTATTTTGGCCGATCCAGGAGAGCCATAGGTTTAAGGCATGGTCTTTAAGAAAGAAATCTAGCCAGTAAACCCCAAGACATCTAGGTAGGTTTCAGTGATCAAAATTTACATTCCTTTGAGCAGAGCACCCTCAGGTAAAGGCATGATACCCAAGTGGACAGAGGGAGAAGAAAGAAGGAAGGGAGAGGAGAGGAAGGAACTGAGTTGCCCAACTGCAGCTGGCCAGTTGGGTCCCCAGTGGTGCAGCTTGGACCACTCACAGATTGTTGTTTGTCCTTCATTCTTGAAGAGGCTCATGAAATCACGGAGGTAATGCCATCATAAGCAAGGGAGGGTTGTCCAAGTCACCAGCCTCACTTTCTCTTCTGGACTCATCTGGGTCTAGTGGCCAGATATAGGATAAGGATGACTGAAGATGGCCTCAGGTATAGATTGTAAGTACTCTGTGAAGCCAAAGCTAGAGTAGATACGAAAGGCTTCATGAAGAAGGTGAGATTTAAGCTAGACTTGAAGGGAAATAAGTTTAGACTATGTGAAGGAAGACTCTTCCAGGCCAGAGGAAATTTTTGTATTTTCTTTTTTCCCTATGAATTTAAATCACTTTTACTGCTTGATCTATCATCAGGATAATCTATAATGAAAGGAATTTGACCTTTTGGTCACCTTTGGTTTTCCAGGATGGTAGGCTTGATAACTTTTAAATAGGGCATAGCAAAAATCAGTTTCAGAGCCCTCAATGTTAGCTAATGTGTTTTTCAATTAAAATTGTACACAAAGGTAAAGTTGTACATGTAATTAATATTTAACCTAGGCTTCATTTATTTTAAAAGTTTTAGGTAAGATTACAGAAAGGAGAAATTGGCAAGTTAAATAACTCAGCCAGAAAGAAATTTCCCTATTTTCAAACATGGCCCATGGCTTTTTAACTACATGTCTAAGAGACTACATAACCTTTGAAAATCTGTTTGATTTGTTGGTAAAACTACAAGTAGTCCCCCTTAAACAGGTATCCCTTTATTTTCAAAAAGCTTAATGTTATTTTTAATTTCTGCCAAACGTTTACTGATTTGATTTTTCTTAAGTCACTTGGCACATATTGCATTATTATCCCATGACTTGAAGCTATGAAATTGGCTCACTTGGGTTCATTTCCTGTGGTTTATGCAACGTCTTATTTTTTAAGTAAACAAATATTTTATTTTTATTTTTTCCCTTCTATTCTTATTTTTTTCTTTTATGAATATTTTAGATACTCTAAAAAGCACACCATGGCATATATTCCAGCAGACTTCAATATTTCAAGGATAAATAATTTCATCAGTGTTGATTCACCCCAGTGACAGATTGCATCTCCTTCCTAACTTAGTAGATAATAAGCATTTATGTACAGCTCTAAGGTTTTTAAAGTTCTTTACATATTTTATCTCATTTGACCCTCCCAACAAATCCTACGATGTAGATTCTATTCTTATCCCCATTTTACAGATAAGAAAATAAAGACAGAGAGATCAAGTGACTTGTCCAAGGTCACACAGCTAGTGATTGACAGAGGCTGGATTTGAAGTCAGGTCTTCCAGACTCCCAGGTCCAACACTCAAGGTAGCTTTGCCATCAAGCTTCTTGGGACTATTTAAACTTTTTCCATTTGAGATTCGTTCATTGCTTCTTATACTATGGGTCTTGACCCCATATGAGTCAATGGACTCTCTAGATGGTCTTTCAGAATTTGTGTCCAAAAACTTTTTCTCCTCAAAGCCAACTTGGTCTTGAGCCACTCTTGAACACTTGAGCTAAAGTGATGCTTGAAATTGATGCTAAATTGATGCTTGACACCCATTCTACCACTGGACATCCATCTTAGAGGGCAGCTGGGTGGTCCAGTGGATAGAGTACCTGGACTGGAATCAGAAAGACTTCTCTGAGTATAAATCCAGCCTCAGACACTTACTAGCTTTGTGACCCTGAGCAAGTCACTTAATGCTGTGAGCCTCAGTTTCCTCGTCTGTGAAATGAGCTGAAGAAGGAAAGAAAACCACTCCAGTACCTTTGCCAAGAAAACCCCAAAAGGGGTCATAAAGGCACCGTTTGGGATCATGAAGAGTTGGACATGACTGAACAATGAGAAGTCTAGAATGGACTTCAGGCTGGAAAAATAATTATTTCTTAATATTTTCATTTTAACTAAAAAAAGGTTTTAATATGCTTTCACAAGTCTTTCCAGTATCTTTGCCAAGAAAATCCCAAATAGGGTCACAAAGAATCACATCTGAAACAATCAAACAATATCTTGGTTAGACTGGCTAAAGCCTGTGCTCTCCTAGACTGACCCTCTGCTAGCCACCTCCTCACCACCATGAGTCAGCCCTGTAGTATTTAGCAGACAATCATACTCTCTATCCAATACAGTAATGCCAGTTTGACTCCCAAATAAGAGAGGTTGTGTTGACTCTGCCCTTTCAAGAGATTGTAAAACATGATACCTTTAAGTAGTGACCTGGGATTGAGGCTCAAGGGGCCATCTTTTAGGGCTGTATAGGGGATTCCATCCTGAATGAGATTAAGGCCTCTGAGCTCCTTCCCAGCTTCTTCTGAAGGTGTACCTTACTCCAGCTTTATGATGCTGGTAAATTTAGAGCTAGAAGAGACCTCAGAAGTCTTCTATACCACCCCCTCATCTCCCAGAAGAGACAGGCCCAGAGAGGTGGCTGAGGTGCCAAAGGTCACAAGGTGGCAGAGCTTGGATTGGAACCCAGGTCATCTGACCTTGAATGCAACAAGATTCCTTTCCACTGAATCAGTCTGCTGTAGCTCCACCTTGGTAACTTCTCCACACACAGGCACGCACGCACGCACGCACGCACACATGCGCGCATGCACGCACTTAGTGTCAAATTTCTTTGGTATGTTGGTTAGTTTTGCTTAACTTTTCCCCCCTCTTTTTTTATTTGTAACAAAGGACAACTCTCTGGGAGGGAAAGGAAGAAAGAGGGAACGTTTACATTGAGAAATGTAGATGATGTGAAAACAAAAGCTATAAATAAATTGCATTTAAAATACTTTAAAAGGATATTAGATCTCTCTTTCAGAAGTTCTGCTTCCATTTTCATACCTGTCAAGGTAGACTGAACCAGGTAGGAAGGCCTATAATTTTTTCTCCCCCCAGTGATACACAACACGCATCTCCAACCACCCCATCCTACAAAGAAACATCATGGTGTGAGGTGATGCCAGAGAGCTGAAGGTGTTTTCTGTCTTAGATAGGAGTTTGGATTTGGTAATTTTGTGAAGGAAATGGTTAGAACTGTGTGCTGTGACTTTGGTGGGGGAAACATCTTCCCAGAAAAAAACAGCATTAGAGGTCAAAGAAATAGAAGCGGCTGGTCTCAGTCCCTTCTCTTCTGAGCCTGTGTTAAAGGAGATGTTTGGTCACTATCCTGGAGGCCTCTGCTCTAGAAAAATGGTTTGGTGTGATTAACTAACTACTGAGAAACATCTCCGGCCAGAATAAGCCTGATTAGGCAACAAGATTAGTAAGATACAACCTTAAACTTAAGACATTCTCCCCAACCCCAACCAAAAAAACAAATCACCTGACATATGGTATCCTTATTACTCTACATCCCAAATCAGAAAAGTGGCAGAGGAGCCTTACCTGATAGGTTCTTTTAGCCACCTCTCCTAGAGCTCTGTAAAAACCCTGCATATCTCTCACTCTGTTCTAGTCACCTGCCCATCAGCTGATACCAATTAAACTTTTTCTCTTCTAGCTGGATCTCTTGATTTACTGATCTCCAGGTGGGAGGAATTAATCTCTAAGAGGATCTAGGATCTCTAGGTTGAGGAATTCCTCTACAATTTATAAGTCCTTTCCCACCCTAAATCCTAAAGTTCGTGATTTGATAATGTCTCCCCAAAAAAGACATAGAGAGTGAAAAAGGATATCCTTTGTCCGGTTTAAATTCCCTCCTTGTTTGTACCTTTTGAGCTCGAGGTATAGATTTTCTCGGCCTCCCAGCTCTTCACTCCTACGAGATTTTTAGATATCTGCATGATTATTCATGCAGATAAAGGGAGGCCTTCTGGTAAGATTTTTCCAGGGCCCATCCACCCACCCCTTAGTTATATATGTTATGTGTCTGTGTGTGTGCTCTTGGACTCCAGGCACCTTCTCCTGGATCTTAGACAGTGTTTTCTTGCCCATTGTATTCCTACTGGGGACCTCATGCATGTTAATTAACTTGACCAAAAGGCACTCACCCAGGAGGCTGGGAGTGGACTTTGCCTGGGAGGTCTATCATTAATGGGAGCTCTCTGAAGGAGAGGATCTAAGCGGTGCATTTTCTGTCTTGTTCCAACAGTACAATGGCCCCCTCCAAGAAACTTCAAGGGCTCGTCGCTGCCACTGTCACGCCTATGACTGAGACGGGGTAAATATTACTTTGGGATATAAAGGGTTGTCTTTGTAGCCTCATAGGAATGTCAGTCAGTCAACATTTTTAAGCACCTACTATGTGCCAGGTACTGAGGATACAAAAGGAGACGAGAGGCAGACCCTGCCTTCAAGTCTGATGAGGGTGGGGGAGGGAGGCAAGCAACTATGTACAAATAAACCCTATACAGGATAAATAGGAAATAATGAACAGAGGGAAGGCACTAGGATTAAGAGGGACTGGGAAGGGTTTCCTGGAGAAGGCAGGAAGTTAGCTGAGACCTGAAGGAAGCCTGAAGACAGAGATGAGGAGGGGGAGAGCAGTCCAGGCATAGGGACAGTTAGACAAAAAGTCAGGAGTCAAGAGATGGAGGCTCTTGTTCCTGGAACAGCCAGGAGGCCCCCAGTGTCACTGAAAGGAAGAGTACCTGGCTGGAATAAAGTGTAAGAAGCCTGGAAAGGTAGGAGGGGGGTAGGTTATGATGGGCTTTGTATTTGATCCTGAAGACAACAAGAAGCCACTGGAGCTTGAGTTGGATGGGGATGACATGGTCAGACCTACGTTTTGGGAAAATCACGTTAGTGGCTGAATGGAGGTTGACATGGAGAGAGGAGAGACTTGAGGCAGGCAGACCCACTGGTAGGTTATTGCAGTAATCAAGAGGTGAGGTGATAGGAGCCTGAACTAAGGTGGGGATAGTCTCAAAGGGGAGAAAGGGCATATTGGAGAGAGACTGCAAAAAGGTGAAATCAACAAAACTTGGAAACACTTTGGATATAGTTGGTAAGAGATAGCCATATAGTATCCCTAATTATTATCATTTCTATTGTCTAAATCACTAATCTAGATCAAAAAATATAATATCCCTTCCTAAACTCTCCTACCCAACCCCTGGCCCAAGATCAAGTTTATCGAAGCCTTGGCTCCAAGCTTGACCCAGAGGAATGTATGCATGTTCTTCCTCAGGTCTCTAGAGCCAGGCTTTAAACCAGATCCTTTGATCTCAAATCCAGCATCCTTAGATCATTCTGCAATCAAAGGCAATGAAAAGGTTTATATAGCACTTTAATGTTTATTAAATTTTATTTATTTATGATTTGAAATCTGACAGTCGGTTATGTAGGGACCTAAAATATCATTATCTCCATTTTAACAGATGAAAGTGAGGCTCAGAGAGGTTAGGTGATTTGCCTCTAGAAAAAAGGAAAGAAACAACTGTTTATTAAGTGCCTTCTATCTTACAAATACCTCATTTGATAATAGTCACACAGGTAATAAATATCAAAGAGAGGAGCTATGAATTGGTGTACCCATTGCAGATGTCGATTTGGAATTATTCCAGGGACATTAATAATCAGAGACTGAATTTAAACCCAGACCATCCTGACTCCCAAGTTCAGCATACCCAATCATGTTCTTTCTCTGAGGGAGGAAGAGAATGGCAAGCAAGGAAGCCAAGGGGATGAGTTAGATGACTAAACAGTACAATTAAAATCAATTGATTATATTTATCAATTAATAATATTTGTTGAATTAAACTCATTTTTTTGGCAGTAACAAAACTAGCAGCTGAGTAATCACCACACCAGCTGTTAATTCCTCATAATATTAGCAGAATTATCTAATATTGTAAAAATGGATTAACATTTTGGAATGTACTGGTGGTTTATTGTTGATCAGTCAGTGAGGCTGTCATGTGAGTCATCTGACTAAAGCCAGTTTAGACGTATTAATATATGTGTCTGCTGATAAATGTTTAACAACTGATTCTCAAAAGAAAAATACCCAGGGCTCACTTTAAATGTAATCTTCATCGTTAACATCTAATCCATCATTTTCTTCGGTCTACAATCAACGAAACAGTCATTTGAGCCCTGATTTATAGTGATTGCCAATTTCAGAAGCATAAATGCTCACACTCTCCCAAGATGTCTCTCCCATGCTCCTCTGTATCCTCCAATAAATTATAAACACTCCTCTTAGTCAGGGACTGTTACATTTTTTTCTCTGTATCCCCCAGCTTTGTTTTTGGCTTTGCATCCTTAGTACCTGTTAAGGTTATGCTTAAGAAGCACTAGTGAATTGAATTAGACTGCCTAAAATCAGGAGCCTCCTAGTAGCATCTGAGAGCAGCATAGTATCCTGGGATAGATGGGGAGTCAGGAAACCAAAGTTCTAAGTTTAGTTCTCCAGTTTAATAGCGCCACTGATCTTGGAAAAGTTCCTTAATCTCTTAGTCTTTTTACCTATTTTTCAAATAAAGGGGTTGAACTAGATAATCTCTGAAAGTTCCTTCAGCCCTAGATTTCTGTATTTCTACTGTTCTATTTAGAAATTGGTCCTGTGAAGTCAGTTCTCTGTTTATCTGTGTAGCTCAGATTTTACTCCAGGGACTCTGTGGACACCCTTTGAAGGCTCCCTAGAATCACAGAATAAGAGTGGAAGGGACTTTAGGGAGCATCCATTGTAGCCACTTCCCATGAGTTCCCCATAAAGGCAACAGGGCTTCCCTTGATTCAAGTATCTAGGAGGCTAAAAAGTGAACATGCTTGTTGGATGGCCACAGGTGAAAACAGAATTCTTGCTGAGGATATGACATTTCTATGTCTACAGCTGGTTAATACCAGACTTGTCTGCTTCTCCACCCTTCCTAGGAGTTATGTGGATAAAGCCTGAAATCATCTGTTTCTCAATGTGTTTAGGCTTTTATGGGGCAGATAAGATAGAAAACATGTGACTATAAGAATTTACCGTTTTTACATCCTGTTATGGGAGATTCTTTTTCAAGCTGAAGAGCCACATCTGGTGGATGTTACTTTAACCTTTCTAAACTGGCCTCCTTTTAGCCTGGAAACAGCTTAAAATTTTTTTTTAAATTTTATTTATCTTGCAGCCTATTGAGAATGTTAGTGTGTTCTTTGGGCTTATATGTCCAACAAAACATAATTATTAAGCCCTAATCATTGAATGGGCTTTGCTTCAGTCAAACTGAGACCTATTCAAGACCTTAGTCTGTAAAGGTTTCCCACTGCATCCTGGGCCATCTCCAGTTGTCCTGATCTATATCTGGCCATTGGACCCCAATGGCTACCGAGGAGAAAGTAAAGCTGGTGACTTTGCACAGCCCTCCCTCACTTAATTCCAATTCACTTGCAAGTCACAGCATCACCTTTATGATGTCATGGGCCTTTGTTGAGAATGAAAGACAAACAGGAGCAACCAACAAAATACCCTGAAAGTAACTATTTTTCTCCCATGAATTTATCTCCTTTTGCCCAATACCCAGGGCTCAGCTCTGCCCTCTCCGTTCTGCTCTTACCACTGATTCATCTTGTCTCCCTCTAATTCTAGCATCAGAGTCCTTAACCTGAGTTTTGTGAATTTTTTAAAAAATGTTAATAACTGTATTATAGCATAATTATTTTCCTTCATAATCTTATGTATTTTATTTTACATATTTGAAAACATGATTCTAAGCAGGAGTCTGTAGACTTCAGCAGACACTGCTAAAGGGGTCCATGAAACAATCAAGAGCACCCTTGCTCTAACCAGAGATACTCAGTACAGAAACAAGTAAGTCTGGGCTACCTCAGAAAGCAACCAGACATTTGTCCACCACCCAAGCCAAAGAAATTGACCTTTTTATCCTCTGTGTACCCTGAGCTGGTTTTTGGTATCTACTGGAAAAGAACCAAATTCCTTTCCTTTAGATAATTACCTTGAGGAGTTCATACTTCTATAAGCCAGATGAAGACTCATATGCAATTGTTAGATCTTTGAAGTCCATTATTGTGACATCATGGGAAGAACACTGGATCAAGGTTGAGCAAACCCAAGTTCAAATCCTAGCTCTACCATTTACTAGTTGTGTGATCTTGGACAAGTCACTTAATTTCCCTGAGTCTCAGTTTTTTCACCTGAAAATGAGGGCATTAGAATAGATAGGCTACTAAGGACCCTTCCAGCTCGCATGCCATGATTCTTTGTCTAATAGCTAGACTCTCCTAAATATGCTTAATCTTTATCAACAAGTCAAGGAAAAGTACCTTTGTACCTCCTTATTCAAGAAAAAGTAGAAGCTATTAGCTTTCTCAGAATGGGTCTGTATTAGTGGAAAGTCCCCTCATTAGTACGATCTCTTAATACCTGACTGATACTTCATCTCCCTGGACCTCAGTTTTCCCATTTGTCAAAAGAGGAAGGTTCATACTAAATACCATGATGAGCTCCAGTGGATATAAAATTAACATGTATAAGGTCATGACATAAACATATTTGAGGAAAAAAGGAAGATAATACCCTTAGCAACTGTGTATGGGAAAAGAGGATCAAAGAAGATAAAATGGACAAATTTGACACATAGAATTCAGAAGATTTTGTGCAAACAAACCCAGTGTAGCTGATTGGAAGGGGAATAATTAACTGTGAAAAAAAAATCTTTTCATCAAGTTTTTCTGATAAAAATTTCATTTCTAAGATACATAAAGAGTGGAATCAAAAAAGAAAAACCATTCCCCAAGCAATGAATGGTCAAAGAATAAGAACAGGCAGTTCTTTAGAGAAGAAAGCCAAACTATAGGCATATTAAAAAAAAAAAATCCTCCAAATCACTAATCATAAAAGAAATGCAAATTAAAGCAACAATGAGGTTCCATCTCACATCTGTCAAATTGGCAAAGTTGACAAAAAAAAGGAGAAAATGACAAATGTTGATGGCGCTAGCCAGAAACAGACACATTGGTGCTGTACTGATGGAACTGTGAATTGGTCCAACCCTACTGGAAAGTTGTAACTATGCCCACCAGTACTTTACCAGGCACACCTTTGAATCCAGCTGTGTCACTGCTACGCCTATAATCCAAAAGATCAGAAAAATAGGAAAGGGACTCATGTGTGCAAAAATGTTTATATCATCTCTTTTTGCAGAAACTAAGGGGATGCCCATCAACTGAGGGAATGGCTAAACATTGTATATTACTAATACAATACAATGACAATAATAGTAAACTAATACAATATTATTATACCATAAATAATGCTGAAAGGAGCAGTTTCAGAGAAATCTGGGTGCAGGGTGACGTGGGCAGAAGCAAGAGAACAATTTATGACTGTAACATCAGCATTACAGAGACAGACAACTTTGAAAGACTTGAGAATTCTGAACAACACAATGACCAGTCACTATTCTAGGAGATTAGTGATAAGGCAGATATCCACCTCTTAGCAAGTGATGGACTCAAGATGCAGAAGAAGATACATTTGCAGACATAGCCAATGTAGGGATTTGTTTCACTTAGCTATGAAAGGAGACAGAGAGAGGGAAGGAAGAAAAGTCATGGAAGCATTTTTTAATGAGCAAAAGAGAACAGAAGGAAGGATAGGTAGAATAAAAAACAAATTGTCAACTTTGAAAGTTACTTGTTGAATTTACTTTATTTCTTAAAGGAAAAGCAAGTTGTACATAACAGATCTGTGGTTTCTTGATCAATTTTTTTTGTTCCACTGTGTATATGGAAATACTTGTTTTATTTGAGATTTGTTTAATTCAGAATAAAAGCTTTAAAAAAAAATTGAATGAAGGCAGCTAGCTTAGGTCCCCTCCAGTCCTATGCCCAATCCAACAATCAGCTGTTTGCCCAGAAAAGTGCTGCTTAGTAATGCCGAAGGATCTCAGTGAGGGAATAGTCTGAACTAATCATTGCTGTCCCTTTCACATAGTGGGCTGCAAGTTAAGGGCAGCCTGAAAGCCTCCTCTCCTTCCCTCGTTGCCCTTTGCTTTTAGTGAGAAGCTCAGTTGTGTTTATGAATGCCAAAGAGCCTGGTGCTCATAAACTCCATGGAGAGGGAGCCCTCCCTGCCCTGCTGCATGTTACGTAACTTTATAACCCAGTTGTCAGAGAAATGAATGACCTCCCGCCCTGGGACAGGACATTTTCTACTTCTGGCACTCAGGATCTTACTTGCTTCCTTGTGGAAGTGCCTTTGTGTTGGCTATACAGTTGAGGTTTTGGCAGATGTATGCACTTTTCAGCTGTTTTTAAGTACTGAGAGTGTTGTTTAAAAGCACAGCATAGAAAAGAAGCAGATTTTTAAACATTTGTGCCAGTTAAGAGCACATGTCCTATTAATTCTCAAATGTGGGACCTAAGTCTCTTCAGGTCATTTTTCATAAAGGTCCACAAACAATAGGGTTTTTCTCTGAGAAACCTCTTTTAAAACAATCCTGTGTCCCCTGTGGCTTAAAGAAAAAGGAGTCTAGGCTGGGATACAGGAGACGCAGAGTCTGGGCTGGCTCCAGTATACACCCACAGAAGTGGGGGTGATAGGGATGGTGAATCAGGTCAGATTCACCAAGTTCTTTGTTCTCCTGGGGAGAAAGGTACTTTTAAAGGGGGTTGGTTTTTCTATATGCATTCAGCTGGAGAATGAAAGATCAAAGAAGTCACCCAGAGATGTAACCAAACACAATAGCTCTGGGTACATTGGCAAGGAGAATTTTTGGTCTGAGGCGGGGAGGGGAGATGGGGCACAGGGTTGGTTCCCAGTACATCTAAACCATGTGACTCCCTGCAGAGGCTGACAAAGCTAGCTCTGGATGGTTGCTGCAGCTGCTGCTACTGCTGATAGATGAGCAGAAGGTGACTCACTGGGGCTTCACTGGGAATAGGATGCAAGAGAGTCAGGAAGGGACCAACTCATCATGCATTAGACGGGTACAGTCCATCAAGTAGGCCAGAGTTCAAGTTCAAAGATGTTATAAACAATATTATAAGACTTAAAGTTGGAAGATTAGTGATCATCAAGGGCAACCTCTTCATTTTAGAGGAGAGAAGACAGCCCCGGAGAGGTGAAGTGACCTGTTCAAAGTCACACAAAGTGACTGCTAATTCTAGAACCCTCCCTCCTCTAGGTATAGGATCAATTGGCTAATTCCAATTGATCCTGTATCTTTTCACCCCCAGTGCTTAGCACAGTGCCTGGTACATAATAGGTGCTTAATAAAGGACTGCTTAATCATTTATTAATGTGCTTAATAAACTTTGACTGGCAAAGTCAGGGTTCAAACTCAAAGCTGCAAAGGCAAGAAGTCATTTACATGATGCTATAAAGTTTATAAAACACTTTACATGTCAGCTCATTTGATCTTTTTATTAAAAATTAAGGTAAGCAAAGGGTCTGATACAGGAGTTTGTGGATCATGGATTAGGAACTCAGAACCAGATATTGAGTCACGACTGACTTTAAGCATCAGACCATCAAAAATTCAGGTCATAGTTAGACTTGTCAAATACAGCCTGGTGTACAAGGGTACAAGCAGTGAACCTAGGAACTTGATTCTGAGCCATCCCCATTCTGAGGTACCTTCCAAGCTTCCTGCCCAGTGCCAGGGCTGGTCACAGAGTGTAAGGAGGCCTCAGTCTGCAGATGGAGACAAAAAGAAACTAGAGGATCAGCTTGCCTCTTTCAATAAACTTCAAATTTGCCTCAGCTGGCACAGTAAAGTCCCAAGATCCTCAACCAAACCTTCTCATTATGTAGCAATGTGCTACAGTGAATCTCAAGTCAGAGAAATGGGTTCAAAGCCTGCCTCTTTCACTATCTCTGGAACCTTGAATGACTCTCAGAATCTCTCTGGGCCTCAGTTTCCTTATGGATAAAATTAAGGAGATGAACTCGATGGCCCTAAGGTTCCTTCTAGTTCAATACTGTGACCCCATAATTCCCAACCATTGGCTTCACTTTTTGGTGATAGAAGGTTGGACTGGACAATGAAAATTTAGCACAGGTGACTTGTGCGGGTTGAATAAAGGTTGCAGAATTAGGGATCCCCCAGACTCTGAGGGGTCCCTCTATCCAAGTTATTTTGTATTTATTTTGCATCTGTGTATTTACTTATAGATGTCCACTTTGTTTCCTTTGATAAAATGTAATCACACTGACTCTGAGGACAATGATGGCCAGTTTCATCTTTGGTTTTCTATACCCACCACCCAGCACAGTGTCTGGAACCTAGCAGATGCTTGAGAAATGCATGTTGATTAATTAATTGATGGGGAGAAAACATAATCCTCCAACAGATCAGTATAATGCTCTGTTTCCGTCTCTATCTAAAGAAGAAATAGCCAGACAGCTGAACTGATGTCTGTTTCATTCCAGTGACCATATATGTTCAGAAAAAGCAAAATTTCCTCCAAACTATTAAGAGGCATAAAGGACATCGGTTTATATCCTTTGAGGAGGTTGACCTCACAAATCTAAAGTTTTGCTTGCCCAGGGTCACACAAC
Source organism: Notamacropus eugenii (assembly GCF_028372415.1). Taxonomy (NCBI): domain Eukaryota; kingdom Metazoa; phylum Chordata; class Mammalia; order Diprotodontia; family Macropodidae; genus Notamacropus; species Notamacropus eugenii. Next base: position 462,413,920 of record NC_092873.1, on the reverse strand, counting down.
TGGTAAGGGTGTGAGGTCTGATTTGAACTCAGGTCCTCTCAACTCCAGGCCCAGAGCTCTGTCCACTGTGCCACATAGCTGCCCCAAGGACTGACTTTCTTTAGTTGTTTGACCAGATTTCCAGGTGTCCTACTCTTATAATCCTGTATGCTATCCAGGAGAACATGCCACTATACATTCATGAGTGAGGAAAGTCTCAACAATGTACTAGTGCTAGGGAGAAAGTAGATCACTCATGAAATGACCTTTTTATGCTCTAGTGAGCACACCGCACATATACATATGTGTGTGCATATACCCACTATGTCTGTATGAATGTCACTACTCTTCCTATTATGCAGGCCATGATCTCATCAGTCAGCAAATGTTCATTGTGAGCATTATGTGCTAGGTATTGTTCCAAGTGGAACACCTTAACCTAGATGGGATCTGATTCGGGAATAATACAATGGAATTGTACTCAGATTGTTCTTTACATTGTACAGATTTGTCCTAAGATTGCAGCTAGCATTTGTGGCTCCAGAGTTACTATTGATACATGGAGTCTGAAGTTTACTAAAAAACTTGAGCAGTTGACTTCTTGAATACCAGAGTTGGACTCTCCTCACTTCCAACTCTTAGTTTCTCTGGCTTCCTTCAAGACTCAGCACAAACTCCACCTTCAGGAAGTATTTCCTGGTCCCCCAACTACTAGAACCTTCCCATCTAAGGGGTTTTTTTGCTCTCTATTTATCTGGAATATATTGATTTATATATGTGCTGTCTCCCTCCATTAGAGGGAGTTCCATAAGGGCAGAGACTTTTTTGCCTTTTTTTTCATATACCCAACGCTTAAAACAGTGCCTGGTGCATAATCAGCATTTAGTAAATGCTCATTGATTGACTGGTCATTAATTATGTGTCTGTGGAAGAATAGCTGTGATATGAATGGTAGGTAGGTTTCTTGGCACCTCTTAATTATAGTGGAAATTTTAATGATAGAGTCACTACATTGGGTATTGGGTATCATGTCCATCCAGACAAAAGGAAAAAAATATGTTGCCTGGTGTGATTAATGAATGGACTGTCACCCGGGAACAAGGCCACAGAGCAATGGGAAACAAAGGCAAATATATTTTAATGAGGGATGTTCAACAATCATTTATTAAGCACCTACTATGTGTCAGGTACTATAATAAGCTCAACGAATACAAATAAAAGCATTTAGACAGCCCCTACCATCAAGGAGCTTACATTCTAATAGGGGAAAACATGAAGCAAAAAAGAAGGAGGAGGTTGAGAGAAGAGCTTAGGCTACCTAAGCATCGTAGAAGCATCGTAGAGAGGGATAGGGCAGGGATTATTACAAGGACCCCTTTAGGTAGTATGGTGAAGCCCATGGACCCTTCTCAGAAACACGTTTTAAAATGCATAGGATTACAAAGTAAACCAATTATATTAAAATACAGTTATTAAAATAGTATTTTTTTTAACTCAGGTTAAGAATGCCTGTGGTCCCTTCTAGCTCCAAACTTAGGACAGTACCTCTGCTTCCCTAGTGCCCTCTCTTTGCTGCATTATTTCCCTGGAGCCCAGAGAGTTTAAGTGGCAAGAATATTAATGGGGCTGGAAATCTCTCCTCTAGAATTCTTTGGCATTGGAAGACAAATGTAAATGGCAGTGAACTAGTGCTTTCTATTCCTGCCAGGATCAACGTGGATCCTTGCAAAAAGTTAACCCAAGCTCCACATACATATGGTTTTCTTTTCACCCTTTTGTCTCACATGCTGCATAAATCTGTTGTGAAATTTCAAAACCATTGTGGTTTGGTTTTTTTTTTAAGAGTGAAGGATTCTGTTGTATGAAAGCTTCTGGTTCATCTGCATATCCTTTCTTCTCAAATTATTAATCTTGTTCAAACTTTGTATCTATCCCCCATGCTGAAGAGGGGCTCAGCACATTTGTTGTAGTTCGGTTGTGTCCAACTCTTTGTGACCTCATTTGGGGTTTTCTTGGTGAAGATACTGGAGTGGTTTGCCATTCCTTCTCTAGCTCATTTTACAGATGAAGAAACTGAGGCAAACAAGTGACTTGCTCAGGGTCACGCAGCTAGTAAGTGTCTGAGGACCTATTTAAACTCAAATCATCCTGGCTCCAGGCCAGGTGCTCTACTCCACTGCACCACCTAGCTGCCCATTCTGCACGTAATGGGTGTCTAAGAAATGTTTTTAAAAGATGAAGTTGAAGGAATAAAGATGAGCTTCATCTTCTATAAACTGCTGCCATCAACAGTAAAGAGACTCAAAAGTTTAAAATGGTGAAATTGGTGTTTCCAAAAATCCTCTGGCACAGAAGTGCATCATGGGATCATAGGGTCGTAGTCTGAGAGCTGGAAGGAGCCCTCAAGGGCAGCTAGTCTAACCCACTCATTTTACAGGTGGAGAAACTAAGGTCAGATAAAATGAAGTGACTTTCCAAAGGTCACAATAAGGCAATAAGCAGATTATTTGAACAGTTTCATAGCTAGAAACGTATGAGAAGACGCTTCACGGCAATTACTTTAAGATGTCATCTGAAAAAGGTTTCAACATACACCTTTTTATAGGACCCAAATTTCCCTGAATTGTCCAAAAGTACAATTCTTTTCCAGCCAGTAAGAGGACAGAGGAATCAGTTCAAGGTTTCCAAGTGGATCAGTTCCTCTCTCTTATCTTCCAGGAGTTTTTTGTTTTTAAGACTCCTAATGGGGCATCCTTTCCATTTCTTTGGAACCAAGAACATCCAGAAACCAAGATTCTTGAATATTCATTCCCTCGGAAAGAGGAAGATATGTAAACTCAGTGGCTTTAGGCAATTATCTGAAGAGATCTTAGGCTCAGATTTAAAGCTGGGCAGAACATTTGGGGTGATCTGGTCCAACCCTCTCATTTTGCAGGTGAGAGAACTAAGGCTCTGGACTCCAGTGACATCCACAAAGCAGTAGGTGAAAATCGGGATTTGGACCCAGGTCCCATGCCTCAAAATACAGAATTCTTTTTTGGTCCAAATAGCTATTTAAACTCACAATCCTCTTGCTGCTTTGCCGATTGATCTTTCACAGGTCCTTTGACCATTGTTGAGGTGGAGAATGACAAAATTCATTTGCCATCCAGAAGGTTATGGGGACTACCAAATTAAAAATATTCCTGAATTTGGAGTTATTAATCCTTAATTTCATTTTTCAAAAATGATACCCTGTGATGAAATCACATCAAGATGCAAATTTTAAAAAACTCACCTCATACTTAAAATACTTAAAATTTATTTAACATCGTTTAAATGTTGCTTAAATTACTCCATATTGTACTAAAGGTTCAAAGTTGTCAGTTGCATTTTAGTATGAACTAAGATAAAATATTTGCATCTAAAACTTTGGATCTATTTGTGAATCACAGACTTCACTGCTAAAGGATGGAGGGAGGGAAGGAAAGACCAGGCAAACTTTTCAGTGCTGGCTACGTCTAGACAAGTAATTAAGTTCTACTACCAGAATGATAATTACAACAGGATAGGCACAGGGACTGGCCTTAGATTTCTCTGGTATAGGGAACTTCCAGGTTAACAGACACTCTCCACCAATGCAAGTTGGCACCTTCTCTACAACTTATAGTCTTATGACTCAAGACTTTAGGAATGGAAAATCATCTAGGCCTAGGAATTGACAGCATATAATATTTACATGTGAACCTTGTTTTCCCCTTGTTTTTCAGAGAAATCAACTTCTCCGTAATTGGCCATTATGTGGACTATCTTATAAATGAGCAGGGTGTGAAAAACATTTTTGGTAAGTCATCTTGGAATCACAGCGTTGGATGGGATCTGGATCTTAGAGATTGCCTAATCCAAACTCCTTCCTGTTGGGGAGATTTACTCTTTCATTGTTATGGGGTACCCCCTTTACAAACATAGCTACTACCTGTTCTGCAGGGTGCCAGTCACACAACCAATATATGTTAGAATTAGGACTTGAACTCATGGTTTCCTGACATCAAGTCCAGCTCTCCTATCTGTTACTTTCATACTTCCTCTCCTGGCACCCATCATTTTACAAAAGAGGAAATGAACCCTAGAGGGGCTGACATTAGTATTTAATGAAAGATCTCAAGCCAGTGCTTGCTTCCTCTTTGGACTGCAAACCCCCTGAGAACAGAGACTGTCTTTTACCTTTCTTTATATCCCTGTTTCTTAGCATAATACCTGACATATAATAGGTGCTTAATAAATACTTGTTGATGGACTGACTTGACTGAAACATCTTTCCGATAATTTGTACAATGACTATTTGTACTATAACTACATAGCACAAACTGAAGCAATTCATTTGATCTGGGTAGACAAGGAAACTCCACAATTGTGGCCCCAAAGCCCTCCAGTCAAGAGCAGTTGAGTCACTGCACTTGTAGGATTTGGAGCCTGGTAATGGAAAACACCATCTAGTTTCTCAGTATTTATTTCCTTTCCAAATGGGCTCTGATTTTGTATGTCCTCTGGTTCCTTCTTGCATTTTATTCTTGGTGGTGGTTCTCTAGGAATCCAGGTAGGAGGACATGTCACTGAATCATACCCTGGAGCCCTCTAAAGATAGGATAATCCCAAGGGCTTAATCAGGATATCTCAAAACCTTGGTTAATGGACCACATCCCCAAAATTATAACGGATCCTCAATGATTTAACCCCAAACCCCTAGCCATAGGCTTCCTCATTTCCTAGACACATACAGCCTATCCTCCTTCCTAAAATACAGTACACTTTGAGTGTCCATGTCCTCTTGGGAAAACAGGAAGATTTTCTTTAGCCCTGCCTGTTTGGAAGGCCCTCCAAGACTATATTATACGCATTTCCTATTCCCTTGATGGATGCTTATGAATTATAGAGAAATGTGAATTATGCTGTTGTCCTACCACAACTGACCATGAAAGATGATAGATCTTCCAACTATTGCAGACATCAAGATTTTCATCAACTATATCTGCTTAGCGTATCTTCATAGTATCCAGGGGCATAGACTTAGGTCATCCTATCCTAGCCCTATATTTTACATACAATAACAGGAGCTGACATTTATATGATACTTTTAAGGCTTTCAAAGCACTTTACAAATATTATCCTATTTGAACTTTGTAGTTATTTGGGGGAGCTGGTTAAACCCTGTAAGTTTTCATCTGCATTGGCTGAAAGATTGTCTAGAGCTTCCCAATTTCTCTGACTCAAGCCTCTTGTGTGTGTTTGAAATAGTGAATGGTTCAACAGGAGAAGGCCTGTCACTCAGTGTCCCAGAGAGGCGACAACTTGCAGAAGAGTGGGTGACAAAAGGAAAAAATAAGTAAGTAGCTGTCCTCGGACAGAAAAAATCATTTACTAGGTTGTTGTAGAGTTTTTCTTTATGTGAAGCACATTTCCTTTCTCCATCAGAGATTAAGCACAGGGTCAATTTGTTGGTAAGAATCTTCCAACTGCTCCACAGATACAAGAATCACTAACACTTTGAAGTGGAAGGTTCCTCAGAGGCCATCTGGTCCAAGGCATACCTGACCAAGAATCCCCTTTACAACATACTGAAGTGGTCCTCCAGGCTTGGCTTGAACTTCCAGTGAAAAGCCCCCTTACCACCTAGGTAGCACACTCTAGTTTTGGCTAGCACTAATCCTCTGGAAGATTTTTCCTTCTAAGCCTAAATATGACTCTCTAATTTCTACCCATTTCTTTTAGTTTTACCTACTGAGTCTGGTCAGAATTGGCTCTTTCCTAGGGTAATCTTGTAAATATTTGAAGGCAGCTATCATGTACTCTCTAAGCTAATTTTCATATGGCCTAGTCACCATCTTGACTGCCTTCCTACATGTTTTCTAGCTAATCAACACCCTTCCTAAAATGTTGCTCCCATAATTGAACAGATGTGATCAGGCCAAGGTAAACCACTATCACTTCCACATTCCTGGACATGGTCCCTTTCTTATTTTTCATACTACAGTATAAAATTGAGGCCAGCTTTGGCCCTGTTATATTATACTGTGGCTTCCTACTAAGATTTTAGCACTGTAAAACTCAGATTGGCTTTTTTTTCCAAATGAAAAGCTATGAAATTCATTTTTTTTAACCCAAATGTCAGATTTTACATTTATCCCCATTAAATTAAATTATTAAATTTGACTCAATATTCTAGACTTTTAAGAATGTTTTTGAAACCTTACTTTGTCATCCAATGTATTTTCTCCCCCACACACACTTTATGTCAGCTACAAATTTGATAATCAATAAACATTTGTTGTGCTAAGTACTGCTGGAGATACAAGAGGTAAAAGACAGTCCCTGCCCTCAAGGATCTTATAATCTAATCTTCCTAACTATAACTGTTCCCATTATATTACAAACTCCTTGGGGCAAGGACAATCTTCTTTTTTCATTGCTTAGCCCAGTGCTTAATAAATGTTTATTGACTGTTGACTAATGATTGATTATGCCTTCATCAGGGTGATTGCTAAAAGTGTTAAATAACACAAGGACAGGTACAAATTTCTGAAACACAAAGACCTCCTTCCAAGCTGACTTTGAACTATGGGCTCAAATCCCTGGAGTTGCCTTCTAGTTCTAGACCTAGGATCCTCTAATGATCCCTTTGTTCAATCAGCTCTGAATCCAGTCACCTGTCCTATTATCTAGGCTGCAGGTTCTCCATCCTGTATACAAGTATAGCAAGTGAGATTTTCTGTCCCTTCATCTACCAGTCTAATCATCCTATAAAAATTAAAAAAGAGTGCAGGTACTTTGATCTGTTCATGATGAATTTAGGTAATCACTACTTCCTTTCTGGATGTTTGCTAAAAATTCCTTTAGAAATACATTATAATGGCATAGATTTTCAGATTTTTTTGATGTGTCAATCATTTAAGATGATTTTATCCCTCTTGTTTCTAAAATTTAAAAATTTTTAAATTTAAAAGTATTATTTGTTATGGTATGGCTCTTGGGGAGGAGGAGGAGAGGAAATCTGGGGGGAACCTGTGATATAAAAAAAACCCAAAGTTCATTTAAAAAATTTAAAATAGAAAAAAAATAAAAATAAAGCATTATAAAATTACATAAGGAAGTGTCATTAAGCTCATCATCTTGAAAACTGCGGTCTATATTCTCTTACCTTTTAAAAAACTAGAGCAATTTTGCCCTTTACCAGCCCCAAAGTATCTCTTACCTCTCCATGATTTCTCTTCGGATAATGGCTCAGTAATCACATCTACCAGTTCTTTCAGTATCCTGGTTTGTAGTTCATCTGGGCCTACTTGTTTAAATTCACCAAGGACAGCTAGGTATTCTTTCACTATCTTACTTACTTATCTTGGGTTTCAACTCCCTATTAGTCATCATTGTTCTTTCCTTTCTAATCCAAAAATCAATCTCTTTGGCAAAAAAAAAAAAAAAAAAGATTTGAGTCCTTTTGTTGTCTTTCTGTCATCTGTGATTGTTCATTGTCCCCAACAGCCCTGGCCTTTCTTTGATCTTCCGCTTTTCCCCAAGGTAGTTACCCCAAACCACGTTTTGTTGTCCTTTGAATCCCTAGCCAATCACAATTCATTGATTCATTGAGCCAGCATCCACCCAATTTAGCATTCTTGACACTTCTCATCTGCATGTCTTTTAAAAAAATCTAAGCAGTTAGCTATTTCATTATTTTTATCCACATCCATCTCTTTAAATAACTCTTCTTTTTCTTCCCCATAGAGATTGATTGTCTTTGCGCCTTCAGAATTTCATTCTTGAGGTTTTCCCATCTCTCCTGGTCTGTACAATGTGAGGGCAAAGGATCCCACCTGTTCTTTCTCAGAGCATTCCACATTTCCTCCCCCAAATCTAGGTATATATTAAGCCATTAAGCCTGCCTATCCCAAAGTCCAAGATGGAGGAGTCACTGCCTGCCTAGATGCTATTTCAGCTACTGGTTACCCCTTTTTAGTGAGAAATGCCCCCAGAATAACAACTCCCTTTGTTATTTTCTTCGCCCTTTAAAGGATGACATGGTCATTACAGCAAGACAAGAAACAGTTAGCTGCTCTGCTTTCAACTGTGAAGGATAACTGAAGCCCCTCCATGATAGGCCTGATTTTTATTTCCACTTATTGGTTCAGTGGGAGATCATTGGATGGGAGGAAAAGGACTAGAATAGAAGAAGGCTAAGAACAACTCCCATTTACATGGAGCCTGAAGGTTTGCAAAGCATTTTCCTCACAATAATCCCCATGAGGTTGTACAAGTATTCCCATTTTGCGGATGAGGAAACTGAGGTGCTGTAAAGTTAATTGACTTGTTCAAGCTTACCTGGCCAGCAGATGTCTGAGGCAGGATTGGAGCCTAGCTTTCCTGATATTAAGTATTCTTTCCAGTACTCTAGGCTGCTTTTCAAGGAAGCAACATAGTAGAGTGGAAATCAATCGATTAAAAAGCCTCTATTAAATACCTACTATATGTGGGACACTATTAAATACTACTGTATGTGCTAGTTACTGGCTCCAGAGACAGGGAATCTGGCTCTAAACCCCACCTCTGACATTTGTTGCCTCTGTGGCCTGGGGCACAGATTCCTCCTCTGTAACAAGAGGGATTGGATGGCCTCTGAGGTTGCTTCTAACTTCAACCCTAAGATTCTAGAAAGGAAATATGAAAAAAATTCAGATATGGAAATTGTGAAGAAGCCCAGAGATTGGATTTAGGGGAGGGGAAATGGAGAGAACTAAAGAGAAATTGAAAGAGGAGGATTCTCAGGGCAAAGGAGAAGGTCTTAAGATGGAAAGGAAGAGATCCAGTTAAAGGAAAACGATGACAGGAGAAAGGACCTGGAGGAATTGACCTGAAAGTGGGGCAGGAGGAGGAAGAGGACGACCTAGAGAAAAAGGAAGAGGAAGAAGGTCGTTTGACTGGGGCAAGGAAGTTACATATACCTGTCAGGGTGCTAGTGAGGGGTAAAGGGGAGCACACCTCCAAAGCTGAAGATGGTCTCTTTAGGGAGCCTTGTGCAGGAAAAGAAGGACTGAAAACAGTCCGTCAATCAGCAAGTTGTATGCCAGGCACTGTGCTAAGCTTTGGGGTTACAAAAACGTTCCTGACTTCAAGGAGCTCTTTTATTCTGTTGGAGAAGACAACAGTTACATAGAATTATATATATAATCAATGTAAAGTGATTTAGGGGGTCAGGAGAGGTAGCAGCTGGGGTGCAGGAGAGGGAGAAAGACCTCATGTAGGAGAAGGCACCTGAACTGAGCTTTAAAGGGAATGAAGGACTCTCAAGAGACAGAGGTGAATTTGGTACTCCCCCCAGCCACAAGGGACATGTGTGCACAGGCATGATGGAAGGTAATGGCTGAGGAGTAACAAACAGGCCAGTTTGGCTAAAGTGAAGAATTGTGAAGGGGCAAACATGCATAAAAAGCCTGGAAAGGGAGGTTGGGTCCAGGCTGTTGGGAAGGGCTTTCAGTGTCAGACAGAAGAGTTTGCATTTCGAAGTCCTACGAAGCCATTGGAGTTTCTTGAGCAAACAAGGAGCCAAGGAGAAGCAGGAGGAAGATAAAGACCCATTTGCTGAAAACCCTAACTGTAGGGGGCCGTTTACTCTCCAAGCCTTCTCTCTCAGTGTGACCCTAGGGGCTTCCAAGGGGCCACCCAATCTCTCTCCACAGTGGTATTCTCAGGGCTTTTTCACTAACTTTATCCCACAGTCAAGGAGACTGCTCTCTGACCTAATCTCAAGGGCCATTTCCCAGTCTGCTAACAGTCCAGTAGGCAGACTTTCTACCTTGAAGCAGGAAGCAGGATCTGCACTGCAGTGAGAATGTAAGCATGGAGAATCCTCCTCCAACTCCAAGTTCAGAAGAGCCATTACCCCATTTTGCCTGGCACAGGGCATGCTAAATGTTTAATGAATCAGCTTGCCCAACCAGGAAGAAAACAGAATGTGCCATTCGAGAACTCCTAGGACTGTGTGTGTACAAATGTATGTATATACGTGTGTATATGTTTGTGTATGTATATAAGTATGTATGTGTATATACACACACACAGGGATTAGATGGCTAGGAAGGATAGACACACACACATGTGTATGTGTCTAAATAAATTTACTTAGCACAGTGCCTGGCACATAGTAGGTACTTAATAAATGTTTATTGACTGTCAGCGATTGATTGACTGTGCCTTCATTCAGATGATTGGCTGGGCTAGGAAGGAGATATCATCTACAGATCCATATCTTGCTACATAGATATCTTGGTATCTAGATATAGATATATAGATCTATAGATGGATGTCTCCTTCCTAGCCTTTCATCATCTGCAAACTTGATGAGCATGCCATCAATCCTTTCATCCAAATCTCTGATAAAAAAGTATTAGCGCAGGGACAATCACAGTTCCCTGGAGACCAAGTTGAGATTGACTTAATATAATTATTCAGAAATAAAATAACAGAAATATAACTGTAACCTGCTAGAGATAGTTTGAAATGCTAAAAATTCATGCTGAAGGGGCTTTGAAGCCCCAGGCATGCTGTCATCCTGCTAGTGCCACATTCTCGGAGTAAAACCTTTAAGACTGAGGGCAGCTGAAGGGCTCTGGGATTGTGCCACATAAAGACATGGGACAGAGAAGAAAAGACTTGGGAAGGATGTGATCATTGTCATCAGGCATCTGAGGGCTGTTCCCTAGACCAGGGATTGCTGTTCTATATGTCCCCCAAGGGCAGAACTAGGAGCAGTCCGTGGGTGGAATAGACAAATTGAGACCTGATGTAAGAAAAACCTCCAGGAGGCAATTGTTTCATGAGAGGTCTGTAGGGCCAGGTTGTATAACCATTTGACTCTGCTGTAGAAGGGATCCTTCCTTATTCAGCTGTCAGGTTGCCTACATGGTCACTAAGGTCCCTTCCAACTCTGAAATCCTGTGATTCTTTAATAATCCATTCTAGAATTTCCCCAGGAATCAGTCAGGCTCACTGACCTAAAGTATATAGACTCCCAGTTTTGAACCTTGGGTAACATAGGTAACAGCATCTCAGAGAACAACCACTGGCCTAGCCCTAACCCAGCTCTCACCCAGGGAAAAGGTGTAGCTGCCTATGCTGTACTGACCTACAGGCTAGGAAATAATTGTGAACCTGCCTTCCTTATATCTGGCCCCTAGTTGTACCCCTAGGAGAGCCTATTTATTCTTTTTTTCCCCCCTGTACAAAAACATTCCCCTAATTATATTTGTCATTGTTCATAGCCTTATTCATGGCATTATCAATTACCGTGCCTGGTGAAATGACTTGAAAAGAGCAGGCCCTCAACAAACTTATTAATTTACAATTCACCAAATAATACATTACCTAAAACCTGCCTAATATTCTAATTTATTTATACTTTCAATACTATCCTAGTTTTCCTGCATTTGTAATGTAAGAAATTTGAAATGTAAGAAAACCTTACATCTTCCTTCAACAAATATTTAGTAAACATTGAGTATGTACCAGGCACAGAGATTCAGAGACAAATGGAAATGGTCCCCTTACCTCAAAGAGCTTATATTCTTTGTGGGGAAACAGCATGTATAAAAAGCCATGTCAGCTGTTTCTCTTTGGAACAGCAACCCTCCGGGCCTTGCCCTCCCAGCTTGATTTTGTTTTCTTTTTCTAATTAAACGGGTGGGGAAGGGACAGGGACATCAAGACCAGGGAAGAACAGGGTCTCTTCAGAGGTGAAAGAAGTGCACCCCAGTCACCAGACAGATGGACAGAATGCCTGGTGTGAGCAGCAGTAAGCAGGCCAGCTTGGCTGGAACGCGGCCATAGGCAGGAAGGGGAAACAAGATAGGATTACAGGCCAAACAAGGAGCTTCCCAGGGCTGCTGTTCTCTGGCTTTATTCTTTAATTCTTTATTCTTTAATTCTTCTCCTGCACTGCATTTGGCCCGCCCCTTGGCAGAAGCTCCACCATATTTTCATCTTGTTTTCATCCTAAACAGCCAAAGCCTCTCAAATCCCTTGGTGGCTGTTTTCTTCTCCTGGATTCTCAGTCTTTTCAGCTTCACAGTTTATAATTCTTGAGGCTCAGCTGAGATCTTCTGGTGTTCCATGCAGAATGATCTATTGATTGTTTCTGACTATAAATCCCCCTTATAACAACTTATCAACATCAATATTCATTGAGCCCTGATCAGGGAAGGAGGCCCTATCACTGCTCAGGACTGCCCCACCTCCAAGATCTCCAACTCTAATGTGGCCTCTCTGGTGAACACCTTATATCCTTTTGTATTCAGCTGCATTCCCCTCCTACCAGTTTTGGTCTTCGTTCTGCTTCCATCCTGTAAAATGCCCCCTCCCTTCTTCCCACTTGAACTTCCTCTACTTTATCGTTTGATTGGGCAGTTCCTGGCTCCATTTGCTCACATACCCCACTTGGACTCCATGGTCATTCATTTCATCCGTGCTCTTGCTGAGATCATAGAAGCTCTTGTTCCTTTAACCTTTTCACAGAGGCAGTTGGTGGCACAGGGGACTGAGTGCTGGATTTGGAGTCAAAAAGACCCGAGTTCGAATATGGCCTCAAACACTTATGAGCTATGTGTGTTCGTCCTTCGTTGCCAAAGAAGACCACGTCATCAGAGAAACGATGACATGACTTGCACTTGACTTTGTTTTGAGTAAGGGAGGGCTGTGCAGGTCATCAGCCTCACTTCTCCTCCAGAGCTATCTGGATCCAGTGACTAGATATTCCTCAGGATGACTGGAGATGACCCAGGATGAGGCAACAGGGGTCAACTGACTTGCCCAAGGTCACACAGCTAGTGAGTGTCAAGTGTCTGGGCTGAGATTTGAACTCAGGTCCTCCTGACTCCTGCACTGGTGCTCTATCCACTGCACCACCTAGCTGCCCCTATGAATTAAGTAATCCTTGGGAGAAGGAGAGGTTGAGCTGAGTGACCCAGCTAGCTGGGTCCCCATTCAGGCAGCTCAATCTACTCACAGGTTGTTTTTGTCCTTCATTTTCTAAGAGGACCATGACATCAGGGAAATGACATGACTGGCAGTTCACTTTGATTTTAGTGAGGGAGGGCTGTGCAGGTCACCAGCCACACTTTCTCCTCCTGAGCCATCTGGATCCAGTGACCAGATATTCATCAGGATGGCTAGAGATGACCCAGGATGCCCTGACCCTTTTAGGCTAAGGCCTTTTTAGGAACAGGCCGCTTTAAGAAGTAGTCAAGGGATGGCCTCTTTAATTAGAAAAAGAAAAAAAAGCTGGGAGGGCAAGGCTTTCAGGGTTGTGGTTCCAAAGAGAAACAGTTACCATTGAGATTCCATCTAAATCAGGAGGGTCCAAAAAAACAGCCATTAAGTGGAGCTTGGTCAGGGACCTATTGTGGTCCAATCTGTGGGCTTCAGAGTGAACTGGGTCTAAGGTTTTAGGGAAGAAAAGAGATACAGAGACAGAGAATGAAATCTAGCCAGCAAACCCCAAATTAACTGGGCAGCTTCAGGCCACCAAAATTTACCTTCCTTTGGAGAGGAGAATGAATGGGAGAGGACCCGCTGAGTTACCCAGCTAGTTGGGTCCCCATTCAGGCAGTTCAGTGTACTCACAGGTTGTGTTTGTCCTTCGTTTTTGAAGAGGACCATGACCTCTTCTTTTCATTCTCTTCTCCAAAGGAAGGTAAATTTTGGTGGCCCAAAGCTGTCCAGTTTACTTTGGGTTTACTGGCTAGATTTCCTTCCTTCCTTCCTTCCTTCCTTCCTTCCTTCCTTCCTTCCTTCCTTCCTTCCTCCCACTTCACTCTGAACCAGCTGTTTTTGGCACCCACCATTTCTCTTTGGAGCAGCGATCCTGAGGGCCTTGCCCTCCCAGCTTGATTTTTTTTCTTTTTCTAATTAAAGGGACCATCCCTTCACTACTTCTTGAAGAGGCCTATTCACTGAATGGGCATTACCTCACTCTGAGTACCTGTAAAGGCCTTAATCTAAAGGGGCCAAGGTCTCCCATTGCATCCTGGGACATCTCCAGTCATCCTGATGACTATCAGGTCACTGGATCCAGATGGCTCTGGAGGAAAAAGTGAGGCTGGTGACCTTGCACAGCCCTCCCTCACTCAAAGTCAACTGCAAAGTCATCATCATTTCCTCTGATGTCATGGTCCTCTTAAAAAACGAAGGACAAACAATCCTTGGCAACACGCTTAACCTGTGTCTGCTTTAGTTTCTTCATAAATGGAGATAATAATAGCACTTATGTCAAGGAATTGCTTGGAAGATCAAATCACATAATACTGTAAAGCACTATGCAAATGCTAGCTATCACCTTTCCCCCTCAGTTCTGGCCCCCTGCCCCATTCTCAGAAGTTGACCTTAAGTTCTTCTTTTGTTGTTTTTGGTTTTGTGTTGTTTGGGAGTTTTTTTGTTTTGGGGGTTTTTTTTTTGAGGCCATCAGGGTTAAGTGACTTGCCCAGGGTCACACAGCTAGTAAGTGTCAAGTGTCTGAAGTCAAATTTGAACTCAGGTCTTCCTGACTCCAGGACTAGTTCTTTATTCACAGCACCACCTAGCTGCCCTGACCTTAACTTCTTAAGGAGAATATTAAAGCCATCTGGTGTGACATCCTTAGACTTTCCCTGATTTTCCTGTTTCTCACTACTTTCATTCTAGTCCCTAAGGTGCAAAATTCCATAGAATTGTTATAATTTAACCATCATCTGTATGTTCTGGTCCATGAGGATGCTGATTTTCTTATGAATGATGTGATCTTCTGGCAAGGGGCATTTGAGGATAGTTCCACCTTTTATTTTAACTTCTACCTTGAGTTTCTTTTCACAGGCTAAATTTTCTCATTGGATATTCCGTATGCCAGTAAGAACTTTCTCATATACCTCCTCATGTCAGTAATTCATGAGAATTTTCTTTTCATAAGGATCACCATGAGTTATCCTATACTCTCTGCAACATTCTTGCCCATGATGGGATTACAGTGCATCTCAGCACTGAATTCCTTGCTTTCCTGGTATGGAAGAAAACCGTGTTTTGCATTGTAGGCACAAGGCCACCAGAACCAATTTCTATTAATTTTGACTTTTTCTAAATCTAAGCATTTTTCTCTAGCAGAAATTTCCAAATTGATAGAATCTTCATGCCATTAGGCATCTCCCTAATGTGAATCATCTTGAAGTTCTGATTTGTAGGAGTCTTAAATAATAAGGGGTATTTCGTAGTCAAGATTGAGCAAGAGTCTAGAGTTTAAGTTCTCCTAACAGTTTGCTTCATCTGACAGAACAATAGTCACTTAGCTCTAAACTTACCCTTAAAGAATCATTTCCCTATAACCATCAATCGCTCTTTCATCACTTTCTTCAAGGGTTCTCCTCTCCAGTAGGTCAAAGATGAACACATAAGAGATATTTCCATTAACTGAAGTAATCAAAGAGACTTCTTTCATCTTCTAGGTAGATCCAGCTAAAGTCCCTGGTCTTGACCAACCACCACCCTAATTACTGAAGGAAGGAGTTCTTCCTGGGCTAATCTGGGGAGAGTGAGGCAGAATACTGTTTCAGAATTAATAGTTACAAAGACCAATAAGGGTTTCTCTTTCAGGTTAGTAATAAGACTTCAAACAAGGGCAATTTTAAAATACTTTCAGTATTTCTCAAGGAGTGAACAGAGAGGTATTTGCTTCCATACCAGTCATATCCAGTGTTTGGTATTATAAGAAACAGACAGACCATCACCCACAGATCAATAAAAGGATCTAAATCTTTATTTATGATTTTCATTCAGGTCCAGTGTCTTTTTGCGAAGCACCATGATGACTAGTGATGACTTTACCAATCTCTAGTCCATTCCAGTTGACCCTCATAGATCTTGTCAGTCAACGAGTATCTATCACATACCTTCAATACACCAGGGGCTGTGCCAGTTCCTGGAGATACAATTACAAAAAAGGAAATACTCCCTATTCTCATGAAACTTACATGCTAAATCTGTCCAGAAGCATCTGGGCCAGCAGCAGGCCAGTAGAATAATCCACAGCGTAATGGACAAATTACGGACAGTCTTCCTACCATTTTTGGATTATTGGTGAATATTAGTGGCAAAGCACAATTATATCTCCTGCTACATGGGCATAAGCTATCTGATGGATGATATTACCATTTGTTTTAACTAGGAAAAACAGGAATTTCATGCTGTAGTACATCATAAACCCTTCTTTCACAAGCCAGAATGTTTAGGATGACATGTCACCTAATGGAAGAAGATGTAGCTGCTTATCAGAAGCAATTCTCACAGTGCATCCTGTATTTTGAACTTTTGTCCTTGTTTTTATCCTGGATTACCAAGGATTTATGTGTATAATAATAATAATCTTCATCTCATTCCTTCTCTCTTGGTATAAAGGAAAAGAACATTGGAGTTGGAGTTAGAGCATCTGGATTTTAATCTCTGTCCTGAGAGTCTCTACCTGTATGACCTTGGACAAGTGGATTTACTTCTCTAGGCCTCAGTTTACTTATTAGTAAAATGAGGGGACTGGACCAGATTGATGACTGAGGTCCCTTCTGGTTCTGATCATCTTACTTGATATCTCCTGGAGCAGACTTCATTCTTGAAAACTCTTTCCTGTTGGTTAGAGACCTGGGCTAACAACTCCACTCAGACCTATGCTATCTTTTTTCCACTTGAGTTTTAAAGTGTGGCTGGTTCAACAACAAATATTCTCTTTTGCATTTCTGTAGATTTCACTAAGGAGGGTTGGCAGGCCTCTGGACTCAGTGCAGTTGAGGCAAGGTAGTCTGCCTTTAAGAGCGTCTGGAAAACCTCACCATCCTTCTTGTATTTAGATACCTCCCACTATGCTGGCAAACACGGATGTCACTATCTAAAACAACCTTTGATATCAGCTCAAGGGAAGCAGTTATCTGTATAGTCATATATGCCATAGAGATCTATGTGATTTTATTATAGCCATGGACATACTATATTCCTCGGAGTAACTTCTAAACTTTAATCTTAATTATGCAGGATGGACAATGTGATCATTCATGTAGGAGCATTAAGCTTGAAAGACTCACAAGATCTGGTATGTATATAGGGTATACAGAGATCTGGGGTAAATCACAACACGTAGGCTTACTCCCACCTTTTCATATAGGGGAAATCTGATTAAAATGAACATTAAAAGTAATCTTGGTCAATGGAATAATATTAACAATAATAGTAAAGCAAACCTTTATATTGAACTTTAAGGTTTACCATATACTTTACAGTTATCTCATTTGACCCTTCCAGTAACCCTGGGAGGCTGGTGCTATCATTATCCTTATTTTACAAATGAGAAAACTGAGACCAAAGGAGGTTAAGTGACTTGGACAAGATGATGCAGCAAAGAGATGTCTGAGGAAAGATTCAAACTCGGGGCATAAATCTTGGAGACATCAGCAGGCAGAAAGGAAGAAGCATTGACTTTAGGAAGAGGACTGAGCTCAAATTCCAAATCCTCTACTTTTTGTTATCTGTGACCACAGGTAACTCTTGTCTATAACTCAGTTTTCTCATCTATAAAATAGAATGATTAGACTCATTGACCAACTAAATTTTACAAGGTCATAAATCAAGATCTAGAAGTTTGATGGCTTGGAAGCCCTTCTTTTTACAGAGGAAGAAACTGAAGCACAGCACTGACTTGCCCAAAGTCACACAGATAAGCAAGCAGCAGAGGTAAGATTTGTACCCAGGATCTCAGGCTCCAGAATCAGCTGTACAGGTCTCTTGTGTCTCCATTAGAAGTCAAAGAACAAAAAAAGACATCTTAAGAGTATGCCCCCTGAAGGACAAATGAGGAAACAGGAACTTTCACCACTTCTCTGAATTGGCTTGTGTGTTCTTTTTCCCCTTGTCTTCCATTTAATTTAAAATTTTATGTAAGATTGGGTCTCCATGCACACGAAAGACACTATCTCTGGTAAGTGACGTGGGTGAATCTTCGAATCCCACAGCTACTCTGTAGATGCACAGTTCTTATTGATGCCTGGTGGATTTTCATAGCTTTTCCACATAGCATTCCCTAATACAACCCCTATAGTTATCAAGCACCTATAGAGAGGTTGACTCTGAGGTGTCAGTCAGTCATTCAACATACATTAAGCATCTGTGGTGGGCCTGGCACTGTACTAAGTGCTAGGAACGCAAAGAAAGAAAAAAGAGGGAGCTTACAGTCTAATGCAAGCAAGTCTGTGCAATTACACTGTAGACCCAAAGAAGGGGAGATAATCCACCGAAGGAAGGCAGCAGAATCAGGAAAGGCCTCCAAGAGAAGTTGGGGTTTGTTTTGTGGCTGAGGCCCCTAGGAGGCCTGTTTCACATAAAGCAGGGGTCATACCTAAAATGGTCTCCTTGTCACATGGCCTCTCCATCTTCTTTCTATTTGAAGAAGTTGGGCTGAGTCCCCTCAGCCAAACTGCCCTAGCTGCCACAGAGGCCTGGAGTGAATCAGGTCTGTCCTTTCTGTTAACGGTGTCTTTCCTTTAGAATTCCTTTCAGAATTAAACTCTCCAGTCTCCTCTCCTTGGCATCTCTCAGTTCAAGTGGTGCTTCATAGTCCAAAGCCCATTTGACTTTTCAGGTCTTCTTTTATAACTAACATTTATATAGCCAGGTTGTGCCAGGTACTGTGCTGAGGGCTTTACAGTTATCTCACTTGGGCTTGACAACAGTCCTTGAAGATAGCTGCTGTTATTATGCCTGTGCAATTGCAAAGCTTGCAGTTGAGGAAACTGAGGCAGACAAAGATTAAGAGACTTGCCCAAGGTCACACAGCTAGGAGATGCATTTGAATTCCTATCTTCCTGACTCCAGGCCCAGTGCTGTATCCACACTGCCCCACCTAGATGAAAATTGTTCTAACCTTGCTCCCCCAGCCCCTGTTCTATGAAGAACATCAGTGTTGAAGACACCTGGCTTGAAAAGGCCAAGGTCCTCCAATACATCCTGGACCATCTCTAGTTGTCCTGATCTTTATCTGGCCACTGGACCCAGATGGCTCCCAAGGAGAAAGTGAGGCTGGTGACTTTGCACAGCCCTCCCTCACTTAAAACCAATTCACTTGCTTATCATGGCATCACCTTGCTGATGTCATGGCCCTCTTCAAGAACAAAGGACAAAGAGTAGCAGCCCCTGTTCTCTGCAGAACATCAGCAGTTATATATTTCAGCAGCTAAAGAAATCTGAAAGGGTACAGACTTTTCTCCCAATGAGCCCCAGACCTTCCCACAGCCATGTCTCTTTCTCTGGCCTCTCTCTCTGTATCTGCCACGGAGAAGACATTGTGGTGGGGAGGTGAGTCAATAAAGATAGAAAACAGTCTCTGCTATTAAGGAGTTTACATTATACTGAACTGAAGAACAGCCTTCAGGAGACTGAGATCACCCTTCAGTGCAACAAGTAATTTTTATTGGCAAATCAGTGTTTGAGGATTTTAGAAATTTTGTTGGTAATATCTGCTAAAGCATGAGCCATTTCTCAAAATAATGCTTTTCAATGCATAAAATCAAATACATAGGACTACAAAGGAAACCAAAGTTTGAAATGTAATATTTTTCCCCACCCAAGTTCATGAACCGACCCCCTTGAATCTTTTCAATTAAGAACATGAGTGTGCATGAATACAGTTTTTACAAGATAAGTAGGTAGAGGATCACGACCAGTCTGAATGCATTTCATTCCTTCTTTTCAAGGCTCAGCATGCAGCAGAAATAGGAGCTGATGGTATTGCTGTCATAGCCCCTTTCTTTTTCAAACCTGTGAACAAAGGTGAGCAGACTGAGCCTGAGGACACAGGGTCAGCAGGACCCACTTCAACCCTCCCCATCCCCCAGGTGCTCAGTTCAGGGTTCTTCTGGACCAAGACCTGGATGACACAATTATCCTATTTGCAGTTAAGCAGTCAGTAATTTGTTAATTGCTGTCCTATGTGCCGGGCATTGCTCTTAATTGCTGGAGATACAAAGAAAGGCAGAAACACGTTCCCTGCCCTCAAGGAGCTCCCATTTTGATAGGGGAGACTACATTCAAATAACTATAGTCAAGATAGATACAGTATAAAGGAAGGCAATCTAAAAGGGAAAGGGAGCTAGAAGGAGGACCAGTGGGAAGGTCTGGGCAAGGTCTCCAGAAGAAGGTAGGAGAGATTTGAGCAGTCTGGAAGTAAGCCAGGGAAGTGTGGAACAGGGGGTGGGCAGGAGGAACTTGAGGAGCAGCCAGTGAGGGGCACAGACAAGGGGAAGTCGGAGGGGCTTGTGCAAGGAACAGGCAGGAAGCCAGTGTGGCTGCATCTGAGAGAGCATGTGGGAAGGCCAGAAAGGTAAGGTAGAAGGAGGCCAGGTTATAAGTGCTTTAATGTCAAGTACTGGATACCATGCTTGACTCAGAAGGCATTTGGGAGCCAATGGAGTTTATGGAGGGAGAGTGGGTCAGAGTTGTTCTTTAGGGAAATCTCTTTGGCAGCTGAGTGGAGGATGATTTCGAATGAAGAGAGACTTGAGGCAGGGAGACCAAGTAGAAGGTTGCTGCAATAGTCCTGGCACTAAGATGGTGGATGTGTGAGGAATGAAAGGGAGCCAATACAGGAGACGTTTGTGGAGGCAAAATGAAATTAGGAAGGAATGCCAAATACAACTCATGGCAGATTCAGGATGCAAAGTGGTGGTCTCAGGAGAATATGGTCCAAATCTAACAGGTTGTTGTTTGTGGTTGTTGTTGTGTTTGTCCTTCATTCTCGAAGGGGACCGTGACATCAAAATGATGGCATGACTTGCAGTTGACTTTGATTTGAGTGAGGAAGGGCTGTGTAAGGTCACCAACTTCACTGTCTTCTCCTGAACCATCTGGGTCCAGTGGCCTGACTGGATGACTGGAGATGACCCAGGATGCAATGGGAAACTCTGGCCCTTTCAGCCTAAGGTCTTATCACATTCTCACTTTAAGTGAGATACATCCATTCAATGAATAGGCTTCTTTAAGTAATTACTCTGGGGATGGCCCCTTTAATTAAAAAAAAAAAATCAAACTGGGTGGGGAAGACCCTCAGGGTTCCTGGGTAAAAGAGAAACAACTACTATTTAGTAATTACATCCACTCTGTACTAGGTGGGTGGGGACTTGTTGTCCAGTCTCTGAGCTCCAGAGTGAGTTGGATTTAAGGTTTGATCTTTGAGCAAGAAATGTAGCCTGTAAACCCAGAGAAAAAAAAGGCCGCTTTTCACCATGGAGTGTACCTTTCCCTGGGTAGAACACCAGAGGAGAGGAAGGGAGAGGGAGAGGAGCTGCTTACTTTGATTTAAGTGAGGGAAGGCTGTGCAAGATCACCAACCTCACTTTCTTCTCCTCCCAAATCTAACAAGGAAAAACCTAAAGCCTTGCACTTTTATGAAAAAACAATCATTTGTGTTATACACAGTTGAGTAATTTTTTGAGTATAGTTCCAAGGTGCTTTCACCAGAATGACTGGACCAATTCACAGCTCCTCCAAAAGTGCGACAATGTGCCTGTTTCCTGCAGCCCTTCCAGAATTCATCATTTTCCTTTTCTGTCTACTCAAATTAATTTATATTTTTCTAATTATTAGTGATTTGAAGCATTTTTTAAAAACATGGCAAGATTAGTTTGAGTTTCTTCCCTTGACGCTTTAAAGTTTGCAAAGCACTTTATTATATACTTTGTTTCTTTGGAGTCTCCGATAACCTTGTGAAATGGATGCTACAGATATAAGTTTTCCCATTTTACAGTTGAAGAAAGTTAGGTTCAGAAATGATTTGTGACAAAACTAATAAGTCTCCTTGACTTTCCTGACTCAAAATCCAACTCTTTATCTACTATACCATGCTGCTTCTCAAAACAAAGCACTTTCTTCACAACTCCCTACTGGGGAAAGTATCATGAATGGTCTTATTCCTGTTTTATAGATTAAGATAGTAAGACTCAGAGACATTAGCTGTTTTGTCCTTAGACGCACAATAGTAAAGTTGAAGGTGAAACCTAAACCCAGGTCTTCTGACTCCAAATGAATAGATGAATGAATAGCTTTTATTTAGCATACACCAAGTATGTTACTAAGCTCTAGTGATACAAATAGAAAAAGAAGATAGTTCTCAGCCTGATTGGGGAAGACAACACATTCAGGAAAGTTCAACATATACATGTATGTAGGGTGTGTGTGTGTGTATACACACATGTACATATACATACATTCGTATGTATATCCAAAACAAAAAAGGCATTGGTGAGGGTGGGAAGGCACAAGCAGCCAGAGGATCAGTAAAAACTTTGTTGATGGTAGCACTTGAACCATGCTTTGAAAGTCACTAAGAATTCAAGAGGCAGGTGTGAGGAAGGAATTCATTCCAGATGTTGGGGACAGCCCGTAAAAGGAATGAAGACAAGAGATGGATTGTGGTGTATGAGTAACAGCAAGGCCAGTTTGGCAAAAATGTAAAGAGTATGAAGGGTTATAAAGTGACTGTAGAGGTAAGTCTGAGCTAGGCTGTGAGGGCCTCTGAATTCCAAACAAAAGAGTTCATATTTGATCCTGGAAGTAATAGGGAGCCAGTGGAATTCATTGAGTAGGAGAGGGCTTTGATGACACCTGTGGTTTGGAAGATTCCTTTGACAGTCGCTCAGGATACTTGCCATAGGGAAGCCAGTTAGAAGAGCAGTATAACAGTCCAGGCAAGAGGTAATAAAGACCTAAACTGAAGTGGTGGCCTTTGAGGAGAAGGAAGCGGACAAATGTGAAAGGTGTGATTGAGGTAGAAAAATCAAGATCTGGCAATAGACTGGAAGAGGGAAGTGAGGGAGAATCAGAACCTGAGGACAACACTGAGGTTTTGAACTTGGAAAAATAGAAAAATAGTGGTGCTTCCAAAAAAATGGGTTTGGTAGATATGAGAAAAGAGAATGAATTTTGTTTTGGACATGTTGAGTTTGGACACATCCACTTTGAAATATCCAGTTGGTGACAAGCCTCTGTCTTGGGGAGAGGCTTGTCAAATACATGTCTGGAAGTCATCCACATAAAGATAAAAATTAAGCCCATGTTGGGGTGGCACTCATGAGCTCACCAAGAGAGATGAGAGAGAAGAAGGGCTAGGACAGAGCGTTTTGAAGTACATCCACAGATAAAGGATGTGATGTGAATGGAGACCTGGCAAAGAAAGCTGAGGAACAGACAGACATGTAGTAAGAGAAGTAGGAGAGAATACTGTCATGAAAACTCAGAGAGGACTGAAGATTAGAAAGAGAGGATGATGAAAGATGCTGGAGAAAATGGGAGGGGACAGGATCAAGGACACATGAAGAGAGCTTTGTCTTGGCAAGCACAAGGACCACCAAGTTATAAGGAAAGGAGAGAGTCAGGGTTCTTTTCAAGGGGTTTTGAGAGAAAGAGGAGAGAAGTAGGAACTCACACAGACTAACTCCAGTTTTCTCAGATAATCCCAAGGTAGCAAACATGGAAGGCAGCTGGTGTCCCAGAGAAAAATGAAATCAAATGGCTAAGCGTGGGATGAAGAAAAAATCATCTACTCTTGAACTGTAGCCAAATCTGTCAGACACACTCTAATAAATGTATAAATGTCTGTTTGGAGGAAGGTTTCCTGACTGACACAATCTGTGACACAACCTGGCTTTTTGACTGCATCAGAACTGAGAACGTTAGACCAGAAGGACTCTGAGCTCCTTTCCAGTTCTAGATCTTTAAACTATAGGGTTCTGTTCAATTAGATAAGACCTCCCCCCTCAGGTAGTTTCCAACTCACATTTCATAGCAATTGTGAAACCAAAGATCAAATTCCATAGCATGCATAAAACAGAAGTGTATCATTTCAGTTAGGGTTTTTAGAATTACTAAACAAAGAAGTCCTTGTTGTTTTAGATACCCATGTCCTTGAAGAAAATGAATTTTGAAAACTAAGGACTCTCTCCCTCTTGTAGTCTGGTCAGTGGTAAACAAAAGAGATACCTCTCTGTTTTTTGGGGTAACCAAAAGATTCCAGCTCGTAGGCCACCATAAATGCCCCCTAATAATCTAGCCACTGATTCTGCCTTCCTTGAGTCATTAAGTATACTCCTGATTAAATCTTTACCCAACAGAGACTAGGACTTTAGATCAGGACACTATTATACTATCAATTCTCAGTTTTTGATAGTAAAACCAAAGTCACAGTGTTTGATGCTTCTTTGAGGGGAAAGAGAACAGTTTGGGACATGTTTAATTAGAGATGTCACATAGACCATTAGAGGTTCATGTTGGCAACACAACAGAGGAATCTAGACTGGAGATGGAGATTTAGAGATGATCAGGATAGAGGTGACAGCTGAAGCTACAGACATAAAGGAGACTGCCAAAGAAGAAAAGAGGGCCAAGGGCAGATCATTGGTCAGGATCAGGAAGAGGATAAGAAGTCAGCAAAGGAGAAAATGAAGAGTTGGGAGAGATGGCAGGCACTAGATGTCTCTGAAGCTAAAAGCAGAGACAGTCTCTAGCAGGAGGAAGTGGTCAGTTCTCAAAAGCTGTAAGAGGCCAAGAAACGTTAGGACTGGAAAATCGGCCGCTGAACTGACCTTTAGGAGGTCATCGGTGACCTAGAGAGAATAGTGGTGACAGAAGCCAAATGGTGAGAAGTGGAGAGATTAGCTATAGAATTAAAACATTCCCAAAAAGTAAGGAAAAAGGGCATTATGAATCATGCACAACTTCATAGAATATGTATATGTAATAGAAAATAAAACACAGGTTGCCAGAAGGCTCAGCTGGCTTCTCTTTTGGCTTTGTACTCTTACTCCCCAACAAAGTATTTGACACATTGTAACTACTTGATCCACTCTTGTCAAATAGATGAATGAATTAAAATGCCATGTTCGGATAGCAGGTAAACAATCTCATTTAACCCTTCTGAGTCTGTTTTCTTGGGAATAAAAGGAAGAGGGTGGACTAGATGTCCTAAGCACTCCCAGCTTAAATCTGACAGCATCTGAACACAGGACAGCTTTAGTGGTGCAAGACTGTTGGGACTTACTGGAATGTTGCCAGAGACTTACATGTTTTGGGATTTGTAAATCCAAATTCCACAATTGATAATAATAAATATCATATAATACATCCAAAATCCACAAAAAGGGATTAAGCATAAAGGTATTATTAACCTAAACCTTTTCTCTGAACTTTCCCACTTTTTGTCAAGGACATCATATCTTCTAGTTCTCTAGGCTTGGAGCTGTGGGGTCATCCTCAGCCTCACACTCACTCTCACCCCAAATATCCAGTGAGCTACCAAACCTTGTCATTTCTGCCTCTAGTGCATCCCTCACATCTCTGTCCTCTACTCCCTAATCACATGACCATCATCTGGATTATTGCACTAGTCTCTTAATTGGCCTCCCTGCTTTAAGTCTCTTTCCTCTCACCTCCATCCTACATACAGGTGCCAAAATGAGTTTCCTAAAGCACAGATCTTCAATAAACTCCAGTGGTTCCCTGATACCTCAAGGATCAAATAGAAACTACTCTGTTCAGGATTTAAAGCCATTCATGACCTGGTCCCAGTCCACCTTTCTAGCCATATTCTACTTGACTCTTTTTCATGTATTTTACTGTCCAGCTAAAGCCATCCCTCACAAATGTCATTCTGTCTCCTCTCTGTGTCTTTTGTCTAAGTGCCTGAAATGCACTCCTACCTCACTTCTACCTTTAATGCCCCCTCCTACATGAGAACTTTCCTCATCTTAGTCGCCAATGTCCCCTCCCCCAATTACCTTGCATTAACTATATATACATTTTATGTAAACTCATCTCTTTATATGTGCATATTGTTTTCCAATAGAATGTGAGTTCCTTGAGAGCAGGGACTATTTCTTTTTGTTTTTGTAAACTCAAGGCATAGGTAGCATGGTCCTGACATATGGTATTTAATAAATGCTTATTAACTGATAATTGCTTTGAGGGATGTTATGCTATTTTTATGGACCCTCTCTGAAAGAATTTTAGTCCTCTATTCCTAAAGTAGGGGTTTTAAACTTTTTAGAATGTCATAGATCCCTTTGTCAGTCTGATAAAACCTGTGGACCCTTGCTCCAAATAATAAATTTTTTAACTCATAATTGAAGAAGGTGCCAAATTCCATTTAGAAGTTAGTGAAAATAAAGATGTAATTTTCCCCATCAGAGTTTACAGAACCCCTGAAACCTTCCCACACTTCCCTTAGGGCTCTATGAACCCTTGATAAAGAAGCCCTGTATTAATTCAAATCTTTTTCTGTCACCAATCCTTAGCCTCATTCTGTTGTAAGGCAGGACAGTAAATCCTCTTTCCCACCAAATGGGCTTCTTGTGTTTACAAAACATGCCAGAAGATGTGTCCTAAAGTGTCCTGAGGCTGGCACCAGCTCTTTCCAGCAGCCCAGGGTAATGGGAAGGTTGTTATGTTATACCCTATAAAAAGAGATGTGGGACCTTAGATCAGGAAAACAGAAAAAAGACCCCAACTTGGCAGTGAAAGTGGCAATGAGAAAACAGCCCTGAAGTTTCTGCTTCAGAACTAGACAAAGCTATTGTAAGTGAAGTTCTCTCTGCTCTACTTGGGAGGGCTTACTCTTCTCTTTATTTCTTAAGTTTTGCAGAAAATTCATGAGCGATGGTACTAATAGCATAGGCTGAAACTCATTGTTCCTTAGGAGGATTTGCTATGGCCCAAAATATCCACAAGCTAGTGGCTAGTCCTTTAGTAATGTATTTTCCCAAACTAGCACAGTCCAACTCAACAAGTATTGAGGAATCAGAAGGGGGTAGAACAGTGGAAAAGGCTTTGCCATTTAATACCTGTATGAGATCAAACAAGTCCCTTAGCCTCTCTGGCTCTCAGTTTCCTCATCTGTAAATGAGGAGTTAGGACTTAATGGCCTCAGCAGTCTCTTCCAACTCTGGAACTGTGATTACCTGTGATCCTCAGGGGACAGATACAGAAGTCTTTCTGGGCCTGTATCCAAGACTGTGCAGCTTATTGGGATCTGCCAAAACTAGTAGTCCACTAGCACAGTTTCTGATGACCCAGCATCATCTTCAAGACTTAATGAAACACACAGAAAGACTTTGATGAATATTATATTTGTTTCTTTGTTCATATAGGTGGGATAGATAGATAGATCGCTCGATCAATCTCTATGTACATATACATATTTGTACTTATACATATGTATGTGTGTCACACATATATAGTTTTGTTTGTGTCTTTTGTACTCACACCAGTGATTTTCTGATATACTTCTCTCTTTCTCTGAATCCTCCTTTATAACAGATGAAAACAGTTGAGTGGACAGTGTTGAAACTAAAATGTTAAATTTGAAATAGACTTTTTAAAAAAAAATTAGGCACACTCTGCCAACCTAACAACTGCACTTGACAGTAAATACCACGTTACATCCGTAGTCCCTTACCACTCTCCTGAAAAGAAGGAAGTATTTTCTCTCCTGCTGTTCTCCTAAAACAATTCTGGTCATTACAGTTAGGGTTCTTCTGCCTCTCAAGGTTTTAAATTTACATTAAGGTTGATCATTACTTAACCTCACTTTATTGCTGTTGATTTCAGATGCCTTGATTGCATTTTTAAAAGAAGTGGCGGCGGCTGCCCCTGAGGTGCCGTTTTATTACTATCATCTTCCTGCTTTGACCGGGGTGAAGAGTGAGTGCTTGTTTTGTGTCTTCTACCCCTCATTTTCTCCACTGTTAATCATTTCTTCTTACTGTAATGAGCAAGGAGCTGGATACCTTCTCCCACTAAGGGAACCCAGTTCTGAGCTATCATGGATCAGGTTCATTTTGGAGGAAGCCTGGCCTCTAAAAAAAAGTGGTCAGGATTTTTCCTTGTTATTCCTGGCTTGTTATGTCCCTACCCCAGAGTACACGTCTGGACATAGTCTCTTAAAGGAAGCTTAGGATTGGCTCATGCCTAGGATCTCCCCAGAAGGAATTAACAGAATTCCTTCTAGAAATACACTCGGTGACACTCAGTGTGCAAAGCAGATCAGAATACCAGGAATGCAAGAATAGTTTAACATAAGGAAAGTTATTATCATAATTGATTATATTAATAACAAAAGGAGCAAAAATCATATGATTATATCAAGAGATGCAGAAAAAGCTTTTGACAAAATACAGCACTCATTCCTATTTTAAAAAAATAATTGAAAGCATAAGTAAAAATGAATTTTTTCTTGAAATGATAAGAAACATCTACCAAAAATCATCAGCAAGCATTATTTGTAATGGGGATAAGCTAGAAGCCTTTCCAGTAAGATCAGGAATGAATCAAATGTGCCCATTATCACCAGTATTATTTAATATTTTACTAGAAATGCTAGCAGTAGCAATAAGAAAAGAAAAAATCACCACCAAAACCATTCCAGAAGACATAGTAAAAGATACTCCATTTAAAATACCTATCGACAGCATAAAATACCTGGGAGTATACCTGCCAAGACAAACCCTGGAATTATCTGAACATAATTATAAGATACTTTTTATACAAGTCAAGTCAGATTTAAACGATTGGAGAAATAGTAATTATTCATGGGTGGCCAGAGCCAGTACAATAAAAATGACTATTCTGCCTAAACTAATCTACTTACTTAATGCCATCTCAATTAAATTACCAGAAAATTGCTTTATTGAGCTAGAAAAAAATAATAACAAAATTCATTTAGAAGAACATTAGGTCAAGAACTTCAAAGGAATGGATGAAAAAAATGTAAAGGAAGGAGGTTCAGCAGTACCAGATCTTGAACTATATTATAAGGTAATAATTATCAAAACTATCTGGTACTAAGAAATAGAAAGATTAGTAGAACAGAGTAGACATACAATACACAATATTGTAAATGATTATAATAACCTTGTGTTTGACAAATGTCAAGATTTAAGCTTTGGGGATAAGAATTTGCCATTTGGTTAAAAAAAACTGCTGGAAAAACTGGAAAACATTCTTGCAGAATTTATGTATAGACCAATATATAGAAAATTTTGTCATTCATAAGAATACAAGTCATTCCTCAATTGATAAATGGTAAAAGCATATAAGCAGGCAGTTTTTCAGTGATGAAATCAAAGCTATGTATAGTCATGGAAAAAATGCTCTAAATCATTGACTAGAGAAATGCAAATTAAAACAACTCTGGGATATTCTCATACCCATGAGATTGGCTCAAGTGATAGAAGGGGAAAATGAAAAATGTGGGAGGGGGTGTGGAAAATAGGTACATTAATACATTATTGGCAGAACTTTGAACTGATTGAATCATTTTGGAGGGCAATTTGGAACTATGCTCAAAGAATTATAAACCATGTCTACCCTTTGACCCAGCAATGCCACTATTAAGTCTATTTCCCCAGATGATCAGGGAAAAAGGAAAATTACCAATATGTTCAAAAATATTTATAGCAGCTCTCTTTGTGGTGGCAAAGAACTAGAAACTGAAGGGATACCCATTAATTGGGGAATGGCTAAACAAGTTGTGGTGTGTGATTGTGATGGAATTCTGCCTTGTTGTAAGAAATGATGAACTGGTTGATTATAAAAAAAACATGGAAAGACTTGTAGGAAATAATGAAAAGTGAAATGAGCAGAACCATGAGAACACTGTATACAGTAACAGCAAAATTATTTGAAGAACAGCTGTGAACTATCAAGTTATTCTAAATATTATAAATACTCAAATCAACTACAAAGCACCTATGCAGGAAGATGCTATCCACCTCCAGAGAAAAACTGATAGAATAGAAGTATGCATAGTATGGATTTACATCTATATCTGTATATATCTATATCTGTATCTATATCTATATCTATATCTATATCTATATCTATATATATCTATATATACCTGTGTCAAATGGTGCCCTTCTCCAGCGGGGGTGATTGAGGAGGGGAGGGGGAAGGAAGGAGACATTTTGGAATTTAAAATGTAACCAAAATTTTTTAATTTAATTTTTAAAAGGTAGATCAGGATAGTTATCTCCTTTTGCTACAGAAGAAAGGCTTAAAATACAAAAGACCAGACTCAAGTGCATATTAACAAATATTTAAAACATGAAAGAACAACCCATAGCTCCTACAGTGCTCTTCCAAGAGGTTAATGCTTAAAACATCCAAACGCAAAACTCTTTGTAAAATGCTAAATGGGTGTTTTACTTTCACCGGAATTCTGCTTCTGTCTGTTCTGACAGGGCAAGAAATGGATTAGGCTCACGTTCCTGTCAGTGGCCTCCCTCTCCTTTGAGAATAGTAGTAGCTCTGGGGAATGACTTCTGTGAGGGCAGAAGGACTGTGAAGGTCCCAAATCACATTTTCAGAAGAAAGGCATGAGGTCAGAAGTTCTTGCTTCCTTTAAAGTATTCTGAGTAGGTTCCTTTTGTTGATTCTGTAATACAGCCCCCATCTCAGGCAAGGGGTCACACATGGGGACCCACAGGAAACCTCAGGTTGAGCATGCTCTTTATCAAGAGGCCGAAGGACTTGTTTCTCCAGAGAAAGCCAGGGAGCTAACTTAGCAGAACACAGGGCTGGCTCCCTTGACCTTAGAAAGGGAAGTCCAAAGTACAGCAGCCTTTGGCAGCTCTGCTGTCTTCCACTCTTGCCATTATTGGAAGATAATCTCACTGGATTATGTATCTAAGGAGAGGAAAGAAAACTCAACTTCTGGCCACCTAAGCTGAAAAATAACAGCTCTACAAAAATATGTTGGTCATATGGATAGCAGGAGGAAGAAATGGGAATATCTCTTTCCAGATCCAAAGAACCTGCAAGTGGCTTTTTCCTTTGCCTGTTATCACTATACCTGTTATAAAATTGTTTCTACATGGAAACACCCCAGGACCTTGTTGCAGTGACTTCTCAGCTGACTCTGAATAGAGCAGCCCTAATCTTTGACAATGAGAGAGAGGGATCCAGAGCAGGGATGTATGGGACTGCTGATGTAAGAAGGATTTTACATCACTAGAAGAATGTGGATTAATGAGCAATCCTTATTCTGAATAGTTCGTGCTGAAGAACTGCTGGATGGGATTCAGGATCAGATTCCCACCTTTCAAGGAGTGAAGTTCAGCGACGTAGATCTCTTGGACTTTGGACAGTGTGTGGATCAGAACAGCCAACGGCAATTCGCGCTCCTTTTTGGGGTGGATGAGGTAATTGTTCTCCCTCTATTTCAGGATCCCCTTCCTCCTTAACTGGGGTAGGGTGAGGGAGGGGGTGTTGTGAAGGGCATTATCTAAAAGTGAATGCTTTTCATTTTTTCTGAATAGCAACTGCTGAGTGCCCTGGCCATGGGGGCAACCGGAGCTGTGGGCAGGTAATGCTGAATCTTCTGCACCTTGTGACACCTTATGTCCTACAATATACCCCTCTGTCCTCTCTGTCCTCTCTCATTCTCTATCACTTCATCATCTTTTCCTCTTCTGAGGCTTTTCCATTCTCTCTTTTGGCTTTCTCTTTTTCTCTTCTTCCCCTGTGTTTTTCTTATCCCTGTTGCTGGTACTTAAAACTAAAGAAATTGCTAACCCCAGGAGAGCATCTTCTAAAGATAAACATCCCCTTTGGGGCAGCCTCCCAGAGTGGGGCTGGGGGTGGTTGTAAGCAGTGTGTGAATGTGTGTGTGTGGGGGAAGTGTGTGTACAGTCATAGCTGTGTAGATAGGCGTATAATAGATATTGTAAACAATAGAGGTGCATCTTTTCATCGTAGTTATTGAATCACTAGTACTTCCTGTTTTCTTGGCAGCACCTACAACTACCTGGGCAAAAAAACAAACCAGATGTTGGAAGCTTTTGAGCGCCAAGACCTTTCCTTAGCTTTGAATTACCAGGTATACATTGTCTTCTTTCAGATGAAACATGTCCTTACTTCCTCCTCACTTCCAAGCTCTTCTGTAAGCCCTGTACTAGTTAGCCCTGTTAATTTTGTTTCCTTTCCTCCCTCCCTATTCTACTTACTCTTATTGGTAGAATCAGCCCATCCCCCCCAAAGATCTCTGTTTATCTTTTCTTTCTTCTCTGGTCTTACATAAAACTGAATACCTTAAAACCGGTGTGTCTTCTGCAGGGCTAACTAGACCCCTTTGAGGAAACAATGGTCTACTCCTCTTGGTGAAAGTCATTGTCTATTGTTTTTCACTATATATTGTAAAATATTTTTTATTTTGTAGAACGGTAATTATAGGGTGCTAGAGAATCACTGCCTTGGGGACATTTATTTGTTGAATTGTAAAAGAGGACCTGGGGGAAATACACAGAGCTAGTAACCTGAGCCGATGTAACTGAGAACTTAGACTAAGTGATCCCTAAGAAACTGAATCCAGGTGCTAACCTTTCCCTGAAAGGTAGAAAAAGCCCTAACCTCAAGTTAGTGAAGTACTTGATGTAAATTAAAGAGGACCAAGAAACTGGGGGAAGGATGAACTTTTAGAATCCCAAAGCCATGAATACCTCCAGAAGGGACAGAACAGATTTCTGCAGGATCTTTGTATGGTGTCCAAAGGCTAGCGAGGCATCCTTAGTGTCTTAATCCTCAGTTTTAAAAGTATATCCTTAGTTCATGCCTTCTTGACATGGAGGCCCAGCAATGGCTATTGGAGTTAGGGGTCACCTTTCCCTCTACCCTACTCTCTTCATTCTGTTCCTTCACATATCTTGTTTTCTTCATTTTAACTAACTTTGTAAAGACAAGTACAATTTCTAATCTTTGGATACTGACACTGTGATAGCCCTCTTCTAAAGGCAGCTAACACCAGTCTCTAATACTAATTATTGGTTTTTTATACTTTTTCTAGTTATACATCCAGAAATTTATGAACTATGTAATCAAACTAGGTAAGTACAACATCTTTCTTCCTTTATTATAGGGCATTCTAAAGACAGTAGAAATAGAAAAGAGATCCCTGACTTTTGGGAAGTCTTTTTGCTGAGCAGGGATTTGCTGAGCTAAGCATTGAATTTTTTGGAAAATAAGTTTCCCTCCTGTAATCATTCTGTTCAAGACAATTCCCAAGACTAGCTCTAGATAAATTTTGAAATAGACATTGTTATAGTCAATCTGTAGTTCTTCCTTTCTATAGTCTCACAGCTTTGTCAAGTTAATACGTGCTTATTAAGTATCTGCTATATGCCAAGCACTATAAACTCTGGGAAAAAGGAAAGGAAAAAATGCTGTCCCTGCCTTCAAGGAGCTCCTAGTCATGAGGGTAAACAGCCATGTACAAACAAGACATATGCAGGATAAACTAGAGCTAATCACCAGAGGAAAAGTATTAGCCTTAAGGGGAATGAGGAACGTCTTCTTATAAAGGTAATAGGGAACTGCTGGAGTTTATTAAATTGAGGGAGGTGGGGATACGTGGTCAGACGTAGGCTTTATGGCTGAATGGAGGGTGGATTGGGGTGGGGAGAGACTTGATATAGGGAAACTAACCAGCAGGTTATTGCCATAGTCCAGGCATAAGGTGATGAGGGCCTGCGTCACGGTGGTGGCACTATCAGAAGAGAGAAGGGAGCATAAATAAGAGATGCTATGAAGGCTGAATTGACAGGATTTGGAAATTAATTGGATACAGAAGGGTAAGAGAATGTAAGGTGTTGAGGATGACACCAGGGTTAGCCTTCATGATTAGGAGAATAGTGGTATCCCTGCTAGTATAGGAAAGCTGTTGGGAAGAGAAGAGTTTAAGATATCCATGGGACATCCAATTTAAGATGTCCATTAGGCCAAAGTGGGACTAGAGATCGAGAGAGAGGTTAGGGGCTGAATAAGTTATTATCTGCAAAGAGATGATCATTGAATCCTTGTGTCCTCACCATGGAGATACCTACTACCTTCATGCTGCTCTCTGTGCTCTCAAAGTTCATTCAGCAGCATTCATCCTGGGGCCCATTGTCAGCATCCCATGAGTCACCCTGCTCTCTCCATCAATTCTTTACCCTTTTAGCACTCACTTCCCAAACAGCCCCTGAAAGCAGAGCTGAGATAAAGTTTCTATGCACATTACCACAAATTTGAAAAGGAAGGTAGAGAGTCTCTTGTTCTTTCATTCAGTAAACTTTTATTTAGCAGTTACTATGTGCCCCACACTGGGCTAGGTACCAGAAATACAAAGATTAAAAAATGAACATTTTCCCTTCAAGAAGCTTGTGTTCTATTTGAAAGAAACAATGTGGACACCATAAAGTAATAAAAATATGAAATATTTATAAAGTAACTTCCCAAAAAGAAGACAATAGCTCCTGATGAGGATCAGAATAGGCCTCAGGGCCTCAGAATCTTCATTATAACATGTGCTACTTATGCAGTAAGGATATTTCCTTGGAGAAAAGCAGAATTTCCCTACGATTTACAAATTGTGCATTCATTTAAAATTTATATTTGAAGCATTCTTCAAACTCTCCTTTCTTGTTGGTAAGGCAGCTACCTACTTTTTCTATCCTCCTGCCCCTACCCAATATTCTGACTCTGAGCATATAATAGGCTCATCCTTAAATCACAGAATCTTAGAGTTGAGAGATCTCTGATGCCTCAGTCAAATCATAGTCCTTCACCTGCTTGAGAAGACTGTTCCTTAGAGGTCTTCTCTTCTCCAGGTCCTTCATGTGCCATGTTATATCCAGTGTCTTTTCTCCACTGGGTGCTGTCTGTTGTATTCCTTCCTAAAATGTGTTGCTTAATACACCTCTGAAGCCCATAGATTGGACAATAATAGGTCCCACCCAAGGTCCACTTAATGACTGTTCTCTGGACCCTCCTGGCTTAGAGTGATTATCAGTAGTAACTATTTCTTTTCCCTTCCAGCTTGATTTAGTTATTTTTTTCCTTTTGCTCATTAAAGGGGCCATTCCCTGACTACTTCTTAAAGAGTCCTATTCACTATTCACTGAATGGGCGTTACCTCACCCTAAGTGAGTACCTGCATAGACCTTGGTCTAAAGGGGTCAAGGTCTCCCAGTGCATCCTGGGTCATCTCCAGTCATCCTGATGAATATCTGGTCACTGGATTCGGATGACTCTGGAGGAGAAGTGAAGCTGGTGACCTGCACAGTCCTCCCTCCCTCAAAACAAAGTCAAGTGCAAGTCATGTCATCATTTCTCTTATGTCATGGTCTTCTTCGAAAATGAAGAATGAATACAACAACCTGCTTAATAGGTGAAGAGTGAAAAGAGCCTTTGTTTAGGTTGAAAAAATCTGGGTTCAAATCATTCCTCTGTCACTTATTCCACCTGTGTGACCTTAGACAAGTCACTTAATGCTCTGCACCCCAGTTTCCCCATCTGCATAATTAAGTGGTTAGAGGTCTCTTTCACTTCTAACCCAGTGATCCAATGATACTCTAGGTGTTGCCTCAATAGAAATCAGAACATTTCTTTAGAGAATGATGGAATTAATCGTACTTGTTTTCTTTCCTTGCCTAGGTCTGGGAGTTGCACAGACAAAAGCTATCATAACCCTCGTCTCTGGAATCCAGATGGGTCCACCTCGGCTGCCCCTGCAGAAAGCCTCCAGGGAATTTACTCTTAGTGCTGAAGCCAAGCTGAAGAGCCTTGAAAGCCATTGCTTTCACTAACCAGACTGAACACTGAGATGCCTGGGACCAGTCACATTAGGATCTCTTTGATGAGATGTACCCACTGTGCTTTTACCTTTCTCAGGGAATTTTATAATCAACCTGAACTAAATACTATTCTTAAGAAGGAAAGTCCTATACCAATTGATCGATCAAGTATTTAAAACCTACTATGAGTCTCAAAGTAATATTTTATTAAGTGGATAGGAAAGAGGACCTTTCCATCTGCTCTAATGGGATGAAATATAGTGAGAAAATTGTATCACCCGTGATTGCCCTCATCTGCCTGAGGAGTTCTCTTGGTATCTTGGCTGGGTTCTGTGCTTCATCCTTCTTCCTCCCCATCAGAGTTTCCCAGCTCCTGAGTTTCACAGTGTGATGCTGGATATTTTTTATAGTTGCTGGAACTCAAGGACAGGTTGCCGCTTTTCAAAAACGGTATAAGTGGGAGACAGCATAGCATAATATGGAGAGTGCTAGAGTCAACAGAGTCCTGAGTTCAAGTCAGTCAAAGTCATCAAATATTCATCAAACCAGGACTAGCCAGGGCTTGAAACTCCTCCTACCTGAAAGGAGCTCCTCACTCTTGGCTCTCCTGGGATTGCCTTCTGTGGCCTTAGGGAAGCCAGCAGTACTTGTTCTACCTACTACCTAAGTTAGTCTGTAAACTTTTTAAAGTGCTATATAATGTGAGAGCTTATTAGGCAGAATCCTACCAATTAGACATCTTTCTCTATTGTTAGAAGATATTGAGAAGCCTCAGGGGAGGTATTACCTTCTCAATCTATACATGCCTTGTTTTCTAGTTTCTCTCTTTATTTTCTTCTCCTTCAATATCCTTTCTACCAAACTATACTATATATTTTCCAATAATATTGAGAATTGTCATTTTAGAGCCAAAAGAGATCTTACAGACCATTTAATTGAGCACTCTCATTTTATAAAGTTAACTGACTTTGCCTGTCACAAATCTGATCAGTCAATCAATAAACATTTATCAGTGCCCAATAAACATTTATCAGTGCCTACTATGTGCCAGGGTACTATGCTAGGCACCAAAAGTACAAGGAGTTGATGATCTAACAGGAGAAGACAAAGCACTCAATACAGTCTCCATCCCCTTTACAAGCTTGGGAAAAGGTTTACATGAGTGAAAAGGCTAGAAGTTTTGACTGAAATGGGAATTTATCATGATTAATTATCCAGTTATCCCTGCTACCCTTTAACCAAAATTTTTTTTGCCTTCAGGTTGAATGAGGGGAGGGGTGAGGAAGAGGAAATATGCAATGAGGCTGCTTTTATTTTCCACACACTGAATATATCGCTCTCATTTTAGTGGTACTGAAACTTTTTTTAGATTCTTCCTCATTTGTGCTAGATCTGGTTTTACTAGTAACCATGCAACTTGACTGGAACGGTGAGTAGAGTGCCTTAGAATCAGGAAGACCAGAGTTGAAATTTGTCAGACACTGACTCTAGGGAGATCAATGAACCTCTGCCTCAGTTTCTTCATCTGTAAAATGATGCTCCTATCAGGATTGTAGTGAGGATCAAGTGAGATAATATAAGTACAAGACTTTGCAAACTTTAAAGGGCTGTAAATATAAAGAACTTGCCATTATTATTGCCCCATGATAATTATATCCGCTCCTCCCCATCATCATTAGTTGACTCTGCTGTAGAAACCCTCTGTAAGACCTCCGACTAGGTTTCTGTTTCTCATCTGTTAGAAAACTTCAATGGTTCCTCCATTTTCTCCGCACACCTTCAAGAGGTTAAGCAGTAATGACAAGGTGAAAACTGAGAGAAAAAGCAATTGAAATAATCATTATAATTGACACAAAGAGTTTTGAAGTTTATACTTTAAACAATAGTAAGAGCCAGTTTCCACCAGTAAGCAGGATGAAGGATGTTACCTTTATACAACCATAACCAGGACCCAGGTAACCAAGTTTACTGAAAAGGCTGAAGGCTAGCCCATGATATCAGAATGGACCACTATGAAGCATAAAAAGTCCCTTACCCTAGTGAAAAGCTGTGTATTGAAGTGGAAGAAAAAAGCAATGGATAATAAATCAAAAGACCCAAGTTATTTAAATTCAAAATAATAATAAATCATTTATGCAGCATTTTAGGATACACAAAGGACTTTTCTTACAACTCTGTGAGCTAGGAAGTACAAGGTGAAGAAATTGATACTTTGTCAACTTGCCCAGTCATAGCTTAGAAGTGTTGCACCTGAGATCCAAGTCAAATCAACCATTATATGTTCAGCCAAAGAGCAAGGAAAGAGCTAGGTAAGTAAGCTGCTTCCCATTACCAACTGGCCCCAAGAAGTGGCTTTGAAGACCATCAAGGGCATCTGTGATCAGAGAAAGGGGTGAAGCTGGGGGAAAAACAGCAAAGGGTTCAATGGTTCAAAATGGTTCAATCACCACTAGTGATCACAAGAAAAATAGAGGGAGGCCTCTAGTAAGTTGGGGAGATGCCCTGGACAATTTGTGCAAAGATAGGAGTAGGATGGGATAGCATAAAGAATGATGGGGTGGTAAGTGGCAGGAGGGAATGCCTCCGTGGAGCAGCTAAAGGGCAAAGCAGGCTACTATAAAGTGGAAAACTAGAGCCCTTCTCCTCAAAGAGCTTAAAATGTGAGAGAGACAAGGTAGGAGCCAACCACATAAAACTAAAAGCCACAGTATCTAGGCAAGAGTCAAGCAGCGTAGCGCAGCAGAACAGGCACTCATCCACAGAAGTTCTAGGGTCCGAGGACGATGGGACAGAGAAGCCTAGGGTGCTGAGCCAGCAGCGCCTAGGGCTTTTGGGAGAGGGGGATGAGTAAGAAAAAGAAGGCAAGCTGAGCTTGGTGGAGGGAGGAGCAGAGTCAGAGCCCTAAGGAAAGGAAGCATTTCTGGTGCTGGGAAGGACACCCTTACACCAGGCCCAGAGGTGGGAAGGGAAAGGAAGGAGGAATGGGGGAAAAGATGGGATGGGAAGGTTGCCAGTAGAACCAAGGAGCCAGAGTACTAGCCCACAGGCCTAGGAAATAAGGGAGAGTTGGTGACATCAGAACTTTGTTTTTGGAGCTTGGGCTCTGAAGGAGAAAAGCAGAAATCTCAGGACTAGGGAGAGTGGCTACTGCATGTGGCTGAGCACTTACCTTCATCCTGCCTTACCTATGCTGCAGCCATCCAGGCCTATCTGCTGTCAAATCTTGGCCACACTCTAACATTGCTCTCCCACACACACAAACCCCAGCCCCACCATCATATGCTAGGATGTAGCCAAACCAGACTACAATCTCTCAGGCACAGGCAAGTGTTTATGCCTAGAATGTTTATCCATTCTCCACTATGCCCATGGAATTCCTGAAATGGACGGACAGAGAAAAAGCACAGGCAAGAGTCAATTGGGAATTTTGTGAGTGTCTTTATTAACTGGGCCGGCAGCTGTCTCATGGGAAAAACCCAGAGGAGGCAGCCCCGAACTGGGTGTGTGTGTGCCTTTTAAGCATTTCGGCACTTCCTGGTACAGCCTTGAGGTTTTAACAGCAAACATATCTCACAGAACAGTTTTGACAGGGGCCCAAGTTGCTGCTAGGCAAGGGGGCACAACAGAGAGGGGGGCTGCTAGGCAAGGGGGCACAACAGAAAGTGGCTACTAGGCAAAGGGGGGCAGCTGCTAGGCAAGGGGGGCACAACAGAAAGTGGCTGGGCCCAACCCTGCCTAGAAACTCAACAGACATTTCTCAACCCAGGGGCTCCGGGGCCGGGGGCAGGTGCGAATAACGTCCACTTCATTCCTACCTTTCCCCAAAAATACTCCTCACCTTTGTCCTGGACTATTACAATGGGCTTCTAATTGATCTCCCAGTCCATCCTCCACACAAATGCCAAAATGATATTCCTAAAATGAAGATCAAAGTGTCAATTCCCCACTTAAAAATCTTCAATGGCTCCAGTTGCTTCTAAGAGGAAATACAAAATCTACAACTTGGCATTTCAAGCCCTCCATAACATAGCTGCCTTCTTTATTCCATAACACTCTTCTTCCTAAATTCAGCACTCTTGAGTCTAGTTAGATTGGCCTCTTCCTCTAAGATCCTATCTCCTGCTTTGGGGATCTTTCCACGAGTGATCTCCCTGTCTGAATTTTGATTTAACAAACTTTACCTCCCTGAGCCTCAGTTTCTGCATTTATAAAATGAGGGAGTTGGACTGCATGGCCTCTGAAGTCTATTCCACCTCTGGATCTACAACCTTATGATCATATTAAATGTCTGCAGCGTATATGACTGCAGAGAGGAGAATAAGAAGGCCAAAAAGGAAACCATCCATCTGGGACACCCATTTATGGTGGAAATAAAACTTGTGCATAAGTAAATACAAAGCATATCAAAGTAATTTCAAGGGAGAAAAAGGCAGAGAGCAGACACCCACACCAATGAGTCATGATCTCAATTAGTAAGCACCTACTATGTGCCAAGCTCTGTGCTAAGCAGTGAGGATACACAAAGAGGCATAAGACAGTTCCTGCCCTCAAGGAGCTCACAGTCTCACAGAGGAGGCAATATTCAAACAATCTGTGTGCAAACAAGTTGTATATATGAAAAATAGGAAATAATTGACAGCAGGAAGGCACTAGTGGGATTGGGAAAGGTTTCCTGTGGAAGATGGGATCTTAGATGGGACTTAGGAAGCCAGGGAAGGTAGTAGGTGGAGATAAGAAGGGAGAACATTCCAGGTATGGAGGTCAGCCAGAGAAAATGTCTGGAGCTGAGAAATGGAGTGTCTTATTCCTGGAAGAGCAAGGAAGCCAGTGCCATTGGATCAAAGAGTAATGACAGAATAGGTGACAGGAAATAGGATATAAGAAGTGGAAAACTAGAGGACGCTAAATTAGGAAGGGCCTTGAATGCCAAACAGGATTTTTTATTTGATCCTGAGGATTTGAGGAGGTAGGAGGAAGACACTGCAGTTCACTGAGGAGGAGGTCGACATGAGATAGAACCTTTCATTTAAGTAAATCACGGTGATGGACTGGACTGGAGAAAGACTTGAGGCACGTAGACCCACTAGCAAGCTATTGCAGTAACACAGGCTTGAGGTGATAAGAGGCTGCACCAGGGTGGTGGCTGTGTCAGAGAAGGAAGTGTATCTAAGAGATGTTGTAAAGGTGACAGTGACAACAGATTGGACGTGGAGAAGTGAGACATAGTGAGGAGTCAAGAATGACACCTACATGGCCAGTCTAGGGGACAAGAAGCATGGTGTTGCTCTCTAGAGAGTTAGGAGGTGGAGGGTTTAGGGGCATGGGGGAGGGAGGGGAAGATGGTCATTTTCCTTTGGGAAATGTTTAAGATGTCTACCGGACATTCAGTTTGAGGCATCTGAAAAGTAGTTGGATATACAAGATTGGAGATCAGCAGAAAGGTTGGGGCAAAATAGGTAGATTTGAGAATCCTCAACATAGAGATGGTAATGAAATCCATGGGAGCTGATGAGATCACCAAATCAAATAAGATAGAGGGAACAAAGAGAGGGCCCTGCACAGAACAGAACACCTTGTTGTTGTGTTCATCCTTTGTTTTCGAGGAAGACCATGACATCAGAGAAATAATGACATGACTTGCACTTGACTTTGTTTTGAGTGAGGGAGGGCTGTGCAAGGTCACCAACCTCACTTTCTCCTCTTGAGCCATCAAGGTCCAGTGACCAGATATTCATCAGGATGACTGGAGATGGCCCAAGATGCAATAGGAAACCTTGGCCTTTTTAGGCGGGCCCTTTCAGGTAGGAGGAAAATAGATCTATAATGAAACTTTCAAGTACTTCTGGTGAAAAAAACAAAGCTGAAAGGGAACTTTGAAAAACAAATACAATAGTCCAACAAAGCCCAAAAAGGTAAATTTATTAAAACAATACCTATGGTTAGAGGGAATGCCCTGGATGAGGATCCAGCAAAGGAAACTGAGGAGTGGTCAGATAAGTAGAACAATCAGGTGAAAGTGATGTCCTGAGAAGTTAGAGAGAAGAGTCTCAAGGGGGAGAGTCTGATTAACAGTGTAAAAGATTGCAGAGAGGTCAAGGAAAATAGGGATTGGGACAAGGCCATTCACTGGATTGGACAATTAAGAGATGATTGCTAACTTTGGAGAGAGCAGTTTTGGTGGAATAACGAGGTCAGAAGCCAGATTATAAAAGGTTAAGAAGAGAATGAAATGAAAGGAAGTGGAAGCATGTATTATAGAAAACCTTTTCAAGGAATTCAGCCACAAAGGGCAGAACAGATGTAGGATGATATAGCAGGGATGAAAGAATCAAGTGATGGGTTTTTTTGAGGATGCTGGAGACATGGACATGTTTGTAGACAGTAGGAAATGAGCTGATAGACAAGGGAAAATCTGGTGTGGGGGGTATCTAGGACCCAAGCTTTTAAGGAAATTAGATAATACAAGAGACAGAAGTGAGGAGAGAATATATGGGAGATCATTTGTACAAAGGCATCAGAGAGGGCAGATGGAATATTATGTATGGGGAAGAGTTTGACTAGAATAAGGAGTGCATGAAAGGAATAACATGAAATAGGTCTGCAAAGGTAGCTATCTGGATAACAAATTCTGAGGGCTTTAAATGCCAGGCAGAAGATTTTAAATTTTTTCCTAGAGATAATAAGGATCCATTGAAGATTTTTAGGTTGAGGTCAGATCTGCATTTTAGGAATATCAGTTTGGTAGCTATGTGGTGAAGGGACTGGAGAGGAAAGAGCTTGGAGACAAGATCAATTGTGAAGCTATTGCAATAGTTCAGATTAGAGGGCCAAGACAGGAAAGTTCTTATCAGATACAAAAGTATCTGTTTAGAGTTCAAAGTCCTTCATAGTCCTTCATAACTTAGTAGCCTCCTACCTTTCCAGTCTTCTACCTGCCACATACTCTGTCATGTACTCTTCTATCCAGGGACACTGGCCTCCCTGCTCTTCTAGGATAAGATACTCTTCTCACTCCACTTGAAACACAGTTCAAGTGTCAACTCCTACTTGAAGCCTTTATGATTCCTCCTCCCGCCCCAGACACTGGCAAACCATCCCTCTCGAAATTACTTTGTATATTATATAAATTAGAGTGGGCTTTAAATGGTAGACAGATTACATTGAATTTTACATGTTTTTCCATATACTCAGGCAGCTAAGTGGCACAGTGGATAGAGCCCTGGGCCTGGAGTCAGGAAGACCTATGGTTAAAATCCTGCCTCAGTCACTTACTAGCTATGTGATCCCTGAGCAAATCACTCAGTAAAATGGGGATAATGATAGCACTTACCTCGTAAAATTATTATGAGGATTAGATGATATTTCTAAGTGCTTAGCATGGTACATGGCACATAGTAGGCTCTACATAAATGCTTATTCTTTCCCCCTTTCATTTTCTAGTTACTAGTTCCTTGATGGCCTTTGTATCCTCATTAGCTGTCATGATACTCTTGCACATAGTAGGTGCTTAATAAATGTATATTTTTAATGTGCTTCTTTTTTTAATAAGTTTTTCTTGATGTTTCTTGGTCTTACGTCACCATAGTTAACAGCCAAGTCTTCCTTTTCCCCTCCCAGAGAGCCATCACCTATAACAAATCATATTTTAGAGGATTAAAAAATAAGAGTACAACTGATCAATTCACTGAAAAAAATCCAAAAATGTTCAATGTATATAACACCTGTGGACTTCCTATCTCAATAAAGTGTGAGTTGGGAGTATCTTATCATATTTCTTCGTTTGATTCTTGCTTGATCTTTATAATTCTGGTATGTTCACTTTTTTTTGGTGCTCTTTCCATTTATATTGTTGTAGTTACTGTGTCTATTGTTTTCTTGGCTCTGCTTACTGCATTCTATATCAGTTCATGTAGATCCTTCCATGCATTTCTATGGTCATCACATACATAATTTCTTACACCACAGTAACATTTCATTACCTTCACATAATATAATTTGCTTAGTCATTCCTCAATTGATGACAGTCTTCCAGCATAAGGGAATCCCTCCTGGAAGGATAGAGGGTTCTCTTACTCACCCTGGCTTTCTACAACTGGGCTCACAGTGCCATACTGCCCCACTGTAGGAGCAGCTGTCAATAGGTTAAGTTCTTATCCAGGTACACAGTCTATATCTAAGGAAAGGCCCTGGGACAGTCAGAGACCTGGGGAAAATAACCCCTTGAGCTTGGATACTGAGAATAACATGTAAAACAATGGGAATCAGTTCAGTGAAAAGCTTTTTTATGAACAATGGGAAAGAGGAGAAAGAGGAGAGAGGAAAAGGCATATACATTAACAGAATATAATTACACAAAGGTATCACTGTATTAGGGTATGCAGAGAGACACACCCGGTCCATTCAGCAAGAAAGGTGTACTCTAGCAGGAAGGTGTGTTTGTGATGGAGGAAGGATGTGTTCAAAAGTGCCCCTCTGAGAGTGGGGTTCTTATACTCTGATTTTGGGTGGTCTGGTCAATTTGCATGTCAAGAACAGGGCAAAATATTATTTGGGGGGTTTATTAGTGAGAAAAAACAAGCTGGTGGTTA
Organism: Notamacropus eugenii; assembly: GCF_028372415.1. Classification (NCBI taxonomy): domain Eukaryota; kingdom Metazoa; phylum Chordata; class Mammalia; order Diprotodontia; family Macropodidae; genus Notamacropus; species Notamacropus eugenii. The sequence continues at coordinate 462,369,681 of NC_092873.1, read as the reverse complement.
ACAAACTATTATTTGGGAGACATAGTTGTGCTAACCTTCAAGAATACTATTGTTGGTTTTTCCCATGAGTATGTTCTGTAAGCTTACAGTCTCTCTTAACAGGAGACTGTCACAATGGTTTCAAAACCATTAGGCCCAATCTTATGAAAATGGTTTCCAGGCATAGATCCTATAAGCTAGAGCTATCATGGTGGTGTTAAGACCACTAAATTTTATAACGATGAACATCTATTTGTTTCCAATTCTTTGCTATTAAAAAAAAGTGCTGCTATAAATATTTTGGTATAGAGACTTTCTTCTTATCAATAACTTCTTTGGCATATAAGTCCAGTAATAGAGTCTCTGGTTCAAAAATACCTTCATACCGAATATTTCATTTGCATGATTTCAAATTGCTTTTCAAAAATGGTTGTATCATTTCAGGACTCCACCAACAATGTATTAGTGTGTCTATGTAATGGCAAGTAAAATTAGAATCTTTTGTTGTTTTTGTTTTAGTATAACCAAGTGCCTGACTGAATCTTGCCTTTATCAATCAAGACTCTTTACTAGGAGCACAGTACAGAAGCAAGAGTTACTTTCACTAGAAACAGTATATATATATATATATATATATATATATATACATATATATATATATACATATACATATATATGTATATATATGTATATGTATATATATATGTATGTGTATATATATATATGTATTTGTACTGTTAATGTGATTAAAGATCTTCTCCACCCATTAATGGGCCTGCCCAGTAAGGGGACTTTGATTAGGGAAGATTTGTAGGAACACTCACAGTTTTTGTTAATGAGGCACTGGTTCTCAAGGGTTGGGATATCCTCTGGTTCTAAAAAAGGTATAAATATTCTGAGAGTGAGGTTTTACTTTGGGTTTTAGTTTTTGGTAAGAAGGTTTGAGTGCCAGATGAGGATTCTGGGAAGTTGCTAAGGACCCCCCACTCCCATCCCCACCCCCACCCCCTACCCCAGGCCTTGAGAACCCAGATGTCATACTTCCCTGTCTGGTAATGACGATCCGGCAGTTGTACCTGTCTGTTGAATTATGGTCAGGCAGAGGAAGCCATGTCTGTTGATTACTTTGGGGCTTACTGACCAGAAGTGTTTGTTTAGCCAGATGAGGATTCTGGGAAGCCTCTAAGGAGCCCCCCAGCTTTGAGAACCCGGCTATGAGTTGTCTCAATTAATATCTTTGCTGATTCCCTAGGATTGTCCAAGTAAAGTATATCATCTGCAAAGAGGGATAGCTTTATGTCTTCTTTATCTATTTCTATGCCTTTAGTTATCTTGTCTGATTGTTGCTGGCATTTCTGCTGTCACAGTTGCTGCTGCTTTTCCTGGTTGTTGCATTTATTCATTTCTCCTGCATTTCTGTTGTTTGGGGTATTTGAGAAGCAAATAAACACCTTAGATTTAGTATTTTTCCTAAGAATGTTTCAAACGCCTCTTTATTATGAATGTCCATCTTTTTCTTTCATGATTAAGCCAATATTTATAGTGTAGGTCACCATAGGTTGCATCCTGAGCTTCACTGCTCTTCAGAACACACTATTCCACTCCTTCCTATATTTTCTGGTGAGTACAGAATCGTCTTGTGTTACTCAGATTTCTTTTCCTTTGTATTTGAAGACCTTCTCTTGATCACTTGCAGAACTTGTTTCTGAAATGATGTGTCAGATTTAACTATCATATGTCTTGGAGTTTGTAGCCTTGGATATTTTTCTGGAGGTGACGAATTCATGAATATTTTTCAATTGCTATTTCATTTTCTATCACAGAAGGTCTGGATAATTTTTCTTCTATTATTTCTAGCATTGTGATGCTGAAGATTTTTGTGTCCTGTTATATTCTTCTAGGAGACTTTTGATCTTTAGGTTGTCTCTACATGGCCTGTCTTCAAGATCAGTATATTTTTCTTGCATAATAGTGAATATATGTTCTTTTAATGTGATTGTTTTTTGCTTTTCTTCTTCTATATTGTCCTTAACTTCTGTATTTTTGCATTTCCAATCTATTTTTCTCTCTTTTGTTTCTTTGGTGATACTTGCCATCATAAATACCAGTTTTTCTATTCTGCCCATTATTTTTGCTACACAACCATAAATTCTGCTTTAATTCATATTTCTCCTTTGAACCACTCAGGAATAGTGTGCTGTGATTCTATGTTGTCCTTACATTCCAAGGTCTTCTGTCTCATTAAGTGTTGGAACATTTTCCTTTGTTTTATAGTATTTATTCATGATTTGCTCTCTCTAAAAGCAATGTTCCCTTCTGTTGTTAGTGTTTTCCTTGTTGATTTATTTGCTTGTGTTCAAGGTCTTTGAGTTTTCATCTTCCTGAGTTCATTTCAGTCTTTTTTCCTTATTTTCCCCTATAGCTTACTTTCTGATTCTGCCCTCTTTGATGGTGGTTACTTTGGGGGCTAGATTTCAAAGTGCCCCAGCCTCCTCTTGCACTGTGCAATTCATGATTCATTAGCTGAGGTCTCTGCCTCAGGTGACCTTTGGGTTGACAGAAATGGCCATAGCTGGATGCTGAGCTCTTCTCTGTGGTTTAGTGAAATGCTACATGGTTCCTCTACTTTCATAGTATATTGTTTCAGTGTTTTGTTCCATTCCTTCTGTTCCTCCATTCTTTGATCTGATACTGTTAGTACAGAGCTTTGTGGTCTGGTGGTACAAGATAGTCTGTCATAGCACTGTCTGTCATGGCCCCCAGCAGGCTTCTGCTTCTGAAGGGCTCCCACTATACTGGCTGTCACAGCCCAAGAAAACTTATACAGCCTGGCGTCAGGGGCTCCAAAGCACTGGAAAAATGGAAGGGGGATGATAGTGTGGAGTTAGATTTTGTTGCAAGTCCATATGTCGGATGCTTGGGTTTTCTAGTGTAGCCTCACTGTCGTAGCATAGGAGGTGGGAAAAGGATGCTGAGTGAACTCAGGATAGGCACCAGGTCATGGTGCAGTTTTTTTTAACCTTCTTCTGGATTCTAGAGCATGGGAACAGTTGAAGTTGCTTTATTTTTGGTGCATAATTTCTGTTTTAGAGAGGTTTAAGAGGTTGTAAGGATAAGAAGAAACGTTTAGTTTTCCATCTTCCACTTCACTTGATACTTGAGTTGCCTTTCTCATTCATGAATTATCATCAATAGTTAGCTTTTATATAATGCTTTAAGGTTTCCAAAATGTTTTACATATGTAAGATGACTGGAATATGCACAGAATGGCACCATGACATGTAATGGAAATACCTTGGAGAAACTTGACCATACATTGACATTCTGGAACTGGCACTGGTCTGTTAACCATGTGGTTAAGAGAAGCCTTTTTTGTTTGCCTGTGTAGGTGGAACTGGAGATGTCTTCAGAAAGGTCAGAGTCAAACTGGGGTCTGTGACTTTTTAAAAAATATAGCAGTATTTCAGTATAATTTGGTTTTTTTTTTTATTTTGTGCATTTAAAGACATCATTCTGAAAGGGGCCCATAGAATTCACCAGTCTGGCAAGGAGGGCCCTAACCAAAAAAGATTAAAGACCCCGTTCTAGTCCCTTAATCATCATCATATTTGACTCCTCTCTGCTTGAAAAGTTCCAAGGAGAGGGAATCTACCACCTCCGGATGCTGCTCATTTCATTTTTGGATATTTATAATTATTAGGAGGTTTTTTCTGACATCAAGCCTAACTTTGCCTCTTTCTTTTATCCATTGTGTGTAGCTCTGTTCTAACCAAATAGATCAGTTCACAGCCATGCAAACTATTATTGTTTAAAATAACTTTTTATTGATAGCTCTTGTTTTTATGCTGTTTATATTTACCAATATAAAAGAAGCTATCTTTTATAACAAAGAATAAGAGGGAGGGAAAACTGGGAAAACTAAAAAACTTATCAAAAATATCTACATTAATATGCAGTATTCCATATACCTAGTCCTTCAGCTCTGTAAATACTAACTCTTAAATATACTCCCACTTAACTGACACCTAAGGCAACAGGTTCCAATACTGGGAGCTAACTCAAAAGATCAACCTCTCTTTGGTCCCTCCCGGAGTTTATTCTATGAAACTCTAGAATACAGGGGTTCCCCACACTAACGTCTAGAAGAGAAATATGAGTAAAAAGTATCTATTTTTTTTTACTTATCACTATCCTTTTAACCTGAATAAGCACGAACATTAACGTACATTTACTTAGCTTTTAAGTGAACGCTTCTTTCGTAGAAGTGAATGAATTCGCTGAATTTGAATGAATTTCAAAATTGTAACATAATTAGTTCATAATGATTACAGGATGTGATAAAAAGACATAGATCATCTGATAACTGTTCTCAGAATTGCTGTTATTTTTCACACTGTCTTCATTTTATTTTCCTTGTTCACAACTCCTAAAGGCACGTTACTGGGGTATTTGTGTCCGTGTCATAAACTGACTTCACTGACTTTTACTGCAATTGCAATAGTTACAGCGTTTAGTAGATATTTCGCAGTAAAGCCCTTCACCACCGATCTCCAGCCTATCTTTCCAGGCTGACTGCGCTTCTCCTCACAACTCCGTGCTGCCGTTCCATGTGTATGTGACCTGCGCGCTGTCCTCTCGTACACGGCGCTCCATCTCCTGTCTCTCGTTCCCGGAGCGGTGGCCCCTTCACCTCTGCCTCTTGTAAAGGGTCACCTTCTCCAAGAGGCTTTTCCTCTCCTCTTCGCTAAAATCAGCCCACCTTTAGTTTGGTACGCTCGGCCCAGGTCAGGGGCTACCTTGCCCGTCTGCCGAGCTCAAGCACCTAGAACAGCTGCTAGCACGGACTAAGTCCTTAACTCGGGCTTGTTTCTAACAGAACTGAACTGGTCCGTTAAGGTTCGCGTGAAAATCCGGTCCCGTCAAGGAGACGGGAACCAGAGGACCACAGCTAGAACCCCTTCTTCTGCGTCTTGGCCAAGAGGGGGAGGGCAGCCTTCGTCATCACTGACGTTCCTCACGTTGCTAACATACTGTAGTTACTGTTTCAGCCTGGAAAAAAAATCCTGGGATTTCCGGACCCAGGCGACCACCTGGGGCAACCTCCGCTGTGTGGACAGAGGAGGACACCGAGGCTTAGCTTGCCCAAGGTCACGTGACGGAGGCGCGGCAGGTGGACCTTTTCCAGGGTCCGTGTTCTTTCCCTGAAAAGTCCGAGTTTCTCTTCGCACAATACGTGGCACGCAGTCTTATGAAAGGCAACCTTCATGCTCACAAGAAAGTGCCCCGGTGCAGGCTGCGGGACTCGGGTCCGATGTCCAAGGTCCTCCCCCAAGGGATCGGCCACAAACGGACATCGGCCCCGCCTCCAGAGAAATAACGGGCTCTCCCGAGCGGTAGCCCCTCCCACCCACGACGGTGGCTCCCCCTATTGGCTTCCTTCCCCCAATTATCCCCGCCCACCCCTGCGTCTTTTGCGTCTTTGGTCACGTTTCCCGCCCCCATGCCACTTAAGCGCACGCGCAACTTTTCTTTCCGCTTTCCTTCTTCCGCTGCAGTAGGAGCCATTTCGCGACGGGCTGCGCGCGGCTGGCTGTGTGTCTGTGGGGCCTCTCTGAAGGAACCGAGCCACGCGCGACTTTCGGAAGAGCAGCTCTTGGGGACACGGGGAAAAAGGCGGTAAGAAAGGGGAGTCATTCCCGTCTTTGGACGCGGCGAGGATGAGTGGGCGGAGACTGTTTTGTTTTGTTTTGGTTTTTTTTTTTTTTTTTTTTTTTTTTTTTTTTGCTCCTCTGCAGTTACCGCTTTGTCGCTTAGCGCGGGTGAGGGGGAAGGGTGGGGGTGGGGTAGCCTTCGCAGTGTCCCGGATGTTACTGTGCATGCGCGTTCTCGTCCTTGTGCGCATGCGTCAGGAGGGAACTCCGCTCACCCAATTCAGTAGCCTTTTTACTACCTCCAGTTTGTGTAAGAGAAGTGAACGTATGTTTTGGGAATCAGGTACCTTCGCCGTTTATTCTTTCTCCCAGATAAACAAGCGAACTTGTGTTTCTCTAGTCTTCCATAATGACACTGTTCGTCGCCATGAGCTCCCAGTCTCCAACTTGGGCACAGTAACAGACTCCCGTAGTTGTGGCTCCTGCCACTTTCTCACTACTTGGGCCTGGTCGTTGTGTGATCTTCCTTTTTTTAATACCTGAGTGTGACCCACGATCCGCTTAGCTTGCGCTTTGTGAATCTTGAGGTCCGTAGTAGGTCTAGATTTGCCACGGGCCACGCACACCTTGGCCGAGCTCTTCCTTATTAATTTTGAGGCAGTTTTATGGGTCAGCAGTCCTGGTCGCCGTTGGTTTGGCAGCTGACCAGATACAGATGATAGTTATAAGACTTGGGTGCACATTTTCTCTACCTGTAACTTTTAAGAAAGGCCTGTGACTCAGCATCTTCAGATACCAATGTTGTACGGTCAGGTTTTTGGCATATAAGAAGCCATTGTATCTTTTACGGTGGAGACTACCATAAAAACCTTATTTTCCCAGAAGAAAACCTCTTATACATATTGCGAATTTGCAAACAAGTTAAAGGATGATTACCTGTAAACTAATCATAGGTCATAGAGCTGGAAAGGGATTTCTGGATGATACCTAGTTGAGTGCCACCCTTTCCCCTAGGGCTTACAGTGATTTCTCCAAGGCCTCTCAGCCAGAGAGAAAATGGAATCCAGTGTCTTTTGGCACAGAATTCAATTGATTACTTCACCCATTATGTACCATGGGTATCTTGTTTTTCGTTCCCCAAGTACATTAAAAATATTTCAGTAAATGTGTTTCTGATTACTCAGGAGTGTGAAAGGAATGGGACTTCTAGTGTTACACTGGAGGAGGAGCTTGCTAATTGTCCATAATCTGTAGTTCATGTACTTAATTTCCTAAATGTAATATGTGCCTAGACATACCTTAAGTCTTAAGGCAGAATGAAGTACATAGTTGGATAACACAAGATGTTCTGTATACATTTTAAAAAATTTTACCAAGTTTGTATTTATTTGTGTGTTGAAGTATCTTGCTCTGTTCCTTTGTATATGATGATATGCATTTCGCTGGTGTTTTGAATTTATTTTTGACTTTTTCTTTCTCAAGGTTTAACAAGACATTTACATCATGGGTGATGTCAAAAATTTCCTGTATGCATGGTGTGGGAAAAGGAAAATGACTCCAACCTATGAAATAAGAGCCGTGGGGAATAAGAACAGACAGAAATTCATGTGTGAGGTACTAAAACAATATAATTCTTTATGTGATTTATAAGAAATAAAGTTTATATTCAAGGAAGGGAAATTCTATCTTTGAAAATAATTATGCGAAATATAGTTAGGAAGTGAGGTGTAGGGGGTAAGAGTGTATGTGTGTGTCTGTCTACTTGCTGAACTATGTTGATAAGAGGTTTATACCAGCTTAGACATATTTAAATATGGACTCCCTTGTCCATACCAGTAGGGCAGAACAAAGGAATTGAGGCTAATGAAAGTGCAACAGTTTATCAGCTATATGCTCACTTGTTCTATTAACTATTTCCGGAGTTGGAGCACTACTGATGTACTATATACATAAGTGCTTGCTTTGTAATATATAAAGAAAGCTTTCTTCATGAAATTATCCAAATTTTGCTACTGAATATGCTACTATATGAGTACAGAGGATCTAGATTTTATTGTGTGGTAATTTTTTCCCTAGCCAAATGCTGTATGTGATTATTCAAGCACCTATACGAGTGGAGCTGTGTATTTGCCAAGGGTTTGTAGAGAGCTATTCTAGAGATTTGTTATTGTTAGACATTTGCTGATGTCCAGATTCTTTATTAACTCTTGAAGTAATTTTTTTTCTGTTTCAGGTTCGAGTGGAAGGTTTTAATTATACTGGCATGGGCAATTCCACCAATAAGAAAGATGCTCAGAGCAATGCTGCCAGAGATTTTGTTAACTACTTGGTTCGAGTGAATGAAGTTAAGAGTGAGGAAGTTCCAGCTATTGGAGTAAGTATAAAATTACTCTGCCTCAATTATGTGAGGAAACTCCAGGATACTAATTTTGTCTACTTTGAAGCATTTAAAATTTTCCTTCAGATACTTTAACATTGCTCCAAACAGTAGCAGGGTCCTGAACTAGGTTTCAGAAGTTTTAAGTTTTGTTCTACTTTGGTATTTACCTGCTTTGTTATCTTGAGGAAATCCTTGAATTCCTCTCTTATAGTTGCACATTATCAAGGTAATTTTTATTAAGAGCTTCATTATGAGTTAGCAAAAAGGTATTTTTATTATGAACAAAATAGTAATCCCCTTTCGATTTTAGGGGTTTTTCTGTGTATCTATCCATGTATTTAATGTGATTGGGGATAAACATTTATTCTATTCTGTTAAACTGTTAACTTTTTGCTGGTACTTTTTTAAGTATAAGCGCTTTCCATCTTTATTAATATAGTTATCATTATTCTCCCAAACCCAACCCCTTCCTAGCTTCTGTTTACCTAAGTGATACCACTATCCTTCCAGTCACCCAGAATAGAAATCTTTGTATGATTTTTTTTTTTTTTTACTCTTGCTCCCTCACTCCCAAAGTAGATTCTGCCTATTCAATATTTCTTATATTCTTCCTTTACTCTTAATATATTCCCTAATTCTGGCCCTTAAACTCCACTTGCCTGGATTGGTTATTGTGATAACCTCCTCTAATCTTTCCCCTTTCTAGTATTTTCCTCACATTATTAACCCATTAATCTGTCTCTGAACGACTCTGAGCTTGAATACAAGATAGGGATCAAAGGACATTTTATAGTTGAAATCTTTTTATGGAGTAGATTTGATCCTGTCAGTTACGTTCATAATACTATAGATTATATCAACTGACCTCTCCCCACCTTTATTTTGTAGCAGTTGCTAACCTAATTGAGGGAAGCCAGAGTATCCAGAATGTTCGTCTTCACCATAATGTGCATTGTTAATATTGTTACCAGTAAATATAACTAGGAAAAGTTAAAATTTGTCATACAAATTAATCAAGAGTCTTTTATGCTAGAATTAAAAAGGATTTGCTACTGCTTGTGAAATTAGAGGCACTTAAATTTACAGCTTTCTCTTCTGCAGATAGCACCCCCAGTTACTGATACAACTGACTCAGCAGAGGGTGGTGGTGGAAATTTAGCAGCTTCTTTGGGAGGACCTCTTCCTCCTCATCTGGCTCTCCAAACAGGTAAGAGTCGTAAATTTGTATGTCCGTACGTGTCTTCCCTTATAAAAGAATACTCCTTTCCCAATGTGATTCTATTACTTAGATAGTAGATAGGATAACAGTTGTGTCTTAAAGACAGTGAATTAAGGATTTTCTGTAAGATAGTTCCTAGCATGATGGTGTTTTGTAGGTAGTACAAAGTAGTAGTTTAATAATAGATCACTGAATGAGGTAGAAAGGACCTTAAATGTCAAATCTGAACTAGAACTCCCATTGCAATGGTCTTGCTCACTAAATGGAAACCCATTACTTCTAAAACATAGTAATCCACTTTTGGAGAATTGTTTTATAATGGTGATCTCATTAGCTCCCATAGATTTAAGTACCATCTCTATGCTCTCACATCTACCTATCCTGTCCTGACATCTCTGCTATCTTCCAGTCTCAAACCTCCAAGATATCTTGAAATGGACGTCCAGTAGACATCTTGAACTCAGACTGTCCAAAACAGAATTTAGTGTCTTTCCCGTCTTAAGCCTACCTACCTCCTACTTTCCCTGTTACTCTATAGTGCAACACCATCTTCCTGATCCCTCAGACTTACAACATGAGTGTCATCCTTAATTCTTCGCTATCTCTCACTGCCACATCCAATCTGTTGCCAAGGCCTGTCACTGTAACCTTTACAACATCTCTTGGTGGATACGTCTCCTCTGACACCTCTATGACCCTGTTGCAGACTCATCACCTTTCACCTGAACTACTTCAGTAGTTTACTGGGATTTGCCTGCCTCAAGTTTCTCACCAGTCCAGTCTATCCTCCATTCAGCCACCAAAGTGATTTTCCTGCAGTGCAAGTCCAACCATGTCACCTTCATACTCAGTAAATTTTAATAGCTCCCTATTGCCCCCCCCCCCCCAATCAAATACAAAATCCTCTGGTGTATAAATCCCTACTTTTCCATCTAGTCTTCTTACACATTACTCCCCAACACATACTCTTCAATCCCATGGCACTGACCTCTTTGCTGTTCCTTGAACAAGGCACTCCTTCTCTTGGCTCCTGGAATTTTTTCTTTGGTACTAATTCTAGTACCTTCCTTATTTATACTGCATATAAGTATAAATTTGTCTTCTTCCCCCATTAGATTGTGAGTTCCTTGATGGCAGGAACTGTCTTTTGCCTCTTTTTTTATCCACAGAGCTTAGCACCTGACACACAGTAGGTGCTTAATAAATATTGATTGATTATAAATGTTTTTCCTTAGATGTCACACAGGTAGTAAGTGGCAGAGCCATGAATCAGAAGTTCTAACTTCAAATCTAGTACTCTAAACTACCCTGCACTGCATTTGTACTCACCTGTTTCTTTTGTCTTTCTGTCTTCATGGATTCCCTCTTTGGCTCCTGAATTTCCTCAAGGAATCATCTTAAGTTACTCTGTCACCTCTTGAACTTGCCTTTTCAATAAGGTTTATTCATTTCCTAATTATGAATCCAGTCATTTAAAAGTTTTGGTATTCTTCAGGTGTCCAATTTATCTCCTTGAAATCATGTAAGTTGTTTATTGCTTATTTTTATGCAGTGTCCACAAGTCTTTGGGGATACCCGGTATGTTTCTGAGACCATTTCTTCCCCTCTTGGACTACAGTCACTTGTGATTTACTGCTTTTATCTACTGATACTCTTTTTCCTTTGTTAAATTTGCTACTCAGTGGTATCTGGCTTGGTAAACATGTGGATGATTTTCTTCTTCCCTTTCCATTTTGAAGGCTTCTTGATTAGATAGTCTAGATACTGCAGGGAAATGTCTGTCTTCTGGCCCTTGTCAGGTGCTTTTCATTCTTGGAAAAGAATTAATTTTCTGTATCTCCAATCATAGACCAGAATGCAAATTCCATTTCCAAGTACTATCTTTACCAGTTCCTCACTTTGTAGATCAACTTCATCTTAATATTTTGCTGCAGTGAAAAGGGTGTCACCTAGATCCTTAAAGTTTTTCATTTTTCCCTTCAGTGCTTTTTATCTTCTTGTGTCGTATGCTTTATCCTGTGATTTCTCTACAATTAGGTAACTGTAAGTGTGACAGTTTTAAGGAGACGCCCTTTATCTTATCCTTCATAACTTGCCCAAGAAGACAGCACATTTTGCTTTTGTTTCACATTAACATGGCTTCTTAAATGTATCCCTTCAGCAAGGATAATCTCTTGCTACTGGTTTTTTTTTTCCAGACCAGTACTAAATGCCATTTGTTTTGAAGGTAACTTTGGATGGTATACTTTAATTCCTGGGAGCTCAAGAGCTGCTATTTCATCAGAAGATTCTTCTCTGGGAAGAATCTGTTGCATAGTTCCAAAGGTTAATTGCTGCTCTACCTTGTTTTTTCTTTCATTTTTCCTGTCCTCCAAATACATGACACAGGTTAGAATTATTCTCTGGTGGAATTGCTTTACTATTCAATTTTCTCTTTGAAACAACTGATGGGTTTTTTCCTAGATTATTAATGCAACAATTCAAAAAGCTACCTTTTTTTCCCACTATCTGAAAGGTAATAATTTTCTTTCATTATAGATGGTACCCCAGGACTTGGAGGCTCTGGTTATGGCCCTGGTGCTGGTCCTGGTGGCACATGGGATCGTGGAGCCAATTTGAAGGATTACTACTCCAGAAAGGAGGAGCAAGAGGTACAAGCGGTAAGACTACTTCTGTGATTTCCATTTCTAGAAGTATAATTAGACAATTTAAAATTTTTTAAGAGAGGTCTTCAGTAAGAATTAATATTCATAGATTAAATAGGGTAATTCTTTTAAATAGCAATTTGAGGAATTGCTTAATGTACTAAATATGCATTCAGCCAGATGTAAGCATAAAAGAGCTCTGATTTCATTAGTATTCTCCTTATCATTACAGATTCCAACCAGGTTACAACTTGGTTGATAAGTCCTACGGAAGTGCATTAGGAAACTGGAATTATCCAAGAAAAATTTGTAAATGTGTGATCTGGTAATAGATAATAATAGTTCTAGCTATTATAAAAAGTAACCTTTTAAAGACTACTTACAGTTCTAATCTAAGCAAGTATCTTTGAAGGTAGAATTGTCTAATTGATAAACTAAAATGATAAAAAACTTCATTTTTGTGATTATTTGTAAAGAAAATTTGTCAGGTATATGTTTCTGTATGACATTAAGAGTGTTATTAGAACCAGATTAAAATTTGTATACCATCCAAAGTGTCATATACTTTGACCATAAACTATTCAGAACCTTGAATGTAAACTTGGACAACGTAGCTAACAATACTGGCCACATATAATCGCAATAATTGTCTAAATCTTTAGACTCTGGAATCAGAAGAAGTGGACTTAAACGCTGGTCTTCATGGAAACTGGACCTTGGAAAATGCTAAGGCTCGGCTGAACCAATTTTTCCAAAAGGAGAAGGTCCAAGGAGAATATAAATACACCCAAGTGGGTCCTGATCACAACAGGTTTGCTTGTTTCGCTCTTTTCCTTTTATAGTAAGTTAGAATTAAGTTTAGGGAATACTATTGTTGAAGTATATTTTGTGTACATGTTGGCTGGTTGCTTCTGTATCAGCAAAGGTGACATTTGATAAGATAATTTACTTAGTACAAGAATTAACCTTGGTCTTTAATGTACAAGTTGTCATGTCGAGCATTTGGAAAACATGACTTTAGATGTGATGGAAGTCCATTTCTCAGCTGAAATGCAGTCTGTGATGTCAGACCTTCAAGGTGCTGATTTTTGGGGGATTGGAGGCAAAGTTGGTGGATCTGATTGGTTTGCTCCTGGCTGACATTTATAAAGATAACTTATAAAGATAATGCCTGTATTGTTGGTTTCCACTGACCTTCATCACAGCCTGGCCATTTTAAATGGTCAGAGGTGACCTTTAAAGTGGTATTTCCATTGTTTTTTTTTCCTTTTAATATCCTAGGTTTCCCAAACATAGGTTAGATTGCACCTGGATATGCAACCAAATGGCACTTCAGTATTTTCCACTTTCAAAGTGGCCAGTCCTCTTAAAGATTCCTGTTGAAATTTGAGCCTTGTTTGAAAGGTGATTAAGGAAAGCCTTGTTTTTGCATGTGTGTTTAATTGGCATATGTAGGGGCTTTATGGTTTTGTCTGTTAGTTGCTGGGCTGTTTTCATGAGGATTTTAGAGGCATCTCCCTCAGTACACTTGATAATGACATTGAATGCTTTTCAAAAATCTATTGCTGATGATCAGATTTGTAACTACAAAAGCTAGATTTGGTGAAGCCTTGTGGTTAAGGTTATGTTAACGTCATCTATGCTCTCTAGGCCTCCTTGTGTGGCAGTATTGTTATAATGGTGAAGGTAAAGGGGAGGTGGTTGTGGTGGTGACGGTATGTTTCTCAGCCTGCTTGCTGTTCTTCCAGAGAGCATTCCAGGGTGTATTAATTATTACTCCCAGGAAGGCTCGTATGGATTAGACTCTTATGGGGAGCAGCATATTGTGGAAAATGGGGAGGTTGTGATGAAAATACACTCTGGCATATCCAATAATATCTGGCTGTTTTTCAAATTTTTCAAAATTTGTACAATGAAAGATTTTCCTTGAAAAAGGCAAGGGAAATTAAATTTGTGGGTATGACTCCCTGGGATGCATATAGCAACCCCAAAAGAAAAATTAAAATAAATTTTTGAATAAAAAGTGTCTAAATGCTATGTTGAAAGCATGGCTCCCCCCAAATGTTTTGTTAATCCTAAGAAATTTCAAAACATTTTCTTCCTAGTATCAGAAGATTAAAAATAATGGAATAGAATTGGAATAGAAGGTATGTAGAAGAAAGAAGTGAATCTTCATTCTTGATGATTTATTTCTTCTCCAAGGAGGAGAAAGAAAATTTACTTTGCATCAGAACTGAATGAGCCTAACACTTGGTAGCTCCAACAATGTATACAAGAGTAATTGAAGCTCATTATTGTAGATGTGGTTTCATACTATCTTATGAGTGACTTCTGATACAAAGAATGTGAATTTAAGAATTGGAGGCAGCAAATGGGAGACATAAACAATTTGGGGGATCCACTAACAATCATGGGCATGACTCCTCATGTCCTATACAAAATTCATAGCAGACAGCAACACCAGAGGTCTGTGTTAATCACACATGTGCTGCTGCTTAGGCCGTACTAAGCAATCACATGGGAGACTATTGTAAACTGATTTCTGGTGTCGCTGTTCCCCCTAGGTGGAGGAGAATGAGATTGAGTGCTGACTATAAGCCTGGCTGAGAAACATACTGGCATCGGTGTCATTAATGAAAGGGTGGATGTTGTGCCCCTGAGAGCCAGTGGCCTTTGACCCATGAAGCCGCTGTGCCTGAAGGTCAGTTCACAAGTGGTACAGGAAGGAGTCTAACATTGGTTTTAAAGCCTCATGAAACCTGTTTTAATTCACAGCACAACGTCAAGGCTAGGTCCCACCTGAGTAGGAAAAGTGCCAGAAAAGTTTTCAGAGGGCAGCTTCTTTAAACCCTGGATTTGATGCCCTATAATTCCTTAGCAAGTTCAGATATAGTTTCTAGAAATTAGTTTTTATTTTTATTCTCCAGGACACTAAATTAGTGGAATATTACTGGTGCTTTGTGTGCTATCAAGGGCTACTTCCAACTGCAGGCAGATCCCAGAATCTTGTCTCTCTTGGAGCCACTGATCCGTGCAGCCTCTGTGTGGGTGTGCGTGTGCGTGCGAGAGTATGTGTTTTGTCTCTAAACAGGTCACTGCTACAGTCAGTAGTAGGCTGTATCATACAGAAGAATCTTGTCGAAAGAACCACAGTCTACATTAGCAGAAGAATTGTCAGCCTGCTTTTATTCCTTAGTCCCAGGCCATGTGGAAAGCTTATTTTGTGCTGAGGCCATGCTGGCTGTTCACTCTTTTCTTTGGAATTGGAGTAAATAAACATAGAACCAGAACTCCGATTATTTCTTTTCAAGAACAATTGGCTCTTCATATAGACTACAGTTGTCTCATACTGTTGTATTATTTGAGGCTAATGCACATAATTTGTTCTAGGGTTGAACAGGAGTAAATTTGTTTACAGTGGGGTTTTGCCAAGATTTGCCTAAGCAGTTGGAAAGCCTGGCTGTTTGGGGAACCCTGGGTTCAGCCTTTTTTAGCAGTAGAATCACTAACCTTGTTTGTGTATGTGTTGTTACAGGAGCTTTATTGCAGAAATGACCATTTATGTCAAGCAGCTGGGCAGAAGTAAGTGCTTCTATTCCTCTGCTCTTTTACAGTGGTACTAACAGTTCATAATAGCTGACCTTCATATATTGCTTTAAGGTTTACATACTACTTGACATAGATTATTTCATTTGATAACTTGCAAAAAATCCTGTGAGGTAGGTACTGCAGGTGTTAACTAGCCTTACTTTATAGATGAGGAAAGTCGAAGCTCAGAAGTTTAGAGATTTGTTTGTGGTCACCAAGTTAGGCCCTGTTAAAAAGGGTTCAAACTCAGTTTTGCTGATTTCAAGTCTGTGCTCACACTGTCATGCTGCCTCATAAAAGACTTCATTGACCTTTGTTATCATCAACCAGTTACTTGACTACCATATATACTGGAGTAGTGTTTAGTACAGAAATTCAGAGATAGCAGAGCCTCGTTGTATGTTGAAATAGCCATGAGTATTCATGTAATATATCAGTGCAGAGAGAGTTGATGACAAATCTGCCAGCTTCCAAGGAAAATTCTGAGGGCATACTTATTTGTTTTATCCTCTCTAAGCACAAAGTCAGTCTTTTAATTGATTATTTTGGCAGATTGAATACAGAAGAAAAATTAATGAGTTTACTACATATGGTACAAAACATTTCCTAATAGCAAAGGGAAGGGGGCAAAATTTTTGAGAGGAATTGCCTTAAATGAAACAAAATCCAGCGTTACTTAATAATGGCAATGCAGAGAGATCTTTGATCAACTAAGAGTTTCTATAATTTTAAGAATTTTCTCTTTATGGGCTGACCAAATAAAGAAGGAATCAAATGACAGCACCTTGGGCAGCAAGGACTTGGAGAGACAGCTTCCTAGATTAAGTGTAGCTAACTATTGATTGACTACAATTACTTAGGCTGAATGAAAAAAAAGAGAGGAGTTGACAGTATGGATGACAAATATTAAGAATGATGGATAAAAACTGCTTTTAAAGACAAAAGGGATCGGATTCTAGTAAATTGGCAAGTACTGAATTTGTGAAACAGCTGGACAAAAGTAAGAGCTCCTAGGAGATTATGGGTATAGGGAATTGATGCTGAGTTATGATTAAACTATTCTTGGGATTTGATAATCATAATAATAATTTCCATTAAGAGTCCCATTCCCTGTATTCTCCCAGTTTTGTGTCCATGTTACAAATTACGTAGAAATTAGCTACTTAACATTTATGATTGTTAGTGTTAATGCAATGACTTTAAGGGAAAAAAAGCTGTCCTTAAGACATTTTTTTCCCTTTGATTCATTAGTCAGGGCTTCTTAAACTTTTTCCACTTGCAACCCCTTCAGTGCTTCTTAAGTTGAAATGCTTCTTGGTGTTAGTGTCCTTTGGATTTTTTCCTTTTTCTGTTGAAAAGTTACAGAATTTTTCTACTCATTAGGCATTTTAAACCTACCATGCTAGTTAATTCCTCTTCCATTTGATAGGTAATGATGTTATTTCCCAAATCTATAAGTACTTTTAAACAAAATACTCCTTGAATTATGTTTATTGGTCCAAATAAATGTTTATTTTAACATAACAACGTCCACTCATTAAGTTTTACAGGGTTTGCTGAAACTTGGTGGGTAGTCTTAGTTCAAATGGAGTTGACTTCATTGGTTCCATGTATAGTCATAATTAAGTCACGTGTGGTCCAAGAAAAAGTAAAATAAAGCCATACTTTAGTCTCAAGGCTCTGGCTTTGCCAGCTAAGACCTTGAATAATGCATGTTACCTAGGCCTGCCTTCCTTTGTTGAATGAATGAGGGGTTGGAAGAATGAGAATTTAGATCTTTTGAATGAACAACAGATGATTAGGGTTGCTTGAGAAAATAAATTGCTCATATGATTATTGTACTTATGCTAAACAAATAGTTTGATCTCAAGGAATGCAGTTAGCACATTTACTAGTTTTGTGACCGTGGGCAAATCATTTAACTTCTTTGAGCTTCAGTTTCACCTGTAATCTAGATGGACTTTTGCTCACTACCCCATAGGGTTATTGTGAACAAATTCTCTTGTAAATCTTAAAGCATTACATGAATGTGTGTTGTAAATGAAAAAGAGTACTGGATTGGGAGTCAAGTGGTCTGTGTTCTAGTTCTGATCCTAATAGTAACTAGCAGTATGACTATGGAAATCTTTTAATCTCTGCAAGACTCTGCTCATCTCCCTCATCTGAGGGAGTTTGTGTCATATTTTGAGGTTCCTTCTATCAAAACTGATTCTTTAAATCAAGAGCTCATACTATTAAAATTAGTTAAATGCAAGAATTTTCTATTTTAGAACATTGGAGTGGCTTTTGAAGAATACATATTCTTTTCACTTGAAAAAAAGTAATAGATTAAGCAACAGTGCTTATGTTTATATTTGTGCTTTATTTTTAATGCTTTATGTTATAGTAGTGATTTGAACTAGGGAAATAGCTATTTATATCAATCATTTTATATCTCAGGCAATACTATATTGTGGAGTTAGCTGACAAATTTTGGTAAACTAGGGGAATCCCGTCTGTGCTTTGTAATACTATCTAAATGGTGCTTCTGAACATAGTAGATTCTAGTTACTTGTAAAGAAACCTACTGACCCAGGAATGGTGTCTTTGGATCTTATAATCATGCTGTTATATTGCAGGGATTTTTGCACGTGAACATGGTTCAAATAAAAAGCTGGCAGCACAGTCTTGCGCACTGTCCCTTGTCAGGCAGCTCTATCATCTTGGGGTGGTTGAAGCTTACTCAGGACTGACAAAGAAGAAGGAAGGAGAGACGGTGAGTACTGCAGAAGAGAGAGGATGGGAGTTTTCTATATATAGCTTTATTCTATCTTGTGTTCATAATAAAAGCATCATAATACAAGATTGTAATGTAGTTACAGTCAGGATCTAAGTTCAGATGCTGACTCTGCTGCTTATTAACTTTGTAACCTTAAGTCACTTAACATTTCTGGGCCTTATTTTTATTATCTATAAAATGAGGGGGTTGGTATAGAAGACTACAAAAGGTGCAGTTTTTCCCCCCTTGTTTTCTTGGGGATTGGTAGAGAACCAACGAGCAAATCTTTGACTGAAAAAAGATTATTATTGTAGGAATAAAATTGACCCTATTGATTGCCACGAGGCTGTTAATGAACATTTCTTACATGAAGGCTGACTCTTAAGCATAAGTATTTGGTGAATAATTTATCTTAGTGAAGTACATTATAAATAGATCGTACAATATATTCTTGGAGCCTTTGTGTTTATGGTCATTGTGATGCATTTTCACAGGTGGAACCTTACACGGTTAACCTATCTCAAGACTTAGAACATCAGTTGCAAAATGTTGTGCAGGAGTTGTGCCTAGAAATTCAGCCCCCAGTAAGTATGAGTTCTTTTGTGTTTTGCTTTATTGCATGACACGTCGTCAGGTGAACCACCATAAGCACAGCATGATGATTTTTATTTCTGAACCCATAGCCTGAAGATCCTAATTTTCCAGTTATACTCAATATTGGCAAACTAGCCACGTTTGAACCAGCACAGCGACAGAACCAAGTTGGGGTTGTTCCCTGGTCACCTCCTCAATCTAACTGGAATCCATGGACCAGTAGCAACATTGATGAAGGCCCTTTGGCTTATGTGAGTACAGCATGATTTTAGAAAAGAAACTTTATTGAAGGTCATGTGTTTTACTGGAACTTCAGTCTAATAAGTTTTTTGTAAAACCCCCTAGTGAAGTTACTGCCATTTGTGACCAATTTCTTCATTGTATAATCTAGGCTACTCCTGAGCAAATAAGCATGGACCTGAAGAACGAACTCATGTACCAGCTGGAACAGGATCATGATTTACAGGCAGTAAGTCTCCAAGTGTATTTAGATGGTGTGGTGATTTGGGCTTTAGAATTACCTTTAATATGTAGATAAAATAGCATGCTTTGTTCTGTATTTTAGAGCATCCTGGGAAGTTATTGCATCTTAATTCTGGAATTCTTCCCTTTTCTGGGAATTTAACCAATAGGGCCAGATGATAAGGTCTTCTTCAGCAATATAGAAAGAGCCTTTTATTAATGAAATAACATGATCTGTCATGCCATTGGTGAAATGCTCTTATTGATTTTTGTACCAGTCACTAAGAGAGGATGGGTGTTGTGCCAGTTCATATGTTGTTTTAAAAATAAGGGTAAAAGATTATTCAGACCTACCTCCCTTTTTCCCTTTTAGATCCTGCAGGAGAGGGAGATGCTGCCTGTTAAGAAGTTTGAGAATGAAATCTTGAGGGCAATCCATCAAAATTCAGTTGTCATTATTCGTGGTGCCACTGGATGTGGTAAAACTACCCAGGTTCCTCAGTATATTCTGGATGAATGTATTCAAAACAATCGTGCAGCTGAGTGTAACATAGTAGTGACTCAGGTAAGGTAAGCCAGATGGCCATGAGTATTAAAATGTTTTTGAGTTTCAAAGCAGTCTCTCATGTTTGCTTATCTTTAAATGTTTGAACACCCATGTGCAGAAATGGACTCACTTTCTGCCTATGGGCCTTGGATTCTGTCTGAATATAGAAAATCCTTTTAGAATTAAAAACATGCTTCAGTTTGTTGAAACCAGTCCACAAGTAAGAGCAAGGGAGATGATTCTTTTTCTTCCCCCCACTGCAAGCAAGCCTAAATTCTGAGTCTCCTGTGATGTGGTTCATTGTCTTAATTGCTTTCATATTAGTATTACACTAAGCCTTTTAGAGTATAAGTGTTAGATTTGATTGAATGTCCTATGAATTTTAAGTGTCTTCTATTTAGGACATTGAATTAGTAACTGGAAATACAGAGGTAAATGACACAAGTCTTGCTCAAAGAATTTGTATATTCTAATGGTTAGGAAAGGAATACGCAAGTCATTGGTGTAAGGGAGGTGTGGATAAGTCCAAAGCCAAAGGGGAGCCTATAAGAAATGATGAGAGAATCATCACATTCACCAGGGTGAAAGAGGAAATGCTTCATCAAGAAAGGCATCTAAGTTGGCCCTTGAGGGACTCATTTTTTTTCCAGTTAAAAAATAATCAATACATAGAGACAACAAACTGAAAGCAACAGTCCCTTTCCCCAAGTTTACATTGTGTTTGGAAAACACAATTTAAACAAAAACATGAAATAAAACTGGAGAAGAAAGAGTGCTAACTAGGGATCATTCACCCCTTTGGGACACTTCCACTGATGAGGTAACCCATTCCAGTTTGGGGTAATTCTGTCCTGACATTCAGTTGGAATTTGTATATTTCATCCACTAATTGTGTTTTTCATCCCTTGACCTACAAAATAAATAGGTATTTGGGGATTGCACAAAAACACAACCCGTGTCTTCTCCAGAACAAATATTACTGATATTACAAGTATTACTAAGTTCTTTCATTCTTTACTCATGTGATATGATATCCAGCACCATCCTGGTCACTCTAGCTCCAGTTACCACTTTCCCTCCTAGTACATAGCAACAAGAAATGATTCCTGGTGTCATTTAAAGTAGTGTAAATACAGTGAGATTATTACTGCAGCATTAGTTTTTTGAAAAAGCCACATCATCATGTTGATTCTTTTAGTTGAAAGACAGGTCAGACATAGGTCTTTGGCGAAAAAAATTTTTTTTGTTCTGAGTTTGACTACAATAAGAATATTTCTGGACACAGCAAACAAAAAGGATTTGTGTATTAAACCATAAATCTCTATTACATACGACTTCTTAAAAAACAGCCTTAAAGTTAGCCATCCCCTCTGAATTTGATCTCTTCTGAGTTTATTTTTATATACTTCTTTTATGTTTGTTTCTCCATTTGCGGGGGCATTATATCTGGGAAACTTAACTAGGAAGACTTGATCCTTCTAAGTGAGGCACAGTCAGAAATTCTACCAGAGAGAATATTTTGTCATACTGACTCCAGATATCTCAGAGAAATTATTAAAAAGATCAATTTTCTTAGGAATTACTAGTATCAGAAAAGGTCTTACCATCCTATCCTTCCATAATATGAACTATAGCTTTGGTTTGAGAGAGCCACATATGCTGGTTGTTCTTTCCTAATTTATGTTGGACCACACTGGGGCCACTCAAAAATTTCATAAACCTCAGTTCTCAATTCCTGCATTTCATACTCCCTCATTTGTAAACTTAATGCTAAAATGTCATGGCATATCAAAGACTACTTGTTTAGCCTATTCATTGGGATTTCTCATACTTCTAAAAGAATTCTTTGAAACATGAAGCATGGTGCTTTGATCAATGTTAGGTAATTTTTGCATTTAAAATATGTATATACATCAGAGGAGTTTTTCTCTTGTCCTATATCTCATTTTCCTTAATAGTTATTTTTTAATAGTTTTTTTAATAGTTCTGAATTACTTAGCAGTTGAAACAAAGTGATTAAATGAGTTAATTTTCATTTTACTTCTTCTCTCTTCAGCCCAGGAGAATTAGTGCTGTTTCTGTGGCAGAACGAGTCTCTTATGAAAGAGGAGAAGAACCTGGGAAAAGCTGTGGCTACAGTGTACGATTTGAGTCTGTGCTTCCCCGGCCTCATGCCAGTATTATGTTCTGTACCGTAGGTCTGTAATAACTCTTTGGAGTCTTTGGCTTTGCCTTGTCGTTGTCTGATAGTTAAATTGTGGTGTGTGCCTAGGAGATACAGATACCAATGTCATAGAATGATAAATTGGAGATGAAAGGGGCCTTAAAGGTCATTTAGTCCATCTTCCTCAGTTCTTTTGAGACTAGATCTCTCAGGCTACCCGTTCAGTAGCCCTTCTTGAATCTATGTCTTGTTCTATTTCTTATTGACTTGAGCCTGTTAACCTGTCTTGGACAGCTTCCTCACAGGGCTCACTGCATGGGGGCCAGATTTGGTATGACCCTAAAAGGTCATTTCCTAGGCCAAGCTCATCTGTAACCTCAACCCTTTCTGGTAGCAGGAATTATAGACCTGTACACCCTATCTCATATTGTTCCTTCAATTTACACATGAGAAAGCTGAGGCTCAGAAGTGTGGTGCTACTTGTCTAAGGTCACACAAGGGAGGCAATAAGTGACAGCTAGGTTAAACCCACAGTTTCTGACTTCGAAATCTTACTTTACAATATCAAAGGATATTGGAAATAGTTGTTTTGGTACCCCTAGTTGAGAATTCATCTGGAATAAAGAATATATTATTCATTCAGATAACTTGTTATCATTTTGAACTAACATTGGGATTGGCTGACTTGAAGTAATGAGTAGTAACTGGGGTCTTTTTGTAAAGCCTTTGCTGGATCACCAATTGTCAGGTATGTTGTAGAAGGCATTCTTTTTTTAAGCTTATATGTTGACTGGCATCTTGAGGTGTTTTCTAGCTCACATTCTGTTAAATGATTTCTTTCCTAGTAGTATATGTAATAAACCAATTAAAATTTTTTCTTAAGTTAGAGAAAATAAGCATTGAAACTGAGTAAATTGGGGCATCCTGTGTACTTTTTAATACACGATTTCATTTCAGACTTTGAATTTTCTAATTTACATTTTCTAGTCATTTTTGCCCATTTATATGTTCATAATATTGATTTAGACAACAGGATTTGGAGCTGTTGTTACACATTTAATTTTCCTTAAATATTGTCGATGTTATCTAATAATAATAGCATTTTTGTAGTACTTTAAGCAGCAAAGCACTGCACATGGTATCTTATTTGAGCCTCAAAACAACCCTTTAAGTTGGATGAAATTCCCATTTTAAACTGGAGGAAACTGAGATACTCAGGTTAAGTGACTTGCCTAGTTACTGTGTGACTAGGTTGTGTCTTGGGGGCAGGAATTAAACGTGATTGATTTACATTTGGTATGCTTTTAAACACCAACGTATGATATTTCAGTTTAGTTTATTCTGATTTTTATTTCAAGGTGTACTATTGAGGAAATTAGAAGCAGGCATTCGTGGAATCAGTCATGTAATTGTAGATGAAATCCATGAAAGAGACATTAATGTAAGTAACTTTGAGGCTTTTCCCTCATCCTGAACTTTGTCAAAGAAAACAAAAGATGCTTTATTAAATGGAGGGGCTGTGATAGAAATTTCCTCATTTTCTGAAGGTGCACATTGTCTAATCTTTAAAAATCTCATCCCTAATATGAGGTTGTCTGACTGTTCATTAACAAGACACCAAGTAATCTTTTAGCTTTCTACATTCCATAAAGGAATGATACTTTTTTCAAAGAGGTTGTTTCATTAGATTTTGATCATTGAAAATATTTCTGGTTTTTTAAAAACTCTTCTACACTTGGAAAAGCAGTTTTTTATTTTATAGGTTCTACTACTCATTTTCTGCACATATGTAAATTACAAAGTATGACTGAAGTAATGAGCTGATTTTTTTAAAAACCTTTTGATGATGATTGCCTCTTTCAAAATAGTGTCCTTTGGAAACTATATAGTTGTTCTAATGGCATTATTAGAATATTTTAGACATTTGTCTGTAAAACATGTCACATTGTTCTAAATAACTTATTTTTAAAACAGAAATTAACATTTTCTTTTTCCCTTCCTCACTAAAATTAGGGAGAAAAAAGTCTTTATAACAAATATTCATAGTCAAACAAATTCCCAAATTGAACATGTCTTAAAATGTCTCATTTTGTATATTGAGTTCGTATCTTCTCTTTAAATAGTTCAGTAACAAGTCACATTCTTTTGACAAATCTTGTGGATGGGTTTGATTTTGAGTGTTATAGTTAAGTGTAATTGTCAAGCAGATTACAACTATACACAGGGAATCTATGATTTTATCTGATATAGGAACTCCTGACATACTGCAATTCATCTCTGACTTGTATAAAAATCCTAGTTTTTTCTTTGAGGTACAGAGAGATTGAGTGAACTGCCTGGGGTCACCCAGCTATTATATGTCAGAGGCATTTGAACCCACATCTTCATGATTATTAATCCCATCACACCTTTCATTATATCTTTCTACCTCTGGGGTAAATACCATATTTAGCAAAAAATTTCATAGAAAGTACAACCAGGAGAGCATTATTATAGTTAATAACATACAGAATCTCTCAACTATTTTAGAGTTTTTGTATAAACCTGATAGATTACACAGGAAAATCAATAGTGATATTGTTTTTTCTGTCCACATGAAATATTTGACATAGTTTTTATATAAATTTTCTTCATAATCATTCTTTTATGGGGACTTGAAAAAGTACATTCATTTATAACATTCTGTTTACTATACCACATTGCAACAAAATTGTCCAGCCTTGAAAATACTATTGCTAGATATGAAGTATATTGCTACATTGTTTTGTTATAAGTCACTCCTACAGGACACCAAAAACTGTTCTTAATTCATTTTTACATCTTGTAACTTTTTTCAAGAAAAAATACATATATTCAGTGACAGGAATACCAAGAGACTTAAGTGAGAAGTAACCTAGCTAAATATGTTTTGATATTAAAATTGCTTACATATTGTAGTCATATGACAAAAACGCTCTAAATCAGATTATAGAGAAACAAATCAAAACAACTCTGGAATACCACATCACACCTATCAGATTGGTTAACATGACAAAACAGGAAAATGATAAATGTTGGAGAACATGTGGTAGAGCTGGAACACTAAGTCATTTTTGGTTCAGCTGTAAACTGATTGAACCATTCTGGAGAGCATTTTGGAATTATGTTCAAAGGGCTACAAAAATGTGCATGTCTTTTGACCCAGTAGTACCATTTCTAGAGTTATATCCTAAAGAGACCATGAAAAATGGGAAAAGGACCCACATGTACAAAACTATTTATAGCAGCTCTTTTTGTGGTGGCCAAGAACTGGAAATCGAGGGATGCCCATCAATTGAGGAACGGCTGAACAAGCTGTGTTATATGAATGTAATGGAATACTGTGGTGCTATATGAGAAATGACAGACAGGTGGATTTCAGAAATATCTGGATAGAACTATATGAACTGATGCTGAGTGAAATGAGCAGAACCGGCAGAACATTATACACAGTAACTGCCACAGTATGTGAGGACTATTTTTGACAGACTTATCCCTCCACAGCAGTGCAGGGACCTAAAACAATTCTAAAGGATTCATGATGCAAAATGCCATCTACATCCAGAGAAATAACTATGGAGTCAGAATGCAGAATGAAGCAGATTGTTTCCTCTTTTGTTATGTTTGGTTTTGTTTAGTTTTACTCATGCTTTCTCCCATTCATTTTAATACTTCTATGAAACATGAGTAATGTAAAAATGTGGTTAAAAAGAATGTATGGATAGAGCCCATATAAGATTTCATGCCATCTTGGGGAGGGAGGAGGAGAAAATTTAAAATTTAGGGAAGAGATTGTTGAAAATTGAAAACAAATAAATTTGGAGGAAAAAAAGGAGTAGAGCAGAAGGACTTGAACAGATATTAAAAACTTTGCAAATAAAAAAATTACTGATAATGTTCTTTTTCTCCCATCTGTCTCCCCAATTTCTGCAGACTGACTTCCTTTTGGTGGTGTTAAGGGATGTAGTACAGGCTTATCCTGAAGTACGCATTGTCCTCATGTCAGCTACCATTGATACCAGCATGTTCTGTGAATATTTCTTCAATTGTCCTATCATCGAAGTTTTTGGAAGAACTTACCCAGTTCAAGGTTAGCTACTAAATTGAAAATACAATGGTGAGAGGGGAAGGGGGGGGGGAATCCATGCAGAATTTTTTAAACTTCTTTATTATGTAATAATACCGATAAGTTTTTGTTTTTTAGTCTTGTTCAACTCTTTGTGATGCCATTTAGAATATTCTTGGTAAAGATACTGGAGTAGTTTGCCATTTCGTTCTCCAGCTCCTTTTACAGATGAGGAACTAGTAAGTGTCTAAGGCCAGATTTGAAGTCAGAAGAAGAAGTCTTCCTCACTCCAGGCCTGACACTATCAATGGAGCCACTTAGCTGCCATTGTACTGGTAAACGTTCAAGATAACAGTGTTAAAGGTTAATTACCTTAGCAGTTGCAGAGCAGTATTTCTGAAATACTTGTTATGGTAGGTAGAGAAGTTGAAGACTAGGTATAGGCAGCAGAACTTTGACTTGTGCAACTACTGAGGGGCATATATGGTCTGATATCTAAGAACCAATTAGGGCTTAGTCTTGGCTGTGCCTGATTTATTGTGTCTCTTTGAGCAAATTGGCTAACTTATAGTTTCAGTTTCTTCATCTGTTGAAAAAAGGGATTAGATGATAGTTTCAACAAATTGCTTACGTCTTACAAAAACTGAAGCTTTCCGTTTTTAGACCAACTTTGTTAACTGTAAATTAATGTCCAGCATACATAAGTAGATGGGCAGATAGGTGACAAAGTAGATAAGTGTGCCAGGCCTGGAGTCAGGAAGATTCCTCTTCTTAAGTTCAATTCTGGCCTCAGACACTTAATAGCTGTGTAACGCTGGGTAAGTCACTTAATCCTGTTTGCCTCAGTTTCTTCATCTTTAAAATAAGCCGGAGAAGGAAATGGCAAACCATTCCAATATCTTTGCCAAGAAAATCCCAAATGGGGTCACAAAGAGTTGTACACAACTGAACAACAAGAAAATACTTAAGTAGAGGACGTAGTGAAGGGGTCAGTCAAAGTTAAGTAGTAAAGTCTTTTTAGGTACAAATGTATTTTGAACCACTGCTTGGAAGCAGTTATGCAGTTCATGCAGTAGAGTTGGTATTAACACTTTGTAAAACTTCATTTTAAGGATTACAGAAACATTTTCTCACTCCTTCACAGCCTTGTTAGATAAATAGCGCAATGAAGGACTCTTGAGTATTTTTGTCTCTGTTGTTCAGAAGCATGGGTGGAAAAACCTGTGGTCATGTAGGGGTTAGAGCTGCGATTTTTAACTCAAGTCTTCTGGATACACAGTCAAGTATTCTCTCTACTACACTATCTAAGAGACAGGGGATTGTGAATATGTGAAGTAATGAAATCTTTAACTACAGTGATTTTAAAAGATTACAGTTAATCTGAGAAACCAAAAGTTACAAAGAGGAAAAGCATATTGGTTAGCATTGTAGGCAAATGGAAATTTCAGGTCCAGCTTATGGAGAAATTGTAGGTTTCATTCACTGTAAGTCACAGAGATAATCTCTGAGTAAAGATTTTTTTTTTTTAAATCTTGTGGTTTTAATGTCACCTTCATTTCCCAGTATACACTTTCCTCCTCTCAGAACCATTGATTTTATACAAAGAATTAAAAAAAGGAGAATGCTTTTGGTTAACAAACTTTTATTAAGTGTTTACTATGTGCCAGGCATTTTGCTAAGTGCTGGGAATACAAAGGTCTTTTTCAGAAAGCCTAGTCAAAGAGCTCACAGTCTATATGAGAGAACAGTTCTAAAACATGATAATTCTAGTGCCATCCTTAATTATTCCCTGTTTATACTGTTTAATATGGTTTGTGCACATTTGTTTATTTGTCATTTTTTCTATTAGATTATGTGTTCTTGAGGGCAAGGACTGTCTTTTGCCTTTTTTGTATTCTTATGCTTTTAGCATAGTGCCTAGCACATAGCAGGCACGTAAAAATATTTATTGCCTACTGACAGGATATATATGGGATATTAAACATGATAAACAGATAATGGCCCTAGCATTATAAACAGCATTACAAGGCCTCATACAGGATGGAATTTTAGGAAGTTAGAGGGCAGGAGATCTGAGAGAATTCTGGGAATGGGAAATAGCCAGTGAAAATGCAGATAAGAAGATAGTGAGCCATAACATGGAAGCCTGCATCATAGTGTAGTTGGAGGAAAGTGTATAAGAGACAGACCAATCAGAAAGCTATTATTGATAGTTGAGACATGAGATCTTCACTCTAGTGGAGGCATGGTCAGAGGAGAGAAAAGAGCTTGTATAAGCTGGGATGTGCTGGTAAATGCTTAACGGTCAGCCCTTCTGGGGGAAGTGTGCACAACTCACTTTAAAGTTTAATTTGCATCATTGTCAGAAAACTAGACAGTCAACAAAACATTTGCTGATTTCTAAATCAGTAAATGCTGTCACTGAAAATGTAAAATTAGTTCTTGAAAGCCTCTTGGAGCAGACTCTATCCAGAAGATTCTTGTGCATGACAGATGTTTAGGAAGGACAGGACTTGGTAACAGAGTGGGTCTAGAAAAGGGGCTGATTGAGGAGGTTGGTGCTCTCTACAAAGCTAGTACATTCAGGAAAGGGGAAGGGCTGAGAGGACAAGATAAGTTCAGTTTTGGACATATTGAGTCTCCATGGGACCTCTAGTATAAGCTGTCCAGTAAATACAAGACTGGAAGTCAGGAGAAGGAGACAGGTTAGGTCTGGGCAAGTGTACTTGGGAGTCGTTCATCGGCATCAGATTCTGAGAGCTCTCCCTGGCAATTAAGAAAGTCTAGGAATATTTTGATCAACTGAAATGATGAGGGTTGCTGTTCAGAACTGTTTCCCACTAGAAAAACTGGCAGAGGCAACTCATTTAACTGAAGAGGATTTCTTTAGTAAACAATTTGGAATCTCTTGAGTGTGTCCCAATGAATGAAAGGCCATAGGTGTTAGTAGCTGGTGGGGGTTGGGTGTTATAGACTTTCTGCTTAATACAACAGAGTTTCCCAAAAGTCTTAGTGAAGTTCTAAGGCTTTAGCAGCTTAGAATTGCATTAAGATTTATCCTTATTAGAATGATCAGTAGGGTCAAATAAAACAACTATGTTGCTGCCCAGGGAGATGAAAACTGAGAAATAATCATTAAGTTGACTGATGTCAAACCAATTTGTTGGACTTAGAAACATAGAAATAAGATTGCAGGACATTGAAGGAATGTTGAATATGACAGATTGCTAATCTGTTCCTTCAGATCAGTTTCATTTTGAAGAGTGATTGGTCATTTTGCGCTGTTACTCTTTGTTCCTTTAGAGTATTTTTTAGAAGACTGTATTCAGATGACCCAGTTTGTTCCTCCACCGAAGGACAAGAAGAAAAAGGACAAAGATGATGATGGTGGTGATGATGATGATGTAAGTGGATTTTGTGACTATTTTTTCAATTAAACTCTTCCCTCAAAAAAAAGAAAAAGAAAAAGCTGTGTAACAAATAAGCAGTTAAAATAATTTTTTGTCCATTACAATCTCAGCATCTTTCAGAGTTGTTATCTCATCAAGTCATACAAGTCTTAGGTTTCTTTGAAACTCCCTTCAGTATTTATATACCATAATTCTTTTCAATCATTTTCCAGTTAATGGGGTACTCCCTTAGTTTATTGTTTTATGTCACCACAAAACACCACATTGAATGTTTTTTGTGCATAAATGTTAGGACATAGAGATAATTGAGCTCACGGCAGCTGATGATATCACCAAGGGAAATAGTACAGAGAAAAAAGTTGGATTAGGACCAGAGATTTGGGGTACACCTGCACCTAGTAGTCACGCATGGTCTAGATGAAGATCTATCATAGGAAATTGAGAAGGAAAGATCAGACAAGTAGGAAGCAAATCAAGGAGGAGCAGTGTCAGGAAAACCTGAAAAGAATAGTTGACAGTGTCCAAGAATGCAGACAGGTCAAATAGGATTAGAATTGAGAAGTCAGTTTGGAGGAACAAGTTTTAATTGGATGGTGGTGAAGTCTGTAGCTAAACTACAAACACTTAGAGGAAAATACTAATTGTAGAAAAAAAAGGAAAGGCTGTTGGACAATAGCTAGTCATTCATAATTATAAACATTAGAGAAATAAGTGATTCTGTGAAAAAAAACCTCAAAGGGGAATATATTTCACTTGGTAGAAAGAAGTCATAGTTAGACATTTCACCACTAGTTAAAGAGTTCTGTTTGATTATAAATATTCTTTCCTCTCACAGGAAGTGTTTAAATTGGGTGGGGAACCTGGGGCCTCAAAGCCACATGCAGCCCTTTGACTGAATCCAAACTTCACAAAATAGATCCCCTTAGTAAAGGATTTGTCCTGTAAAACTTGGACTCAGTCAAACGGCTGCACCTTATGGCCACAGGTTCCCCACCTGTGGTTTAGATTATCATAGTCCATAGTTTGAAAGATCACAACAATCTAAGAGTCCTTAGAAATGAATATGTTAAACTGAAGGAAAAAAGTAATGGCTGTAGTCAGATGAGTATAATTTTACTAGCTAGATTATATTGTTGCCACCACCTCGCCACTCCCCTTTCCCCCCATCATGTTGATAGCTGTTATATCTAGAAAAAGGACGGTGCTATATTGATGAGTTATAATTTTGGTGGGGGGGAATTATCTTTCAGGCAAACTGCAACCTAATCTGCAGTGATGAATATGGTCCAGAAACAAAGCGTTGCATGGCACAGATGAATGAGAAGGAAACTCCATTTGAACTTATTGAGGCACTTCTGAAGTACATTGAGACACTTAATGTTCCTGGAGCAGTATTGGTTTTCCTTCCTGGCTGGAATTTGATATATACTATGCAGAAGCATTTAGAAATGAATGCCCATTTTGGTATGGCTGTCTGAATTTTTCCCTTGTCTCACAGTAGTAAAGCATATGTGTGCCTGTGTTCCAGGCATTGTGGGGAAAGACATTGGGAACCAAATGTGGAAAAGACAGAGTTGGAATTGTAGACTGATGTTTGGTGTATATGAAAATGCAAGTAGTAGGAGAGGAAATTTAAATCAAATTCTTGGTTTCAATTCAGTATCTCCTATTTGTGTTTTAGGAAGCCACCGATATCGGATTCTGCCCCTGCATTCTCAGATTCCTAGAGAAGAACAGCGAAAAGTGTTTGATCCAGTACCAACTGGAGTAACCAAGGTAGAAATCAATAATAAAATTGACAGTGTCCAGTAGCCAGTGTTCATATACTTATATGATATGTACAATAATTATATACTTGATTTTCAATCAAGACCATTGGAAATGACTTGAATATAATGCCTGTCTTAGCACGGTGCCTTGTCCACTCTGTGTAACAAAGCATTTTCAGTTTTCTGTTTTTCAAAAAGAGCAATTTACCCTATTCACATAAAGAATGTAGGCAATTAATATTTTAAATTACATTTTTAAAAATTGACTTTGTCCTTTTCATACATTTTACTTTGTTCTCCAGTCAGTTGACAAGTACTGGGAATTTTGTCTCCAGCTGTTTCCTTTACATATTGACTGCGACCACCCTACTTCCAGCTGTCTTTTACAAACTTTTGTTATGGTTTCCTTTCAGCTTTTTCCTCTAATCCATTCTTCATGTAGCCATCAATATATTACATAGCAACAAAATTCAGGGATGTATAATGTGATAAAAAATAATTCTAGTGCTTAATTCAAATACTTACTGAACATTTAACTGTGTGTTCCACACTTTGCTAGATACTTCGGTTAAAAATAAAAATGAAATAGGTCCTTGCCCTTGATGAGTTTATAATATCTCTGGAGAAAAATATCGTGTATGTAGATGTACAGACACAACTCTTTCTCTAAATACACAGACGCATTCTGAGTAGATATAAACTGCAGGTCTGACATTGTTTTTTCCTTTGATCAAAAGCCTTTGGTGGCTATACCTATTAATTAGAGGAAAATATAAAAACTCTTAAGCCTAAAATCTAAGGTCCTCCTCTGTCATGATCTAACTACCCTTGCAGCCCTGGCTTCATGTTATTTTTCTGTATTAATATTTCTACTCAGAATTCTGAGGCAACACTTGTCAGACAGAGGTGTGTAGTATATCAAGTGATGTAATGGCTAGAGCACTGGGCTTATAGTTAGGAAGGTTTGAGTTCAGATTCCCCTCTAGTAACTTGCTAGCTGCTTACCTCTGGGTAAGTCACTTAACCTCTCTTTGTCTCAGTTCCTGTATCTTTAAAATGGGGATTATAATACTAGCACCTACCTCCTAGTCTGATTGTGAGAATAAAATGGGGTATTTTAAAGTACTTTGCAAATACTGAAGCATTATATAAAGGTTAGCTATTATTATCAAACTGTAGTACTAATTGTTTCCCAAATTCAAATTGGTATTTTCAGCTTTCATGTTTTTTTAAAGGCTTTCCTCTATGCCTAGAATGTATTTCCTCATCTTTTCTTTTCCTTGAGGCTTAAATCAGATGCTGTTTTTTTCCCCAAAGCTTTACCATGTCTCCCACAACTGAATGTCCTAGAGTGCTTTGACTTTATTTTTTCCCATCACACTGAATATTTCATCGTTTGCTGTTTAGTCTGATAGAATATAGCTTCTTTTTAAGAAGAGACTCTTAATATTCATGCCCAAGCATCTAACAAAATAATATGCTCTTGGTAGGTTTTTAATGTTTGTTGAGAAAATCCATCTAACTCTTTTCCTCCACAGGTTATTTTGTCCACAAATATTGCTGAGACCAGCATTACCATTAATGATGTCGTCTATGTTGTTGACTCCTGCAAGTGAGTTCCTAATGTACTGCTTTTGTCCTGAAAACAATAAACACAGATAGATCATCTTCAGTTTACAGTTTTCTCATACTATTCTTAGCTGCATTGCTACCGTAGGAGCCTAAGTCTTTGATGTATTTCCCATTATGATTCCTAATTTGTTTCTGAGCAGTATGTTGTAGTGGGTATATAATTATAGAGCTGTAGGTAATGGTTTTTGGTGTTTAAAGAGTACTGGGGAAATAAGGGGTTATTTTCTAATTCTGTCTTGGATTAGTTAAGGAATCATTAAATAATGGCATCCTGTATAGTTGTGGTTGTTTGGATGTCACCTCAAGTGATTTAATCACAAATAAATAATCTGGTAATGTTCTGAAAACTAGAATTTCCAGCTCCCTGTTATTTCTTATTTTTAGGCAGAAAGTAAAACTGTTCACTGCACACAACAATATGACCAACTATGCTACAGTATGGGCATCCAGAACAAATCTTGAACAACGGAAAGGACGAGCTGGCCGTGTACGACCTGGGTTCTGTTTTCATCTCTGTAGCAGAGCTCGTTATGATAGGTAAAACCATATGTTGTATGTATATACAGAAGGATTTCAATTTGAGTATCTGAAAATTTATTGTTTCCGTGGGATATTAAAAGCACTTCATTAAAAATGTGTTATACCATGCTAAAAAGTTAAAAAGAAACATCTGACATTCAGTAAATGAGACAATTGAAAAGTACTCTTCACAAGAATGCTCAAATGAGTTTATGTAAAAGCACGCTGCACAAATGTGAGATTTTTTTAAAATAGAGAACCATGAGTTCTATGATGGCAGTTACTGATTTAACGGTATTTTATTCAAAATTAATTGATAGTTTGTTTTTACACCACCTACATTTCCCAGCATAACATTCCAACCAAATCTTCCAGTGCCATTCCTTATAATAAAGAATCAAACAAACAAAAAAAAAAGGAATGATTCATCAAATCTAACCTGTACATCAGCCAAGTCCAATATCTTATGTAGTTACACATCCATAGTCTCCCACATAGAAGAGAGAGGGGGGAGGTACATTCCGATAACTCTTGGAATTAGGCTTTATTAAAACTGGGAAGCACCTCATTTTCTTGTTAAAAATAAACATTGATGTCTTTTGTTTTTTGTAACCTACGTTTCCTGCTGTAATTTTTTTTTCTCTTCCCCTATTCCATACATAATGTGTTATGATAAGGAATTTTTAAAAAGAGACAATTCAGCAAAACTTTAAAATCTGCCATAATATGGAATGTTTTATACCCATGGATGTTTTAACTCATGCAGAGGAGCTGGAGACATCTCTTATGTTTCTTTAGGGACAAGCTTAGTTTTATATTTTATATCATTCACTTAATACTTAACATTTATATAATGTTTACACTGTGCCAGTGCCAGGTACTGTACTAAGCACTTTATGGGTAGTATCTCAGTTGCTCCTCAGATTTCTTACCTTCTTGGTATTATCCCCAAATAAGAAAACTGAGATAAAAATACTAAGTGACTTGCCCAGGATTATGTGACTAGGTGTCTGAGGCTGGATTTGAACTCAGGTCTTCCTGATTCCAGGCCCTGCACTCTATCTGTTGTGCTACCTTACTACAATTCTGATTGTTTTGCTGTTGTACTTTTCACTTAAATTATAGGCATATTGTTTTCCTAGTTCTACTTGATTTACTTGGCATTAACTTATTTTCATCATTTATCATTTTTAAAGCATTCTAATACTTCATTTCATAATTAGTACACACACTTTTTTTTAGTTCTAAGTTACAGTGAATAGAACTATAAATATTTTTTACATATTTTTCTTTTTCTGTTTTTTTTTTTTTTTAACTTTCTTGGGATATGGTCCTAGTAGCACTACCACTGGGTTAAGGATACTCAGTTTAGTGACTTTGGAGAATATAGCTCTAAATTGCAGTGCTGCTTTTCCAGGAAAATTTTGGTTGCCTGTCAGTTGGAAGTTTTATCTTTGGATATTTAGATATTGAGTGAGGTGGACTTGCTGTATTTGACCTGGGGGGGGAAATGGAACTTTTTATTCGTATTCCTTGTTTTGGAAACATGGAATGATCTTACCTTCTTGAAGACTATACTAGCAGAGCACAGACTCTCTTACCAACTTCAGAAAGCTTTGAGTAAGAATTTGATTAAATATTTTGTAGTTATCTCTCATTTTTTGACTAGCCTAACTTTACCAGAAGGTTGATAGTTCAGTAATATATTTTTTTAGCTACAGTAACTCATAAAAGTGTTAAAGCATGCCCAAAGGGATATCAGGTTTCCTAGTAATATAGTAAACATAATGATAAAATCTCAGATTTGGGAAGTTTTAAGATAATTTAGGATTTTTAGTTACTATCATAAGTTTACTTAAAACGTCCTCAAATTTTTAACTGTTTTGAAAGTCACCTTTCCAGCCATTTTTTAAGAGTATCTTTCTAATAATTAAAAACTGTGGGATTAGAAACTGAAGATGTCAGTACAGGTCAGAAGGTTTGATATTTATGTAATCTTTTTAACCCTAAGGATGTCTCCAGAACCCCATGATATTTCACCCAGCAAAGCTTGAAAATAGCCCTCATTGCTTCTACATGTCTTACCTGTAGCTTTCTGGTGTTAAAATTAAAGAGCTCTAGGAGTGACTTGAAGCTCTGATTTCTTGAGAACCTCATCTGGAAAAGCCAGTTTGGGTTAGTGACTATTAGACACATGACAAGCTCATTACCCTAGATGGTAGCAGTGAAATGGGAAGGTGGTTAAATTTAAGGTAACAAGAGGGCTCTTTCACCCAAGGTGTTGATCACTTAGAGATATAAAGTCAGTGGTTAATTTTTGGCTTTCTCCTAGACTCGAAACTCACATGACCCCTGAAATGTTCCGAACACCGCTGCATGAAATCGCTTTGAGTATCAAACTGCTTCGTTTAGGAGGAATCGGTCAGTTCCTGGCCAAAGCCATTGAACCACCACCTTTGGATGCTGTGATTGAAGCAGAGCACACCCTCAGAGGTATTGGTATCTATGCTTGCTCATTGGTAGTTTCATGTTAGCTAATATCTTTGAAAAGTATTCATGGTAAAAGTTGCAGGGTACTCATGACTCTGTGGAACCAGTAGTCTTAAGTCATTTGGTATGAAAAGTTCTAAGTACCATAATGCCAAAAATTAAGTATGTATCAGTGTCAAAAAGGAAGTTCACTTTGGAGAACCAAGTACTGGACTATGGGCTACTTACGTAAAAGTTTAATGTAGTATTCATTCTGTTTGGTAAATGTCTAATAGTTTGAGGAGTGAATGTTTTTCCAGAAAACACTGACCTGGCTTTTGTTCTACACAACAGAGTTTGTATCTTGCTTCATTAAACCGTTTACTCATTTTATTCCTGCTGACAAAAATATCATCCCTACAGAGCTTGATGCACTGGATGCTAATGATGAGTTGACACCTCTTGGACGAATTCTGGCTAAACTCCCAATTGAGCCCCGCCTTGGCAAGATGATGATAATGGGTTGTATTTTTTAGTAAGTATATTCTTACTGTTAATTAGATGGAAAATTGGTTAGAGGATGACTTGGAAGGGGGAAAAGGGTGTTGAGGAAGAATAATTGCACACAGATGGAGTTACATGGCTTATATGAACAAAGGCTTATGGACAAAGTCATATATCCATAAGTGGGCTGTAGTGATAGGTTTGGGATTTTTTTTTTTTTAAAGATATTCAGTAAGTGGGGAAAAAATGAATGACTCCAAATTGGAGCTAAATTATTTGAGTTGAAGAGAATAGAGCTGCACCAAGAAAAAAATACTAACTATTTCAGAATAATAGTTAATTTGTCAATAAACATTACCTACTATGCAGGTACTATACTCAGTGCTGGGGATATAAAGTCCCTGCCCTCAGGATGTTTACAGTCTAATGGGAAAAGACAGTATAAAAAAGGTTAAGAGAGGGGACAGGGTTAATCTATCTGAGGACATGGTGGAGAAGACAGAAATAACTCAGAGTCGTGCACCCAGAAGAGAAAGGAGATGATCTGACCGAGGCTCCCTCCTTAAATGGAAGGTTTTAGAATTCATAGCTCCACCCTCCAGTCAGAGGCTCTGAGGGTACTGATGAAGTGGAGTAGGCCCCAGGTTGATGGGATATTGTAGGCTGATGAGGTTTTCCTAAGGCCTGGTGGACAAGGCAAAGATGGCCCAGAATTGTGCAGCCTAGTGGGAAATGAGGTGTGGAGGTGTCATTCAGAAATTATATGTATCACAAAGAGGTCATGTTGGGGTGGTATGGTAGGTTTATTTTGTTTAAGAGGTGAAATGAGAAAGGAAAGCTATAATCAGTAATATCTTGTTGCCCTTTACATGTTCTTGCCTTACATTATCTTATTTGAGCTTCACAACTGGATTTTGGGAGGGGTAGGTAGTACAAGAATTTTAAGTATTATGTGGAGAAATTGTGGCCACTGATAAAAGGTAGCTTCCTTGATTAGTTAAAATAAGAATTCTTTAATATTATTTCAGGTACCCACTTTTGACAGATCTATTACGACTGCTGACAAGATTCCTAACCAATTCTCTCTCTGCTTCATTTTAGTGTTGGGGATGCTGTATGTACCATCTCTGCTGCCACTTGCTTCCCAGAGCCTTTTATCAGTGAAGGCAAGCGCTTGGGCTATGTCCACCGCAATTTTGCTGGAAACAGATTTTCGGATCATGTGGCCCTTTTGTCAGTGTTCCAAGCCTGGGACGATGCCAGGTATATAAATCAAATGAGAGAACCATGCATGCAGGGGATTTTAGAAGAGTGTCCTAAAACTTCTGTTGTGGGAACCTAATCATTATCCATTTTCATATCCTATTTTTTCCCCTTTTTAGAATGGGTGGAGAAGAGGCAGAGATCCGCTTTTGTGAACACAAAAGACTCAATATGGCCACACTCAGAATGACTTGGGAAGCAAAAGTTCAGCTCAAAGAAATTCTGGTTAATTCTGGGTTCCCAGAAGGTAAGACTCATACATTCCTAAGATAAATATTCCGGTGATTATGTGTATGACTTAACAGTGCCCTCTGTGCCTTCAGGCTTGGTTTCCTCTCAGAACTGTTTTGAACTCAGTGGCAGTGTTCACAGTCCTGCACTCCTGACAAAGTGAAAGTAAGCATTGAAAGACCACCACAATAATTGCAATGTTTTTATCTGTAACTAC
The DNA here is from genome assembly GCF_028372415.1 of Notamacropus eugenii. Taxonomy (NCBI): domain Eukaryota; kingdom Metazoa; phylum Chordata; class Mammalia; order Diprotodontia; family Macropodidae; genus Notamacropus; species Notamacropus eugenii. Next base: position 462,331,596 of record NC_092873.1, on the reverse strand, counting down.
CTTTTCTGAGGAACATTGGAGATGATACTCAGAAACTTAGGTGTTAACAGTTTAACTCATTTCTTTTTCAGTAGTGATCCAAGAGAGAATGATAGGCTTGTCTTCTGTCAAACTGATGAATTACCAACACTATTGTTAAATTTTAAATGACTTCAAACATACAGACAAGTTCTCAGTCGGCATGAATTAGAATAGAATTCTAATAGTTTATGTTGCCAAAATAATGACACATGCCCCACCCCAAAGTGATTTGTTGATGGAATTGGACCTGAGTTTTTATACTTTTAACTCTATAGAATGAACATTTCATTGAGCAGTTACTATGATGTCACTGTATTCAGTCCTGGTGTCTAGGGAAGATAATAAATAAACAAAATGGCTCCTCTCCACCCCCATGAAATTTACAATCTAATAATACATGCAGATTATAATGTGGATGAATTCAAAAGTGAGATCCAAAATGCTGTGAGCTATTCAGTGAAAGAAAGATCATTGCTGGCTAGTTAGATTAAGACTCTTTTCTCCCTAAATACTTTATCTTGATTGAAAAAGTTCTAATATCGAGTCATTTGTTTTTAGTCTAATAAGCCAAAATATGGTTTGCATATGTTGTGGCACTCAGCATTTTCTGTATCTGGTTTTAAAAGAGCCTTGTTCTGAAGAGGCATTTAAAAGATAATAGTTTTCCAGGAGAAATACTGAGAGTTATTATTTAATAGAAAGGAAGATACCGTATTTGAATGGCAGTAAAGCAGATGGGAAAATATTTTGTATTTTAAGGAGATGGTTTATTAGATCATAGTAGGGAGCTCTTTAAAGCTCTACTGAACTTTATTGGCCTCGGATTTTCATAATTGGTTTTCAGAATGAGGGGTATAATATTCATTAAGGTGAAGTCACTGCAGAATCATCTACTCTGAAAGTTGAGTCAGCTTGTTTCTTCAGAAGTGCCTGCCCTTTTACCGTGCTTCTCATTGTACAAGCTTAGCTCTTGTTGTGAGAACGGAAGAATTTTGCCAACTGTCATCTCAGAGAGAAGGAAAGGGAAAAAGCATTTATTAAGTGCCTTCTAGATGCCAGGTGCTGTGCTAAAAGCTTTTAAATACTGTTTCAGTGCTCTAAGAGCAGGGACCTTTTAGATTAATGATAGCTGATAAAATATAGGACCTAACCCAAATTAATAAGCATTTTCTTTTCCCCAAGACTGTTTTATTGTTAATTAGTCTATAATTCAAGGACTTGCAATAAAGAAACTTACCTAATAACATCAGTGTACATCGTCCAAAGTCTCTTGAATACTTTGGATAGCTACATAAATATATGGGGAGGTATCCAATTTCTGATTCTTCCCCCCTTTATTTTTTTTCTGCAGAATGTCTGATGACACAGGTATTTAATAACACGGGACCAGATAACAATTTGGATGTTGTCATCTCTCTTCTGGCATTTGGTGTATACCCTAATGTCTGCTACCATAAGGAAAAGAGGAAAATTCTCACCACTGAGGGCCGAAATGCACTTATTCACAAGTCATCTGTTAACTGCCCCTTTAGCAGCCAGGACATGAAGTACCCATCTCCTTTCTTTGTATTTGGAGAAAAGGTAAGAAGAGAGCATTTTCTAAATGTTTCTGTTAACAGGCTTCATTTTGGTCTATTGAATTATTTCCTTGTATATTGAATTGCTTAGCACCTCTAATCAAACTGTTTCTTTCTCTATCTGCAGATCCGCACTCGAGCCATCTCTGCTAAAGGCATGACCTTAGTGACCCCCTTACAGCTGCTTCTTTTCGCTTCTAAGAAGGTCCAATCAGATGGGGACATTGTGTTGGTTGATGACTGGTATGACCTTTTCAAGATTGTATCAAATCTTAGCTAAATGTTTATAGTATAGGGCTAATAAGAGGATGCCTCAGATTTGACTGAAAAAAAGCCACTAACATCAGTCTGAACCAAAATTCACAATTTGCTTCTTGATAAATTGCTTCTGAATGCTATTTTACTGAGATTACCAAAGATGGTTGTTATTTTTCTTAACAGCATTAGCATAGCTGTATAATGTGCTTTTTTTCAGTAGTTGTAATTCATAATATAAAATTCTTCTGGAGATGGAAGTGGTTGAAATAATTCATTTGTTTTCCTCTCACCCCTATACTCCCCTTCCTAGAAGGAAAAATAGATGTGTAGTTGTCAGCCATTAATAAATGAAGCTTTGGGATCCCCTTGTAAAACTTCTCAAGTTCTTGAATGTGCATGGCATTGAAATATGATAAAATGTGGTTCCCTAAGCCTGTTTTTCCAACAAAATGGTGGGCACAAGATGAGCCATTTTCCTTTACTGGTAAAGAGGCTCTGGAGGAGGAATGGGGTTGCAGGTACACATGCAAGCATGCACACAGGTATGTGCAGACACACACAAACACACACAGTCTTAGTATCACTCTTAGCTATTTAGAATAATGTGGTATAAAGGAGAAGTGGAAATCCACTTTCTGGCATTTTCTCTAACATTTAAAATTTTCATTACATCTTTAATTTAGGATCAGATTGCAGATGTCCCATGATGCTGCTGCTTGCATAACTGCCCTCCGAGCAGCCATGGAGGCTCTGGTTGTTGAAGTAACTAAAGAGCCTGAGATAATCAGCAATTTGGATCCTTCAAATGAGCGTATGTTGAATATGATTCGGCAGATCTCTAGGCCTTCAGCTGCTGGCATTAGTCTCATGATTGGCAATGCACGGTAAGTTCCATGTATTTTTCTTTTAAGATAATGATAAGTATGAAATAAGTCACAAAAATTCCTCATGTGCCATTTAGTCTCACCACTAAAAACCCTGCTACCTGCCTCTGAGAGGAGCAAAATTGATTCGTACTGGGTGAGGACTAAAATCCCAGACATTCGGGATGGTGCCTTGTACTCATTGTGTTCTGTTATTGCACAAAGTGAAAGCGTGTGAAAGTAAAGTCACATTGTTTTCTCAATAGGTAGGCACTGGGTTAATCAAATATGTTTTTCTTTAAAAGGATCCTATGTTTTTAATGCATTAATTCAAGGCTTCTTTTCTGTGTTTTGACTAAAGAACAATTACTCTGTATAACTTAAAGGGTAATTTGAGATCATCGATTTGTGAATATGCACTTGCAAATTGTAGAATGCTATGTGAACACTTAAAAGATTTGTCAGAAAGACTTTGCTATTAAATAGGAACTGCTAGAGCTTTTGCTCTGTTGGTGTAGTATTGTAGTGAAGTCAGCTTCACACTGATATAGCAAATGAAATTGTTTATGAAGTGCAATTTAACATAAGCAGAAGATTAGATTATAATATTTAATATTAAGTGTTTATTGTGCTCAGAACACAAGGTGTAAAGCATTTGCAGAGATACACCCACTTGGTGCAAGAATATTCTGTCTGTGTATGTATGAAGGAAGAATTAGACAGGGGGAAAGAGGCAGGAGAGCTTAAGTGTTAAGAGGCAATTATAATAATCTAGGTAAATGATAATATGTCATGATCACTATGGGTACCAAAGCAGGATATAAGCATCGCATGATTTGGGGAGGTGGAATTGACCGAAATCCATTGATTTCTTCATCTTACTTCAAATATCAAAAGATTACTGGCCTTTGGTGTGTGTGATCATAGAGTAAGTTAGATGTTGCTACAGACAAATTACATGGCAAGCCACAGGTTTAGAGGGAAGGATGGACTTGGTTGTATTGGTCAGGATTCAAAATGTACATGGAGTTATTTGTAATAGTTGAAGCTGGTGTGAGTGAATCAGATTGCCAAAGGAGAGAAGGCTAAGTGATCACACCCTTAATGGAACCACCCACTTTGGAGGTCAGGAAGCAGATGAGAGAGGCAATCAATGAGATATGATTTAAGTTAGAAGAATGTTGTCTGTGAAGGTTAAGGAAATAGAAGGGGGAACAGAAAAGGACAGAGGCAAGAGCAGTTTGTGTTGAGTGGTGGGACCTAAGCTAGATTGCAGAGGAGCTTAGGAGAGGGTAAGCATAGAGGTCTGGAAAACAGTGACAGGAACAAGGCAGGTGGGAATTTTTTAGGATTGAGACTTGAATGTGGTTGTAGGCAACTGAGAAGAAGGTGGGCAAGAATGGGATTTAGGACTTGGGGATTATTGACTTGAATGAATTGTAAAGATCTCTTTTGTTTAAGGAGAGAGTGAGGAGAGGGTGATTATGCTGAAAAAGGTTTGAGGATGGAGTTTGGGGGTAACTATATAGCCTCAGATGACTTTTATAAAAATCCATTTAGAAATTGTTGAATTAAGTAGCTGCTGGTTAGTGTTAATATTTTTGTGGTATCAAACAGGTGAATTCAATGAAATTTAACTTGAACTTTTTGATTCCTAATTCTAGCAGTAAAAGCATATGTTGTATGATGTAGGTGCTTGTTTTTATAGGCAACAGAAAAAGTTGATTTGAATTGTTTCCTTGGTAGCTTTTAGCTAACTGATCCCAATCTCTTGAGAAAAGGCTAGAATTTGAGCTTATAATTTCATATTGCAAAACATTTAAAAAAGGAACAAGTTACTGAAAGACTAATCATTGCTTCTTGGTCCAGCAGCCAGGTTACTCATTTTTTCTTGTATTTTTAATCTCTTCTTCACTGGCCCCTTCCCATATGTTTGCTTACATACATCTCAGTTCTAATAAAAAGAAAAAAGTCCTCTGGCTAATCTTCTTGATAATGAGTAACAAATTTGAATACTTTTTGTTTGCTATGTTCATTTGCTATGCCTTTTTCCAGCAAAAGATGTTACTTGCCCATACTTGTTGCTGTCAATAATGCATTGACAAGTAGACACAATAGTAATTTTCAATAAGCTGTAAGTTTCAGTGAACTGGAGAAGATAATATTATTTTTATTCTAATAGTAATCTTTGCTTTGTTAGTATATTTCATATTTTAAAAAAATTGATCACCAATTGAATTAGTTTGGCCATATTGGATCCTATACTTGATTCTCCACATTTGTTAAAATTGTGTTTTCTTTTCCTAGGTATGGAGATGGTCCTCGCCCACCCAAGATGGCTAGATATGACAATGGAGGTGGATTCAGAGGTCGAGGTGGTCAGCGAGGTTCTGGCTATCAAGGTGGAGGATATGGTGGGAGAGGATATGGTGGGGGCTCTAATTCTTACCAAGGAGGGTATGGAAGTGGAGGAGGATATAGAGGCTCAGGTGGTGGTTATAGAGGATCTGGAGGAGGCTACAGTGGAGGAATGGGTGGAGGAGGATATAGAGGATCTGGGGGATTCCCTCGAGGAGGGAACAGAGGTGGTTATGGTATGGGTTTTGGAGGTGGCTTTTGAAGAAATAATCAACTGCTTTCAGAGCTCTCTCTTCATCTCCCTAGTAGTCAATACTAAAATATGCATGTTACATTTTTTCAAGAGATTTGTTTGCTGCCATTAAGGCTAAAATCTATTTTCCACTCACTGTGTTGTTCAATGTAGTTTAAAGAAAACTAAGTATGTAGGTATAATTGGTGATTTTGTTTATTATGTAAAATATTGATGATCTCCTATTACAGAGTACCACAGTTTGTATTATTTTGTTCTTAATAAAAGTAAGTTTTGTTTTTTGAAATTAATGTGATATTTTCTTGGCTTTAGTTTAATACTATGGAAAATAAAATATTACACTGAACCTAAGTCATGTGTTTAATCATTGCTTTTTACACATTTAATTACTTTGGGGAATAGTAATTATATTCTACCAGTTAAACTATTAGAATTAATCTAACTTTAAGACAAGCTGTTCCAAAGCATCTCTTGAACATTAGAAGTCAGCACTGTCGTGGTTATTAGGTTTTGTTTTTGGAGGAGAGCAAAATACAAACAGCACTCTTACCAGGGAGTTAGCATAAATAACCTTGAAATAAAGATGTTTCTGGTATATTACTAGCCAATGCATAATTCACATTGCTATTTACATCTGCAAGAGACTAACTTGATCACAGTCTAGAGCAGAGCTTCTTAACCTGTTTTGTCTTCATGAACCATAGATTTTTATGCAATCTAGTGGAGGCTATTAATCCCTTATCAGAATGATGTTTTTAAATGAATATACTATATCAACTTATCCTTTAAATTCTTAAAAAAATTCTCAGCCCCCCAGGTTAGGTCAAGTCAACAAGCATTTGTTAAGGCTCTGTGCTAAGCATTGGGGATAGAAAAGCAAGACAAAGCTCCCTACTCTCAAGGAGCCAAAGGGGGAAACAACAAGCAAACAACCATGTGCAGACGACGTCGACAGAATAAACTGGAGGTGACCAGCAAGGGGCATCAGGAAAAGCTTCTTGTAGAGGTTTGAAGGAAGCCAGAGGAAGGGTGAGTAAGGAGAGCTTCAGGCACAGGGGACAGCCCATGAACATGCTCAGAGATCTGAAGCTCATCCCACTTCAGAACCTACAGTGGGGGGGGGGGGGGGGGGGGGGTGCTGCTGCTGCTCATGTCAAAGGCCCAACATTGGTTTTGTTTAACTGTCTGATGTGGGCCTCCTAAGCCAGATTGTCCACCAGTGATTGCACCATGAGCAACCAGTAATGTTTCTAAGTGCTCTGGGGAGTCCAGTATAGCTGTGAAAAGAATTTTCCAAAGAAGTTGGCCTTGTGGCCTGGGTTCAGTTTTGGAAGATTAGCATGGCAGAGAAGTACTTGCCCAGAGAAATACTGACCTCCACAAGAGCTGTTGCTGAAAGTGGAACCCACATGGGTTGCTAAAAATCAAATTCCTAGACAGTATTGCTTATTTTTGCTTCTTGCAATGATGTAACTTAGTGCGGCTGGTCATGAGCAGCCACTGTCAGGCAGTGGATAGACCCGGTAGCATTAAAGTTTTTGTGGGCATTTAAAAGATATAAAATTTTAATAAGTTCAAGAAGATCAGTACTTGCTCATTTGTTTCTCTTGAAAATATTGCATGTTTTGTGTTTTGGAAAAATATTTGGATTATATTCCTTCCACAGCAAGGTTGCAACCTTACCTTACTTCATCAGCTATGATTTTTGTCCATTTCTCAAGAGCTTCATGGAAGGATTTACCCAATATGCTGGAAGCCCGAATTTTTAGATCTTTTAGTGTCTTGAGAATATCAGTATGGCACTGCCACCACTTAGTGAAATTTTGCTTTCCTAACTACTGCATCTCCTTTTAACTTGATCACAGCTATGCTTAATTGTGTTATTTTACACTTCCTGAACTCAAGCCATCAGCAGTATGCTAATCCCACCGTTGCACTTTCTGTTGTCATTTAAATTTTTTTTAATGTGAGGTGATGACGATGTGACTCTCAATAGCTCTGGTGATAAAATGAGTTTGTCAATAGTTCGTTTTGTGTTGTGCTTTCAAAATGCCTTTCTTCCCCCCACAAAAAAAACCATATATGTACATAATGCCTCTGTATTTTAGGATTGTAAGATCAGTGCTCTTCTTGGCTAATATGTGATCATTGAAAATTGCTGAAATTTCCAAATGAAATCCAGCCACATCAATCCTAGGTATATCTTTTACCTGTCTTGCCTGTACAAGAAATGCTAATGGACAAATTAAGTAGGTGATCTCTCAAGCAATGCGTTCAAAATCTGGGCTATGTGCATTTTTTATCCATTTTTGTTTGAGCAGTTGAGCCAGTTTCATTATGGATTTCAGTAAAACTTTACATTGTTCTGGGTCTTGTAAAGTTGGTACTCGTGATCTGCAAATAGCATGTGGCGAACCTCACCATTAATAGGAAATCCTTTTGGCCCTTGTACAAGTTTGAATTGTAAGGCCCTATGAGAACTCGACCCTGAAGCCAAACCCCTACTGATAATGAAAATCTACCTGAAGTTATTCAGTGAATAAAAAACCTGCCCTCTGGTCATACTCTTCCCCATCCCAGTGATTCTGAACATCTGGCTGTCCTTTGAACCTAGTCTGTTGTACCAGGTAACTTTTCCGTCAACAACTGTTACTTTTTAACCCCAAGGAACATCATAGTCCTGTGTGGGGTATACCCTAGTAGTCCCCACAGCATTTTTTAGCTTCTTTTTTTGTGTTGTCTTAATCCACTAAACTGTAAATTTCCTTGAGGGCAGGGACTTTTTCTTATTTTGTATCAAAGGCACAAATTTGCTGGATTATCTCCTAAAGCCGGATACTTTATTTCTATTCCCATCAACCCAACTTCCCTAAAATCTGTCTCTAAAGCTATCCATTATGCTCTTTGGAATGCCTACTCCGTAGGCAACAAACTTGGTTTCACCTTAAATCTTTTCCTTTACCACTCCTTTCTTCTGATTCTGAGACTTGGCTTCCTCCTGATGACACAACTTCCCTGACCTGCCTTTGCAGCACTGTCTGCATACCCCCCAACTCACTAGTCAAGGTAGAAGAGCTAGACTACTCCTTCCTCCCCTATTGCCACTTCAAGGTTCTTTCTCCCTCCCTTCCACCATCACTCAATAATCAAAATTCTGGTAGCTACTTTCTACTACCATCCTGCATCCTGCCCCTTCTATAGTGTGTTCGGCGTCTGACTCTTCCAACTTCTGCCCTCATACCAGGGGACTACAATAAATTGATATTCCTTCTGTTTACACTCTAAACTCATAGTTCTTCAGCTTACTCATTTCATATAACCTATTCCACCCTACCCCAACCACATATAAACATGGTCAAAGCCTTGGGTCTTCCCATCAACCACTTCCAAGTTCATGAACTCGAAAGTCCCTTATCTGATCGTAATCTTGCTTTGCCTTGCCACCTCAAATTCTGTTGTTTATCCTCACTGTGACCTCCAATCCCTCTATCACTTATTTCTTCCCAATCAATAAGCATTTGTTAAATGCCTGCTATGTGTCAGGCACTGCGGTAAGCACTGTGGATACAAAGAGGCAAAAGAAAGTTCCTGAAGTTTACAAACAAATGAAGGAGACAACATGCAAATACATACAAAGCAAGCCATATACAGGGAATTTGTACTGAAGAAGGATAAAAGAAAATAGGAAAGAAGAGGACCTGTGCCTGGCAGAGCTGATGATGGTTAGGATGGAGCTAGTGACAGCATCCCACAAAATGCTTCTGTCACTCTCAAGAGTAATATGCTAGTATCATAGCAAGTACCCACAACTGTCCCGAATGCCATTTTCAAGGAAACCAAGATAATTTCACAGCATAGAAAAGTGAAAAGGACATAAATTTCATATCAGAGGAACATGGGTTTGAAGAATGGTTCTGCTATGAGGGAGTACAAGTCTTAGGGTGATGATTTTTCATTTTCTATTTTAATTGGCTTCCTTTTAGGCATCTTTTAATTTATATTGTTATAATTATATATATTGGGGGCTTTTGTATTACATTCTGGATCAGTTCATAAAAATCTTACATTTTTCCGAATTCTTAAATTCATTTTTCAATGCATAATAACATTCCATTATATTCCTCTATCACGGGTTAAGTGGCTGTTCCCCAAATGATGAGCGTCTACTTTGTTTGCAGTTTTCACAAAAGTGATATGAATATATTGGACCTTTGCTTCTTTGTTTGACTTTAGTGTGTATGTCCTTTACTTAGATTCTTTGCTTGCTGGACACTTCTGGTTCTCACACCTCCTAGAACCTCACACTTTCCTCCATCCCTTTATTGTTTCTGCAACAGGTGGAACCAACTGGTAAATCCTATCTCCAGTGGCCCTCTGCTTATACTGATAACCTACATACAAGCTGATAAATCAAGACTGTCTTCTTTTAACCTTCAGATTATATTAATTCACACAGATTGTGAGGTAAGGTTTTTAAGTTATTTCTCTAGGTTAAAAAATAAACTTGCCTATTTTGTAATATTATTTTAACATAGGGAATAAAAAAAAAACACTTTAAATACTGTTTATTTCCCCCAATCAAAAACTACTTTTCAAAACAATTTGTGCTTTATTACATCTCCTATATCATATTTTTGTTGATATTCCCTGGTCTTTTCTGCTTTCTACCTTGATGCTGCCACAACTAAAACATGCAAAACCAGGTTTCAGAACCTCAGTGTTCCTTATAAATATCCTACAAACATTCTTAAGTTAAAATTCTTTTCAAATTATCCCAAAGGTTAACATATTTGTGACGTTTGAGGAGTAAATTATTTGTTATTTGCAAATTATTAAGCATTTATCTAAGTAAGAAATAGTATTTACTAGTTGCAATTTTAAAATATAAGGTATCATCTGCCACTGGGTAAATTTAACGTATTTTTAAAAATATGACACTACTTTTTTATATTGTCATTAATATTCTTCTGTTCAGAGCAGTCATTTTGATTACCACTTTTCTTATAGATCACATTTTTAACTGAGTGTTGCAACATATCTGTTTTTTCATTTATTCTCATTTATGAGAAGAAAGTTGTGTTGGTGTGTATTTACTCAAATTTTATTCTAAGAGTTCTTGGAGGAAAATGATGGAATAAGGCAGATTACCTGGCTCTCCAAAGTTCTCCCACAAACAAGATAAAATACCACCGTAAAGTGAACTTTGAGGGGTAGAAATAATTAAAAGTTAGGATAAAATGCTTGTCTCAGACAATTTGGGAGGCCCTGAGAAAAGACTCAGCCTTCTAGTGCAGAGGTTTGGCCTGATTGAAGTGCTAACATCTCCCTCCTGACACTACTGAATTAACGAACAGGCCCTGAGGGCAACCGGGGCAGTTGCCTCACCTTCAAGAACTTTCACCCCATAGACAGTAGAGGGCAGGCCTGCGCAACATAACAGCCAAAGGATTTCAGGTGGCCAGGAGAAAATGTAGAGGATATAAAATAGTGCACGATATACTGAGCTGGGCCTCTTTGGTGGCCTACAAGTGGGCTGATGGCTATGCCAGCTTAGTATAAGGATTGAAGAGCTGAGTAAGGGAAAATTGAAGAACTCTTCACTGTCACAATATGCCAGGCCCAGTTGTGCTGACCAGACACAATCCTGGGCTGCAGCTATGAGTGGGGAGGAGCAAGCCCATAGTGAGTGTGGTAGCAGAGGGGCAGGGACTTGCAAGAGAATGGAATCCTCTGGTTTGCAGCCCAGCAAGAGATAGCAGGAAGCCAGAGCAATAGCTGTGACAGCCATGACTCAGGAGCAGAGAGAAGTGCCTGAGGTCAGCCCCCAAACAAAGCTCAGAAAACCACAGCAGGACAAAACCTAAAGCCTGAGGCAACATCCCCCACACCCTAGAACTAGAATCTGAGTTAATAAGCCACTAAAAAAAAATCCTTAAGCAAAGGAGAAAGGACCTCATCATAGTTACTATAGGAAGAGAGAAGATGTGGATTTGTACTGGGAAGGTAGGGAAGTTTAAAAGTCACTTCAAAGAAAAATGTCAAATGGTCACAAGCACAAAGAGTTCTTAGTTCAGAAAGGACTTTAAAGATCAAATAAGCTAGACTGAGGGAAAATTAGGGAAAAAAGGTAAGAGTAATCCAAGAAAAATATGGAAAGTCAACCACTTGAAAAAAGAGATCCAAAGACTTAAAATAACTCTTTAAAACTACAATCAGGCAAGGGAAAACCAATGATGTTATAAGACACCAAGAAATAAAACAACATCAAAAGAATAAAAAAAAAAGCAAAGAACATGAAACATTTCATTAAATACAATATTACAAGAAATTATTATGGAAATTGCCCTTAAGTTCTAAAATGATAAGATAAAATAGAAACAGAAAAAAGCATCCCATCAATCACCACCTGAAAGACATCCCAAGATGAAAACTCCCAGGAGGATCATAGCCAAATTTCAAAGCTCCCAGGTTAAGGAAAAAATACTACAAGCAACAAGAAAAAAACAATTTAAATACAAGGGAGTTTATAATCAGGATAACACAGTGGCTTCTATGTTAAAAGACTAAAGAGAATGAAACATTCCATGTTGAAAAGCAAAGGAGCTGGATCTGCACCAAGAATAATGGTCAGCAAAGCTGGGTATAATTCTGAATGAAAAAAGATGGCTATTTAATGAATTGAAAGACTTTCAGGTATTTTTGAGAAAAAGACCAGAACTTATAGAAAAATCTGACATGTAAGATTTAGGAGAAACAAAAGGTAAACATTAAAGACCAGTGATAAGGGATGCAATGAGGTCAAACCGAGTTTATGTCTTATGAGAAAATGTTATCTGTATCCTTTAAGAATGTTGCCCTTACTTGGGTAGTTTCAAAGAGCATACACAGATAGAAGGTTTGGGGCTAAGTAGGATAGGACGATTCTAAAAATTAAAACTGGGTAGGGAAAGGTAAAGTGGAGCAATTACTTCATACAAATAAGGTGTGAAAGGAAGAACTGTGACAGTGGAAGCAGGTGGGAGTAGAAGGCTGGTAATGCTGAAATCTTACTCTCATCAGACCTGGATTAGAGAGGGATTAACATATACATCCAGAAGGGTATAAAAGTTTTAAATTCATAAAGAAATACGGTCAGGGGGACAGGATAAGGAAGGGACTTTAGAAGGCTGTGTAGATCAAGAAATAGGAGGATAAGGGGAGAGGATAAATAAGGGATTCTTCAAAAAGGTATGGATTAAGAAGGTAGTAGTTAGAAGTAAATCCAACTTGTGAAGAGGGATAGGGTAAAAAGAAAGGGGTGAGAGATAATGAGGAAAAACAGTTTGGAAGAAAATGTACAACTTGTAATTATAAACTTGAATGTGAATGGGATGAATTCACCCATAAAACAGACATGGATAGCAGAATGGATTAAAAATCAGAATTCAACAACATGTTGTTTAAAAGAAACATGAGGAGAGACACACATAGTTAAAATAAAGGGCTGAAGTAGAATTTATTGTGCTTCAGCTGAGGTAAAAAAAAAATGGGTAGCAATCATGATCTCAGACAAACTTTAAAGTAGATTTAATTAAAAGAGAGAAAGGGAAACTATGTTATGACAGAAAGTACGAATAGAAAATTAAGTCATATCAATACTAAACTCATGTACAAAATAGTTATAGCTATAGGTGGAAACAGTAATACTCTAATAGTGGAAGACTTTAATGTTCCCTTCTCAGAATTAGAAAATCTAACCAAAAAAAAAAGGTGAATAGAATCTTAGATAAGCTAGATATGATAGCTATCTGGAGAGAACTGAATAGGAATAAAAAGGAATACATCCTTTTCTCAGTAGTACATGGTACCTTTACAAAAAGTGACTATAAGGGCATAAAAACTTTACAGTTAAATGCAGAAAAGCAGAAATATTAAATGAATCCTTTCCAGATCACATTGCAATAAAAATTATATTCAATAAGGGACCATGGAAACAGATTAAAAATTAGAGACTAAACCAAATCTTAAAGAATGAGTTAGAATTGATAAATGATTAAAAGATCAGTTTGCAGATGAAGTAATCAAAGCTACGTATATAGCCTTATGAAAAAGTAACTCATTACTCATTGGAGAAATGCAAATTAAAACAATTCTGAGTTACTACTGCATACCTATTAGATTGACTAATAGGACAGAAAAGGTAAATGACCAGTACTGGAGGGGATGAAAAATGAGACTTCAATGCAGTGTTGGTGAAGTGGTGAACTGATTTCAACATTGTGCAGAGCAATTCGGAACTGTGTCCAAACGGCTGGCCATAAAACCACCTATGCCCTTTGTCCTGGCAATACCACTACTAGGTCTGTATCCCAAGAGAAATAAAAGACAAAAAGGAAAAGGACTTATTTGTACAAAAATATTCATAGCAGCAAAGAAGTAAAGAATTACAAATTGAGTGGAAGCCCATCAGTTGGGGAATGGCTGAACAAGTTGTGGTATGTGATTATGATGAAATACTATTGTACTCTAAGAAAGAATGAGCAGGATGCTCTCACGGAAACCTAGAAAGACTTACATGGGCTGATGCAAAATGAAATGTACCGTGTACTAGTAGCAACAATATTGTAAGATGATCAGCTGTGAATTACTTTAGCTATCCTCAGCAATGTAATGATCCAAGACAATTCTGAAGGACTTAGGATGTTATCCATCCCCAAAGAAAGAATTGATGGTATCTAATACAGATTGAAGCATATTTTCCAAAACAAAGACTGAGTGGGTTAAGGAACAAATCATAGAAACAAGCTATCATTTCATTAAGGTGAACAACAATAATGAAACAACCTATTAAGACGTATGAGATGCAGCAAAAGCAGTATGCTTATATCAATAAAATAGAAAAAGAGCAGACAAGTGAACTGGGTATGCAATTAAAAAAAAAAACCTAGAAAAAGGACAAATTAAAAATCTATTTGGAAACACCAAGTTGGAAATCTTAAAAATTAAAAGTGAGATTAATAAAACTGATTGTAAGAAAACCACCACATTAATAAAACTAGGAGTTAGTTTTATGGGGAAAAAATAGAGAAATCATTGGTTAACATGATTTTAAAAAATCAAATAACTATTATTAAAAATGTAAGTGAATATCCACTAGTGAAGATGAAATCAAAGCAATTCTAAGGAATTGTTTTGTCAAGTTATATGCCTATAAATCTAACAGTTTAAGTGAAATGAAAGAATATTTACAAAAATATAAAACTTCCTAGATTAACAGAAGAAGAAATAGAATATTTAAATAAACCTATTTTAGAAAAAGATATTGAACAGACCATAAGTGAGCTTCCTAAGAAAAAAGCATCAGGACCAGATAAATTTAAAAATCAACTAATTCCAATATTAACTAAATTATTTGGAATAATAGCCAAACGAATCCTACCAAACTCCCTCTTATGAAACAAATATAGTACTGATACCTAATCTATGAAGAGCCAAAACAGAGAAAATTATAGAACAATTTCATTAATGAACATGAATGCAAAAATCCTAAATAAAATGCTTGCTAGGAGACTGCAACAATATAATACCAAAGATGATACGTTGTGACCAAATGGGATTTGTACCAGGAATGCAGGGATGGTTTAACATAAGAAAAACTAGTAACATAATTGGTTATATTTAAAACAAAAGTAACAAAAATTATATGATTATTTCAATACATAATAAACTTTAGATAAAATACAACACTCAATCCTATTTAAAAAAACACTTGAAAGCATAGATATGAAGGGATTTTTCCTTAAAATGATAAGAAGCATTTATACCTAAAATATTATTTTACTGAGCTAGAAAAAATAACAATTCATTTGGAAGAACAAAAAGCTCAAAAATATCAAAGGAACTAATTTAAAAAAACTATAAAGGAAGGGGGTAAGTTTCTCAGATAAAGGTTTCATGTCTCAAAAATACTAAGAACTTTGTCAAATTTATAACAATGAGTCATTCCCCAATTGATAAATGGTCAAAGGATATGAATAGGCAGTTTTTTGATGAAGAAACCAAAACTATATATAATCATAAGAAAAAAATGCTCCAAATCACTATTGATTAAAGAAATGCAAATTAAGGTGTGCAAGAAATTAAGAAATGCAGATTAAGATATCTCTTATCAGCTTTGCTAAAATGATAAGGGAGAACACAAATGTGGGAAAATTGGGACACTAATTTACTGTTGGTGAAATTGTGAACTGAACCAATCACTTTGGAGAGCAATCTTGAATGATACCCCATAAAACTGCACTTTAGATGAGCAATGCTACTATTAGGTTTGTTTTCCAAGGTGATTGGGAAAAAGAACAGAACCACTATGCTCTAAGGTATTTGTAACTGCTGTCTTTGTGATGACAAAGAACTGGAAATTGAGGGGATGCCTATCAGTTGGGGGACAGCTGAACAAACTGTGGTATATGGTTGTGATAGGATACTACTGTACTAAAAGAAATGTAGAAAAATATGGAAAGACTTGCATGAAATAATGAAGAGTGAAATGAGCAGAGCCATGAGAACACTGTACAGCAATGTTGTTCTAAGAATAACTTTAAACAAATAAGTCATTTTGATACTCACATTGGCTACAGAGGCCTAAAAAGGAAGATGCCATCTACATCCATTGAAAGGATTCATAAATAAAAGTATGTGTATGTGGTTTCACACACACACACACACACACACACACATCTAATGGTCTTCTCTAGGGAAAATAAATTTAAAAGTGCATAGCAGATTAGAAAACTTAGAAGCAGGGTAACCTTGAAAACAATGTGTAGTATTTATTACATAGTTGATTTTTTTTTTAAAGTAAACTGTATGAAATGGAAATTCATAGTTTCATACTGAATCCTCTTTATGTTCTGCTATATAGATGGAAATTCTTTGTGTTGTATTTAAATTCAAAATGAATAAAAATTTTTAAAAAGAACAAAAAAGTCCTTGGATGAAGTTATTTTTGAAGAAATAATGAGGTTTTTTGTTGTTGTTGTTAAGTTTTACAAATGGATAAATAAGCCCAATGCAGTCAATTAAATTCAGACACCCTTATGATCCATCCCAACAAGTTACTCATATACACCCTTATTTAGGATTATGAAAATACAGGACTTCCTCAATCTTAAATCATAGTTTGGCTAATGGTTGTGAAGTCAAACACAGAAGAGCATACTGGGTTTGTGCAGATATTTCATATTCTTGGACCATGCAACATGGTATAGTAGAAGAACTGGATTTGAAAGGAAACTCAGGTTTGAATCTGGCTTGGCTACTCACAACCTGCATGACTTGGGTCAAGTTCCATAATTTCTGGGTCTTGGTTTCCTTATCTAAAATGAGGAGGCTGGAAAAGATAATATTTAAAGGGCCCTTCCTATAATGTGATCCCTTATTCATAAGTGATTTCCATTTGTGTCTTCCCAAGACATCCTGGATTTCAATCTGATTACAGATCCTTGCGTAAAGAAATGATATATAATTTTTGGTTTTCCTCTTACCATGTGAACTTAGCGAGATTTGCTTTGTATTTTCAAACATCTAATTTCAAATAACTGAATTAAGAACGTTGGAAATTTCTATACTAAAATCTTCCTAATGTCAAAATGAGCACTTTTCTCCTAAGGGGTAAAATTATCACCTTTGGCTAGATTAGAAATTTTCACATAGTGTACAAAGGGGCTAAAAACTAGCAAGAAAGTGAGAGGGTATCCTATGTCTGTAATTTGAAATTCTGGATTTGTTCCTCTTAGTGCGTATTAAAATAACATTTATTTTCTCTTTCTTTTACCAAACTGAGGATGTTTGGTAAAATAAACACATGAGACTCTGACTGGCTTTTTTTCATAATGTAACCTATCATCTATAATGAATTTTCAATGGTAATGTAGAGCTTCCTTCATCTATGATCCAGAAGGGAGGGAGTTGGAAGAAAAAAATATGGAAAGGCATGAATAAATTCCAGAATACACACCTATGTATTTCATAGCTTTACCTAACCACTAACCTCTCAATCTATTGTATCTTCTGACTCCACAACCCAGTTGAAACCTCTTTCCAAGGTTATTGACAACCTCTTAACTGCCTTCCTCAGCCCTCATTCTACTTGACTTCCCTGTACTTCTCACAATGTCTACCCTCCCCTCCTCATGAATACCTACCTTGCTTCTATGACTTGCCCTCTTGATTCTCCTGTCTACCTCTGTAACTTCTCAGTTTTCTTCACTTAATCTTCATCCTTCTCTGGCCCACTAAAAACATGCACAAATTTCAGATATAGCCCTTTTTTTTTTTTTTTTGTTCTCAGTAATCTCATCAGCTTTCAGTTCACCTATCATCTCTATACAGATAAATTTCAAATTGATTTATAATCCCTAATCTGTCTTCTGAACTACAGTTTTATGTTACCAGCCACCTTAGTGGACATCCCATCAGCATCTCAAACTCAATATATCCAAAGTAAACTTCATATTTATCCCCCAAATCCATCCCCTTCCATTCCAAGTTTCTGTTGAGTGAGTCTGAGACATAATCTCAAGATCATCCTGAAAACATTTCCCTCTCCCTTACTCCTGAGTCAAATAGTTATCAAGTCTTGTTTTACATTACAGATGCTAACCTCTCCTGCGCAGCTGCTTCTCTCTACCCATGACTTCTACCCTGGTTCAGGGCCTCATTAGCTCTTCTTGCCCAGACTAGGACAGCCTCTTATCTGGTCTCTCTGAAATCTAGTCTCTTCCTTCTCTAATCCATCTTCCACACAATTGCCAAATTGGTATTTCTAAAGCAAAGCACAGATGTGACCATGCCATGCCTGCTCAAGGTGCATAGTGGCCCTTTTTTTATTTCTAGGATAAAATATAAACTCTGCCGATTGGCTTTTAAAGTCCTTCACAATCTGGCTTGCAAATTAATTTCAAATTACTCTCCTTCACATACTGTATATTCTGGGCAAACTTGCTGACTTGCTATATTCCCCACCCCCTGCACATGACATTCTAACTCCCATCTCTGTGTCTTTGTATGGGTGATTTTCCCACTTTCCTCAATCTACCCCTTAGAATTCTTAATTTCCTTCTAAAGAAAACTGAGGTATAATCTAAAATCTTTCTTTCTTGGAAGAACTTGGTATATATGTGTGTTTACTATCTGGGTAATTACTGTAATCCCCCAGTAGAATGTAAGCTCCTTACTACTAAATCTATTTTGTTTCAAAGGTTTCTTGAACAGGATACCCAAGTTTATCTATAATTAAAATATTTTTTAAAGTAGAAACTATCCAAAGGAAAAGCATAAAACTTTTTTTTAAAATGAATCATTCCCTCCAAGACTATTAATTAAAAAATCTTCATAGTTTAATTAAACAAACTCAAAACTTAATTACAACTACCATGTCCTTGGGAATCAGCAACTATTTATTAAACAAATATCTCAAATACGCATCCTCAACATGAATCATGATGCTTTAACTTGTGACTATTCTGATATCCCCCTTTACGTTTGCTTCTATCTTATTATTATTCATTTCCAGATTCAGATTTTGCATTACTTTGGAAAGCATGTCATCTTTTTTATCTCCTGAAGCAGCTCCTTTGTTAAGAGTTCCCTCTGCTATAATAAAAAACTGTTCTGTTGGCTGTAGAATGCTTAGTCCATATCCATTGTTGCTATAAATATGATTATTATTCATCTTCAGTTTAGGGGCAGGAAGAACCTGTTGGGGTATTAAAATTGATTAGTTTTTTAAAGCATAACTTCATGTTTTCCCTTACAAAAGTATAAAGATGAGATAAATAGCGTGATATTAACACCTAATTTCAGCTTAATCAGTCTATTAGTTAAATAACTATCTTTAAAAACATTAACTGTAAACAGTGCTACTTGTTTCAGTTTTTAATAAGTGCTGCTTTCCATACTCTGAATAGTAAAAACTATAAGATATACTTCAAAATGACCAATTCATCACTTTAATATATCTAGATTAATATTCTTACAAAATTTAATTGTCCTCATAAATAATTCTTTTAAAATGCTAGTAACTATTCTATTCAGACTTACTTGATGGATTCTTCTATGTAACATAATCCTTCAGACAAGTCCTACTTGGATGTGACCTTGGATTCTCAAAAGCAGTTCTAACAGATAGTAAGTTCTAAAAGTTTCTAAAAGCTAGAAAATCTTCCATGTATGGGCCCTTTGATAGACTGAGTCTGCTATCTAAAGACAAGCTTAATTGGATTATTACCAGAATTATGACCACCTGGGGACAGTTCAGAGTAGTCACACTATCCATTCTACAATGATGGTAGCAATAGGGGAAAAGAGAAAGTGAATTAAGAATAACACAATCTAGAAGCATTAATTTAACTGTTGATACTCAGTCTTTGTTGCATAACCAAGAAGCTGATATAGTACTGGGTAGCACATTAGAAATACCTTGTTATGGTCTAGGAACTACGTTTTAGGAAAGAAAGATAAGATAATTTCTGTCCAAAGTCTTGTCTAAAAGACTCATCTTTCATCAGGATGGTGAAAGGATCAGAGAGGATACGAAATGAGGATGAATGTCCCATTTAGCAGTCCAGTTGGCCTATCTTTGTCACCTGCCCTGCCACTGTCCCCAGGTACCCTATCTCCAAGTGTACCCAACCAACTAAACTTCCAGAAATCACATTTTAAACCTTGACTGATACATACAAACTCACATATACATACATATATGTAGCAGGGCCCAAAAACAGACCATATGTCCAACAATCAATCCACTGACCATCCTCTCATCTGCCTTGTCAAGTATTGTTCCCACTCCTGTTTTCTACCCCTTGCTATGGACACAATAATCAAATCAATACTACTATTGCTTCAGGAAAAGGCATGTCATTTTGATAGGAAAATGGATCAACTTGCCATCTCTGTGACTCCCCAGTCCAAAATTCACTTCCCTGGTCATCAGTGCCCTTATTTGTGTGTTGTATCCTTTGGAATGTAAAGCTCCTTGAGGGCAGACTGACTCACTTTTTAATTTCTATTCCCAGCATCTAGTACCGGCATAAGCACTTAATAAATGGTTTTTCATTTATTTCTTCATTCATCAATACAAGGAGTTGGAGATGTTTAGCTTGGATACAATAACTGGGGACAATAAGGGGACACAATAACTGTCCCTAAATATTTCAAGCATTGTTAATGCAGAAGAGGGATTAGATCTGTGCTACTTGACTCCAGGAAGCAGAACTAGAAATAACAGGTGGTAGTTGCAAAGAGAAAGATTAGGTTTTACATGAGGAAAAAACTTCCTAAGAAAAATCGAAGAGGCTGCCTTGAAAGATTCCCCCTTCACACTAAGTCTTCAAGTAGAGACTGGACAACCAGAGTTGTAGAAGAGAGTCTTCATTAGATACAGGTTGAACTAAAAGGCCCCTGGAATCCTTTCTTATATTCTGATACTGTGTAGAATAAATCTGATGTCCCATTGTCCTTTATTTTAACCATCTGAATTTCTATAATGAATATTTTAAAATTCTTCCCAGTAAAAACTTTAAGATAACTGAAAAAAATGAGATTACCTTCATATTCACCCCACCTAAGGTGCTTTTTGAATTGTCACTAGTTCTAAGATTATTGCAGTGATGAATTTCATTTCTTTCCAAAATGGCTATGCTGCCAGGATACAGTTCAACACCAGCACCCTGCAAATTAAAAACAAGCAAAAAGCCAACAAAAATTACAAGCTAAAAAACCTCATGAGCTTTAAATCTGAAACTGTTTTCTTTTTTAAGGAAAAAAGGCTTCTGTTTGACTTACGGAAATTCAAAGAATGGAATAGGTGTTTAAATTCTGAAACACCATGAAAGAACATATGAGTGTGGCAAACTTGCAGAAATCTCCTTTGGAAAATACGGCTAGAATATGGCTAATGTGGAAACATGTTTTCCGTGACTACACATGTACAGTCTTTATCAAACTGCTTGTCTTCTCAGGGAGGAGAAAGGGAAAGGATTTGGAACTCAAAATTTTAAAAAACAAATGTTAAAAAATTGTTTTTATATGTAATAAGAAAAAATAAAATATTAAGAAATAAAAATGGAAGGAAAAAAGAAAACAAGGATAGAAGGGATAGTAAGATCATGTAGTCCAATTCCCTGCCATCCTACACAAGTGTAAGGATATTCTAAAATCTCCCCTTCAATGTTAATTTCTATCAAGAAATTAGTTATCCCTTTCACATCTCGACCTTCCCCTTTGAAGATTTGATATATTGCAAGTTGGCATAAGAAATTAAATGGGAATTTTTTGGGAGTTTTGTGGAAATTGCAGACAACATGCAAAGAGGCCAGCAGATGATACAGAACCTATGACCAAATACCCTAAATTTTACAATAAGGTACTGTAAAAACCCCAAAAAAGAAAAAATTCAGACTTCTTTGGTACAAAGGGAAAAGCAAAAAATTTTACACATATTTTTCCAGATCATGGTGTGCTGTGCCCTTAACCCCTACAATGTAGAAAGGATAATTGTACTCTTCATGCATCAGTTTAAGTCTACCTTTCTTTGTCCTGGACCAAAATAAAAAGTGGGTCATCATTCTAATAATTAATAAACATTTTACTCCTTATTTTATTCTTTTCCAAAATTTTTTATTAATTTCTTATTAGATTTTTTTCCTCTTGATCAATAACATTTTCAGCTATCAAATGAATTGTCTCTGAATTTTTAGGTCCTATTTTTTAACTCACTGATCTGTAGCAATGTCTGATACTTCATAAATGTTTCTAAAAAGTGTGTGTGTGTAGTGTGTGTATTGAATGTAAAGTTTTATTTAAAAGATAAGAACTTTACATTAATCAATTCACATTTGGTTTTTACTCAGTAAGAACCTTTTCAGTCATAGTTCCATAAACTAGTCTTCTCATCTTGAATCAATATGATCTAGTGTTTTTCCCCCCTAAATGTACTCTTCAACCTGTTTTCTGAATTAGCTTGCTTTAGTTTCTGATTACTTTCTTTACTTTACAAAATAATATGAAATCTGAATCTTCTCTAAATAGCTGCCAATTATTTGCACATGAAAACCACTTAACTTTGTTCTAATTATGCTCTAAGTAGTGATATTATTAAAATTAAATACCTGAGCTCCAGTAATTTCACTGTCAGTGATAGTCAAAGCCGCTCCTGTAAGAACACATACTCCTGTTCCTTCACATTTCAATACACAGTCCTCTAGGGTCATGTGACCAGATTCCACAACCACAATACCATCCACAGTCCCTTGTTGTACCAAAGTAAGATGCATCAATTTCACATTTTCAGCTTTAGATACTACAAAACTGTCACGAGAAGGTTCTGAAGTGATCACAATCTCCTCTCTCTGTCCAACTCCTGATTTACAGAAGAAAATATATAATTACTTAATACAAGTAGAACAGATTTAAAGTCTTTTGGTCATCTAGTAATAAAAATTTTCCTTTTCATATATACAATAAAATGTCTAATAAACAACTGAAGAAGACACTTATCTACAAGAGCTTGATTTTTCCAAATTTGTTTTCTCAATTACAGGGTAGCACAATAGAAACAACCTCTATACTTACCCATTTTTCTATTCAAAATCTTTCACTTAAGGCCTACTTTAATGCTTCACTGAAGTCCTACTCTGTTGTGGCATGGACTTGACTGATTTCTTGAAGGTTAATGCTAGCATAGTACAATCTCTGGTAATTCCTATGAAACTGGAAAGGCATGACACATGGACTAAGTGAAAGACTATCATATGAAAAGCAGACAAAGATTCAAAGAATCTCATCACCAGAAGGTTAGCTACAAGGTAATGATATTTTTGGTCACAGCTACTTATCTATCAAGAATGGAAAGTTTGTAAGCAAGTGACCACAGTGATGAAAACAGATTAATCAAACAACAAGAACTTATTAAATGCCTACTATATGTATCAGGCAGTATGGGAGGCCCTGGAAATACAAAGAAGGAAATAAAGCTATTCATAAAGAATTTACATTCTAAATGGGGGAAACAAGTAGATACTTAAATACATACAATATAAATATAAAGTAAATAAATACTAATGCTTACCAAGTAATTAAATACAAGATAGTTGGGGAGGGAGGGCACTAAGCAGTTGATGGAAGGAATCAGAAGTTTTCATGCAGAAGATGTTGCTTGAGCTGCAACAGAAGGGACTATGAGGTGGAGGTAAGAAAGGTGTGCACTTCAGGCATGTGGGATTGTCACTACAAAGGTATGAAGACAGGAGATGGAGTGTCAATAGTGTAGGAAGGGAAGTAGAGGCCAAAAACAGACTTTGGGGCTAGATTTTAAAGGACTTTATGAGTTAACTCATGTTCATATTTTATCCTAGAGGTAATAGGAAGCCACTAGAGTTGACTGATTCCTCTGACCCACATGGTCATATCTTTGCTTAAGACAAATGACTGTGGTATCAGCGTGTGTGAATGGGGAAAGACAAGGTGGGAAGATGGAACAGTGGTCAGACAGGAAAAGAACTACGAGAAAGTCGTGTAATGAAAACCCAGAGAGGAAATGGTGTCTAAAAGGAAGAATGTGGTCAACAGTGTCAAATGCAGCAGATAAGCTGAGAAGATTGATCATAAGATTTAGGGATCAAGAGGTCATGGTAACTTTTGATATAGTTGTTCTAGTTGCATGATAAGGAAAGAAGCCAAACTGCAAAATTAAGGAGTAGGAGGAAGTGGAGACAATTATTCAAGGAGCTTAGCTAAAAAAGAGAGGATATGGTATCTATTTATCTATCTATCTATCTATCTATCTAGAGGGGACAGCCCCAAGAGATGGCAGGGACTAGGTCTAAAGAAGGATTTTTTAGAATATATTCATTTTAATTTATTTTTAATGTTCTACAATCACTACCATAAAACTTTAGATTTTTTTCACCCTACCTACCCTCCAAAACCCCCCTCGCCCCTTCCCCCCATCCCCAAGACGACATACAATTCTATACAGGATCTACACATACATTCCTATTGAATACATTTTCACTGTAGTCATGCTGTGTAGAACTAAAATGGGAGAAATCAAAACAAACCAAAACATAATACACATACACACACACACACACAAAATGATCTGCTACATTCTGTGATTGAATTCCATAGTTCTTTCTCTGAATGTGGAAGGCATTTTGCCTTAGAAGACCATTGGGAATTTTTTATTTTTTTATGTCCTTGCATTGCTATGAAGATCCAAGTCTACCAGAAAAAACTCTCGCACGCTGTGGTCGTTGCTGTGCACAAAGTTCTCCTGGTTCTGCTCCTTTCATTCAGCATCAGATCATATAAGTCTTTCCAGGCCTCTCTGAAGTCTTCTTGTTCATCATTTCTTATGGCGCAATAGTATTCCATTACATTCATATACCATAATTTATTCAGCCATTCCCCAATTGATGGGCATCCCCTTGATTTCCAGTTTTTGGCAACTTCAAAGAGTGCTGCTATAAATATTTTTGTACATGTGGGACCCTTTCCCATTTTTATGATCTCTTGGGGATACAGTCCTAAAAGTGATATTGCTGGGTCAAAGGGTATGCATATTTTTGTAGCCCTTTGGGCTTAGTTCCAAATTGCTCTCCAGAATGGCTGGATGAGCTCACAGCTCCACCAACAATGAATTAGTGTTCCAACTCTCCCACATCCTCTCCAACATTTATCATTTTCTTGTTCTGTCATGTTAACCAGTCTTATAGGTGTGATGTGGTACCTCAGAGCTATTTTGATTTGCATCTCTCTAATCAAAAGTGATTTAGAGCATTTTTTCATATGATTATAGATATCTTTAATTTCTTCCTCTGAA
Source organism: Notamacropus eugenii (assembly GCF_028372415.1). Classification (NCBI taxonomy): domain Eukaryota; kingdom Metazoa; phylum Chordata; class Mammalia; order Diprotodontia; family Macropodidae; genus Notamacropus; species Notamacropus eugenii. The sequence goes on along the minus strand of NC_092873.1, from coordinate 462,306,402 downwards.
AATTGCCTGTTCATATCCTTTGACCATTTATCAATTGGGGAATGACTTGTATTGTTGTACATTTGACTCAGTTCTCTATATATTCTAGAAATGAGGCCTTGGGGATAACCAAGATTAGCCGTAAAAATTCTTTCCCAGTATACTACATCCCTCCGAATTTTGGTTGCATTGGGTTTGGTTGTGCAAAAACTTTTCAGTTTAATGTAATCAAAATTATCCATCTTGCACTTCATAATGCTTTCCATCTCTTCTTCGGTCAAAAATTCTTCCCTTCTCTATAAATCTGATAAATACACTATTTCTTGCTCCTCCAGTTTGTCCATGGTATCAGTCTTTATACCTGGATCGTGTAGCCATTTGGACTTTATTCTTGTGTACGGTATCAGGCATGGGTCTATGCCTAGTTTCCGCCACACAGCTATCCAGTTTTCCTAGCAATTTTTGTCGAACAGTGAGTTCTTATCCTAGAAGCTGGGGTCCTTGGGTATATCAAACAGGAGATTGCTATATTCATTGCCTACTGTGTCTTGAGTACCTAGCATATTCCATTTGTCTACCCTTCTGTTTCTTAGCCAGTACCAAGTGGTTTTGATAACTGTTGCTTTATAATACATTTTGAGATCTGGCAGTGCTAGGCCATCTTCCCTAGCATTTCTTTTCATTAGTGCCTTTGATATTCTGGACCTTTTGTTCTTCCAGATGAATTCTGATATAATTTTATCCAGCTCTAGAAAATAATTATCTGATAGTTTAATTGGTATGGCACTAAATAAGTAAATTAATTTAGGTTGAAGGATTTTTTTTAAAAAGAATGAGATAGATTGGAGCACATTTGAATGCAGTAGGGAAAAAAGCAACAAAAGCTGCAGAGAAACTGGGGTTAAATAAAGATGCATTGGAGGAGTTAGATCAGCTAGTCAATAACAATTTATAAAACACCTACTGTATGCCAGGCACTGTGCTAAGCTCTGGAAACACAAAGAAAAGCAAGAAAGTTCCTGTCCTCAAGGAGCTCACAATTAACTGCATATGTAGAGATTATTTGGCTTTGGCAAGCAGGACCACCTCTTTGTCAGAGTGGGAAAAAAAGAAGGTAGAAGGTAATGTCACGAGGTTTTGAGATGAAGAGAATAGGAAAACAGAAATGCCAAAAAGCCTCAATTATTTCAGGAATTATTTCAGCTGAGAGAGAAAAGAGGAAGGAGGAAAGGTATAAGATGTTTACAGAGCAAAGAGGTTTGAAATAATTTTGTAGAGAGTGAGATAAGCAATCATTTGGAGAGGAATAAAAGGACTTCCCTGCTGCAGTGAAGGTCCAGATGATTTGTGTAACATCATTTTAAAATGTAATTTTATAATATATCTTTAATTAACAAGCATTTATTTTCTCTTTGTCAGCCCTCTACTGAACAACAAAAAACCAAAAACCATTATAATAAATATGCATAGTTAAGCAAAGCAAATTCCTGTACTGGACATGTCCAAAAACATATATCTCATTCACCTCTCATTTAGGAGATAGATAACAAATTTCATCTTCATTCCTTTGGACTTCAGTTTCCTTATCTGTAAAATAGGGCTATAAATGTATACACTACTTCTCTCACAGCACTTCTATGAATAAAGTGATTTGTAAACCCTATCTTAACATGAGTTATTACTATACTCATTTTCAGATTATTGTCACTAACATCAGATGTAATACCACTATTTAGATCTAAGAAAAAATTTGGTGACATCTATACTAGATAAAAAATATACACATATAATTTTAATATATAGGCAATACTGAAGGTCCATCTGTATTCAAGAGAAGACTAGGACAAACAGACCTAAATAAAAAATAAAATTAAACAATCAATTTGGCCTTTCCTTTCAATTAAATGTTTTTTGTTTGTATGTGAATTTATGTTATTGGGATTTTTCCCAATCAAATGAGATTAACAACTGGAAACAATATGAGTTCAAACCCTAACTGGTAGTAATCACCTCTGTGACTATGAACTAGTAATACTATAGACTACAGATGTGAAGGACTGTAAATCATATCAACCAACCTCACTTTAGAGATCTAAAAAATTAAAGTTCACTGAGGTGAAGGAAACTGTCCAGCATCATGCAGGCAGTACAGAAAAGAGGTGGGATTAGGAACCAAGTTCTCTGACTCCCACTCCAATCCTTTCTCCTGTGCAGTATACTTCATGAACCTCTTTAAGGTACAATGCCTAAGTTGTAAATGGGTTGTAGTCTCAGTGGAGGGAATTCTCACACTAATAAAATCACACATCCTTGATGTGGAAGTAAAAGAGGGACACACTGGAGAAAGTTAAACTTACAACTAATTTTTTTGGGGAAAAACTACATGAAGGCTGACACAAAAATATGTTTCTAGAACTTAAAACAATTTCCCCATTTATAACTATGGAATTAAGCATAAGTTTTACCATATATAATTATTCTGATGCCAAGAACTAGAAAAAAGAGGCAGGCTAACCTTTAATAACGATGTCATCAGTCAATAAGGCAAGGTTTGTAGCTTGATATTCTCCTGGAAAAATAACCACTGTGTCACCACTGTAACAGCTATCCAAAGCCAGATCTAAATCATCATGTTGTTGGAGAAGTGTGTCTGAAGATAAGTCTTTAACCTGAAAAAAAGAAACACTCTACTTCTAATAGTAGATTTACTTAATGAACTTATATAGGATTACAGGATTTATAACAAGAAGGTAATTTAATAGATCATGTAGCCTAATCCTTCCACTTTGTGATGAAGAAATAAGACAAGTAATTGGCCCAAGACAAGCAGACAGTAAGGCAGAGCTCAGTTTCAAACTCAGGTCCTTTGACTTCAAATTATTCCTTACCTAAATTACACCACACTCTTCCTTTTCTTAAGTAGGAACCCAGATGCCAGTGACAACTTGATCATCTCCCCACCCCCTCCCCCATTATCTAATGTAACCAAGTTTCCATTCTCAATACTGCCAGCCTGGTAGAGGCCCTCATCACTTCATGCCTAAAATACTAGCCTTCTAGTTTATCTTTCTCTCTCAAGTATCTCCCCACTCCAGTCCATCCTCCACTCAGTCAATAAAGTGATCTTCCTAGAGTGCAGATCTGACCATGTTACTCTACTATTCAATAAATTCCAGTAGTTTACTACCTCCAGGATCAAATATAAAAACCTCTGTTTGGTTTTTAAGGTTCTTCATGTAACCTCATCTCTTTACTTTTCTCAGTCTTCTTCACACTTCTCCTTCATGTACTCCTTACTACTCCTCAAACATAAACAATTCATCTCCCAACCCCCTGCATTTTCCCTGGATGTCCCTCAGGCCTTGAATTTTCTCCCCCCTCATTCTGTCTCCTCGCTTTCTTGGCCTTAAAAGTCTCTGCTAAAATTCTTAAAAGGGCCTCTGCAAGAAGTCCTTCTTGGTCCTTAATGTTAGTTACCTTTCCTCTGTTGACTGTCTCACATTTATCTGTTTATACACCGTTATTTTCATGTCATCTCCCCCATGACACAGTGCATATCTTGAGACCAGAGACAGTTTTTGCCTTTCTTTGTTGCCTCACTAAAGTGTCTAAAACATAGAAGGTGTTTAATGAATGCCTGTTAACTTGCTAATGACCTGATAACTTGAAATGGTCTTTTATTTTAGGAAACATGTCTGCTGTAACTATTTCAATAACTACTATAACATTCTATAGATTACAGAAGATTTTTGGAAGTCAGTCTCAAATCCTAGAACATGGATTCTTTTTTAAAAATTATTATATGGAAATTAAAACAGTTCTGAGGTACCACCTCACACCTATCAGATTGTCTAATACAATAAAAAAAGGAAAATAATTTTAAATATTGGAAAAGATGTGGGAAAATGTGGACACTAATGCACCATTAGTGGATGAACTGATCCAACCATTCTGGAAAGCATTTTGGAATTATGCCAAAGGGATATACTCTTTGACCTGGCAATACCACTGCTAGGTTTGTATCCCAAAGAGATTAAAAAAAAAGGAAAAGGACTTTTATATACAAAAATATTTATAGCAGATTTTTCTGAGGCAGCAAATTGGAAACTGAAGGAATGCCCATCAGTTGAGAAATGGCTGAACAAGTTGTGGTATATGACTGAAATGAAATACTCTTGTGCTATAAGAAAAAGCAGGCAGATTTCAGAAAACTTGGACAGACTTACATGAACTGATACAAAATGAAGTGAGAAGAACCAGGAGAGCATTATATAAAGTAACAGCAATTTTATATGATGATTAACTATTAATGACTTAGCTATTCTCAGCAATACAAAGATTCAAGACAATTCTGAAGGCCTTATGATGAAAAATGCTATCCATCTCTAGAGAAAACGCTAATGGAGTCTGAATGCTGATTGAAACATACTATTTTTTACTTTCTTTTTTTCCATGTTTTTCTTCTTGGTCTGTGTTTTCTTTCACAATATAACTAATGTGGAAAATGTTTTACATAACTACACATGTATAATCTACATAAAACTGCTTTCCATCTTAGGGAAAGGAGAGGGGAGAGAGTTAAGAATAGAATTTGGAACTCAAAATTTCAAAAATGAATGTTAAAAACTGTTTTCACATGTAACTGGGAAAATATTTTTAAAAGTAAAAAAATTTTTCATTTAAAAATTTTTTTTTTAGTTTTCCATTTTCTCCTTCCTTCCAGCCCCTCCCTCACCCACTGACTGAGAAGGCAAGTAGTAGGACATCAATTATAAATATGAAGTCATGAAAAATATATTTCCATATTAGCCCTGTTGCAAAAAAAGGAAGAAAAATAAAATAAGTTTAAAAAGTATGCTTCAATCTGCTCTCAAGAGTTCATCAATTCTCCCACTGGATACAGATAACATTTTTCTTCATGAGTCCTTTGGAACTGTTTTTTTTTTTTTTTTTTTTTTTTTTTTTTTTTAAAGCCAAAGAAAACAAAGTTTATTAAGGATTCGCCTAATTGGGTTGCCTCTTAAGGAGCCTAAGCTTTTGTAACGCTTGTATTCACAAGCAGGCCAGACACAATCCCAGCTAGACAGAGTCTGAGCTGGATTGAATCTCTGGAACTGTTTTGAATCACTGTAGTGATTAGAGTAGCTAAGTCTTTTACAGTTGATCACTGTTCTAAATAATATTTAGAGCATGGGTTCTTAATCATTTTTGTGTCATGGAATCCCCAGGCAGTCTGGTGGAACTACTGTATACTTTCTCAAGAACAATATTTTTAAATGCATAAAAATAAAATATTCAGCATTACAAAGGAAAGCCATTACATCGAAATAAAGATGCAATTTTTTTTTCTCAGTCAAGTTCACAGATCCTCTGAAATCCATCTTCATGGACTCTAGGTTAAAAAAACCATGGGCTACACATACAGTGTTTATCTTTGCTATTTTCTCACCTTCTTTTCAAGCTAATCATAATTTTAAAGTCATTTGGAACGAGCATTTCTTCACTTCATTGGTTCATTTGATAATCCCTATCTGTTTATGCAAAACAGTGAGCACAGAAACAGTGATAAAAACTAAGGTTTTACTTTGGCAATTTATTACACTTAGAGTCATACAATGTCAGGCTAAGAAGGAACCTCAGAGGCCTCTCGTTTTAAATCAGTTAATCTATCGTAATGGATGAAAGGTAAGGGAAGAACTGCTGAAATCATTGCTTATCACATCACACTGTGATCTATTTGCTTCTCTTCCCAAACTACAAAAGAAACTTCTTAACTATAAAATTTTCCAAACTCTTTAAACTCCTTAAAATATCATATTATCCTATAAAATTAGCTCCTGGAAAATTTTGTTTTATATAGTTAAGAATGACTAGGATTTTCTGAGGAAAGGAAGAAACTTTTACTTAATGAATAAGAAATGAGTAGCTCAGCCATTCTTCTTTCTTCTCCAACTATAGGGCAAAACAGCCTACAATATGCTATATTCCCCATGAGGAATAACTTACATGAACAGAAATCAGAGAATATATTTGTTGTACTAGAGAATCTAAAAATAATTTAATGCAATTCGATGAACAAAGATGGACTTTTTGCAGAAATATAAAATTATCTTTGGGTTTTTTAGGGCTTACCCAGCATAATTTTACCTATAGATATTTAAAAAGGTTTGCCAAACAAAGTGCTTTCACAGATATGAAAAATGTTAATCTATTTAAGAGTGAAGTTTTTAGCAAGGTCTTTCTATTCAAATACTAGTTCTATTCAAATAGTCATTTGTTATTTTTCCCTAATTGTTAAAGTACATTCATTTCATAACATAATTTACTAATTTACCAAGACATTCCTGTTTCCCTTAGAAGCAGTGATACTTTTTTCAAATTGATCTGTTATCTCATTAATTGGGTCATTTCCTCTAACAATGCAAAGTGCAACTCATCCCTATCACGTACAAGAATTGCTCACGTCCTTTTTGTAACTTCATCCCAAGTGTGTACCATATATGCTAGAGGCCTTTCTCACTTTATCCTCACATCATGAAGGTACCTTGTCTGTTAAGCTCTTATTATTCATTCTTGCATGTGACCATCTTCTCTTCCTTTTCTGACATTAAAGATAGTTTTTACTATTATTCTTCAGAGTTCCTCTTTGGTTATAAATTACAGACTTTTCCCAATCACCACGAACCTCTCCACTGCCTTCTGTGTGATACTCATTTTTAATTCATTGAAAATAATGGTATCCCTATGTCTTGCTGCCATATTATAATACCAAGAGAAATGCCACAAAAATGAGCCTTTGGTTTTATATATAATCAAAATTATCTGGTACTAGTTAAGAAATAGAAAGGTGGGTCAAAAGAACAGAGTAGACAAAACACAAAAGTGATTTAGTAACACTTTAGTAACAGTTTGACAAATGTAAAGATTTAACCTTGTGGCATAAAAATTCACTATTCCGTAAAAATTGTTGGGAAAACTGAAAAGCACTCTGGCAGAAATTGGGCATAGTCCAGTATTTTACACCATTTACCAAGATAAGATCAAAAAGGATACATGAACTAGATGTAAAGGAAGATGTCATAAGTAAATTAGAGGTTCAATGTTTTGGTTTTGATGGCTCAGAGTGAGTGTAAATAGCTATAGTTTCTGTTCTGGCCAGAAAATTTCCACCCTGATTGATCCTTTTGTGAAGGCAAAGTAGATCATCTTTTACCTCAATTCTTACCTAGCCTTAAGTACTGAATGGATTTACCTCAGACAAACTAAGACCTGGGAAAGACCTTAGCTTAAAAAGGCCAAGGTGTTCCACTTAATCTGGGGTCATCACCACTCTTTCTTGACCTATGTCTTGCCACTGGACTCTGATGACTCTCCAGAGAAGGGAATGAAACTGGTGACTTTCCAAGTTCTGCCTCACTTAAATCCTATTCATTTTCAAGTCCAGATATCACCTTCCTGATGTCATTGGTCCTCTTTGAGAACAAAGGACAAACAACAAGAAGTTAGAAGAATATTGACCATGTTACCGATCAGGTTTGTGTATCGGAGAATGTATGAATAAACAAGAAATAGACAGCATTGTGAAGTGTAAAATGGATAACTCTGATTACATTAAATTTAAAAAGTTTCGTACAAATAAAACCAATGTAGCCAAGATTAGAAGGAAAGCAGAAAAATGGGGGAAAATTTTTTGGACAATTTCTTGGATAAAGGTCTCTTATCTCAAATATACAGAGAACTTTGTCAAGTTTATAAAAATATGAATCATTTCCCAACTGATAAATGGTCAAAGGCCACGAACAGGCAATTTTTCAATGAAGAAATCAAAGCTATATATGTATATATATATCATATGAAAATGCTCTAAATCATTACCGATTAGAGAAACACAAATTAAAACAACTTTTGAGATATCATCTCATGCCTGTCAGATTAGCTAGAGTGAAATGTTGAAGGGGACGCAGAAAAATTGGAACACTAAATTCTTTGTTGGTGGAAGTGTGAACCGATCCAGCCATTTTGGAGAACAATCTGGAATTATGCCCAAAGAGTTATAAAACTGTGTATATCCTTTGAACCTGTACACTATTAGCTCTGTTTCCCAAGATGATCAGGAATAAAAGGTAAATAATATGTTCTAAAATATTTATAGCAGCTCTCTTTGTGGTGGCAAAGATCTAGAAACTGAGAGGATGCCAATCAATTAGAGAATGGATATTTGTGGTATATGATTGTGATGGAATATTACTGTGCTATAAATGATGAGCTGGTTGATTTTAGAAAAACATGGAAAGACTTGCATGAAATAGTGAAGAGTGAAATGAACTGAGTCATGAGTACACAGAGTACACAGTAACAGCAATATTGTTCAAAGAATATCTATGAATGACTAAGTTACTCTGAGTATTATAAATACTCAAATCAATACAATGGACCTATGAAGGAAGACGCTATCCACCTCCAGAGAAAGAACTGATAACTAGAAGTGTAAAAGTATGGTTTTACGTGTGTGTGTGTGTCTGAGAGACAGACAGAGAGAGAGAGAGAGAAATGGTGGCCTTCTCTAGTGTGGGGTAGGGAGGAAGACAGTTCAGAACTTAAAATGTAACAAAAAAATTAATTTAATTAAATAAATATTTTTTTAAAAAAGATCTAACAATTTTTTCCTCCATTAGTTTAAAAGGACTTTCCTGCCCTTTTTATTTCTCTTCAATTAAGGTTAATTGTTAAGATTTTATGTACAGTAGGGAACTGAAGAGAGCCTCTAAGCAGCCTAATGACTTCAGCATGCTAAAAATTCAACATTTGGTCTTCTGAAAGATGATTTATTTTTCAAAGGGGAAAAAGGGAAAGGAAGGAAAAGGGAATAAGCATTTATGTAGTGCTAGTGCTTAGCTAAGTGCTAAGTACTTTACAAATATTATCTCATTTAATCCTCACAGCTACCCTGGTAGGTAGATGCTAGTAGGATCCCTATTTACATATGAAAGAAACTGAGGCAAAAAAAGTGAAGTGACTTGCCCAGGGTCACATGGCCAGTAAGTGTCTGAGACTAGATTCGAACTTAGATCTCTCTGTTTCACCACATTTATCCTTAACTTTCACTAAGCCACCACAAATGACTTCATTTCCTTTGTTTCCCTCTTCTCCCTTTCTGAAGGTGCTCAGCTTTTCCTACACAAATTTAATAAATACTCCCCCTTCTTTTTATCACACAATTTCTGAGTATTCTTTTAAACAGTATTGACTACAATACGCTCCTCATCCTAGGTAAGAGGTCAGACCTTCCCATCATTCAAATTGAAGTTTCCAATATCCAAACTTCCAAGAAATTTTCCCCAATTAGAGGAAAAGTAGTGATTTCATCACCAACATGATTAAATTACCAGAATTTCTTCTAACTTCTCTACCTCCATAAAATACTTCTGATTGAACATATTAAGAAATACTTCATCTGTCTGAATCCTGTCAAGTTTACATTTTAAACTTCCCAAAGGCAACAATAATCTCAAATTTCTTTTTAACAGTACCTACCATAGTGTATCACATGCAAAGAAATATTTAGTAATTGTTTTCAATAATGATGAGGTAGATAGTTAAATTTGAATTAATAAATGCCTAAAGTACATTTCTTACCATTTCAGTAGTCATCACTTTTGCTACAATATGAGTTATAGTTTTTCCCAATTCTCTTTTTCCTTTCCTACGCCTCAAAATTCTTGGGAAGAAAGGTCCATGAACTCTGGAATTTAAAAATTCAGATATTTGTTTCAATCAAATGTTTTAAATGAATGTGAAACAGGCTGACCTAGTTTTATTTATTATGTTAGAACTTTAGTCATCTAGTCTCACAGGGGAATGAAACAGATGCTTTGGTAGATAAAAGTCTTCTCATCTCCAACACATACACACTCAGTGCTATAAATGTTTATTCAAGGATTTGCTAAGGTAAAACTATCTGTCAGGAAGAGGACAAAGTAAATAAATGATTACCATTGTCATTTGCTAAAATGCATTTTCTTTATAAAAACAACGTAAGTAATCGTTTTAGTCTTTATGTATGCATTTTTGAGACTATTAAGCTTACAATAAAGTGTTTTACAAAAGTAAGCATTCTCCACTGTCAAATTTCCAGAAACAGTTATCCCAAGTTTGAAAATCAAAGTTATTAAGTAAATACTTTTAAACTTTATCTGACAAGTAGCTAACCACATCACCAAAAATGGAAGTGACTTTATCTTAAACAGATAGGAAATGACTAATTACTGATGTGGAATTCATTTCAGAATCAGGTATCTGAGCAAAGAGTAAACTAGAGCAAATGTCACAATCAATATCAAATTAGAAGAATAAGAAAGACACTGAGTATGAATGCAACAGTTCAGTTTCACCTCTTCAAAAAGACCACAAATGCTAACAATTAGGAACTAGAAAAAAGACAAAGACACTGATTGACCTGGAATAATCATTTTCTCTCGAAGTGATATGAAATAGTCATCACAATAAGTTGGCCAAAGAGCCCTGAAACTGCCTTAGCCAACCAACATTCATTGCCTTGCCATGTAGAGAAACAGAAGTCAAGGTTCAACAGTTCAGAATATAAATTCATTTATAAAACATGAGGAAAACATAATGACAAAAGACTAGAAGCAGTAGTGCATTTAGTTTCATTGATAGCAAAAAAGAAAAGGGGAAGACAAGTCTTTAGAAAGGTTGGCTTGAGAGTTCTAGGGTGGAAGAGATCACTGTTAAATTTTCAGTGTGAGCATTTACACCTCAGAAATAAATAAACAGTTCAAATCAGGGCTTTATTGATTATCTAGATTTAAGAAAATATTAAGATGAAATATTAATAATGCAAATTTAATTTAAAAGTACATCATGCCCACATTTTTTTTTGCAGACAGTTGTGAAACATTTATCAGTACATTCCTGCCAGAGACCAATCTAAGCAGTACCAACAAAAAAATCGTTACAGTTGAAATTGTCAAGGGTCACACAATCTCTGAGTTGGAAGGAATTTCATAGTCCATCCAAGTCAATCTATATCTAAATAACAATCTCCTGTATGACAAAGAGGGGGAAAAAAGGCGAGTAGAAAGTGGAACATATTTGTCAGATTTTCTTTTTTTTTTTTAAACAATTTTTATTTTTTAAAATTACATTTAAAGATAATTTTCTATATTCATTTTTTTAAAACAATTTTGAGTTCCATAATTTTTCCTCCTCCCTCCCTATAAAGTTAAGAATTTTAAATAGGTCATACATGTACAATCACATGTAGAACATATTTCCTATTAGTTGTGTTGTGAAAGAAGAAACAGAATAAAATGGAAAAAAAATCATGAAAAAGATAAAGTGAAAATAGTATCATGCTTTGATCTGCATTGAGACACAAATTCTTTATCTAGATATGAACAGAATTTTCCATCATGAGTCCTTTGAAATTGTCTTGAATCATTGCATTGGTGAGAAGAGCTAAGTTATTCATTGTTGAGCAACACACAATGTTGCCATTACTGTGTACAATGTTCTGGTTCTGTTCTCTTCACTTCTCATCAGTTCATGTAAGTCTTTCTAGATTTTTCTGAAATCCACCTACTCATCATTTCTTATTTCATAATAATATTCCACTGCATTCATATACCACAACTTGTTCAGCTGTTCCCCAACTGATGGGCATCCCCTCACTTTCCATTTCTTTACTACCACAAAAAGTAGTTGCTATAAATATTTTTGTACATGTAGGTCCTTTTCCCTTTTTTATGATCTCTTTGGGATACAGACCTAGTAGTGGTATTGCTAGATCAAAGGATATGCAATTTGATTGCCCTTTGGGCATATTTCCAAATTGCTCTCCAGAATGGTTGAATCAGTTCACAACTGCATCATTAGTGTCCCAATTTTCCCACATCCTCTCCAACATTTATCGTTTTCCTTTTGTCAGCTTTTCTGCAGCAGTCTTTCATTGCAAATGAAACATTACTTGGGGTATAACATCTCAGTCCCATATATGAAGAATTAAGAATGGCCTTTAGTAAGAAAAAGTTGGGAAAGGATGCTGTTCCAGAGGAGAAGAACATACAAGAGAAATCTGTACAGATAGCAACATAACCTTGAAAGCACTGAGAGACTGTTCTACAAGTAACTGAAGAAAAGGAAAATGCTAAAAGAATAGGAAAAAATCATAAACAAAATTAGTATCCAATTTGAATCCTTACAAAATTCTTCTGAGACTGAAAAAATACAAACTCCAAAGAATTAAAAATTGAATTTCACCCAAATGGATGGGTATGGTGGGCATGAGAAAGCTGCAACATTTATTAAAATTATACAAGTGTTTATTATAGCAGCTCTTTTTGTGGTGGCAAAATATTAGAAGTTGAGGGGATGCCCATCAACTGAGAAATGGCTAAACAAGTTGTGGTATATGGATGTAATGGAATGCTATTATGCAATAAGAAATGATGAACAGGCAGATTTCAGAAAAACAGGGAACGACTTGTACAAACTGAGGTAAAGTGAAATAAGCAGAACCAAGAAAACATTGTACACATTATCAGCAACATTGTGTGATGATCAACTATGAATGACTTAGCTCTTCTCAGCAACACGATAATCTAAGACAAGTACAAAGCACTCATGATGGAAAAAGCCATTCACATCTAGATAAAAAACTGATGACCAAATGCAGATCAAAGCATTTTTTTACTTTATTTTTTTGTCTTTTTTTCCTTTTGATCTGTTTCTTTTTTCACAACTATGACTAATATGGAAATATGTTTTACATAATTGTACATATATAACCTATATAAAATGCCTAACATTTTAGGAAGAGGGGAGGGGAGGGAGAGAGGAAGAAAAATATGGAACTCAAAATCTTGTAAAAATAAATACTAAAAATTGTATTGACATATGATTGGAGAAAAAAGAAATAAATGAAATAGCAGCATGTGGGCCAAAATGTCCTCCTTGGACTACTTTATCTTGAGGAGCAAAAGTGGGGACCATCTTGACATTTAGGACACTAATCCCCTCTCCCCAAATCCATATAAACAAATGAGGGTAGTGGCAGAAAGGATTTCTTCTGGAGCTAATGAACAAGTTAAAAAAAACACTCCTCCAACATGTTATGGAAATTCTGCATTATCAGAGATTGAGCAATAAAACTTATACAGAAATGCAAGGTGAATCAATACCAGTAGTGTTATAAAAATGTCAAGCAAGAGAAGAACAATTCAAAAAAGCAAAAATCAAAGGATTGTGATACTATAAAGCCCAGAATATCATGGAACACAAAAATTAAATAAATAAGAAGGCAGAATAAACTAAAAGACTTGGAAGAGAGATCAAGATCAAATCTTAGATTAAATGGGAACACAGTAGGGATTATAAAGGTAAAGAGGGGAAGAGAATGACATATTTGGAAATATATAAACAATTTCTCAATGTGGCCAGGAACAGGCAAAATGCCAAAAGTAAAACTTCACAGGATATTAGCCTGGTAAAATCCAAAATCCAAATCTCCATGACATATAATTATCAAGCCTCCAAATACAAAGACAAGGAATTATTCTAGCATTAAGAAGTAATTATTTAACAAAGCACATCAATTTGGAATCTCAGATATCTCAGCAGTAAGGAAGACAGTAAAGTTGTTCAAAAAATCTGTGCAAGACTTCTGATCCAAAAAATCATGTATCCCACAGACATAAATAAAATTTCGATTAAAGAAAGAAAAATGAGATTCAAAAATCAACAATAGCTGAAAGATCATATCAAAAAAAAATCTAGAACTGAAACAATTACCCTGGGAAACTGAGGACCTTGAGATTAATCAAGTGACAGGTACTCAAGAAAATTACCTATAACTGAAGAGTACAAAAGTAATGTATATAAGCTTTGAAAAACAAATTTAACTTGGCACAAAAGAATATGTGTAGTACTATTAATAAAGAGTTAAAGTATATAAAATATAAAATGCTATTTTTAAAAACAGAAAAAATGTTTTAAAAAATTAACAAGGAGAAAAAAAACAGAGATCTAGCTTTCCAAAAAAATAGGAGTCAAGCTTCAGGGAACCATACACATAGCTAATTCCATACAGATGGAATCAGAGTTAGGAAAAATCAAGCTCAAATACTACCTCACACACTAGCTATGTGACCCTGGGCAACTCATTTAAGTTCTCAGAGCCTGTTTCCTCAACCATCATAGGAGGGCACTGAAGTTGATGCCTTCTAAGGTCCATTCCAGCTTACAATCAAATGAATCAATGATGTAAAAGACAGAAATTTAAATTAGTTCATCAATCAGTTTTAGTAAAGTAGCAAAATGACTAACATCTCCTCGTCTCTCACTTGGCTGCACTACTTTGGGAATTCTCTGACTGACCTGTCCATGATGCTCCACCTTGCAGCTTCCTTTTGTGTATTGTCTTCCCTCCCTCATTAGATTGTAAACTCTTTGAGGGGCAGGGACTGTCTTTCTTTTTTCATATTTGTCCCCAGCACTCAGCACAGTGCCTTCCACAAAGCAGGCACTTAGTAAATGTTTACTGATTGATTTATAGGTAAATAAAACAGCAATCATTTTCTCTAGCCAATATTAATAAAATAGGAAAAAAATGACAAGAGGCAAATCAATTTTGATATTACATTAAATGTGAGAGGTATAAGTTCCCTTATTAAAAGTAAAAGTCCTGGAACAGATTAAAAAATTCACGGACCTGTTGCCCATAGCTTTTTTAAAAGCTATATAACTGGGGGGGCGGAGCCAAGATGGCGAAGTAGAAAGACGCACATACACATAGCTCTGAACACACAAACCACAGAACGGCTAGAGGGGACCAAGCCAGGGCGAATTCTGCACCCAGAGACCACGGAGTATTGGAGTGAGGGAGATTCCTGCTCCAGAGAGACCTGCAAACCTCTCGCGGGGGGTCCTTCGCGCCGCGGACTGGGCGCCGGGATGGGGAGCGGAGTGCGGCCCTGCCGCAGCCGCGACACTGAGGGGAGGAGATCCGAGAGGGCTACGGGGACGGGATCTCCAGCAGCCACGCGGGTCCCCCCACCCACAGAGGGACCTGCAAACCTCTCGCAAAAGGTCCGTCGCGCTGCAGACGCGGAGCCCAGCCCGGACCTGCGGCGGCGGCGGCCACGGCTCCGAGAGGCACAGATCTGAGAGGGCTCCGGAGGCGGGATCTTCAGCAGCGGCACGGGCCCCCCCACCAACAGGTGACTGACGGGGGTGGGTGATAGAGTCTCTTTGGCGGGTTGAGAGGGGAGTGGGGTACCCCCAAGGCTTGGGCCCCCCCGGGAGGTGGGGGCTGAGAGGCGGCTGCGGACGGGGGCTCCCCAAATGGGCAGGAGCCTGGATCCATTGTGGAAGGTCTGTGCATAAACCCCCAGAGGGAACTATGCCTGAGAGGCGGCCCTGCCCCTGACCACCTGAACTTAATTCTCACACTGAAAAGCAGCCCTGCCCCCACCAAAAATCCTAAGGCGGGAAGCAGCATTTGAATCTCAGTCCCCAAACGCTGGCTGGGAGGACCAGGAGGCGAGGTGGGTGTGAGGAGAACATTCAGAGGTCAGGCCACTGGTTGGAGAAAATGCCAAGAAAAGGGAAAAGAAATAAAACTATTGAAGGGTACTTTTCCGGAGAAAAGACACTTCCTCCCTTCCTTTCTGATGGGGAGGAACAATGCTTGCCATCAGGCAAAGACACAGAAATCGAGGATTCTGTGTCCCAGCCCACCCAATGGGCTCGGGCCATGGAAGAGCTCAAGAGGAATTTTGAAAATCAAGTTAGAGAGGTGGAGGAAAGACTGGGAAGGGAAATGAGAGGGATGAGGGAGAAGCATGAAAAGCAGATCAGCTCCCTGCTAAAGGAGAACCAAAAAAATCTTGAAGAAATTGGCACCTTGAGAACTAGCCTAACTCAGCTGGCAAGGGAGGTGCAAGGGGCCAATGAGGAGAAGAATGCTTTCAAAAGCAGAATTAACCAAATGGAAAAGGAGATTCAAAAGCTCACTGAAGAAAATAGATCTTTCAAAACTGGAATGGTACGGATGGACGCTAAGGACTTTTCGAGAAAGACAGATATCTCAGAACATACCGCGTAGATTCGAAAAATGGAAGATAATGTGAAATATCTTATTGGAAAAACAACTGACCTGGAAAATAGAATCAGGAGAGACAATGTAAAAATTCTGGGACTACCTGAAAACCATGATCAAAAGAAGAGCCTAGACATCATCTTCCATGAAATTATCAAGGAAAACTGCCCTGAGATTCTAGAACCAGAAGGCAAAATAAATATTCAAGAAATCCGCAGAACACCACATGAAAGAGATCCAAAAAGAGAAACTCCTAGGAGCATTGTGGCCAAATTCCAGAATTCCCAGGTGAAAGAGAAAATATTGCAAGCAGCTAGAAAGAAACAATTCAAGTATTGTGGAAATACAATCAGGATAGCACAAGATCTGGCACCCTCTACATTGAGGGATAGAAGGGAATGGAATAGGATATTCCAGAAGTCAAAGGAACTAGGACTGAAGCCAAGAATCACCTACCCAGCAAAACTGAGTATAATACTTCAGGAGAAAAAATGGTCTTTCAATGAAATAGAAGACTTTCAAATTTTCCTGATGAAAAGACCAGAGCTGGAAAGAAAATTTGACTTTCTAACACAAGAATGAAGAGAACCATGAAAAGGCGAACAGCAAAGAGAAATCATAAGGGACTTACTAAAGTTGAACTGTTTACATTCCTACATGGAAAGACAATATTTACAACTCTTGAAACATTTCAGTATCTGGGCACTGGGTGGGAGTACACACACACACACATGCACACATGCACACATACATAGAGACAGAGTGCACAGAGTGAACTGAAGAGGATGGGATCATATATTAAAAAAAAAAATGAAATCAAGCAGTGAGAGAGAAATATTGGGAGGAGAAAGGGAGAAGTTATATGGGGCAAATTATCTCTCATAAAAGAGGCAAGCAAAAGACTTATTAGTGGTGGGATAAAGAGGGGAAGCAAGAGAAAAACATGAGGTCTACTCTCATCACATTCCACTAAAGGAAAGAATATAATGCACACTCATTTTGATAGGAAAACCTATCTCATAATACAGGAGAGTGGGGGACAGGGGCACAAGCAGGGTGGGGGGGAGGATGGAGGGGAGGGCATGGGGAGGAGAATGCAATACGAGGTCGACATTCATGGGGAGGGAAAGGACCATAAGAAAATAGAAGTAAAGGGGGACAGGATAGGATGGAGGGAAATATAGTTAGTCCTATACAACACAACTAGTATGGAAATCATTTGCAAAACTAAACAGATATGGCCTATATTGAATTGCCTGTCTTCCAAGGGGAAGGGGTGGAGAGGGAGGGAGCTAAAGAAGTTGGAACTCAAAGTGTTAGGACCAAATGTAATGTTCTTACCACTGGGTAACAAGAAATACAGGTTAAGGGGTCAAGAAAGCTATCTGGTCCTACAGGACAAAAGAGAAGACGGAGACAAGGGCAGGGAGGGAGGATAGAGGAGAGAGCAGATAGGTCACAGGGGCAATTAGAAAGCTCGGGTTGGGGGGGGAGGGGATAAAAGGGGAGAAAATTTGTAACCCAAAATTGTGTGAAAATAAATGTTAAAAATTAATAAAAAAAATAAAAATAAAAGCTATATAACTGTTCAAAGGTTAGGATAGAGACTAGACTTGTGAAATCACTGATACAAGGAACTACCAGATGAGGAAACTCCTTCCAATGTAGGTTGGTATTTTTTCTGCTACTGAGTCTTAAGAGAACTGTGTAGTACATCAAGAAGTTGAGGGACTCACTGAGGTTCAAATAGCCAATATGTATCAAAAGAGGGGCTACAAAGACATCCCCTCTAGCTGTACATAGATTACATCTCTAGAATGTGTAATTGTAAAAAATGAAAACAATTTTAAACGTCTGTCACTGTTGCCTTTGCACAGGCTGTCCCTCATGCCTGGAATTCTCTTCCTTCTCAATCTTGCCTCTTGGAAGCCACAGCCCTTTCAAAACTTAGTTCAACTATGACATGAAGAGACCTGTCCTGATTTCCCCAGTTGTTAGTACTTCCCGCCCCTATTAAAATTACTTTTATATGTTACTTTATGTTTACTTATCAATGTACAGGCTGTTTCTCCCAAAAGAATATAATTTCCTATTCCCATCACCTAAACCACAATAAATAATACTTGACTTGAGAATGGCTGAAAAAAACTGAGAGCATATCAATGTAATGTGAGATTACTTGTCATTCTTAATTGCATTAAATATAGAGTACAAAGAAATATGGAAAAACATAAAATAATGTGAATCAGAAAATCAGTAGACATATTGATTGCAACTACATTAAAGGAAAATATGTGGACAAATAAAAAAAGTAAATGAATGGGTAAAAAAAGAGGTGGGGACATAGAGGGAATAACTGATGTTATGAGTATGTTGAAGGTAATTTTAAAAATTAAGTAGTTGTAAATATAATAGTCTACTTAGTTTTAGCATTAAGGTTCATAATAAATAACTTATTTAAAAAAAAAGAATCACTCCATATTTTACTACTGTTTGAGATGAAATAGTTACCTGAGGCGCAAATCTTCCCACATCTTCAACAACCCACATAGCATTACAATCTCATAGTATTTTTTCCAACACTCAACAGCTTCTGCTGCAGATGGATCTTCTTTAATATTGCTTTGGTATTCAATTAGTTCCACACGCTTGTTTTTGTACTTCTCCAGAGTTTTTTTAAAACGTTGGGCAATAGGACCAGGAATTGTACCATCCTGTATATCACACCACCTAAGAAATATTATATAATAAAACTCTTATCTTTTGAAATATAATTTGGATCATAAAAATTTAGAGCTACAAGGGAGTTGAGTGCTAATAATCTAGTCCAAACTTAATTTTACAGATAATGAATTAAGGCCAAGATTGGTAAAAGTGACTTGTTTATGAAGTCATAAAGTAGGAAGAGTTGGGATTCAAACCCAGCTCTTTTGACTAAAAATTCAATATTTTTTCCATTAGATCAGAGGTGTCAAACTCACAAAATTCCCAAATACAGGGCTGCACCAGATTAAAATGTAATTGGGAAGTGTTTTAACAAAATAAATAAAAATACATGTAACATAAATAACAGTAATTTGTGATTTTCTACCTTAATATATGCTGCCCACAGGGATACATTTATGAGTTTGGCACTGTTGCACTAGATCATTTGTCAAAATATACTTACAGATTAATTCTTTCTTCAATTAGGGCTGTATAGTTCTCACAACTTTCTTCATCATCCCAGTCTCTCCAAAGGAAATCATAAAAAAACCTAAGATAAACCCAGATTTTCCTCATGATAGTAAAAAAATTGTCCAAAAGTACCGGTAATGATTAAATAAGTTGTGGTACATTTAACTTAACAGGATACTATAATGCAATTAAGATAGATATGAAGTATATATATAGAAATTGGAAAGGTTTTTATGAAATAATGCAAAGTGAAAAAACTATAAGAATGAAGGACATGCCAATTAGATCATCTAAGAGGAAAAGTGAAGAAAAATAAAGTATTCCTGAGGAGGACCAGGAGAAATTAAACTAAAAAAACTTATGATAATTTTTGCAACACAATTAAACTAAACAAATTTAGTTGGTTGTAATGAAGTTTTATATTCATCTTTTGTTAATTATGTTTTAAAATATCCATAACCTTAAGAATAATCAAACAAGTTGTAAAATCCAAAACTTTAGAAGTTTTTCTCAAGAATTAAAGTTTTGAAATATTTCTGAAAGGGACTAATACAGATAGAGACTTAAAAGTGGAAAGTCCTGTGTTTTACCTTAGACTTATCACAGATTCCTGTAGGAAAAATAACAGTGGTGCGACTGATAGTTCCAAAACTAACAAAATGTTTTGGTTGTTTTCAGAAGAAAAGATTAAGAAATGGGAAAAACAATTAAAAGAAAACTAACCCATATATCCTACTGGCCACAACTCTAACAGACCTCAGCTGACTTGGTCATGTGATGATACAGGTAATACAATAGTGAGGTGGTTGAAATAAACACATTAACCATGCTGAAATCCATTAGTTTGATAACATATAAGCAAGGTCTTGGGACAGGTTTCTCAGGAAGCAAGGAGCTCTACCAAAAGGAAATGAGGCAGGAGAAACAGGAAAGAGATGATTGGCAACAGAAATAACTGGTGCTAATTATCACATTTCTTTTCTAATGTGTTTATATTTTTGTTGCTTATTTCCTAAACTTTTAAAAACAAAATTCTTAAAAATCAAGCTCTTATCACAGCATAGTCTCTTATCCCAATGTACATATAGGACAGAAAGAACAATAAAAAGAAGGTAATTTCAAATACTGCGAAAGTTAGATAGGTACTGGGTGAATTTAACTTAGTACTACACAATTAAAACTAAACCAAAAAATATTTATTGAGAGCTTTCCATGTGCAAAGGTTACAAAAAAGCTACAAATCAAGTAAAATCAGCAAAATGAACATGACTAACTTAAAACCAATAAAAAATACTAATACCTTACAACTTCCAAGGCCAAGGCAATATCATGTATATCATCATCTTGCCCTTGAACTGGATAAACTTCCAAAAGAGGTACACTGTGTTCTAGTTCTTCTAATGTTTCATCAATCAAATCTCTTGGAATATTTGCAATATTAGATGAAAAGGGCTCAGCAACAGATACAGTAACTTTGAAACAAGATGATGAGCTTTGGCGTGGTTTACAAGTTACCTAAAATAAATGTCATATAATTAAAAGATTTCATTTGCTCTTCTAATGTATTTCTTTTTATAATGAAGCCCAATTATGTAGTTTTTAAAATTAAAGTTTCCTGACTTAAATTCATGTAATAGTTATATAATTCTGATCCTGTGTCAATTACTTCATTACTAAAAAAAAACACAAAAACTTTTTGCTTACAGCTTGTACTTTAGAAATTGTATTAGCATAAAGGTATACTAGGGCATAATTTGCATATTTTCAATACTATTTCAAATATATTCTAATTTAATAAAAAATTATTTCACTGAAATTTTTTAGAAATATGAACTAGTCCTTTATTAAATGTTTCAAATGTAAACATGTGCAACTATAGTGCAATTTTAAGATACTACATATAGCTACACAAACTAGAGAACTCTAACTTCAGATATAGCAAAACACATTCAGCGAGCAGGAAATATGCACAGCCATTCTGCACCCAAGATTATGAGATCTTAGATCTACGCTAGAAAGGCCCGAAGTCATCTGAGGAATGGGAAGCTAAGTGACTTGCCATATCACACAGGTCAGATGGTGGGGTCAGGATTTAAACGCAGGCTCTCTGCTTCTGCAGCTAGTGCTTATTCCACAGAACCATACTGACTTTTTCCTATCAAAGTAGTTTCACAAGTAACTGTTAATACATCATTAGCAATCCCCTTTCCAATAAAATTCACAAAACTCAAGTATAATATCTTTTGACCCAACTTCCCAGTTTTAATACCTTATAAAATTAACTGATTCCTGTAACAGATTCCTAATATTTTTTGACAGAAACAAAGGACCTAGGCAGCAAAGGGGCACAGTAGACCAAAAGCTGGGTCTGGAGTCTGGAGGCCCTGATTTTAATCTAACCTCAAACACTTATGAGTTGTGTAACTTAACCTGTCTGCTTCAGTTTTCCCATCTGTAAAATGGGGATAATAATAGCACCTACCTCACAAGATTGCTGTAAGTATCAAATGAGTTAATAATTGTAAAGATTTTAGCAGAGTTATCTGGCATATAGTAATTGCTATATAAATGTTAGGTATTATTATTGTTATAGATTATGCTTCTATTTTCTGGATTTAGACTTCTAAAAAATGTACTTCATAATACAAATCCATGAAAAAAATCATGAAAAAATTTATTAAACAGGATAAAAATTCCTTGTCTAGAATGAAGATTTAATTAACTGAGGTAAAAAATTAAACTACTGGGAAAAAATTCATGCATTACGGTGCTTAATACCTAGGGCAAGTCACTTAGCAATTCTGGGGTTCAATCAGCTGATCTGTAAAATGTGGAAGTTGAACTCGATCTCTAAAGCCCTAACCAAATCCCAAATAATATGACCAGATAATTACTGTTTATATTCAAAGAACAAGTGTTTCCCCAAAATTGATCATGTCAAAAAAATTTTCTATATAGAAACCTTATTTTCCCATTGAATTTAAAGTTATAAATATATGCCTTTAAAATGAAATTATCTGATCATAAGTTATAACAAAAATCACACTTGATGTAAGTACTATTTTAAAACTGTGAACTTAAAAGTAAATTGTTCATTTAAAAATAAACAAAAATGCTCAATAAATCTTATACTCAAGCTGAGTTTGCCATTGTTCGTTATTTCTCATCCTACTGTGCTACTTTTCTGCCTCTGTTATTCTAAAATTCTAAAGAATATTAACAGACTTGACCTTCATAAACTGCTATACTATCTTTCCTTTTTAAATTGTTTAGCTAAATTGTAGCCATCTAATTCACACCCCTTAATTGTACAGTTGAGGCAACTGAGGCTCAAAAAATTAAGTGACCTGTTTAAGGTTCTTTTCATTTATTCATTTATTCAACATGTTTATTATGCATTTATGGTATACAGGTTCTGAGTGAGAAATAAAAATTAAATGAAACATAATCCCTGCCCTCATAGAGATTATAGTTCAATTATAGTCTAAGACATGGATAATTATAATATATAATATTAGATGATATTAGAAAGTTGAAAAACAACATGCTATTGGAACTTTAAGGCAAAACGTTATTTTTAGCAAGAGGTCACCGAAAATCGCATTTTTAATTACACAAACAAAACGAATTCAGCCAAGATTAGAAGGAAAGCAGTAAAATGGGGGGAAAAAATTTATAGCAAGTTTCTCTGATGAAAGGCATACATAAACTGAAGCACAGTGAAATGAGCTGGACCAGATAGTGTATACAGTAGTAGCAACACTGTACAATGACCAACTGTGAATAACTTCGCTATTCTCAGCAACATAATGATCCAAAACAATTCCAAAGGACTCATGATAAAAAATTCTATTCACCTCCAGAGAAAACTGATGGTATCTGAATGCAGTTCAAAGTAGACTTTTATTCACTTTTTTTAGTCTGTGTTTTCTTTCACAACTGGTAACTGCACATGTATAACCTATATGAAATTGCTTCCTGTCTCAAGGTGGGGGAAAGAGAAGGAGAGAAAATTTTGAACTAACTTTAAAAAATGAATGTCAAAATTATTTTTACGTTAAATTGGAAAAAACAAAATATCACCAAAAAAAACCATCCTTTTCATCATTTCTTGTAACACAAAAATATTCTATCATAATTATATACAACTTGTTAAGCCATTCCCCAATTGATGGGCATCCCCTTAATTTTCAATTCTTTGCAATCACAAAAAAAGCTGTTTTAAATCTTTTTGTACATATGGGTCCTTTTCCTTTTCTTTGATGTCTTTGGGGTATAGACCTAGTAGTGGTATTGCTGGGTCAAAAGATATGCAGAGTTTTATAGCACTTTGGGCATAGCTCCAAATTACTCCCCAGAGTGGCTGGATGAGTTCACAAACTTTACCAACAGCGCGTTAGTGTTCTAGTTTCCCACACTTCCTCCAACATTTGTCATTTTCCTTTTCCGTCATACTGGCCAATTTGATACATATGAGGTGGCACTTCAGACTTCTTTAATTTGCATTTCTCTAATCAATAGTGATTTTGTAGATAGCTTTGGTTTCTCATTTTGAAAAATTTCTGTGTTCATATCCCTTGACTATTTCTCAATTAGGGAATCACTCTTATTCTTATGAATTTGACTGAGTTCTCTACATGTTTGTGACTTAAGGCCTTTATAAGAGAAACCTGCTGTAAAAAAATTTTTTTTCCCAGTTTGCTGCTTTCCTTCTTGAAAGGAAATCTTGACGGCCTTGGTTTTGTTTGTGCAAAACCTTTTAAATTTAACCAAAGCTATTCATTTCACATCCTATAAGGCTCTCATGTTTGGTCATAAATTCTTCCCTTATCCATAAATTTGACAGGTAAAATATTCCATTCTCCCCTAATTTGCTTATAGTAGCACCTTTTTACGTCTAAATCATATATGCATTTTGACTGTGTCCTGGTAAAAGGACTAAGATGTTGGTTTATACCTCGTTTTTGTCAAACTGCTTTTAAATTTTCCCAGCAATTTTTGTCAAATAGTGAGTTCTTGTCCCAAAGTTTATCAAACTTTGGGTTTATCAAACACATTCACTACTATGTATTATGAAACGAATCTATCCCACTGACCCACCACTCTTTCTTGGTCAGTACCTGATCTTTTTTTTTTTTGCCCTGAGACCTGGGTCAGGCCAAAACAACAGTTTTATTATTTCAGCATTCAGCAACATCTCAGTCATCAAAAATAAAACTCTAACACCAAGGGATGGAAGGAAGACTTCTCTACAGCATGATTAGGTAGGCTGCATCCAGAGCCCCCCAGGGTGCCACAGGCAGGAAGGATGGTGGTTATTCATTCATTCAATAAATTAGGAAGTGCAGAATTCCGGGGGCCAACTGCTCTTTTCTGGGCTGGCATAAGGTCATCAATGGACTGGCCCTGCTCCAAATGCTTCTCCATCTCAGTGAGCAGCTTCACACCATCCACCACCATCTGCACCAACTCCACCTCTGAGAAGCCCAATTGGTCAGCACTGGAGATGTCAAAGACACCACCCAGTTGCTGTGTCCACATCCCCTGTCCCCCTCTTCTGCAGTCTCAGTTTCTTCAGAACCTCACCAAACTTCTCATGCTTGCCCAGGTGGGCAAGTTTGATATGGACACCTGCACGTAGGCCTGTGCCCAGGTTGGAGGGGCATGTCAAGATGTAGCCCAGGTGAGGATTCCATATGAACTCGTAGTTCTTGGTCTTAAAAAGGGTTTCAATCTGGGTAAGCCCTGTGCAGAAACGTGTGAATACCTCCTTCATGTTACCTCCCTTCTGCATGGAGATGACCCTCAGGTGACCTTCCACACTGATCCACACCAGAAAGGTCTTGTTGTCATTGTGCCAAATGCCTCTGCCATTGGGCCAGTCTTGGGCCATGCCAGAAGCCAAGAGGAGTGGGGGGACAGACCTGTCAATCAACTGCTGCTGTTCCTGCTCAGTCATATTCTTCAAAGCACAGTAATCCCCATTCAGGTCACCTTCCAGGCTGGCCAGAGCTTCCACAGACAGCTTCTCTATGGCACAGCACTCACCCCGGCTACAATGTGGAGGCAGGCAGAATCTTTGGATACTCCGGCCAATCTGAACACAGGAACTCAGAACATAGTTTGGATCCAGGTCATCACCACCCTGCAGATTGTCAGCGTTAAGATCAGTCTTATGCTCATCAGAAGGCTTGTAGCCTCCATGTCTGTCCTCAATAATGGGATCAAACAGTTCCTTGAACACTTCGTAGCTCTCTTCATCTCCAGTAACACAGCCCACAGTCATGATGAATGGGTACCCTGGGTTGTCCACACTGGTTTGGATGCCATCCAGGGTGAAGCCGCTTGATGTAGCCTTATCCCGGAGTTTTTCATACAGCTCAAGCGTCAGCACCTTAGCCATGTGGTTGTTGTGCGAGGAGAGGTCAGGATATTCCTCCTCGGTGGGGTAGCGGGTAGCATGTTGTGGCTACTGGAGAATGGCATGATGGCAGGAAATGAGGGAGCTCTGGGGATCACAGAGGACGAGCAGGTTACGAGGATGCTGCAGCGATGGCAGCTGCGCAGGGATCCCAGGCCACCTAAGCTTGAGCTCAGTCACCGAGTCCCAGATTGTTCTGATCATGTATTTGATCTGGGTTTTTTGTTTTGTTGGGGTTTTTTTTGAGATCTGGTACTGCTAGACTACCTTCCTTCACATTTTTTTTTTCATTAATTCCCTTAACATTCTTGAACTTTTATTTTTCCAGATGAGTTTTATTTTTTCTAGTTCTATAAAATGTTATGGAAGTGTGATTGGTATGGCACTGAGCAAGTAAATTAAGCATAACTGTAATTTTTATTATATTGGCTCAGCCTATTCATGAGCAATTAATATTTCTCTAATTGTTTAGATCTGATTTTCTGTGAAAAACATTTTGTTACTGTGTTCATATAGTTCTTGGGTTTGTCTTAGTAGGTAGACTCCCAAGTACTTTATGTTGTCTACAATTTCAGAATTTCTCTTTCTTTCTCTTTCTGTTGGCTTTTGTTGGTAGTATGCAGAAATGCTGGTGATTTATGTAGATTTATTTTATATCTTGCAACTCTGCTGAAATTGTTAATTATTTCAAGTAGTTTTTTTAGTTGATTCTTTAGGATTTTCTAATATACCATCATGTCATCTGCAAAAAGTGGTAGCTTTGTTTCCTCTTATTACTTCAATTTCTTTTTCTTGTCTTATTGCTATAGCTAGCATTTCTAGTATAATATTGAATAATAGTGGTGATAATGAACATCCCTGTTTCATTCCTGATCTTACTGGAATTTGGCTATAACATTCCTAATATTTTTCATTTTGATATCTCTTTCATGAGGTGATCGGTAGTGGATTCTTTGCATTTCTACTTACCCAATGTAGATACTACTTTCATTTTAACAAAACCTCCATTTATGCTTATGAGTGTTGTTTTGTCAAAAGCTTTTTCTTCATTTATTGACATAATTCTATGATGCTGGTTGTTTCTATTATCAATATGACCAATTATGCTAATAGTTTTCCTAATACTGAGCCAGTCCTGTATTCCCACCTGATCAGTGCATGATCTTTGTAACATAGTGCTGTAATCTCCTTGCTAGTTTACTTTATTTAAAATTTTTGCATCAATTGGGAAATTGGTCTAGA
Organism: Notamacropus eugenii; assembly: GCF_028372415.1. Classification (NCBI taxonomy): domain Eukaryota; kingdom Metazoa; phylum Chordata; class Mammalia; order Diprotodontia; family Macropodidae; genus Notamacropus; species Notamacropus eugenii. Next base: position 462,279,466 of record NC_092873.1, on the reverse strand, counting down.
GTTTTCTTTTCTCTGCTTTTGCTCTTCCTGATATAGGTATCACCTATCACCAATTTGTGTTGTAAAAGGAATATGGTATAACTCCTTCTTTGCCTATTTTGCCAAACAGTTAATATAGTATTGGAATTAATTGTTCTTTAAATGTTTTGGTAGGATTCACTTGTAAATCCATCTAATCCTGGGGAACTTTTCTTGAGAAGCTCATTAATGGTTTGTGTAATTTCTTTTTCTAAGACAAGATTATTTAAGTATTCTATTTCCTCTTCTGTTAATCTGAATAATTTATATTTTTACAGTCATCCATTTTTCTTAGATTATTAGGTGTACTTGCATGTAAGTGGGCAAAATAGCTCCTAATAATTGTTTTAATTTCATCTTCACTGGTGGTGCATTCATTCTATTCATTTTTGATACTGGTAACGTGGTTTTCTTTCCTTTTTCAAAATTAAATTAACCAATGGTTTGTTTTTTTTTCTTAAAACCAGCTCCTACTTTTATTTATTAATTCAACAGTTTTCTTACTATTCAATTTTACTTTCAATTTTTAATGAAATTTATTACTTTCAATTTTATTAATCTGCCCCTTGATTTTCAGCATTTTCTAATTGGGGGCTTTTAATTTGTTCTTTTTCTAGTTTTTTTAATTGTATGCCCAATTCATTGATCTCCTCTTTTTCTATTTTATTGATGTAAGCATTTACAGAAATATAAATTTTCCTGTAAGAACTGCTTTGGCCACATCCCATAAACTTTGGTATGTTGTCTCCCCCTATTCTCTTTAACAAAAGCATTGTAAGCACTGGGCTTAGAATCAGGAAGACTCATCTTTGTGAATTCAAGACTGATCTCTGTGATCCTAGGCAAAGTCACTTAACCTTGTTTGCCTTAGTTCCTCACCTATAAAATGAGCTGGAGAAGGAAATGACAAAACATCCCAGTACTTTTGCCAAGAAAATCCCAAATGGGGTCATGAAGATTTGGTCACAATTGAAATGACTCATCAACAACAAAAACCTGCCTCTGTTACACTGTCTGTGTGACCCAAAGCAAGTCATTTAGCCTCTTTCAGCTCCAGGTAACTAAGAATTAGCAAAAAAGCTGTGGACCTGCATTGGTAGAGGGTGTTTTCTCTCCTTGGACTTCCCTATACTAATGATATGGTTGGTCCAGGAAAAAGAAAAAAGAAAAAAAGAAAGAAAATACCCAAAAGAATTATAACCAAGTTAACCAAAGTTGCAAACCTTTCATCTTTGTCTTAATAATCTGCAGGTTGAAAGATCCTGCATGATTAAAAATCTTTTATATGAAGATGTTACCGACTCATTTTCTGGTAAGAGAAGTTTTGAGTTTTCTAGTAATAATATTGAATTACACTGAATTATACACATTCTTAAAACTTATGTCTTTCAAAAGTACAAATTTCCAAGATAAATAGATACATGGCTGGAAGTGCCTTTGGAGGTAGGGAGAAAGAAGTGGTTTGTGGAACAGAGATTCTTTCCATATAAAGATAACCAACCCTCAGGGGAATCAAACCCATAACCTTGGCCTTTGAAGTAGCTTTTTCTAACCTCTAACAGGCCCAAATCATATCTGCTGAAAATAAGAACTCCAATAGAAGCCTGCCCCTGTAAAAATGCTAAAAGATAAGAATTTTACTAAGAGTGCTTTAAGGGTCCCTGGCTTTTTATTCCAACAGGAATCTAACCACATACAGTAATTCAAACTGGATAACAGTTTTGTTTGACAGACCTTCCTGACATTATAGGTTTCAACCAACAGAAATTTTTAAAGTGCAATTTGGTTTGCATGTGGGATAATGTTTACATTATTAAAAGTAAAACTATATTAAAAGTTTATTTTCCAAAGTAAATATTCATGGGGCAGCTAGCTCAGTGGATATAGCACCAGCCCTACAGTCAAGAGGACTTGAGTTCAAATGTGACCTAAGACACTTGACATTAGCAATTTGACCCTAGGCAAGTTACTTAACCCCACTGCCTCCTTAAAGAAGAAATTCACAAAGTAAGTATTCATTAACATTAGTGTAGGTCTTAGTGTTTAGCAAGACATTAAAAAAACTGTAAAAGTAGACATCCCAAGCCCTACTAAATCAGGCCTGCACAATGTACAGCCTGCTGGCTATTTGTGGCCCACCAACAGGAGGTATGTTGTGAAGATCTGCATCCTTTACATTTTTTGCTGGCCAGCAGAAACTCCAAAATGGCAATGTCCAAATAAATTGGGTTTATAAGAGTTTATAAGTTATATAAGTTTATAAGAGTACTAAAAGGATCTAATAATTTTATTCAAAAAAGAGTAAATTAAAAATAATTTACCTCAACAAGGACTCCAACAAAAGGTATGGAAGCTTCTTCATATTTGATGAAGAACAACTCTGGATTTGTCTTCCAGACACCAAGCCATTTGTCTTTCATCTTTAATTTTTCTGATAGATATTTGCTCATTGCTTCATCAGCATCCTCTGCCTAGCACAAGTATAATGGAAAATATTAGTAACATTATATTTATGACTAAATTTTCTAGCTGATTTCCATTTAAATATAAATTAATGAAGGTGAAAAGGAACATTCCTTTTAAAGAAAAAGGAAGTTTGCAGAAACAGAAACCATTTGAGCATTTTCTTTAGAATTAAAACAAACTAGAAAGAGATCTATAAGCCTACTATAGTACTTGGTAGATGTGCCTTTCACCCAAAACCAGAATATAGTACATTTATCCAAAAGCAAAATAGTGTAATTCTAACTCTCTAAGTAGAAAGACTATATTAAAAACAAAATAAATGATCCTTTGCCTCAGACTAACTTTTGCAAAGGGCTACTGTTTAATATCTAGACAACTTTACAGAAATTTTTTAGTATATAAAAATCTAAAGTGTTCTTCCATTTTATAAATGCGAACAGTAGCAACAGTCCAACTGTCTTGGGATCACCAAGGGTTTAAATGTAATTCAACAATGACAAATGACTAAAGTTAAATAATTTAAAGTTAAAGTTAAATTTAAAGTTAAATAACTTGAAAACATGTTACTTTATAAATGACACAATAATTTACATACTGATATTTTACCAATTACTGTAAATAGTGTTTTGGTATTCTTTTTTACATTTATCTCAGCATCAAATGCATATGGCTCATTAAAAAAAGAGTATCTTAACTTTAAAGTTTTTATTGAAATGTTCAGTGTTCACTCCCACCCAGGATGACCATATAACATCTATGAAAACAGGCAAAAATCTAATTTTTTAGAAACATACACTACAAATATTTATCATCTGAAAACTAACCATTCCTAAAACAAGAATTTTGGCTCTGTTGCACACAAATTAAAACTGAACTTATATCAATAAGGGTCAAATTAGGGCAAGTAGATGGCCAGTGTAGAGCACTGACCCTGGAGTCAGGAGAACCTGGGTTCAAATCTAGCCTCAGATACTTGACACTTACTAGCTGTGTGGTACTAGACTAGTCACTTAACCCTTATTACCTCACCCAAATAAATAAATAAAGGCCCAACATCTAAATATTCCAATCTAAAACAATGAGATAAAAATTCTAACTGTAACCCTAGATGTAGCAAATCTACAACGACAGGAACACATGCCTTCAACTTTTAGGGACTACCAAATGGAAAAATCCTAAACTGGGAAGCCCTTGTCCAAGTAAACTTACACATCTGTGGAAAAATAATGTAACCGACATTTATTTACACTACAACAATAATAGTAAAATTCACCATTTCCTACGGCACAATAAGAGCGAAAGGAGCAGAACCAAGACAATGTTGCATACAGTAACAGCAACATTATTCGAAGAACAACTGTGAACCACTAAGTTATTCTGAGTATTATAAATGGTCAAAATAACTACAAAGGACCTATGAAGGAAGATGATATCTATCTCCCACGAAAGAACTAGTAAACTGAAGTAAAATACATGTGTGTATATGTATTTATCGTGAGAAATGGTGGCTTTCTTTAGCGTGGGGTAGGAGGAACAATAGTTTCAAATTTAAAATGCAACAAAAAATTTTTTTTTTCATTTTTAAAAAGAAAAAAAACAACAACTAGTCCTTAGGGGTTTACATATATCTCATTTTATCCTTACAAAAATTCTGGGAGTGAGGCCCTATTATTACTCTCATTTTACTGATGAGGAATCCAAAGTAGACCAAGGTTAAGTCACTTGCCCAGGCTTACAAAGCTTGTAAGTGGCCAGGCACTATGCTAAACTCCAGGGAAACAAAAAGAGGCGAAAGCTGTGCTTGCCCTCAATCTAATACGGGAGACAACAAGCAAACAATTGTGTACAAACAAGGTGAAATGCAAGGGGCTGGGGAAAAGCTTTCTGTGGAAGCTGGGTTTTTAGCTGGGACTTAAAGGACGCCAGGAGGCAGAGGAGAGGAGAGAGCACATTCCAGGAATGGGGGACAGCCAGAGGAAACGCTCAGAGCCGAGAGCTGGAAGGTCTAGTGCAAGACCCGCCGGGCCAGTGTCACTGGATCCCAGAGTACAGGTGGGGTAAGGCGGGGGAGGGGGCTCTCGGATGGCCTCTGAATGACGAGGGAGATGAGCAGCCCGAGGAGGGGTTGGTGAGGTGACACGGTAGGACTCGGGCCTTAGGGAAACCACCCTCCAATCTCAGGTGCGGCCCCACATCTGCGGGCAGTCTCTCTCCCTCCCCTTACTGCGGGAGCCTCCTCTCTTCGATGATCTCCCACCTGCCCCACGTGTACTTGTTTGTACCGCGCGCTTTGCACGTGGTCTCCCCTACCAAACCGGGAGCCTGCGCAGAGGAAGGACTTGGTAGAACGCTAGCCGGAGGCCGGCCCTGAAGTTCAAACCTAGCCCGAGGCACACGAGCTCATTCGGTCAAATGAAGACTAGGCAGGAACTGGCTGGGTCTGGGAGGCCATTTGTCAATTCTGACGTATTCTACAGGATTATTTCCATCCGCGCCCTGGGTCGCCAAGCTCCGGGCCTTGGGACATCGCCTCAAGACTCCACCCTTGGGTGCCGCCACGTCCAGGGGCCCCGCACAATTCAGTTGGGGGACGGGGGTGGGGGAGGGGGTGGTCCTGGGCTGGTCCACTCCCGGCCTGCCCCGCATGCTCGTCTGTCTCCAGCCAAGGAAGGCATGGGGGCAGGGTCACCAGGGTGCAAACCCGGCTCGCTGGGTGCCCTCAGTTTCCCACGAACGTACAATGGGGGACCCCTCTAAGAGGGCTGCGGAGGGGCTCGGACGAGGCCCCGGGCCCGCCTTGGCCTCACCTTGCAGCCCTGCAGCACCTGGTCGCAATAGAGCGCCACCTTCTCGTCGCGCCACATGCCCCTCATGGGGGACGCGCAGACGGGCGGCAGCGGCTGCGCCTCCTCCTCGTCCTCCTCGTGCACCGAGAGCAGGCCCTCCTCCTCCTCCTCTTCCTCCTCCTCCTCCTCCTCCTCCTCGCCCTCTCCACCGGGGCCCTCGGCCTGGGCGATGGGCAGGAGCTGCAGCCGCCGCCGGGCCGCCTCCCGGCCCGCTTTGCCCTTCACGGGCCTCGGCGAGGCCACGACTGACCGCACCGGGGACACGCTGCCCTTGGCGGCCGCTTCTTCGAGGGCCGAGAAAGCGCCCTTCTCCCCGCGCCTCCCGGGGCTGACCACCATAGCCAAGGCTCCCGTCTCCGTATTGTTGGATCCCGACGCCATTTCGTCCGCAGCCCGGCGGCGAGGTAGAACCGTTGGCCACTTTTCCCGCCCAGAACCGAGCTGGCCAATGGGCACGCGGCACGCTCCCGGACGCCGCAACGAGCGGCAGCGCGCGGCACGGGGTGGGGGTGGGGTAGGGGGCAGTCACGTGGACTCGAGGGGCCCGGCTAGCCGGCCCCCCACCGTGCGCATGCACAACCTCCGGAGCGGTCCCCCCACCCCGGAGGTCTCAGCAGCTCTCCCCTTTTCCTGGAGGACGCCTGAGCGACGGATCCGTTTTCTTTTTTTGACCGAATAAGTGAGAATTTAAAGAAGCTGCCCCCGCCCCAATGCCCCCCTCCCCCAAGCACACCACGGTGGCACACACAGAGAGCACGGGCACGGAAACCCCCCACCTCCACTGAGCCCGTCCTAAGGGGCCGCCCTCTGTCCGCAGACACTTGGGGGCGCTGGAGGGAAGGGGTAGGACAGTGCGCTGGGTGAAGGCTTTGCGAGGTGCCTCCTGGGAAGTCAGACAGACGGCGCTGCTCCCCAGACAGGCGTTGTGCTCCGGGGCGCCCAGAGAGGGGTGACGGGGGTGGCTGCGTCCGTGTGTGCACATGGAATGTGCTGGGAGCGCAGGTAAGTCTGCCGAGGTGTGGAAACAGACCGCGCGTACCCACGCACACGGGCACGTGTAAGGTCGTACTCTATATATACAGGTGTCTATCCATATATGTATATACAGGTGTCTATATAATGTACACGAAGGCGCATGTGTGTGTGTATATACACATCCATACATACCTGTATATATGTATAGACACAGAGTGGAGTATTTGTATATGCACTGTATGTATACGTGTGTGTACATGTGTGTACACACGCACACATGAGTATGGGTATATATATATATATATATATATATATATATATATATATATATATACATCTGTGTGTGTGTCCACACCCCTAATATATGCATACTGTGTATCCTGCCCAGGTATGTGATCTTGTGGATTTGGTTTGGGGTTCAGAATAATCAAGGTCATCTGTATTGGTAGACTCTATCTGGATAAGAGCAGGCAGCCATTTCTGTCATGGGGGTAAAACAGAGTAAAGAGAGGTTCTACAAGAGTACTACAAATTAGTACAAGCATTTGACTTCTACCCTCCTTTCCCCTCTCAGAAACAGGGCAGTGAAGTGGTAGTGACCTGTTACAAAAAACTGGGGTAGATGGGATGGAAACATTTCTAGAGAAATGCATAACTGGAAAAGAACGTGGCCTGGAGTTGTAGTGAGATCAAGGGATGACCAGCGGACAGCCTTTGCATCCCTTAAATATATCCCAGATATCCAAAGGACAGGGGAAGGCTTAGCACATTTGGTGAACTCCTTGTGGAGTCCAAACAAAAGAGGAAATGAGCAAAAGTGAGTTACCTGTTCGTATCAATGAGATCACAGATTCCCAAAGGAGTATTGATATATAAGGACAATGAGTCTCAGAGAGGTTAATTGATGATAAAATGATTTAGAGCCAGAAGGGATCTCAGAGGTTTTTAGCCCAATTTACTAATTTTACTGAAGAGGAAACTGAATCCCTTAGGCAGGAAGGGATTTGCCCAAGGTCATACAGGTAAGCAAATGCCAGAATTGGGATTGACACCCAAGTCCTCCAAGACCAAATCCTATGTTCTTTCCACTACTTTCGGGCCTCTTTCCCAGCCTCTATTGTGATGTATCTTGCAGACAGCTTAGAATTCTCACACTGAAGAATGACTGGGATGCAATAGTAGGTCAGGAATTTTCAGCTGAGAACAGTCAGAGGAGTGATCTGGGACCACATTTGGAATTGAAGAATTTGTTTGAAGTAATTTATGGTGGAGAAGGACACTGCAAAAATAATTTCTGGTGTTGTTTCCCTACTGAATGAGCACTGTATTGGTTGCCACAATTTCTGTTTACAATTTAGCGATGAAAACACTGGAAGTATTGACGTCACCATAGCATATTGGGAAAACACCTGCCTTCCTTCATACTCATCTGGAAGAACATTTTGTTAGGATTTGGGTCGAACATGAGGAAAACATTAGCTATCATGTTAACATAGTTTAGGGAACAGTTAAAATACTCATCATGTTCTGGGGTAGTTTTACCCAGTCTGGCCCTTTTGTGGGGAAACCCAGATGTTACTAAGTCCAGACACAATCACACAGATTCCACTCTCTGAGGACAAGAACTGTTTTGATGTGTTCTGTTCCCAAATAAGTTTGTTTCTCATAAATCTTAGTTTCCTAAAGTAATAAAGAACATCTGTCCCAGAAGGCCCTACCTGTGTAGGCAGAACAGGAAACTACCTCTGTCATGTGAGTACAATAATAATAGAATTTTAGAGCTGTGGGAGACCGTACAAAATATTAGGGATTAGTATACACCGTTTCCCTCACTATTTAATTTTTATTTCTTTTAAAGTTAAATTTTAACTTTAAATTTTAAAGTTAAAAGAAAGACTCATTTTTAAAGTTAAATTATGTATCTTCCTATGAACAAAAATCTACTTTCTAATCTTACTATGGTCCTCCTTTCATTGGAAAAAAGGGGGGAGAAAGCTTTGTAACATGCAAATTCAAGCAAAACAGATTTTCAAGACAAAAAAAAATTTAATGTCTCACTCTGTTCCCTGAGTCTATCACCTCTCTATCAGGAGGCAGATAAACATGCTTTGTCTTTGGTGCCCTGGACTCAGGGTTGGTCATTGAGTTGATCAGAGTCCTTAAATCTATCAGAGTGGTTCATTTTAGCAATGCACAAATTGTTCTGGTTCTGCTCCTTTTATTTTGCATCACTTCATCTAAATCTTCCCAGCTTTCTCTGAAATTTTCCCTTTCATCATTTTTTATTTCTTAGCACAGTATCTGCTACATAGTAGATACTTAATAAAAGTTCATTGATTGATTCATGGTATAATAGTATTCCATTACATTCAAATACCACAATTTGTACAATTATTTCCCAATTGATGAGCGTTTCCCTTAGTTTCCAGTTCTTTACTAATGTAAAAAGAACTACTATAGGTAACTTTGTACATTTGAGTTCTTTTCTGCTTTCTTTGATCTCTAGCTGTAACAATGTTATTGCTGGGCCAAAGGATATACACAGTTTAATAACATTTTGGTTACTGTAACAAAGTGCTTTCTAGAGTGGTTGGACTAATTCACAGCTCTATTAATGGCACATTAATGTTAATTGAGCTACAGGCAATTATTAAGGTAGTTGCTCCTATAAAACTTCAGGCAGATTGTATTAGAGTAGCAATAATTACTGGACTTATATGGCTAACTTGTGAGTAGGCAATTAGAAATTTTTAGATCTGTTTTGAGTAAGCAGAGAGAACTTGTAATTATATTCCATATAGAAAAAATAATAAATGGGTATGAAGGTATATGGTAATTAGATCAACAAGGATTGTTATTTATATAATACCATAGCAGCAGTGTGTATTTTTCCACAGCCCATCCAGCATTTGACATTTTCTCTTTTTGTCAGTTTTGCCAATTTGATGAGTGTGAGGTGAAACCTCAGAGTTGTTGTAATGTGCATTTCTCTAGTAACTGATGATTTGGAGCATTTCTTCATATAATTGTTATAGCTTGATTTCTTCTTTTGAAGACTGACTATATATTTCCCTTGATCATTTATCAGTTGGGAAATGGTTATTATTACAAATTATAAAATTCAAATTGTAAATTTCAGTCAGTTTTTTAAATATCTTGAAAATAAGATGATTATCAGAGAAATTTGCTTACAAAGATTTTTTTCCATAACCTCCTTCCCTTCTAATTTTAGGTACATTGGTTTTGTTTGTGCAAAACTTTAAATTTTATGTAATCCAAATTGTCTGTTTTATCTTTTGTGGCCTCTCTGTCCTTTGTTTGATTATGAACTCTATCCCATAGATCAGAAAGATAATTGCTTCTTTGTTCTTTTAATCTGTTTATGATTTCATTCCTTATGGTTAAGTACTGTTGTTCATAAGAAGCTTATCTAGATATATAGTGGAAGACATTGATTTATAACTAGTTGTTGTCAGACTGCTTTCCAGTTTTCCCTGTAGTTTTCTGTCAAATAATGAATTCTTTTCCAAGAGGAGCTGAGGAATTTGAGTTTATCAAACACTAGACTACTATGTTCTTTTACTTCTGTATGTTATATACCTAATCTGTTCCATTGGTCAACCTCTCTATAGACTAACTGTTTGACTAACTTGCCCAAGGTCTCAAAGGCTAGTTAGTAACAGAGCAAAAATTAGAACCTTTCTCAACTGACTCCCAGTTCAGTGCCCCTTCTATTTTGCTATGATGTGATTTGAAGGGGAAACACTTCACAACTCCAAATAACCCTCCTACTCTGCTTGATTTCGCTGTAGTGTTTGCCAACATTTTCAATTGCTTTTTTGGGTAAGGCAGTATATATTCAGGAAATCCCAGTGAAACTTGAATGCTATTTGAATTTGAGTGTTATTTCTACAGTCACTAGTATTAAGCTCACATTAATCCTCCCTTTCATCTCTCATCAATCTAGAGAAAATGGGAAATAAGCATTTATTTAGTAGGTATTAAGTACCTACTATGTGCAAGGCACTGCACTAAGTACTTTACAAAGATCATCTCATTTGATCCTCACTACAACCTTTGGAAGTGGGTGCTGTTATTATCATCCCCATTTTATAGTTGAGGAAATAGAGGTAGGCAACGGTTAAGTGACCTACCCAGGCTTACACAACCAGTAAATGTGTAAGGCCAGATTTGAACACAGTCTTCCTGACTCCAGTATTTCAGCACTCAGGAGAAATATTTTCATAGGAGTAGTGGTAGAATAAATTTATCAAGAGCACAGGGCAATGATCAGGAAGATCAGGCTTAGGTAGAGGTCACTCAGAACAATCAGGAGTAGCTTGAGGGTCTTGAGGATAAAATATGTACCAGCTTTGCCCAGCAAGGCAAATGAACATTTGACCCATTTTTGCCTGAGGCATTGGGAATAAATAAATGAACCAGAGAAGGACTTAAAGAAAAAAGAAGAAAACAGCAATATTTGCATCCTTTTCTCATACATCAGCAACATAACTATAACATGCTGTCTTAAATAGCTCCATATTTTCCACATATTAGTAAGATATAGCAGAAAGAATATTAGACTTGAAGTCAACAGAGACTGGGTTTGAATCCTGATAGTAACTGTGTGACTGACCACAGCCTCTAGTTATATACTTAGTGTATGGAGTTGTTTGCATGTTGTCTCCTCAGAGATCATGTTTTTGCCATTCCATTTCCAGCACTTACTTCAGTGTCAGGCCCATTATAAGCTCTTAATAAATGTTAATGGACTTAACTTGATCATTGGGTCTTCTTGTTCCTCTCAGGGATACCTGCCCACATACCCAGCCCAAGCTCTACACATACATTTACTCATAGGGTGATTGTTAAATCAAACTCTCCCCCCCGCAAACACTGTTTCTATACATATATATGTATATGTATAAAATATATCTATAAAATATTGCATATTATATATGTATATGTATATGTGTGTATATATACTTATATTTTATCCTAAGGACAATGAGGAGCTGCTGGAGTTTTTTGAGTAGAGTGGATGACATGGTCAGATCTGTGTTTAAGGAAAATTAATTTATCTACAGTAATGGCAAGACTACAATTAACAGAAGAAGACATAATCAAGAACCACTTGTCTAGCTTTGAATATAGTCACATACCTACAATATACTGACACTCTACATGTTTACCACTCTCAGTGCTTTGCTAAGTACCTACTAGAGACCCAGCCCTTTGTCAACAGAAAGCAAAAAAGCTACAACAACTGAAAATGATAACAAATTAAAAATAACTTTGATCAAGAGTGGTTATTTTCATGCCTTCAAGCTGATTTCTGGTTGGCTTGAATTTGGGGATACTCCATTCAATGGCAAAGCTTCGTGATTTCCAGTAAAGAGCAATGATGGACAACACCAGCAAACATTTTTAAATGCCTGTTATGTGCCAGTCATTGGGCTAAGTTGCTGGGGTTGGAAGCTCAATTCCATGTGGACAGTCTCGGGCGGGTAAAGGTGGGAACTTCTAAATCTTAGAGTTCTCACGAGACCCCCCCAGGAAACGACTGGGAATCGAGGTGAACCAAGCTGTCTCGTGTATTTCCGCCTCTTCCCGTGAGAAACGTGATGGGAGAGAGCTCTCCCTGCCCTCGAGATTGTCCCGGATCTGGGCACACCTACAGCACGGTATTCAGTTGCAAACTATGCTGCTGGAGAGCTTAAGTAGGATCAGGAAAGCCTGAAAGTTCTCTTGGGCGGAGGGGCCACGTGTGAGGACAACAAGGCTCCGCTTTCCCTCTCTCCTCTCTCCCCTCCCCCTCTCTCCCCACTTATACTTCTACTTCCAATCTCTTATTGTAAGATCTTTGCCTCCTTGGGAGATTCTTCGCTCCCTCCTAAGGAAGAATTCCCCTGCACTTGTAACTAGACCCTGAAATAAAGCTCAACCCTTGTTCGACTCTGGAACGTCCTTTCTCTCATATGAGCATCCGGTTTGGCCAACCGAAGAGCTCCGATAGAGGTAAGGGAAGACTCGGGTAGCCCTCAGGCCTCCAGGCCTGGCACTAAGTGTTTTAAAAATATGATTTTTTCTAATCTTCTTAACAACCTTGGGAGGTTGGTTCTATTACTATTGTCCCTATTTTCCTGATGAGGAAACTGAGGCAAACATTTTTCTAAACAATTCATTACCCTGCATCTTGGAAGGAAGGAAGGTGTAAAGAGACTGAAAAGGTAGGAGAGGGGCAGGTTATGGAGGGTTTTTAAAGCCAAACGCGATTTTATATTTGATCCGGGAGTCAATAGGGAGATATTGGAATTGATTGAAGGGGACAGGGGGCTGGGGAATGACATGGTCAGACTTTAGAAAGATTATTTTGACATATGAGTGAAGGATGGACCAGAGACACCAACTAGCAGATTGTTGCAATAGTCCAGGTGTGAGATGATGAGGGCTGTACCAAAGTGGTGACTTAGATGCTAGATGTGAAGAATCCAGAGATCCTTTCTCACTATGAAAATATTAAAAAAAAAACTCACAACAACTCTGGTCATTAGAAATCATTGTAATGTTAGAATTATGTTGCCCTTTCCACTTTGATTTTTCATTAACAAAAAAATTCACCTTCCTTTGAAACATAAACCAAATTATAGGTTTTACATATGGAAGGAACCTCAGTGATCATCTAGTCCAGTGTTTCACAAACTTTTCTGAAATGGTAGGAACCTTTCATTTTAAACAAAACTCTGGCATATCCTTTATAGTGAAATTCTCTGAATTATTATTATTTTAATAGCTGTTAACAAACTATAAAGTTCAATTTTTAAAAAGCTGGGATGTTTCAGGTTTTCTTACAGCACATTGAGACCATCTGAATTCTAGTCCAATGAACCTCCTTATTTTACAGATGAGAAACAGGCCTCCAAGGGGGAACCAACTTGCCCAGGGCCATACTGATAAGTGAGGCACCTTACTTTATAGATGAGGAAAGTGAGTCTCAGAGAAGATGACCCAAATTGAAACCCCAAGTTTTCTTACTTCAGATCAGTGGTTGATACACGATATTCCTAGAAACTGTTTCTAGTTCCCATCTTGCTTAAAGTTTGGTTTTCAGACCATTTATCCACCGTGTCAGGATATATGGATTTGGTTTTGGTCCTGCCTGTCAGCAACATATGAATGTGTTACTCTGAGCCAGTAAGGCTGGGGGGAATCTGTGTTTTTAGTATATTGTTGGACAAATATTTGCTGAATGAATGAGTATATTGTTGAATTATTTGAAATACCGATGCCATAGCCCTGGGGTGTTTGCAGAAATTTCATACTAATAGAGCCCCAGAAATAGTTATGTGGCACATAAAAATGTAAGTCATTATGGGGCAGGGAGAGGGAGGAGCATGAAAAGGGAGTGGGAGAGAGGCACCGTTCGCAATTGCTCTAGTGTGGTTATAGGAAAGCCACTGTCATTCTATAAATGATGTAGGGGAAAAGTAAGGCTTGGACTGTGTAGGAGCTCTAGTCCATTGCCTTTGGGGGTTTTTTTAAGAGTGGTTTTTCCCTTCCTTTCTTTTCTTTTGTTTTCTTTTTTCTTTTTTTCTTTCTTTCTTTCTTTTTTTTTTTTTTTTTTTAGAAATTTTCCATTTGGAACTTGTACCTATATGTGGGCTTTTTTTCATCTTGTTAATCCCTGTTAGAAATTGTTGGTAAATACTATAAAATTGCACTGGGCCTAAAGTCAGGAAGAAGTGAGTTCAGATATGGCCTCAAACAAGAGCTGTGTAATCATGAGCAAACTACTTAACCTTTGTTTGCCTCAGTTTCTTTATTTATAAAATGGAGATAATAATAGCACCTACTTCCCAGGGTTGTTGTGAGGATCAAATGAAATAATAATTGTAAACCTTAACCTTATGGTACCTGACAGGAAGTGATAAGTTAATTAACTATAAGTATAGTTAAGTATAAGTATAGTTAGTTAGAAGTATAAGCTTAAAAGTCTAAATATAGTAAGTTATTGTTATGTTATGATAATCCATTATTAACCTTAGTTACAATATTTTGATATAACATTACTATGATAAAATTAATGCATTATTAGTATTATTTTAAAGTTCTAGGCTACAAAATTTATTTCCATTAATTTTAATTTTTACCCCTCAGCATACTTACTTTTCCCTCCTTCATCATCCCTCCCAAAGATCTATGCATGCTCCAACTACCTCGCTAGAGAGAGGAGCAGAGGAATTGCTGTTTTTGGAAGAACCTCTCTCCTTGTGTTGGCCAGACGAGGTCACTAGAGAACTTCAGGGTTGATTAAAGGCCACATTCCCAAAGGGTTGGGCGGTGCCCAGAGCATTCCTCTGGTCCATGCTCTGAATTAGCACAGAGTTGTACACTGCTTTGCTACAGAACAAGCCTAGACATATTTCTTTAATGTTTCAAGCTTCTTTGCCCTTCAAGTGATGTTCTGCTAGGTCTCCAGCATTTGGCAGTTTGCTTTCTTTCAGCATTTTAATTTTGTATAAATTTTTTTAAGGAAAAATTCAACTTTAATTGCATTTTAGATAAAATTATACAAGAGGAACAATTACAAGTACTTGTTCTGTCCAGAGACTAAATAGACTATTAAAGAAAGGAAGTGGAGGTTACGGACCACGCGCAGCCTAAAACCACAATGTGTGACTGTCCTTCAAAGAAGGGTAGAAACAGAAACTATTGTTTTTGGTTCTGGAGATGTCTGGAAAGGGACCTGAAGGACTGATTAAAATGTCTTGGATCTGTTGACTAGCAGATGCCTTCTTGGAGGGATAGCAGCCCAGCTTATATTTGCAAAAGACACAAATAATCTAGAATAGGGTGGTATAAGTAAAAAAAACATTAGGGATCATCTAATACTATCCTATCAGTAAAGAACCTAAGATTCAGAAGGGTTGTGACTAGACCAGGACTAGAACTCGTGTTTTGTGGTCCGTTGCCTCTTACTTGAGTAAAATAATGTTCTGTCGTCCTATTATGTGATATCCTGGTATATTGATACAACAGATTCCTAATTACATGCTTGAAAGTTTCACCTCATTTGTATGGTCCAAACATCCTTGGTATTAATGTAATTAACACATGTTAGAGGGGACAGTTCATAAATTAATGCTTTGGAATTGAATCTTATGGTACTACTTTTCCTCCACAGATAAATAGTTATGACCAAGAGGCAATGTTCTACTGAATATAAATGTGAAGATTCTAACTAATTCAGGATACCATTCTCATTTTTCTCATAGCACTTTGTCTTAGACCCCTTATCGCATTCTACCTTACCTCATACTTAAGAATTTTGGTGTTTGTTTTTGGTTTTGTTTTTTCAGTCTTTGGGTCCCCTATACCTAGCATTGTACATTATCAGTTGGGCCGTCTGTGTCATTTTGTTGGAATGGAAACCTCCCTCTACCAACGCAGCAACTGTTTTGGAGATTATGGAGTCACATGGTCAGTATGTGTCAGAGACAGGATTTGAATCGTAGCCTAGTTACTAAGCAGGAGGCCACTTCTCGTCCGTTTCACCTGACATACATCGGTGCTTCGGGAATATTGGTTGAATTGATTTGAATCAGTAAAGCTCTCTGTCACTGGTATGAATGTAATTATTTCTTGTTTTCATTTCTCAGGTTTTTAGATCATAACGATAACCCCTCTCAGCTGGGCATGTAGTCTTCTTCTGACTTGCATAAATGATAGTTAACACCATCTACCAACAGATAGGTGTCTGTACAAGAGAAGGGACCCTCATTTGATGTTGCCTAATTAATGGATGAGAGGATTTTTGAAACTTGTGGGATGAAAGCTTCTAGGAATTTGTGACATCCTTTGTGATGGGCAGGGTAAGGGTAGAAAGAATATGAAGTACAGTAGCAGGAATTCCTCTTTCTTCCCTTCCTGTACCTCACCCTTCCGGAAAAAATATAGACAGTAGTACAGAAAAAAATGTCTAAAGGCTAGCTATAGTAGTCATATCCTGCTGGAAAAAATTAACCCACATACCAGTTAGGGGTAGAGATAAAAGCATAGAGATGGATTGTAGAATAATTTTTATTATTTTTACTACTAATAATAGTAGTAACGGATCACATTTATGTAGCTCCATATAGTTTATAAAGAATTCTCCTTACAATAGCCCTGTGAGGTAGAAAGTAAGTTAGGAAAGAAAATTCAACTCAGCAAACATTTATTCTACCCTACTATGTGCAAGGCAATATGTTAGGCACAGAATTACAAAGATTTTTTAAAATAGTCCCTGGCCTCAGGGAGTGTACATTCTCCTGAAAATAAACATTTTTCTAAGGTCCTCCAAATGACTACTCTATATTCTTAGTCTCACAGAATCATGAGGTTGTAAAGGACATAAATGACCTTTAATGTCAGCTAGTCCAACCTTAATTTCATGTAAAAATCATTTTTACAATATGGTGGACAAGTAGTTATTGATATTTACCAAGGCATCCTATTCCAATTTTGGTCAGCTTTCTGGTCTTTGAGGTCCAGAAGAACAAACCTAATTTTGCTTCTACATGACAAGATTTTAAATATCTGGAGAAAATTATCATATCCTGACCTAAGAAAAAAAAGTAGGGACATGAACTTTGGTTGGAATGCATGAGGCAATGACAATAGACAACTCAGACAAGGCAGAGCCATTCAGTTATTTTGTTTTTGTTTTCTCTCCCAAAGAGAGGCTAGACTGCATGGTATAATGGATAAACAACTTGCTTTAATGCCAGAATGATCTGAGTTTAAGCTCTGCCTCAAACACTGATGGTCTAACCTCTCAGTGCTACAGGCAATGCTTTAATGTTTAACGTTATAGAGAAGGGGCTAACCTGCATTAGTAGATGGTATTACTTCAAGAAGAGCTTCTTATACCAATAAAAACACAGGTTAAACCACAATCCCTCATTCATTTGTGTGCCTATTTAATGTCTGCAATATAGATATCTATGAAAGTTTTCTTGTTTTGTATTCAAAAGATTAATATGAAGGATACAGAGAAATTTGTTTGCTGGTTGAAATGGTTACTGGGTTTTTTGGCCTCTTTGTTGTGGTGATTGTTTTATATCATTTAAACATCTCAAAGGATGTTTTATATCTTTTAAATGTCTCAAAGGAACTGTGGTAATCAGTGTAAACATCTTCACTTCTGTGACTTTCCCATTTTTTCAGAATCAATGGTTCATTTAAATAGCTTGGGTTTAAGCTGTTATAATTACATTTGGGGCCTTTTCATCCCTTATCTTTTAATTTCAAATTAATTTTAATTTTAACCCTTAACTCTGTGACTTCCAGAATAACACACAGAATGGCAGGAAGAGAAGGAAAGGGTGCTAAGAAACAGACTTTTTTGATCTAGAAACTTTAATTTAACTGTAAATATTCTAAATGTGAGATCTCTAATGACCAGCAAATTGCCATACTATTGAAAGAAAGGAATGACATTAATATTGATTTTTTTTGATAAAACCAGAAAGCAAAAAAAAATTGCACTAAATGGAAGGATGGTTTATAAAACATCCTTGGAGAGATAAATGCATACATAATTTGATGAGACACTTGCTCATTTTGCCTGGAAGTACTCATAATGAACATATGTAAAAAGACCATCATGAAGGTAATTGCTGCTCATGCACCAGCATTTGCCCTAGTGCAGCATTTATTAAGTGCCTGTGATGACCCAGGTGTTCTGCTAAGCCCTGAGGATACACAGCTAAAAACAGTTCCCCATCTCAAGGACCTTACAAACTAATTTGGGGTAAAGAAGAGAAATTCTATGAAGAACTTGATAAGATTCTCCAAACCAATTAAGTTTATACTTTGATATTGCATACTCTAAGCCAAGGTGAGTATAGAGGAGGATGGAGCAAAACATGTTGGAAAATGTGTTTCAGATTTGAAAGAAGAAAGAGGCCAAAGACTTGTACAATTGTATGATACTCTTCGGAAGTTCCATGCCTGTATAGCATGAATATTTTCTTCCAGAAAAGAGTAGGAAGATGTTTGATGTGATGAGCACTGAATGAATGAAATTGACTGATCTCAACAGATAATTGATATGAGCTCTGTAGTTTGACCATAAATTAGATAAGGCAACGGTCAAAATTAACACTAAATTGGAGGTCGGAACCAAGATGAAAAGACAGGTACTCACCTGAGTTCTCTGGAATTCCCTTCCAAACATCTTTAAATAATGTCTCTAAACAAATTCTGGAGTAGCAGAACTTGCAAAAGAATGTGGTAAAACAATTTTTCCAGCCCAAGACAACTTAGAAAGCTGTCAGGAAAGGTCTGTCACACCAGGGTGAGAATGGAGCTAGTGTAGTGCAGACCATGCCTTAGCAAACCAGCAGCAGGCCTTGGGGGTAACTGAATCAGCAGCAGGAGAGGCAGCTTCCAGAACTCTCTGTCCACAGTAAGGCAATAAGGGATTCAGACAACTGGCTGGAAGGAGATTACAGGGGCTTTTTTGCTGGCACTAGGGGCAGGACTCTGTTTCATTGCCCATATACACATCTGGGTTGCAGCCCTGGGTCACAGTCCAAGGGTGGGGAGGAGCACTAGCACACCAGAGTTCATGACTTCAGGGGAGTGGGGACCTTGGTCAAGGTTCCAGGGTGGAAAAGAGGGCTTGTGGTCATTCACAGACCAGAGCACAAGCCACCTTTTCTTAGATCATACCTCCTTGGAAGAACTGAAAACTTACAGACCCAACTAGTTCTGAAAACAGCTGCACAAAAACCTGAAGTTTGGGACAGTGCCCCCTGAACCCCAGGAGCAGAGTCCAATTTGAACATAAAGTTAAAAGTCAAGAAATAGGTTGAAAAAATGAGTGAAACCCCAAATTAACATTAAATTAGAAGAAAGGGTAAATATGAGCAGGCACTGAACAACTGCAGCAACTTCAACCTGCCCTTTTTTTCCCCACATTTTAAAATTAATTAGTTATCTTTAGTTTTCAATATTCAGTTCCACAAGCTTTTGAGTTTTAAATTTTCTCAGCCTCCCTCCTTCCCCTCTCCCGAAGACAGCATGCAATCTTATATAGGCTCTACATACATATTCATATTAAACATTTTCACATTAGTCATGTTGTAAAGAAGAACTTGCCCTTTTTAAATGAGCAGTTGATATTAAAAAGTAGGAAATGGAAAAATTGACTACGTTGTCATGAAAATTTAAGTGATATAAAGCAGTCATCACAATAAGAAGGCCAAAAGAGGATAGAAAATGTTTTGACCAGCAAAATATCTCATTTCCTTCCACAAGGACAAATGTGACAGCCAAGTATAGGATCTGTTTGGAATATAAATTCATTAGTAAAACGCTATAGAGTAGAATGTTGAAATATTATAAGCAATATAACCATGTAAAACAGAAAAAAGAAATAAAAGTGAAAATTGTTTCTAAAGAAAGTTTGGCATGAAATTCTAATGAGGTCATGCATTGATAAATCTATCAGGAGGATAAGGTATAGCACACCTACTGGTCAGGATGAATTTGTCACAAAAGTGTCAATGTTTCTGTATAAATGTAGTGGTAAGACTGCTATGCCAAGCTGAGGAGAGAAGTTGTTACTCTTCCTTACTGGCACCCTCCATAATGCTCATCTATTTTTCTCCTAAAGACAGATAAAGTCATTGTACAAGATAATCCAAATCCATGTTTTCTCTTTGCTGTGGGAAAATTTAAACACAAATCATTATGTCTCTTTTGTTCAACTCAAGTCCTGATTTTTCCTAGTGAATTTCTGCCAGTTTATAAAAATCTACCCTTCTCCCTTTCCTTATTTACCTTTCCTCTAATGCATTTGAGCAATGAAACACATAGGTCATCAGTGTAATGGTTAATCACCTTTAACTTAGAGAAACTGGCTTTAAAACAAAAATGAAACAGAATGCAAATAAATTCTTAAGTAACTGAGATTGGGGAACGAGGACAACTCTCCTGAGAAGGAATCAGTGAGATGAGAGGGAGAAACCACTAGCCTTGTTTGCATCTGTAGCTGGCCCTGCTTGCCAGCTTGTCTCCTGTTTCACTGCCAGTCTTCTGCTGGCCTTGTGGTCATGTTTCTGGGCTGCTTCTCTGGAGCACCCCTTTGCTCCATGACTTCTCTTGGTCACCTTGGAACAGCTTCTAGTAGCTCTGTCTGCCTCCTTGGGATGTCAGTGGGAGTGACCACACTGCCTACTTTCTTGGGGCCTACATCAGCTTATCTTGTCTGACATGTTCATATCCAGGTCTACATCTGGTGTGCCTGATTGAGTGGGGAGGTGAGACTGCAGTTTTTAGTCTTTCTTTCCATCAGGATAAAAAGACTCACTTGTCAATAAATGTCTGTTAAGTTCAGAATAAAAATAAATATGTATATTTTATTGACTTATTTATTTATTGTTAGTTTTCAACATTCACTTTCATAAGATTTTGAGTTTCAGGTTTTCTCCCCATCTGTCCCCTCCCCCCACCCCAATATAGCATGTAATTTAATATAGGCTCTACGTATACATTCATATTAAACCTATTTTCACATTAATCATAACGTAAAGAAGAATTAGACCTGAAGGGAGAAAACACAAAGAAGAAGAAACAAAAAAAAGAGCAAATAATATTCTTCAATCTGCTTCCTGACTTCATATTTCTTTCTCTGGATGTGGACAGCATTTTCCATCATGAGCCTTCGGAGTTGTCTTGGATCCTTGCATTGCTAAAAAGAGATAAGTCTATCAAAGTTAGTCATTGCACAATGTGGCTGTTCTTATATACAACGTTCTTCTGGTTCTGCTCCTTTCACTCAGCATCAGTTCATATCAGTCCTTCCAGGCCTTTCTAAAGTCTTCCTGTTCATCATTTCTTATAGCACAACAGTATTCCATTATATTCATATACCACAACTTGTGCAGCTATTCTCTAATTGATAAGCATCCCCTAGATTTCCAGTTTTTGGCCACCACAAAGAGCTGCTATAAATATCTTTGTATATGTGAGACCCTTGTCCATTTTTATGATCTCTTTGGGATACAGTCCTAGAAGTGGTATTGCTGGGTCAAAGGGTATGCACATTTTCATAACCCTTTGGGCATAGTTCCAAATTGCTCTCCAGAATGGTTGGATCAGTTCACAGCTCCACCAACAATGAATTAGTGTTCCAACTCCCCCACATCTTCTCCAACATTTATCATCTTTCTGTTTAGTCATGTTAGCCAGTCTGATAGGTGTGATGTGGTACCTCAGAGTTGTTTTGATTTTCATCTCTCTAATCAATAGTGATGTAGAGCATTTTTTTCATATGACTATAGATAGCTTTAATTTCTTCCTCAGAAAACTGCCTGTTCATATTCTTTGACCATTTATCAATTGGGGAATGACTTGTATTCTTGTAAATTTGACTCAGTTCTCCATGTATTTTAGAAATGAGGCCTCTTTCACAGACACTAGTTGCAAAAATTCTTTCCCAGTTTTCTGCTTCCCTGCTAATCTTGGTTGCATTGGGTTTGTTTGTGCAAAAACTCTTCAATTTAATGTAATCAAAATTATCTGTTTTGTACTTCCTAATGTTCTCTATCTCTTGTTTGGTAAAAAATTTCTCCATTCCCCATAAATCTGACAAATACACTATTCCTTGCTTCCCTAATTTGTTTATAGTATCAGTCTTTATACCTAGATCATGTATCCATTTGGACTTTATTCTTGTGTATGGTGTCAGGCATTGGTCTAGGCCTAGTTTCTGCTACACTGTTATCCAGTTTTCCCAGCAATTTTTGTCAAACTGAGTTCTTATCCCAGAAACTGGGGTCCCTGGATTTATCAAGTAGTAGATTGCTATATTCATTGACTACTGTGTCTTGAGTACCTAACCTATTCCACTGGTCTACCCCTCTATTTCTTAGCCAGTACCAAGTGGTTTTGATGATTGCTGCTTTATAATACAATTTGAGATCTGGTAGCTAGGCCACCTTCCCTAGCATTTCTTTTCATTAGTTTCCTTGATATTCTTAATCTTTTATTCTTCCAGATGAATTTTGATATTATTTTTCTAGGTCTAGAAAATAAATATCTGGTAGTTTGATTGCTATGGCACTGAATAATTGTAATTGTGTTCATATAGTCCCTGGGTTTGTTTTGGCAGGGAGACTCCCAGATATTTTATAGTGTCTACCATAGCTTTAAATGGAATTTCTCTCTCTCTTGCTGTTGGACTTTGTTAGTAATATATAGAAATGCAGATGATTTATCTGGGTTTATTTTGTAACCTGCAACTTTGCCAAAGTTGTTTATTATTTCAGGGAGTTTTTTACTTGATTCTCTGAGATTCTCTAAGTATATAATCATATCATCTGCAAAGAGTGATAACTTAGTTTCTTCTTTGCCTATTCTAATTCCTTCAATTCCTTTTTCTTCTCTTATTGCTACAGCTAACATGTCTAGTACCATATTGAATAATAATGGTAATAATGGACATCCTTGTTTCACACCTGATCTTATTGGAAATGCATCTAGCTTATCCCCATTGCATGTAATGCTTGCTGATGGTTTTAGGTAGATACTGCTTATTATTTTATGGAAACTTCCATTTATTCCTATTCCCTACAGTGTTTCCAATAGGAATGGGTATTGTATATTGGATCTTGTCAAAAGCTTTTTCTGCATCTATTGAGATAATCATGTGGTTTCTGTTGGTTTTGTTGTTGATACAATCAATAATGCTGATAGTTTTCCTAATATTAAACCAGCCCTGCATGCCTGTTATAAATCCTATCTGATCATAATGTATTATTCTCATGATAAGTTGCTGTATTCTTTTTGCTAATATCTTATTTAAAATTTTCACATCTCTATTCATTAGAGAAATTGGTCTATAATTTTCTTTCTCTGTTTTGTCTCTTCCTGGTTTAGGTATCAGAACCATATTTGTATCATAAAAGAATTTGGTAGGACTCATTCTTCCCTAATTTTCCCAAGTAGTCGAGATAGTATTAGAATTGACTGTAAATGTTTAATAGAATTCACTTGTAAATCTATCTGACCCTAGAGATCTTTTCCTAGGGAGTTCATTGATGGCTTGTTCAATTTCTTTTTCTGAGAGGGGATTATTTAAGTATTCAACTTCCTTTTCTGTTAATCTGGGCAATTTATATTTTTAAAAAATATTCATACATCTCATTTAGATTGTTGAATTTATAGGCATACAGTTGGGCAAAGTAATTTCTAATTATTGTTTTAATTTCCTCCTCATTGGAGGTGAGTTCACCCTTTTCATTTTTTATATTGGTAATTTGGTTTTCTTCTTTCTTTTTTTTAAATCAAATAGACCAAAGGTTTATCAATTTTATTGGTTTTTTCATAAAATGATATAAAACTTCCTCTAAGAACTGCTTTTGCAGTATCCCATAAGATTTGGTAGGTTGTCTCATTATTGTCGTTCTCTTGAATGAAGTTGTTGTTTCTATGATTTGTTGTTTAACCCACTTATTCTTTAGGATTAGATTATTTAGTTCCAATTAATTTTTGATTTATCTTTCCATGGTCTTTTATTACATATAATTTTTATTGCATTATGATCTGAGAAGGATGCATTGACTATCTGGAAGAAACTATCTTTAGCCTCTTTTTGTATCTCTATCATGTGGGGCAGCTAGGTGGTGCAGTGGATAGAGCACCAGTGCAGGAGTCAGGAGGACCTGAGTTTAAATCTCACCCCAGACACTTGACACTCACTAGCTGTGTGACCTTGGGCAAGTCACTTAACCCCAATTGCCTCATCCTGGGTCATCTCTAGTCATCCTGATGAATATCTGGGCACTGGATTCAGATGGCTGTGGAGGAAAAGTGAGGCTGGTGACCTGCACAGCCCTCCCTCACTCAAAACAAAATCAAGTGCAAGTCATGTCATTATTTCTCTGATGGCATGGTCTTCTTTGGCAATGAAGGATGAACACACACACACACACACACACACACACACACACTTCTGGCATTTAGTAGGTGATTAAGAAGTCTACAGACTATTGACTATTATTGTCTTTCACAAGACAACTCTTAAAATTCTTGAAGACCATTATTCTTTTCCCACTAATATTTTTTCTTCAAGTTATACATTCTTAGTACCTTCCATTGATCCTCACATGGCATGAACTAGAGGTACTTTGCTGTCATTGTTAACATCCTCTGGGCTTATCCTCCAGCTTATCAGTTTTTCCTAAAATGTGATTCCCAGAGCAAAGTCACAATCTGAAGTATAGTATTCAGTTCTGGACACCACATCTTAGGCCCAGCGTACACCAAAAGTTAATATCTGTGTTGCAAGGTCAGCTGATACTGGCTGATACCTTGCCAGTGAGCCTTAGGAACCTAATACAAGGGAAGGGCAATGTGATTCCCTTCTCCGAGCTCAGCTGAGTGTTTTGATGAGGTTTTAATGTGGTAACAAGACATTTAACTATCTGTGAAATTTAGTGACCCTGTCTTTAGTAATTACTTAATGTAATTGTAATGAATTGTAATTACTTAATGAGTTTAAGTAATACATAGTTATTTTATCTAATCATTTCTAGTAAAAACATATTTTTTCAGTCTTTTGGCAATGTTCTACGTCCTTCACCAGGAGATTTTTGTTCCAGCGCTGTATGTCACGTTTTTCATATCATCCCCATAGTGAGTTGTTCATTTCCCTACTTCCTCCTTTCTCATCCTAAGGCATAACTATCCACTGAAAGAAGAGATGATAGAAACAGCACTTGTACCTCCCAAGTTCTTTAGTTCCTAACCAATATGTCAAAATTATTGGAGAACTACACCATTTTTTCCCCTAATAATGATATTTGTTCCCACAAGAATAAGCAATTAGTGGATTTCACGAGTCCTGGCAGGGTCTAAGTTGCAGCTTGGAAAGAACAGATTTCTTGATTAGCTATGTCACAGCTAAATGAGGCTTATTCTGTACTCTCAGCAGGTAAGGGTGCCTCTGTATCTATAGATGAGTACAGAGGAACTTTCCAGTAATAGATCTCTTCTCCCTGGTGTTGGTAATAGGTTTCTTCATACCTGCTAGCACCTATGGGTCCTCCTAATTACCTCTTAATTTCTTTTCAGACACCCTTTGTTTCAATAGACATTATTTTTTTCTTTTACTTTACCAATCGTTTCATTTTTCTAATTCTCTTGAAAAGCAGCCAGTGATGGTTATTGTTACATATCCCAATGAAACAAGGGGAGAATTTTGAGAGCCAGCTTATTTTTATCCACTTAGAGGTTTTGGAAAGCTAATTGAGTTACTGATTCATAAAATTTAGAAAGCTCATACCTTTGTATGTTGTACAGTTATACCAGAGTTTTATCAAAAGTATATTTGTTCCTTGACACTGGGAACTCAAAACCCTATTTCATTAAAAATTCATCTTCAAGTAAAGATTTATTTCAGATGTTTTAAAATCTAAGCCATAAGCATAACTTCAAAAGTCAAGTCATTGGTTGCAGACTTTAAAGTTTCTCTAACTTAAGCAATTACTGTTGGCTGAGAGATCCAGAAGTACTCTACTGATGATTCTGGGCCTTGTGCCAACTAAGGGTTAGCCAAAGGTACTCAAGCCCTGGGGGACCTGAGGTGAACAGGCACCTGTTCACAGCAACCACTCACCCACCTCTCTTCTGGGGATATATTGCTGGGGGGTAACATACCTAAGACTGAGAAAAGGGAAAATGGGCAAAATTTTAGATAAGAAATAGTTTGACTTAAACATTGTTTCCCTATATTGTATCTCTTTGATCTTGGAGGGTACTATTAAGAGGAACTTGTACTTGTAGACAGAGTATGGGGGTGGGGAAGAGGGTTAGGAGAAAGAGAAGTAGGAAAACATGGGAATTACGGAGGAGGAAGAGAGCCTTATCTTTGGCTTATAAATGTCTGAAAAACAACATCATAGTATTACAGATTTTTTTTAAAGCTAGTTAGAGGATATCTAGTTCAATGACTGTATTATATGGACAAGGAAGCTGAACTCCAGTGAAGTTAAGTGATTTGCCCTGAGTTCACACAGGAAGCAAGTGGCAGAGCTGAGACTCAAACCAAGTTCATTTTTGGCTCCAAATTCAGAGCTCTTCAACTCATTCTAGCTATTACTTCCTCATTTATTGAGGTCACTGAAATGACCATCTAACTTCTCAGAAAAGAAAGCAGAAATAGGATGGCAAAAAACCCCTCTAGTCAAGGGACTGAACTAGTAACTTTTCCAGGTATCCTTATTTCTGGACCCAATTTCACCACTGCCTCTAGAAAAGTTAGTACTTTTTCCTAAAACACCAAACTTACTTCTGAAGAGTAGCCAATGGACTGTCAGTAGTGCTCATAATGAGGGGATTCTAGAGTCGTGATTGCAGTCACCATTAACCATTGTGTGCTTGGCTGAGTCTTGTCTATTAATATTAATTAATATTAATATTGTAGTATTGTACTACATAATATATAAGTCATAATATTCTAATGAAGAAATTACAGTCTTAAAAGAAGTCATACTTTGCAGTAGAAAAATCTGATTGAATGACTATAGGCAGTTGAAGATGTAATGTTATCTATAAATATAAAACAGTATGGCACTTTCTTTGACAGTGTTCCAGAACAGGGCTCAGAAAACTGTGGCCTAAGGGTCAATGTTTTTATTGGCCTGCCATCTAAGAATGTTTTTTGCACTTTAAGATAAAGTTGTATTTTAAAATATAAAAAACATTCGTACACTGCAGGTCATACAACAACTCACAATGGCCTGAATTTGGGCCTTGGGCCATAATTTGCTGACCAATGTTTTAGAATTATAGACTCCTTGCAAATAGAATGTAAGGCTCTTTACATCAGTTGTTGTTTTTCAATTTCTCTTTGTATTCCTAGCTCCTAGCACAATGTACACATTGTAGGTTCTTAATAAATGCTTTTTTATTATAGAAGTGATTGTTGCTGAGAAGGTATTGATCATTACTCCAGAACCCATTTTCATGACTCCTTTGTCACACTTCATTATATCCATTTTTTATTAAATAAAAATAACTCAATAACTTAAGGTAATTAAAGCAGTGTCTTAGTTCAGTCTTGCCAACATATTTGATTGGAGTCCCTTTAAGACTGTTATAAAAAAATGTTTCCTGGCATCTTTCCTTCCCAGCTGTGAAACCTTTAAATGGAATTTGAATGGAAGTGGCTTCTTGTCTTATTTCACTTTTTACAGATGTTGTTCCATATCTCCCCAATTAGAATGTCAAAGTTTCAAAGGCAGTGATTTGTTTATCTTATTCATGTTTATATTACTGGCCTTTGGATAGATTGCTAGATTAGAGTCAGCAAGATCTGCACGCAGTTCTTACTTCTGACACACTAACTGTGAGAACACGGACAAGTTACAAAAGCTCTCTGAACCTCAGTTTCCTCAGATTTAAAATGAGGAAAATCATATCTATAATACCTGTCTCACGGGGTTATTGTGAAGCTTTCAGGAGGTAAAGTATGGAAAGCATTTTACAAAAGTTTAAACATGTTCCCTATTATTACATCCCTGAACTTAGCATTCAGTAAATATTTATCGAATGCTGAATAAGACCAGAACCATCAGGTACATTCCTAAGGCTATACTGCTGCCCCATTGGTCTGGGTTTTAGTAAGGTTTTATCAGTATCTATTGTTTATGACTGATCATGTGTTTAAAAGTTCTGGGTATCAAAAAACCTACTAAATTAAATGTGATTGGAACTAGGAGATTGTGAAATCTCTTGCATAATGAAGTCCTAACAAAGATAAATCCTCTTAGTATACCAGATTGAGATGGCTTGTTCTTTAGAATGTCTGACCAAACTCAAAATTCCATTTAGATTTCGCCCTTTGAACTTGGTTTGTCTTAATGATAACAGCATTAAAAGAACTATTCTCTTGATCTGGTTCTCATCCACAAGGAGCAACTGGTTACTGAAGAAGAAAACTATGGATACCTTAGGGACAAATGATTACTCAATCTTAGAATCCATGATAGGGACAAAGAGAAATTTGACATTCACCCTAGATTTTATGAAAGCTCATTTCGAAAGGTTGAAGGAAAGGAAAGATTGGATCCCATGGCTGTACTGGGGAAATCAGACCAGGTAGGATAACGATCTCTCCAGAATG
The DNA here is from genome assembly GCF_028372415.1 of Notamacropus eugenii. Classification (NCBI taxonomy): domain Eukaryota; kingdom Metazoa; phylum Chordata; class Mammalia; order Diprotodontia; family Macropodidae; genus Notamacropus; species Notamacropus eugenii. The sequence goes on along the minus strand of NC_092873.1, from coordinate 462,250,984 downwards.
AGGTTTTGGAGACACAGAGAGGAAAAATTGCAATGAAGAGGAAAAGTGAGAATTCTATGAACAAGATCAAGAGGAGTCACAGGGAATCTATCAGCCACCTTAGATGTGAAAAAATTAAATGTAAGAGATAGAAACAAAGGAAAGGAGGATGAATGCAAAAACATAAAGACCTCTAAGAGAATCAGTCATGCTGAGGCTCAGAATGAGACTGGCAAGTACCACTATGGAGAGCAAAAAAGACTTTTTGAAAGCTTTCTTGGGGAAAAAAGGAGAATCCAAAAGAGGGCTACAACAGCTGTTTGGGATGTGTGGCGACAATGATAACTGAGTGACTGCTAGCAGATAGAGGGTAGAGTTGCCCAAATCTTGTTTTGCTGCTGTTTTCTCTTCTTTGCTGAATGAAATCTGACCTAAAAAGGACAGATGAAAGTAGCAAATAAGGAGCTTTATAAATAGAGGATGAAAGAGCACCTAGATGCCCTCGAGAAGTTCAAGTCAGTGGGCCCAGCATTCCAGGGCACTGAAAAATGGTGATTGTTTAAAGGTCTTTGAAGGATCGTGGAGGATGAGAAAGGAGGACAGATGTCCCAATTTTCAAAAGAGGAAAGAGAAGGCAGTTTGCAAATAAAGGGGAAAAAATACACTTCAATCTGTACTCTGAGCCTATCAGTTCTCTCTCTGGAGGTAGCATTTTTCATCATGAGTCCTTTGGAATTGTGATGAATTGATTTTTTTTCACAATATTGCTGTTATTGTATAAGTTGTTCTCCTGGTTCTGCTCACTTCATTTTCCATCAGTTCATTACTTAGATTACAGCAAAGCGTTTGACAGAGTCTCTCATGCCACTCTTGTGGATAAGATGGAGAGAAAGGGCTAGATAACAATGCAATCAGCTAATTTAGTACTAACAGAATGATCATTATAAAAAAGAAGTAATTCCATGTCCACTTGGCTAGTGGACTTCAGTGACACCTCACAGGGATTTCTGCTTAGTCCTCTTCCATTTAATATTTTCATCAATGATATCAGTGACAGCATAAATGGAATGCTTATAAAATTTGAATATGACACAAAGCTGGAAGGGTTAGTAACACAGTCACAGTTCCAAAAAGAGGCAGCTAGGTGATTGAGAATGGCCCAGTGGTCTTAGGCTGGGACCTAGAATCAGGAAGGCCTGAGTTTGAATCCTACCTCAGGGACTAACTTAGCTGTGTGACCCTAGACACATTGCTTAAAGTTTCTGAGCCCTGATTTTTTTATTTATAAAATGTGGATAATAATATTAGCACCTACCTCACAGGACTGTTGTGAGGGTCAAATGAGTTAACATATGTAAAGAATTTTGCAAATCTTAAAGCTTTCTATTATTATTACTACTTCAACAAGCTGAAATACAGCTAATAAGATGAAATTTACTATGGATAAAATATAGTCTTACACTTTGGTTCAAAACATCAGCCTCACAAGTACAAGATCAGGGAAGTGTGCTTTTCTCTGAAAAGATTTGGGGGCTTCAATGGACTGCGAGTTCAGTTCCAGTCAATAGAGTGCCATTCTTACCCCAGTTCAGTCAAAGCTAATGTGACCTCAGGCTGTGTTATGAGAGCCATAATGGCTAAGACTCTGAGGTCCACTTTACTTGACTCTATTAGATCATATCTAGAATATTGGATTGTAGAATCAGAGATTTGGAGGTGAAAAGGGACCTTAGAGGCCATTGAATTCAACTCTCTCATTTTCCAGATGAGGAAACTGAGGCCCTGAAAAGTTAAGTGACTTGCCTAAAGTCATATGAGTTATTAGTCGAAAAGCTAGTCTGAATCCTAAGTCTTTCAGCTCTGGACTAAGCATTTTTTACCCACTGCATTACACTATGCTCTGGACAGGACATTTTTGGAAGGACAATGATGAACTAGAGAATGTCCAAAGAAAGACCCACAACAGTGAAGGACCTAGAAGAGGTTATACCATCGAGGATTAATTGAAGGAATCTAGTATGTTTAGCCTGGAGAAGAGAATACAAGTTTGCTATCTTTAAGTAGTTGAAAGATTATCATATAGAAAAAGGATTGATTCCATTCTGCTTGGTCCCAGAAGAAGGAACAGTTAAAGTTGCAGAGTAACAGATTTCAGAAAGAAAAACTTACCAACAATTAGGCCTGCTCAGAAGTGTAAATTGCCTGGGAAGGTAGGAAGGAAAGGGAGGGAGGGAGAGGGAAAAGAGAAGACAGGATGGGAGAGATGGGGAAGCAAGGGAAGGAAAAGTTTCTCCCCTTAGCAGAAGTCTTTATATGAAGGCTAGATTATCACTTATTTAGATATTGTAGAGGGTATTTTTGTCCACATGGGGCATGGACTAATTGTCCTCTGGGATTCCAACTCTGAGATTCTATGAGTTACTGTGGCTGAAAAAAAAAATCCTTGCTCCATGGCTAACCTTATAGTGATAAGCCTTTTCAAACATAGCTAGACTGATCCTCAGATGACAGACATACAGTAGTCCTCTTGGAATCCATGCTCAGAGATTTTCCAGCTTTGGAACTGTTAAAGCTCTTGCTTTGCTGGCATAACTTTTGGGAATCCAGGGTCACCTCCATGCCAAGATGAGGCATGAGAGCAAGACATACTTGTTTTCCCACTGTACCACTCTCTAAATGGAAAAATATATAGCTTATCTGTTCATTTTCAAGAAGCTGATGAGAGAATACTCATATTTATGAAATGACACAGACCTTTTCAAAATGGCATCTACAGTAGAATGACTGACTAATCTGTACCTAACTTATCTCAACCATGTTTTAGTGTGACCTGCTCTAGCATAGTATCTTGGCAGAGCAGGTTGTGTAGAAATGCTATCACATAAAAGGCAATTAATTTCTTGACAGTATACCATGATTGTAGTTATAAATGTGACAGTCATGATGATATTTCATAACTCCTGATGCGATAATTAGGAAGTTTACTTATGTCAGCCTTGGAAGCTAGAACAGCTCTCTACAGATAGAAGCCTGGTTATCATCATCAGAGAGGCTTACCATCTCAGGAGTCTGAGGTATTTTGCTCATATGTAAACTCTTGCCTTTACTTGAAAGCTGATAGATACTGTTGAGGAATAGGCCCTCCCCATATGAGATGCCTGGCATACAAGTGGTAGTAAGACTAAATCAAAAAATAACAATAAGCTTTTAAAGATGTCTGAGGTCTTAAGAGAATAGTAAATTAGTTGAGAGGGAAGATATATAAAAAGTGTTGGAATGGAATCCATGCAGAGCAAGGCACAAACTTGGATCCAAACAACATTTTTTAGTTGTATCCAGTCATGCATACTCAAAAACACTAGCTCTAGCAGCCTCAATAGGAATCCTGTATGCAGAGTACAACTCTGATCAAAATGTAAGGAGAGATGGATGGGAAAATATAGATACTCTTCAGAGACCCTCTCTAACAAGAACCCAACAACACCAAACAAATGACCTGGATTTTAAGCACTGGATACGTTTTCCCTATTGAATTCAGTATGTTTTTTCTGCTTCACTATTTTGTGAAGTATACAATGCCTTCTTCTCCCATTAACACAAATCAAGGGAAGGATTTCTCAGGTGTACAATAAATCTTCATTTTGAAAAATAAAGCTTGGAGTTATTTTTTCCACTTCTCAAGTTTCTCCTTTAGTTTTTTAGGTACCCTATGCATCTTCCTTTGACCGCATAAAATGTGGGGACCAGGGATCAGCTTTGTCTTCCCTGTGAGATTGGAGTTGCTTTGGTAGCTAAAAAATAAAGGGGTATAGGGGTGGGGAGTAGTGGAATTGCAACCAGAAACAGATTATTATAAACTCCTCCTTCTCAGGTATGATGTTTAACTTCCTGACAGCAAACATTTGCAGGTCACTGGAGTCACACAACAGGAGTTTAAAAGACAACTTCAGAGGGTAAGCTAAAGGTGAACTTTAATAGTAAACTACCTCTTTAGTAAATGTTGCTATCATCTCTTTCTTAATTAAAAGATATAATAGGAATTAAACTTTTTAATGGAATGAATCACCCATCCTCTAAACTACAGGTTAATAACAAACAACTGAGAATTCTTTTTCTGCTTCATCTTTCAATAGAATATAGTGATTCTGAAGTTAATACACACACATAACACACACACACAAGACAACAATGCACCAGGCAGGAGAGATTTGCCCAATTAAAGGGAAGTTTAATGTTACACCTTTTGTTACCTCTTAATTTTCCAGAACATAGTAGAAATTCAAACAACTTCAGTTCAATAGGGAGTCTCTGGAAATAATTACCTGAATGGAGCTTAACACCTCTCCACTGGTTTTGGCCCTACCTATTGTTTGTTGTTAAAGGGGCTATTCATTCATAAAGCTGAACCCACTCAACCAAACAAAGGGACCTTGGTGCATGCTCAGGTGAACTCTGAGCCAAGAGAAAGATTGACTTATTTCTTCATGGCTGAACATTGCTGTGTAGTCAAGCTAAAAAGTTAGGATGGAATTTTAAACAAGGTTAATAATGGGAGGGCTTCAGAATTAGGCACCAGAGCCACCTCCGTTTTCCATAGGCATCAAAGCAAAGAGGGCAGGAGCCCTTGGGCTGGGTCTTTAATAATAATGGCTGACATTTATATGGCACTTAAAGGTTTTAAAAACCATTTTACATGCATTATCTCATTTGATTTGTTGCAACAACCTCATGAGGTAGATGCTATTATAAATCCTATTTTACAGAAGAGTAAGCAGAACCCAGAGAACTTTAGAAACTTACTCATATTCACACAGATAGTAAGCATAAAAGATAGGATTAAATCTGAGGTTCTTTCTGAGGCCAGAAACCACATTCTATATAAACTTCAGGTAGAGATTTGTTTCTCTAAATTGGTCAAGATCACATTTTAAGTGAATTCCAGAAACTACAGACTGATAAGTTTAACATCAATCCCTAAAAAAAATTTAGAATTTGTAATAAAACAGGCATTTGATTGAGTCAGAAAAGCAGTCTCAGTTCAAAATGAATTTATTAAGTGCCTACTTTTTTTTTTTTTGCAAGGATCATTAGTTAGGGGACGCAGCGAATAAAGTGCCAGACCTGGAGTCAGGAAGACTCATCTTCATGAATTCAAATCTAGTCTCAGACACTTACTAGCTGTGTGACTTGGGACAAGCTTCTTAACCCTCTTTTCCTCAGTTTCCTCACCTGTAAAAAGAGCTGGAGAAGGAAATAGCAAGCCACTTTAGTATCTCTGCTAGGAAAACCCAAATGGGGTCACAAAGAGTCAAACATGACTTGAACAGCAAAACTAGATTGGTGATGGGGCAATGAGAATGCTCAGTGTTTTAGGGTGGGGGGAGGGGACAAATGGGGAGAAAATTTGGAACCCAAAATGTTGTGAAAATGAATGTTAAAAGTTAAATAAATAAATTTTAAAAAAAATAGACTACCCCAAATGGCAAAAGAGAACCAAAAAGCCAATGAGGGGAAGAATGCCTTAAAAAGCAGAATGGGCCAAATGGAAAAGGAGGTCCAGAAGCTCACTGAAGAAAATAATTCCTTAAAAATTAGAATGGAACAGATGGAAGCTAATGACTATGAAAAATCAAGAAATTATAAAACAAAACCAAAAGAATGAAAAAAATAGAAGACAATATGAAATATCTCACTGGAAAAATAAATGACCTGGAAAATTCAGGAGAGACAATTTAAAAATTATTGGACTACCTGAAAGCCATAATCAAAAATAGAGCCTAGACATCATCTTGCAAGAAATTATCAAGGAAAACTGTCCTGATATTCTAGAACCAGAGGGTAAAATAGATATTGAAAGAATCCATCAATTTCATACTGAAAGGGATCCCCAAAGGAAAACTCCTAGGAATATTATAGTCAAATTCCAGAGCTCCTAGGTCAAGGAGAAAATGTTGCAAACAGCCAGGAAGAAACAATTCGAGTATTGTGGAAACACAATCAGGATAACACAAGACCTAGCAGATTCTACATTAAGTGACCAGAGGGCTTGGAATATGATATTCCAGAGGTCAAAGGAGATAGGATTAAAACCAAAAATCACCTACCCAGCAAAACTGAATATAATACTTCAGGGGAAAAAATAATTATTCAGTGAAATAGAGGACTTTCAGACATTCTTGATGAAAAGACAAGCGCTGAATAGAAAATTTGACTTTCAAATACAAGAATCAAGAAAAGCACGAAAAGGTAAACAGGAAAGAGAAATCATAAGGGACTTAATTAAAGTTGAATTGCTTACATTCCTACATGGAAAGATAATATTTGTAACCCTTGAGAACTTTCTCAGTATTAGGGTAGTTGGAGGGATTATATAGACAGAGGGCACAGGGTGAGTTGAATATAAAGGGGTGATATCTAAAAAAAATAAAATTAAGGGATGAGAAAGGAATATGTTGGGAGAAGGAGAAAGGGAGAAAGAGAATGGGGCAAATTATCTCTCACATAAAAGAGGCAAGCAAAAACTTTTTCAGTGGAGGGGAAGAGGGAAGAGGTGAGAGGAAAAGAGTGAGCCTTACTCTCATTGGATTTGGCCTAAGGAGGGAACAACATGTAAACCCAATTTGGTATGAAAATTTATCTTACCCTCACAGGAAAGTGGAGGGAAAGGGATAAGGGGTAAATGATAGAAGGGAGGACAATGGGAGGAGGGGGTATTTAGAAGTAAACACTTTTGAGGAGGGACAGGGTCAAAAGAGAGAATAAATGTGGGGCAGGATAAGATGGAGGGAAATATAGTTAGTCTTTCACAACATGACTGTTATGGAAGTGTTTTGCCTGACTACACACGTATAACCTATATCAAATTGCTTGCCTTCTCAGTGGGCTTGGGTGGGGAGGGAGGAAGAGAAGTTGGAACTCAAAGTTTTAAAAATGAATGTTAAAAATTGTTTTTACATGCAACTGGGAAACAAGATATATAGGCAATAGAGTAGAGAAATCTATCTTGCCCTAAAAGAAAATAGACGGGAAGGGGATAAGAGAAAGGAGAGGTGTAATAGAAGGGAAGGCAGATTGGGGGAAGAGGTATTCAGAATACATGATGTCTTGGAGTGGGGGGAGGAGAGAGATGGGGAGAAAATTTGGAATTCAAAATCTTGTGGAAGTGAATGTTGAAAACTAAAAATAAATTATTTTTTTTTTTAATTACATGTTATCTCCCCCATTAGGCTATGAGCTTCGTGAGAGCTGGGGCTGATTTTTGCCTTTCTTTCTATCCCAATGTCTAGTAGGTGCTTCTTGATTTGACTTGACTTAATTAAGAAATGGTTGGTAATCTTGGAAGAGCACATTTTCAAGTCTGGTGTTGTTGTGTTTATCCTTGGTTATCGAAGAGGAAAATGATGACATGACTTGCAGTGAACTTTGATTTGAGTGAGGGAGGGCTGTGCAAGACCACAAGCCTTGCTTTCTCCTTCAGAGCCACTGGACCAGATATTCATCAGGATGACTAGAGATGGCCCAGAGTCTGAGGTAACACAAATGCAAAGGACTAAGTAGTGACAAGGAGGTAAAGATATAGAGATAAAACAGTAGGTTATTTCTTTTTTCTAGCATGTTTGGAAAATAGATAAGGCAGAGATACTGAAGAAAAGATAGGATTAAGTTTTAATGATGAGGAAGAGCTGAGCATGTTTGTAGGCAGCAGAAAAGGAAATATTCGAGAATGAGAGAGGAGATCTGGCAGAAATTTGGACCAATATCTCCCATTATATACTTATTGCATTAAGCTCCATGTAGATATATGACAGAGATATAATAGGTTACATCATAAACAAATTAGAGGAGCAAGCAAGAAATTGTGGAAAGGATAAGAGTTCATGACAAAACAAGTGATAAAGGGATTCACACAAGATAAAATGGGCAATTTTGATTAGATAAAATTTAAAAGGTTTTTACACAAACAAATCTAATGGAGTTATAATTAGAAGGGAAACATAACTGGGAAAAATCTTTCTAGTAAGTTTATCTGATAAAGCTCTTGTACCTAAGATATATAAGCAAGATTCGGATATATAAAACTAAGAGCCATTTCCCAATAGATGAATAGTCAAGGAATATGAACAGGCAGTTTTCAAAAGAAGAAATTGAAATCATTAATAATTAGAGAAATGCAAATTAAAGCAACTTTGGGATTCTGCCTCACACCCACTGGACTGACAAAGAGAACAAAAAAGGAAAAGGACAAATATTAGAGGAGCTATGAGAAAACATGCACATCAATACACTATTGATGGAGTTGTCAGTTTGTCTAGAGATTCTGGAAAGCAATTTGTAACTATACCCCAAAAGTTACAAAACTGCACATACTCTTTGACCTAGCTGTACTGCTATTAGAGAGGGCAGCTAGGTGGTGCAGTGGATAGAGCACCAATGCAGGAGTCAGAAGGACCTGAGTTCAAATCTCACCCCAGACACTTGACACTCACCAGCTGTATGACCTTGGGCAAGTCACTTAACCCCAATTACCTCATCCTGGGTCATCTCCAGTCATGCTGATGAATATCTGGTCACTGGATTCAGATGGCTCTGGAGGAGAAGTGAGGCTGGTGACCTGCACAGCCCTCCCTCACTCAAAACAAAGTCAAGTGCAAGTCATGTCATTATTTCTCTGATGGCATGGTCTTCTTTGGCAATGAAGGATGAACACACACACACACACACACACACACACACACACACACACACACACACATATACACACATCACTACTAGACCTATACCTCAAAGAAGTTTTTTTAAAAAGAGGAGAAAGATCTACATGTACAAAAATATTTGTAGCAGCTTTTTTTGGAAAGTAAGGGTGATGTCCTCCTGTTGGGGAATGACTAAGTAAAATATAGGATGTGAATGTAATGGAATAATTATTGTGCAAATAATGAATGACAAAATGGGCAGTTTCATAAGCAGCTGGGAAAACTGTAATGAAATGAGATAGAGTAAAGTGAGCAGAATTAGGAGAACATTCTCTACAAGAATAACAACATTATGTAGAAAAATAACTTTGAAAGACTAGATATGTGATCAGTGAAATAATTATGAAGGGAAATGAAGTCCAAATGAAATGAAATACAAAAGAATGAAGGTGAAATATGACACTCACCTCTTGCAAGAGAGGTTTTGTTGTTGTTCAGTCCTTTCAGATGTTTCTGACTCTTCATGACCCCATATGGGATTTTCTTGGCAAAGATACTGGAGTGATTTGCCATTTCCTTCTCCAGAGAGGTGATGAACTTAAAATTCAAAGGCATATATTTTCAGACATGACCAATTTGTTTTACCAGACTACCTTGTATGTATCAATGGCTTTGTTTATTTATTTTAATTTTTAAAAATTGAATATTTTTTTTAAATTAGTGAAGTGGGAGTTAGGGGGAAGGACAGATGAATAAAAGGAAAAAAAAGATAAATAGCCTTTTTCTCTTTCACTCATAACTTCAAAGTGTAAAGAGGTCCTACAGAAACTCTCCTAAGGAGAAGGCCTTCAGGTTCAGCCCAAGCAAATAGTTCTTCAGCTATGGAATATGAGGAGGGGATGAAGCAATACAAAAGAACATGGGGATCAAAATTGTCCGGCCTACAATAAAAGAAAATGAGACAGAGCTCTGAGCCAATGGTACTTTATTAAAGATTCCAAAGTCCCCTTTAATGAAGTGAAACTCAGATCTTCCTCACAATTTGGGATGCCCCATTCTTCTGGGACCTTGTCTTTATAGGTTTTGATACCCAAACATGAAAAAGAGACATGGTAAAACACAGAATCTCATTGGTTGATAGAATTTTCTCTTGAGGGCTAAAAATGACAAATTAGTAGAGGGTCACAGGTTGGACAAAGCATGGGTCATCTCCACTGACTAAGTGGTCATAAGATGGTCACTTGCTCTTGGACAAGAGAGCGATGTCTGGAGTTACAAAAATAAGTTGGAGGACTTTCCATGTAATTGAATCACCTCTGCTACATTGGTCTTGGTCTTGGATGAGAAAAAACAAGGGTAGAAGGCCTCTACTTAGATTCCTATGAAGCAAGTGATTTTATAATCTGTAGCTCACAGTTCTGAGGTCTAATATGCAGAACTTATAATCACTACCCCTATGGAATTGTATCAGATTGATCGATATTAATTGGAATAGAGGAGTCCAAATGAATTTTTTCTCATAGGAACTCTAACCCATGGGGAAATTTGGGGGCATTTTATGATTTAGATATAAATATTATGCTTGCTCATTAGTTGAGCACTGATCTCTATGTTTTTAGCTGCATATACAACTCAAAATGGAATGGTGTGACTGGGACAGTGAACCACAGGGAAACCTGTATCCATTAGCATCTGTCTCATGAGTTTAACATTATGCTGTCATGGATGGTCAAGGGCTTGACTTTCTGTACTCTTTAAGGTTTGGACAGATGGAAGAATTCCAGCCAATCCAGAGTCATAAGTGGAAAGGAAATTGTAAAAATCAAGCCAGCAACATAGGCCCATAGTGTTATTCAGTTGTTTCAGATGTGTCTGACTCTTCATGACCCCATTTGGGGTTTTCTTGGCAAAGATGCTTGAGTAGTCTGCCATTTCCTTCTCTAGTTCATTTTACAGATGAGAAATTGAGGCAAACTGGGCTAAGTGACTTGCTCAGCGTCACACATGTAGATGAGTCTTCCTAATTCCAAGCCCAGTGGTCTTTCCACTGCCACTTAGCTGCCATAGTGTTTATTAAAGAACTTATGCTGGCAATATAGCCACCAATGCAACAAAAGGCTTTGCTAAGTGTTCTAGTAACTGTGTCCAGTTTTTATGTGACTCTATCTTGATCACTTATTCTGCCATCTTCAGTTCTATATTAAGTTCTGCAACATGGACTTCATCTACAAAGATAATTGCCCAATATTCATAGGCCAAATCACACAGTTCTTCCACCCAAGTGGAAATATTGCTCCATCCATGGAGTGAACACTCTCAAATGCAACAACCTTGGGGACTGATGTGTCTGATTTCTTTAGCAGCTCTTTAAGATAGTTTCCATATTATGATGAAATGTTTATCTTGGCACTGCAGCTATGAATTCCTTGGATCATGAAGACATGGTTCCCAGAATTAGAATAAATGTCACAGACTGGCATCGTCTTAGCCAAAGTGAAGAGAGTGGAGTCATTGGTCACGAAGTAAGATGAGAATGATAATGCTGCATCTTTCCTGTGCAGATTTACCAACTCTTGATCCAGATCCACGAGATTTGTTAATTCCAGAAATATTTCTAGTACTACCAGCATCAACACCATGTTTTTTTAATGCATCTGTGACTGGCCCCCACACTCAAGGATCAGGAGTCATCTTTAGGTTTTAGTTGCTAAAATGAACTAAAAAATTATTTGCCTTTTTAGTAACAAGAGAAATCATGTAGCCATCTGACAATGGGAAGATGTGTGCCCTGTAATTCATTGCTTTATACATTCAATACATTTGATCTTTTTTTCATCAAATTTTTTTCCTCAAAGTTACAATCAGCATACTAGGAAATGGAAACAGATTTTTGGCAAGTTGTCCTAAAGGATGTGGGACACCCTCTCTCGTCTTTATTTTGGCAAGACAGTCTGAGAATTTTTAGCAAACCATTCTAGTTTCTTCCAGTCTTGAGATTAATCACCTTGAGGATAACTGGAACTTGATCAACTTCTTTCTTCACAAGGAGACATTTCCTGCTTGAAGGTCTAAACTGGCCTTATAGAAAACTGCTGTTCCTTGGTCCTTCTGAAGAAGCAAGCAGGATATCCATAAAGAAATTGGGATCCAGCAGTGGTCTGCTGAACCACAGTTTTGAAAATTTTATCATTCTCAGTGGTTGAAGGTGTTCCTTTTCCTTGTTAGTAGTGAGTTGCTGAAATGAACTAAAGCTTGAGAAGCAATTTTCATCATTTTGGGTCAATTCTATGTGTAGAAGAATAGTGATTTACCAGCTGTTTGGAGAAACATTTGGGGTATTCTTGACAAGAATGGGTATCATCAAACACTGGTCTCAAGTCAACAAGCATTTATTGAATTTAAAAATTTTATTTAAATTAAGTTTAAAAGTAAAACAGGAAAATGTCTTGTAACAAATATTCCTTAGTCATGCAAAATGAATTCTCCCAATGGCTACACACACACACACACACACACACACACAATGTAAATTATATATATGCATACGTACATATGTATGTGTGTGTCTTATTCTGTACCCTAAATCCACCACCTCCTTATAAATGTTACGTTTCATCCTGGAATCATGAATGGTCATTGAACTGATTACTTACAGTGTTCAAAGTTGTTTATTTTTACAGTGTTGTCATTATATAATGTCATTCTTTGTCATTTTATAAAAATCCTTAAAAGTGTTCATTTTTATAATATTGATATTATAGGATAAATTCTTCCAGTTCTGCTTATTTCACTCAGCATCAATTCATACGAGTCTTCCCATGTCTTTTTTGGAATCATCCATTTCCTTATATCTTATAGCATAATAGAACTCCAACATATTCTTATCCTACAACTTATTCAGCTGTTTCTCAATTATCTTAGTTTCCAGGGTTTTTTTGTGTATGTTTTTTTCTTTTTGCTTTCACAAAAAAAAAAAAGAGCTGCTATAAATATTGGTACATAAAAGACCTTTTCCTCTTTATTTGATCTCTTTTAGGTATTAGCCTACTGGGGGCTACAATCTTCAGAGTTGCCTCTACCGACTGTCTCTTTCACTCCCTGCTGGATGTGATTTGTTTCCTCCTGGGGTAATAACACTGTTTCCTACCACTGCCTACCACTACCATTGCAACGATTAAAACAACTCTGTTTTTGCATCCCTCTCAGACTGGCTAATATGACTAAAGGAAAATGTTGGATAATGGAGGGGCGCTACTTACCCAGGAAAAGACAACTACATACAATCAGAGAGAGTTTGAGAGTTAATTGTTAGAGTTTAGGCATAACATAGCCTATAGGGAGCAGAGATGTACCCTCTCAATAGAGACACAGACACAGAGAGGAGCAACATTCCTGGCTAGAAGAAACTTCAAGGAGTAAGACTCCTGGCATCAAAGAAAAGAGCTGCCTGTAGATTCAAGAGAATTAACTCTTGTATGTAGAGTCAAGAGGAACAGAAGAAACACAACTTGTTGAGTGAAAATTCTACAGTGAAGGTAGGTTAGCAGCATAAGACCACTGGGAGAAGAGAAAGGACATGGGGGGCCTTCAGCATTGGAAGCGTGAATTGCCTTGGCCTCTCTCCCAATGTTATAGTACCTCACTAACGTTGTACTCTTAAGTTTGTTCCCATTTTCCCCCTAGGCAGTTTGGTAGGGAATTGTGAGTTACATTGTAGGAGTATAGAAACTTTGCACCCTAGAACCTTCAAGAGAAGCCATCTATTGGCTAATCCAACCCTTAATTTGGAGTGTAAGTTTGGGAAGTATCCCAGAGAAGGTACTAAAATAATAAATCATATAAACCAAAGGAAAAAGTATGCCATATAATTTGATGCAAAGAAAGTCTTTAGTAAAATAATTTATTCATGTTAAATATACAAAAATATAAGAATAGCAGGACCTATCTTTAATATGATGAAATATATTTAATATAAGACAACATAATATTCAACAGAGAAACATTTAAAGAATCCTAAACTTAAAAGTTACAAACAATACTGTCTCTTCCAATCACATTCTTATTTATTATCCTCTTGGAGTGCCATGAAAAAAGAAATTAAGGGAATAAACATTAATTTAAGGAATAAAAGTAAAGAAATAAAATGATGCTTGTAGATGACAATTATATATCTAGACAATACAATACATTCAACAACAGAAATTTAAGTGATATATGATTTTAGCAAAATAAATAAAGGTAAGATAATATCACAAAAATCTTCTGAATTGCTATAAACTACACAAAATCAAGAGTAACTGACAGAGAAATACCACTTGTAAAAAATTAATTATTTTTGCATTAACCTTTCACCACATATAATCAATCAACAATCATTTGTTAAGCACTTTCTTTGTGTCAGTTACTCTAAGTGTTTGGTATACAAAGAAAAAGCAAAAATAGCTCCTACCCTCAAGGAACTTACATTCTAATGGGAGAGATAACATGCAAATAACTTTGTACATACAAGACATGTACACAGGAACTGTCCCACTTTTTGTACTTGTATATTCATTGCTTAGCACAATACCTGGCCTAGTGTAATGATTTTATAAATGTTTGTTCAGCCATGTCCAAATCTTCGTGATCCCATTTGGGATTTTCTCAGCAAAGATACTGGAATGGTTGGCATTTCCTTCTCCAGCTCATTTTACAGATGAGGAATTAAGACAAAAATTAAGATGAACATGCTCAGGATCCCACAACTAATAAGTGTCTGAAGCCAGATTTGAACTCACAAAGATGAGTGTTCCTGACTCCAGGCCTGGCATTCAATTCACTACACCGTCTAGCTGACCAATTTTTATAAATGAGGACTGAAAAATAGCCATCTACAAACAATCAGGGCCAACACTTCCTTTCCTCTCACTTTCTTCTAAGTCTTCTCCAGTCTAGCTTCCAGTCTTATCATTCAACTGGAACTACTTTCTGCAGAGCTATGGACCATGTTTTAACTGTCATATATAATGACCTATGCTCAATCCTGATCCTCCCAGATCTCTCTATCGCATTTGGCACTTGTCAAATCATCTTCTCCTCCTGTGTTCTCTTTCCTATCTTGGGCAAGTCATTTATTTCCTTTTTTGCCTCAGTTTCTTCAACTGTGAAATGAAGATAATAATAGCACCTACCTCATGAGGTTGTTATGAGGGTCAAATGAGATAATATTTGTAAAAGTGCCTAACACATACTAAATACCACATAAATGCTTATCCCTTTACCCTCTCAACCTCCAATGACCATGAGTTCAATAATTCTCAGATATATATATCCAACCTTACTTAATCTTTCTCCTAAGCTGATGTCCTATGTTACCAGTTGCCTATTGGACATCTTGAAATTCATCTTGAACTCAAAATATCCAAAAAAGAACTAATTATTTTCCCCCTCCACCTCCATGGTTTGAGCAATAACTAAACCCCTCCTAAGCCCAAGCAATTTAAGCTAGTTTTAACTTGAAATAACTAATTTGAAGTCATCCTTAAAATTTAGTTTGTCTCCAACAGAAAGAGGATATAATCATACAAATAGAAGAAATTGTTGGACACAAAATTAATGGATTTGAACATACAAATGTGAAAAGATTTGGACTAACAGAAAGTAATATCTCCAAAATAGAAATAAAAGATACAAATTGGGGGAAATATTTGCAATAAATGTATCAGACAAAAGTTTTCTATCCATAATCAATTTTTCAAAAACCTGTTCCCTCCCATAACATAGATTCCCAAAGATGAACAGATACTCTTCTAATCAGAGAAATGTAAAAAAAGACAACCTTAAGGCACGACTTTTTCCCATTAAATTGGTTATACATATCTCTCTCTCCATATATATGTATATATATACATATACATATATACATCAGAAAATTATCATTGTCAGTGGAGCCGAGGGAAAGCAGTTGACATCATTTATATCACTGGCATCATAAAACTGATTATACCCTTTGACTCAGCAATCCTT
Organism: Notamacropus eugenii; assembly: GCF_028372415.1. Taxonomy (NCBI): domain Eukaryota; kingdom Metazoa; phylum Chordata; class Mammalia; order Diprotodontia; family Macropodidae; genus Notamacropus; species Notamacropus eugenii. The sequence continues at coordinate 462,235,307 of NC_092873.1, read as the reverse complement.
TTGCTAGAATTTTACCCTGATGATATAAATATATCAGAATATGGAAAAGAAAAGACTATTAAGAAGGAAAAGAGAATGTAATTACAAAAATATTCAGTAGTTGCTTCATAACAGAAAAAACCTTGTAACAACTTTTATAACAGTGAATTTGGAGAATAACTGAATAAGTTAAATTGTAGTCAGTTAACATAACAATATTATGGTGACAAAAATGCTACGTATAAAGAATACAACCAACTATAAAAAGGCATGGATGCACTGATGTAAAAAAAGATCAGAAGAAGAATAAGGGAAGTATTCTTAACTCTATTTAAAAAGGTGACATCAAAGAGATTCAGACAGGAACACAGCTGGAACACAGAGGAAATATTTTGTTTGTTATCAGCTGTTTGATCACCTTTAACTATATTCAGCACATTATTTCCCTCTTCCATATCTAATTATGATAGAAATGATTCAGATTTGGGGATTAGAGATCTACCTTACATTTGGTGTCATTATTCAATTAATTAGCAATTGTTATAAATGCTGAATTAATAACAAGTTAAATTTTAAAAAATAGCTGACATGTACATAGTAACCTGATGTTTTCAAAGTACTTATATCGTTATCTCAATCAGGAAGCTCACCAATAAGTGTTTGTAGAATAGTAACAGATAAAATTGGTACTAAAGGAAGGAAATGATATTTTAAATGTTTTCTGTTACATAGTGTTCACAATAGTTTTAAATCTTAAGAGTATGTAAAAAATAAACCTATTTCCTTTTAAATATGGCAAATCCATCATATTTACTTTTTTGAAAAGTCAGTAGATTTTGAAAGCTAGAAAATTTGTATAGTACCTGGGGAGACCCTTCCCTGCTCTCCAGGACATACATGGTCCCCAGAATAGCTACCTCAGGTTTCAGGTCCTCTGTGGGTTCACATCCTCTCTCGACTTTTGCTTGTAACACCCCAATGAGGCATTTCTGATGGATTTACTTTTCCTGTAGGCAGCCAGAGCTTGTGGTTTTTTCAAAGCCAAGTCATTTAATGAAATAGTAAAAGAAGTTGTAATGGAACATACCCACCCCCAAGCCAAGGCTAACACTCCAATAAATACACACATGATCATCACTGGAGAAAGTGGACACATGTGGAGATAATGCCTGAGCAAGATGTGTGAAGGAAACACATTACCAGGGCACAGGTGTAGAACTTACTTCTGGGTCTGGCATTGCAAGACCACTGATGTTTCCTGATGATGTCATCATACTCTTCCCACTAGACCTGAACCCTGCTAGGGAAGGATCTCTACTTGGACAGCCGCTTCCCTGATGCCTGCTGGTGGCTGCTAGGGTTGTAGTGCCTACTGAGCGTTACTGCTCGATATTAATCAATTCTGGGCAGAGCTGGAGGCCTTCTGTTTCAGACAGCTATCTTACTTGGAGTTAGAAGTTCCCATGATCCTCTTTAGATCAGCATTGAATTGGAGGTAGAGCAAAAGGTAAGCTAAAGAGTCAAGATCATTCTTCTTCACTTATACAACCCTTATTCCTGCCTTTATTATACATATCTGTCAACAGCTGTCTCTGGGGCAGCTAGGTGGCTTGGTTAATAAAGCATCAAGCCTGGAATCAGGAAGATGTGGGTTCAAATGTAATCTCAGGTACTTACTAGCTGAGTGACCCTGAGCAAGTCACTTAATCCATTTGCCTCAATTTCCTGGGAATGGGAAATGAGGATAATAATAGCTCCCACCTCCCAGGGTTGTTGAGAGATTAAATGAGGTAATAATTATAAAACATAGTCTCTGGCACAGAGTAAGTATAATATAAATGTTAGTTATTATTATTATCTTTTCCTGAGAATTACTTTACATTTCCTTTGTACATATTTTGTATTTCTTAACTTGTGTGTGTCTACTTTTCCACAGTAGAATTTAAGTTTTCTGGGATTAAGGACTTTTGGTTTCTGTCTTTTTATCTCCAAAACCTAGCATAGTGCCTTGCTTAATAAATGTTGGTTGAGTTAAACTGAATTTTTTTTTAAGGGAGTGTTTTGGGTGGATAAGTGGACTGAATTATTATAGCAATGTAAGCTCCAAGTGAGGTGGGGCCCTTGAAAAACAGGAGCCATGTGTGTATGTGAATATCTGAGTGCATGCATGCTCTCAAGCCAAGGGACTCCACCACCAGCCAAGGCTTGAAAACAGCAGCAGCCACAGACCTCAGGCACTTCAGCAACCTCATGGTGCCCTTTGGCAAAAGGTGTACCAACCCCCATACTGCACTCACTTTTTAGCTCATTTATGTATCAGTCTCTCTCTCCCTTTCTTACTCTCTCTCTCTCTCTGACTTCAAAAGAAAAAGTCTGAGATAAGATCTGGAAATAGATATATACACTATGGAAAATGGTTATTCATGACAAACATTCTCTCTCACATTGGCTCTATCCTCCACCCAACCTGTGTTGGTTAAAGAAAAACCCCCTCCCCTCATCGTAGTAGTCATAGTAGTTCAGACATAGTAGGACAGAGTAGGTAGATGGCCATCTGAGTTCAGTCTGCTTTGTCCCTTTTTTAGATTGAAGGTGACATGCAAAGACAAGGATAAGTCTTTACCTGAAGGCTTGTGAATAATGTAGTTCAGAAGAGAAGTCCCCATGAAGGGGTCCCCAATCAGACGTGACATGAGAGGGGCAGCCATAGAACTGGAAAACATCCTTCCTTCAGGGTAAAGAGTTACCTTGACTGAGGTTGGATGCCCAGCTGAAGGAAGGAAGGAAACCATTTGAGAGCCAGGTGCTTGGCACCATCAAATTGGCATCATTCTCCAGCAGTGGTGGCAGGTTTACAATGAAATCTAATGTTACTGCTTCTTAGGGGCAGGGAATACAGCAAGCCCATTGGGTCCTTGGCCCACACATGTACTTTACATGACTTAGCATATGTGTTACTATACAATCATAGCCATAACCACCAAAAGTCAGGTAAGACTGAATATTCTTAAAATGGCCATATTACTGGTCTTTTATAGCTCTGAGCCCTGCTAAGATTTCACACAAAGAGACATGTACATGAGTATAAGAAGTAGAAGAATCCATAGAAGACTAATTCTAGCCCCAGTATGGGTATAATGCCTACTTAAGAAGCAGGTTGGTGGTGCACACCAAGCCTGGAGTCAGAAAGACCTGCTTTTAGATCTAGCCTTAGACAACTAGTAAAGCTGTGTGACTATGGACAAGTTGCTTAACCTCCATCTGCCTCTGTTTCCTCAACTGTAAAATGGGGATAATAACTCTCTCTCCAAGTTGTTGTAAGGATTAAATGAGATATTTGTAAGCACTTAGCACAGTGACTAGCACATAGTAGGCACTTAATAAATGCTTATTTCCTATTTCCCTTCTTAAAGGGAAGAAAGTTATACATACTATTAGAAGAATAATTCTACTAATTCTGGTTAGAATTGAGTAGTATTGGGCCTGCCTATAGAGGTGATTGAAGATTCAGTTTTTTACAGCAGTACATCTACCTGCCATTTGGACCCATGGGGACTGTAGGTGATACTATACTTGAAAAATAATGTCCTTGACTAATAGCTGCTAGGTAGTTGGAAAAATATTCTTGGTTCTTATATGCTTATGGTTGGTGTGGGCAATGACCGAGTAGACCTCTGAGAAGATTCCTCGACAGCTCCACAGACACAATACTGCTCTCCAAAGTGGTTTTTCCCAAAAAAGTGGTTTGAGCCACTAGCAGATCCTTTTCATACTTTATATAACTCTCTGTATCTGCCCACCTGGAGAGAAGTATGCAGGTGTAGGGCATAAAGGAGGAGGGGGTAACCTGTGAGAGGATGATCTTCCTGGGAATACTTGATGTATCATTTTCCATAATAGGGACTGGATTCTATGGATTCAATAATAATGAGACATGACAATGAGGCTGGTTGGTCACCTATAGGAATAGAGATCTTACACCTTTATGAAAGATTGGTAGCAACTCCTCTGTAATCACACTACCATTTTATCCCCAGGTTCTCCACCTTGAAAAGGACCCCCACCTGAAGCGTCCCTTACCACTGAATGTCAGAAGAGAGAGACAACTCCAAGAGCTGTTTAGTTTTGTGGAGTAAGGCAGAGTGGCCTGTGACGGAATGGTTTCTCAATTCATACCAAGTTCTTATGAGCTGAGCAGCTTAGCAGAGTGATCACAATTCACAATCACAGATCACAATAATACTCTTGTGAAAACTAGGTGTAGTTGGTGGGGCTAAAGGTGTAAAAGTTATAGCATCCCCCAAGCTGTATCCACCCACACTTCTCTCACTTGTCTTTCTAGAGTGTAGGAGGCTGTCACATAATTAGTCAAATAATTAATTGACTGAGGGGATGTAGTATATTGTTTGGTAATCAGGCAGCCCTCTGATTATCCCTGAACATCATACTTGCTAGACATCTATGCTTTCTCCTAAACATATGTGTGGCTGAACTGACTCCCAGAGTCAATAGAGACCTACAGTTATGATTTGAAACATGCTTAGAAATTACCCAAAATAGGAAACACTGCTTGTCTTTACTCTTTGAGTTCCATGCTGTGCTTGGATTCTTCTTTCCTCCTCTTTCATGATCCCTAATTTATAGGATTTGATAATTACCTCTTAATGATCAGGGGATTTATTTAAACAATTAAGTAGCATGTAAACCCAAAACAAAGTATAAAAAAACTTTCAAATAGCAAGTAACAGGATCCTTTTTTAGCTCAGATCTACTTCCTTACCCCCTATCTCTACACCTCTTTCTGATTGGTAAAAATGGAAGATAAAACAGAAACCACTGGGTAAGTTTTCTTAATGAGTGCCCTGAGAGAATTAGGGGAGAGGAAAGTCCTGGAATTAGGCTCCACTTGACATTATCACAAAGGCTGTGTTGTCATGCCCAGTCAATCCCAAATCCTAGTTTCACCTTGGCTTTTTCCTATCTGCCCTATCAGATTTACAAATAGAGCCATAGAGCATTTACAGAATGATTCTGAGTTCTTATCTCACTCCTTTCCCTGCTGCACCACTTGTGTTGAGGACCTCTCAGCTTCAAAACTTGGAAAGAAATTTTAGAATGAAGTTTAGACCAGGATCTCTCTTTTCTCCCCAAACTCATTATCAGAACTGTAAAGAAGCCAAAAGCTGAGGACTTGGGAAATATATACCCCCACAAATTTCCTAGCTTACCCAAAGCCTTTGTAAGCTTTTACCTTAACCACTCTCAGGATATCTGGGAAAACAGAGTTAAACTTTCATGTTTAGTGGACTTTTAAGCTCATCAAAGTAGATACTCCCTCCTTTGGAGTGTGCAAAACTTCCAGTCTCGTGAGAATCCTAGTCATGCCCTTCTACAAATCCTCTATAGAAGAATCAACAGGTTGACACCTTCCTCTGGATCTTTTCATATTGTAAATGTACTAGTGCAACACTAGATACTTCTTGTTCTCAATATGTAAGTATTATTATCTCTGTTTTACAGATGAAGAAATTGACTGGCCCATGGTCACATAGCAGAGCTAGGATTGGAATCCAGGTCTTTCCTTCGATTACAATGTTCTTTCTATTATACCAGTAATTCTCAAACCTTTTGGTCTCAGGACCCTTTTACACTCTTAAAAATGATTAGAGACTCCCTCCCCCTCATATCACTTGAGAATTAGTATATTCTGCCATGCTGTGTCTTTCTGGAAGACTATAGCTATGTAAATCAGGGCAGAGCATGGCAAAGTAAGTGCAGACATGAGTCTGTGATATCAGATGTGTTCCTTGTATTGACAGCTCATACACAGCCTGGTGCAAATAGAGGCATGAAAGGAATGTGTTTGTAGAAGGGGTTGTGCCAGTGCACCCCACTTGAAAGATTAAACTTTCATACATCACTATGACATGAAAATCCCCATGAGCAGAAACACTACAGCTTTAGCTATTTCTTCAAGCAGAAAGGGTGAGCACAGAGACCAGAAGGGCACCCAAGAAAAGGCCTATGTCAGGAAGCTCAGAGATGACATTCTAGATAGTTAAACTTATAAAATGAATTTGGCAAAACCCATTTGTTTTACCTGCTTTTGCCAATTGGCATCATCTATATATCTGGGGATAAAAGTGGAAACAGCTCTAAGAATCTAGTCTTTATGACTATTAAAGAAATATTTTTATTCATTAATATTTTAAAGATTTATAAATTTATTAGTGAAGAATTAATACTAAAAATAGTATAAGGGTAGAGTTCCACCTCCCCCCAAATAATGTAATTATAACATATTAAGCCTAAAGGTGATCAAATTTTGTGAAGTTTTAAATGCATAAAAAAGAGGATTTTACCTTATGAACTTTTCATAAGGTATAAACTCTTCCTTAACTGGGTCAAGAGGAAAACAAATAAGTTAACCCTGCCCCTGGGGCCTTTCAGTGGTGGAGGAATTTCAGCAGTCCAGCTGAAGTAGAAAAGTGGTGGAGGACTCTAGACCCTGGAGGGCCTTGAGGAGACAGAACCTTACTCCTGAGGTGGGAGTGGGGGGTGGGAAGGAAGAGAAGGAGGAATGAGCTCAGAGGGATTGTGACACTTTTCTGCCTTGTCACCAGAGAGAACTGACCAGCGGCAGACAATGCGTTCAGAGAACCCTGAAGACAAACACAGATAAACAGATAGGGATGGATCCTGAAAGATAGCCACATACAGAGGCAGGCAGCTTCAAGGGTGTGATCACTTGTACCAGAAAGAATGCTGGCTATGGACTCCAAAAAGGGCTTCTGGTAACAAGGAGTGGAGAGTTACCTCCATACTACCTCATGTGTTCCCTACATGTGTATCTCATTACCCTTGTACTCCTCTCTTCAGGATCTTTGAGTATGTGTGCAAGGGGAGACTATACTCAGGTTGGGGAAGAATGTTTTAGACAAACTCTTCTTACTATACAGCTCTAGTAAACACTCTCTTCTAAAAGTTGATTGAAGTTTGACTCTCCCTGGGAAGAATCCTTGTGGGTTTACAGCCAAGAGGAATAGAAGTCCAGTGACCCTGAGGACTCCGATAAAGCAGAGTAACAGCCATGACTCTGTTGATCCCAAATGAGGCGTACAAGTTCCAGCCTGAGAGAGTGACTTCAAAGAAGGTGTTTGCAATAACAATGATAAATATTATAATTATAATGAAATTGACATTTTATAATGTTTTAAGGTTTGCAAAGCACCATACACTTATTACCTCAATTTCCTTTACTAATACCAATTGGTTTTTTAGTTATTTGTCCAGTTCACTAATTTATCACATAAGAGCTATCCCTATTTTCATACATACAACATAGCATTCTGTTTTCTTTTTATTTAAAAATGATTACGAATCTCATTGAACCACATGGAATTGATTGTATAATGTGAAATGTACGTAGTATGAAATGTGACTGACACTTTTAATATTCTTCTTCCCCATTATCCCCTCATAATCTTATTTTATGACTCTGCTAAAGCCAAATATTCAATCAATGCACTCCCATAGTGCAGCAAATCCCTAGAGGTTGCGAAATTTGTCCCCTTGTCCCTGACTCCATTAATTATCCCACCTTCTCTCTCTCTCTTTCTCTCCCTCCCTCCCTCCCTCTCCCTCTCTCCCCCCAGCCCCTCTGCCCCCACCTCCTTCCTCTCTAAAATCATGGTTTGGTCTTTTATATTAAAAAACATTTTTTTGAAAGCATCCTGCCTCCATCCTGTCTCCTTTTCACCTTTACACTTCTTGATAAGACAGTATAAATTCACTACCTATACTTCTTCTCCTACTCACTCTCCAAACTATTTGCAATCTGCTTTCCTTTCCCTCCACACTACTGAAATTGCTGTCTTTAATGTATGATAATGTGTATGATTGCTGTAAAAAAAATTATCATCATTGCTTTCAAAAGTCTGAAATGCAGGTTGTAGTAATAGATTTAGAGCTAGAAGAAGTCTTAAGAGATTACCTAGTCAAGCCCATTCATTTTTAAACAAAGAAACTCAATCCTATATACAAGAAATGGCTTAACCAAGGTCACAAGAGTAAGCAACAAAGCCGGTATTTGAACCCAGGTTTCCTGAGTCCAAGGTCGTCATTCTTCCCACTACAAATCTATATTTTCTAAAAACAGTGGGATTGGTAAATAATAACTCTCTTGATAATAGAAATGTGTAATAATTGCCAGGAACTTGCCTTAACTTGGTTAGAATTGGCATGAGATGGAGAGGCTAGAGTTGGGTAATCAAAATATGACCAAAAGGGAGTGTCCACATATTTTCATAAGTTATTACATCCACAGGAACTCAGTACTCAAAGTACTGGTGCTGTCAATAGCCACAGTTGCACAACCAGGAAGAAAATTATATGGCACAGTGGACAGAGCACTGAACCTGAAGTCAAGAAGACCTGAGCTCCCATCCAGCTTCAGATACTGACTGTCTGGGTAACCTTGAGTAAGGTACATAACTGCCTCAGTTTCTTCATCTATAAAACAAGGATAATAATGGCACTTACCTCTCAGGATTATCATGAGGGTCAAATGAGATAATATATGTAAAATACTTGGCACATTGTAGGTGCTGTGTAAATGTTAGCCATTATTATTAGTGGCTTTCAGGGTCCATGTTTTTGAACCAATATTACCACATCAATTCCAGCATCCCCAATCAGTGGCATTCTCCCTTTTAGAGTGGTAATATATGGTAATATATTACATGACTGTGTAGTAAAATGGGAAGAATGCCTGAGTTCTAATCCTAGTTTTGCCACTTACCAAACAACAAGAAATTATTAAGTACCTACTATGTGTTTGAGGATTGTAACTAGTAGCTGGGGATATAAATAGGAAGCAAGAAGAAGCTCATAGTCTTGGAGGTGAGGGAGGCACATGCAAATTTACTTAAATATTTAAGTAGGTCTGATATCTTATCACTTAAGGAATTCTCTCCAGTGATTCAAATCACAGCCCATCTATGCCTGCCCATCCTCTGGAACTCTTGTCCATGCTTTCCCCAAGTTCAATAAAGGGAGTCCCACCCAATCTTCTGGATGCCTTTCTCTATTTCATGAGGACATTTTCAATGGTACACTCTTTACTTACTTACTCTAGCAACATGAACAGCCCATCTGTTCTTCCTGTTATGCAATTTCTTTATAATATCTTTTATTCTTGTTCTTTGGCATTGCATCCTGTTCACCATGTGACTTTCCATTATGCCCTCAGAGCCCACTGACAACCATTTATTATTCACCTACTAGGGTCAGGCACTGTGCTAAGTTCTGGAAATACAAAGAATGGCAAAAAATCGGGGAGAAGAGTGCAAGAGTATTGGAAAGATAGGCAGGGCCCGATTATAAGGGGCTTTGAATGCCACACAAAATTTTATATTTGATCCTAGAGGTTCTAGGGAGCCACCAGAATTTATCTTATATAGAAAAGTGACAAGGTAAGACTTAAGCTTTAGTTTTAGGGAGATCAACCTGACATCTGAGTGGAGGGTGGACTAGGAAGGGGAGAGACTTGGAAAAAGACCAACTAGTATGACACTTGTCTTTAGCTCTTTGGAGACAGTTGTACCAGATCTGTATCTTGCTACCATATAGCAGCACTGTTAAATGTCAGTATTGAAAAGATGAGCCTTTGCTTTCATGGGAAGCTTGGTACCATTAAAAGAGCTTTGCAGTTTCCTGAAAGGAATGCAGCCTGTTTTCTCCCTCCTCTACAACTCTTGTTCCAGTTCATTGTTCATCTGTACTGTCCAGTCCAAATGTACATATTATGGGGCAACCTGTAGGGTGTTTGTACAAATTCATGTTGAAATCTGAGCAATATACATCCTTTATCCACTTGGTCTTTCCTGCGTAGATTGAAAGAGCAATCCCTTCTGATGATGACTTATCACTTCCAGGCATCTTTGCAGTGTTTGGGGGCTCAATGCAATCAAAACAATACCATTTGCCAAGAGGAGCAAGAGGTGGACCTCGGTAGGGAGTTAACATAGTCCCTGCATGAGATCACCTGCATCATAATGGCAGGCACGTAGCTCCCACTTGAGATTGAGCAGCCTTGTTTCTATTGTTGTATCTTCCAAAGAATCCCGCATGATGTTAATATATGAATGTGAGACATGGTGTTATAAAAGGCCTGTAAGAGAGCATTTTGTTTTACTAAATTAATGTCTTTTCATAATCAACAGATAATAAATATGGTGAGATTTTATATTCCCTACAACATATTTAATTTACTTGTGAGAGGGTAGAAGGGTGTGGTCCATCATCAAGCAATGGTTGTAGAACCCTGCTTGTTCCCTTCTAATACTCTCATTGAAGATGCTCTTCATGTATATAATACATAACCCTTACAAAGATTATGTATAGATAGGAGAGTTTAGACAATACTGGTAGTTACTGATGCTCTTTTCAGTCATCTTTTATAATGTTAATAATTTCCAAAATTTTAATTTGCTTACATACCTTCATATAGATCTATGCTGATGCATCATCATTTCACACAGGGAACACTGGGTCTTCAAAATCCTAACAGCAGATGTAAGACCAAGCTGGGAAGGCTTGGAATATGGGCCCAGTGATAGACCAAGTCTGTTTCCTAAGGAAAAACTTAGCTAATGCCCTTAAGCAGTAAGTTGGCCGCAGAGAAAAATGAAAGCTGTCCCTCAGATCTGTATGGTTTCCTTGGGGGAAAGAAATACGCATTCAAATAGTGCCTACTGTGCTAAGTACTTACAAATATCATCTCATTTGATTCTCACAACAACTGTAGGAGGTAGGTGCTGTTATCCTCATTTTACAGGTGAAGAAACTGAGGCAAATGGAGGTTAAGTGACTTGCCTACAGTCATACAACTAAACAAATGGCTGAGGTTGTAAGTAAATGGACCTCAACTCAGGTCCTCCTAACTCCAGGCCCAACACTCTATCCACTGTGCAACCTAGGCTGTACTTCTGTAGTGACAAAATAGCAGAGTGACGAGGAAAGGGGCAGAGACTATTAAGAATCACACCATTTTCTAGAAAGACTTGTATGAACTGATGCCAAGTGAAGTTAGCAGAACTAGAAGAACACTGTATAAAGTAACAGCAACATTGTGCTATGACCCATTTTGTTAGACTTAACTCTTTTGAACAATGCAGTGAACTAATACAGTTCTAAAAGATTCATGATGGAAAATACTATCCACATTCAGAGAAAGAACTATGGAGTCTGAATACAGATTGAAGCAGACAATTTTCTCTTTCTTTTGCTGTTTTTTGTATTTTCTCTCCCATGATTTTTACCTTTTGTTCCGGGGCAGCTAGGTGGTACAGTGGATAGAGCACCAGTGCAGGAGTCAGGAAGACCCGAGTTCAAATCTCACCTCAGACACTTGACACTCACTAGCTGTGTGACCTTGGGCAAGTCACTTAACCCCAATTGCCTCATCCTGGGTCATCTCCAGTCATCCTGATGAATATCTGGTCACTGGATTCAGATGGCTCTGGAGAAAAAGTGAGGCTGGTGATCTGCACAGCCCTCCCTCACTCAAAACAAAGTCAAGTGCAAGTCATGTCACTATTTCTCTGATGGCATGGTCTTCTTCAGCAACATAGGATGAGTGCATCCACACCTTTTGTTCTGATTCATAACATGACTAATGGGGAAATAAGTTTAATAAAGTCTAATATGATCGTACATATATAGCCTGTATCAGATTGATGCTGTCTTGGGAAGGAGGGAGTAGAGGGAGGAGGGGAAGTTTAGAACTGAAAATCTTATAAAAGTGAATGGTGAAAACTAAAAAATAAATAAATACAGAGAAAGAAAAAAGACACAATTTTAAAACTATGAACAAACTTAAATTTGATTGTTAGTACTCTAAATGTGAGATCTCTGTCCAGTGACTGATGAATGGGAACATTAGAGATGGAGCTGAATCATATCCACTTGAACACTTGTCCTCTTATTGGAAAGAGTCAGATGGGAAGATTCATTTTTCTTAGCTGAGAGGAAGGAACTAAAGGATCATGCAAAAGGGAAGTCTAGGAGCTCACCTGAGAGGACGGTGCCAGTGGCTAAGACAAATATGAACTAAATATAATTACCAACCAGTTGGAGCCTTGTCTGGCTCACTGACCTGTTTAAGGAATGACCTTCCTAGATAAAATTTGCTTCCACACTGAGTCCAGGTGAATTTATCTCCTCTCCATTTCCTCACCACTATGGGCACATTGGCGTTCCTTAGCTTTAGCTCTTATTTGTTTATTTTGTCTCCAGATAAAGATAAACTGATTTTTTATTGCATTCTGAGTCAGTATTTGCTATGAATGAGTGGGCGGTGCAGTGGAGAAAAACAGAAGGGAGCGTCTGGACAAATAGTGCTAGCCTTTACCATCAGCCTGTGTTGAAGTTTCCTCTCCTTTCCCCTACCCCCAGACACAGACAGGTTTCATTATCATAAATGAAACCAGAAGAAAGAAAGAAGTTGTAGCTAAAAAAATGGATGCCTCACATATACTCCTTAGAGAAGTAAAGGAGCCCAAAGGCTGTAAGAAACATTATTTCATAGGACATTTGGTCACTATGTATTGCAATATTAATCAAAAGTATTTGCAAAAGGGCCATTATGAAAATAATTGCAATATATATGTGTGAATATCTACCTACCTACCTACATAAATACATACATATGGGATAGCTGGGTAGCACAGTGAATAGAGTGAAGGGCCTGAAGTCAGGAAGACTCATTTTCCTGAGTTCAAATCCTGCCTCAAACGCTTACTAGTTGTGGGACCCTGGACAGGTCAATTATTGACCATGTTAGCTTCAATTTTCTTAGCTGGAGAAAGAATGGCAAATTACTCCAGTGTCCTTGCCAAGAAAACCCCATATGGGATCACAAAGAGTCAGACATGACTGAAACTAGTGAACCACAAAGACAACAATTTACATACACACTCTGATATTTGGTGACATCAGTGCAAAGACAGGAAAAGGCGAGGATGGGGATAAATAAATGGGAAAGAATGGTTTAGGAGAAAGAAAAAGACCAAAGACTTACAGATTATATAAATACCTCTAAACTTGGTATCATGAATATTTTCCTAAAAAAAAGAATTCTAGCCCCTAGACATGCTGAGCATCAGATAACATCGTAAAGAATGAAAGCCACTACATTTTAATGGACAGGAAAAGACATTATCAACATCAGAGTTAGAGTCTCCTGTACTAAAGAAATGTATGCAGAATAATACAAAATGAACACAAAGCTGTTAAATATAGATTAGGTACAGAGGACACTAGCAGCTATGGGGATCAAGAAAGACTTCATGCAGAAGGTGATGTTTGAGCCAAATCTTGAAGGGATTCTTGGAGGAGAAGATGAGGAGGGAGCACATTCTAGGCATAGGGTATGGCTATTGTATAGTCACAGAAATGGAGTGCTGATGTGAGGAACAGAGAAGAAAGGCCAGATTGTAGAGCGTGAAGAGGGCAGTAATCAACAATGAGAATGGAATGATAGGTTGGGTCTAGTTTTTGAGGGGTTTTAAAGGCCAAACAGAGGAATTTATGTCTTAATCTACAGTCAATAAGTAACCACTGAGTTTATTGAGTAAGAAATCAACATTGTCCAATCTATACTTAAAATAACTTTCCCCCCCCACTTAATAGTATATTATTTTTTCAAATTACATGGAAGTATAGTTTTCAACATTTACTTTTATAAGACTTTGAGTTCCAAACCTTTTTCTCCCCCCCCCAAAATGGCAAGCAATCTGATATAGACTATACGTATACAATCACATTAAACATATTTCCACATTAGTCATGTTGTGAAAGAAGAATCAGAACAAAAGGAGAAAGTCACAAGAAAGAAAAAAATTTCTGCTTCAAAAAAAAGAAAAAGTCCAAAGTGACAGAAATCCAATCTGCTTCTGAAAATCTCTTTTTGACCAGCTGTTTTCAAGTTACAATTTAGAGTATTCTCAAACAGACAAAATCCTACAATAAGATAAAACACAGTAGCAAAGTTCAGGGAAGTGTTGGATTTATCAGACAGAGCAATAGTCACTTAGAAAGTCAACTCACCTTGGAGAATCATTTTCCTGAACTATTCTCTGTAGTCAAGGGAGAAGTGCCAGGCCTAGAGGCCTGAGGGCTACCCGAGTCTTCTTACCTCTATCCCGAGGTCTTCGGTTGGCCAAACCGGATGCTCGTATGAGAGAAAGGACGTTCCAGAGTCGAACAAGGGTTGAGCTTTATTTCAGGGTCTAGTTACAAGTGCAGGGGAATTCTTCCTTAGGAGGGAGCGAAGAATCTCCCAAGGAGGCAAAGATCTTACAATAAGAGATTGGAAGTAGAAGTATAAGTGGGGAGAGAGGGGGAAGGAAGAGAAGAGAGAGGGAAAGCGGAGCCTTGTTGTCCTCACACGTGGCCCCTCCGCCCAAGAGAAGTTTCAGGCTTTCCTGATCCTACTTAAACCCTCCAGCAGCATAGTTTGCATCTGAGTACCGTGCTGTTAGATAACAATAGTGTGCCCAAATCTGGGACAATCTCGAGGGCGGGGAGAGCTCTCTCCCATCACGTTTCTCACGGGAAGAGGCGGAAATACACGAGATAGCTCGGTTCACCTCGATTCCCAGTCGTTTCCTGGGGGGTCTCGTGAGAACTCTAAGATTTAGAAGTTCCCACCTTTACCTGCCTGAGACTGTCCACCTGGAATTGAGCTTCCATCCCCAACAGAGAAGCTTAGCAAAGACCAGTACCTTAAGTAGATTAAGGTATTCCTGTTCTGTCAGATTACCTCCACCCCCTTCAGTTCATTTTCTAGGAATTTAGAGCTCCCTTTTTGAACCTTTACTCAGTTTCCTAACTGAAAGTGGTCAGGCCTTTGAAAATGAAGGAAAAGATTTAGTACCTGGCATTGTTTTCGTGAAAGTCTGTAAATTCTGATAAGATTTTCTTTATCCAGGTAATTCTAGAAAGGACTCTAGACTAGAGAAAAATTTACTTCCTAAATTTTCCAAAAGAAAGAGTGGGAGTGGGGAGGGGAAATAAGGAAGTCAATGAGGAGGAAGGTGTGATTCTGTCATGCCCATCCCCCTCACCAGACTGCAATAGCCAGGGACTTGCTATAGCCTAAGGACAAAGGGCCCCTCCACCCCCCATCTAGCTTTACTTTGCTTTGGGACATTTTTAAAAGATATCTATCTATCTATCTATCTAGATATATCTATATCTATCTATCTATATCTCTATATCTATATCTACAAGTAGATATAGATATAGGTATATATGTATATATATATATATATATATATATATATACATATCAAAAACTCCTTGAAATTCTCTCTCCTCTTCTTGGATCCCCTAGTTAGGATTTTCATTTTCACTTCTGCCTCTCTTACTACCCACCTCCTTCACAAATAAGGATATATACACCATTACCAAGAGGTTGTGGTTAATCATGGTTTTATGTCTAAGTGAGTCAGCCTTCAATGTATGAATTAAAGTTAAAAATGATGAATAGACTTAAGAGAACAGAGAAACTTTGCAGGAAATCAATACTGGTTAGGGCTCATTGGGAAGAGTGGGAAAGCACATTTTAGTCTTACTCAAATTTCTGAGGGAGAAACAACTCAGTCAGAGAAACAGCTCAGTCTGTTCTCGCCCCACCTCACATCGACATACTCCAGATGCTGGCAGAGGCCAAGAAAGCCAATCTGCCTCAATATCCACTCTTGTTCCTTTGATCTAGGACTGAGTCTCCTTTACCTCCCTACACACCTACGAACTATCGATTCAAACTGTTTTGAGTCTCTTGGGCTCCCTTTGAAATGGCTGGACTACAAGTGTCTTTACCTCTCATTCAAACTTCATGATCAGTGTGTGTCTCCCCACCCTTCTATCCCCCAACGAAAAGTTGTCTTGTCAAGAATCATCACTATAATACATTGCCCAGAAGTTCTTTATGACTTCAGAAGTGCTTCAAAGCTGCCAACACACATATTCAAATGGAACCCCAGAGAGTATCAGATCAATTATCTTTATAGGACATACAGACATGTCTTTACAGGATACAGCCGGGTCGTAACAGAACATTCTGGCTAGTACCAAACACAGTCACAATCGACAAGATTCTTAGGGAGAAAAAGAGACATTGGTCTCCTTCTCAGGTGTTTAGCACATTGTTTAGAGTTCACTGAAATGCCCCCATTAGGCAATACTGCCCAGGAAATCCATTCAGAACACCAGTACCTATTCCTACATTAGAGCTTGCTTGGGTCAATCATGTTCTCTTTCCACTGGGAAGACAGTTGTAGCTAAAGGCAACAACAGGAGTGTTAATTCCACTGGCTTTCATAGTCATTATTTCCCTTTAAATAACTCCTAGCTAAACAGTGCCTATGAATGCCAGAAAGGCAGTTAAATTACTCACAGGGCAGTTCTCCTGTGACTGCTAGGTCTACTTACAGTATAGCAGTTAAAGCCCTTTCGTTCCTCATCCCCCTTTCCTGGAAAAAGGGGTATGATCTTTTCTCCCTACATGTACTCTAGAGAAAATGAGTTCACATTGGCAAAAGGACAGCTTCCCTCTTTCAACTGGACTGTGGCATCTGAAGAGTATGTCTAATGTAGCAAGTATCCTCTGGCTCATTCTCCCAGAGCCTGGCAGGTCACAATTCTCCTTCAGGGTTCTAGGGTGTGCTAAGGAGTTTGGAGATGACTTTTTCTCTCTTGCCATCCACTGGAGCTCCCACTAACTGGGTTCCTCCCACTATTAGGGACCAATGACTACTACCTCAGTTCTATTTAACCGCTTAACAGCAATTAGTTTTTACTAGGTTTTGAAGCGATTGCAATAGCCAAGCACAAACATATCTCCCCAACACCTTGGAAACACACTCTCCCATCTCCCCTCTCAGTCTCTGGGGAGAATAAGCTCATTATTAGTACAGTTCCTACAGAACATGTGCAGATGTGGCATGACTGGATGAGACCTTGTCACAACTATACTAGGCTGGATCCAGAAGACCATTCCTGAAAATCCCCCTACTCCTACCAGTATTGATGCTGGGCTGGTTGCAAAACTCTGCCTGCACTTGACTTCCCAGATTTCTGTGGCTCTTTCTCCTGACCTCTGAATTAATCTTCCTTACCTAAAATGAAAAAGAACAGATACAGAGTCCAAAGACCAAAGCCTATTTTTCAGGACCACATGGACTCAATGGTGAGATGGCCCTAAGGTCTGTCCCCTTACAGCATTTTCTGTCACTAAATACTGTGGATGAAGGAATCCAGCTATGAACAGAGCTGCTGAAAAAGAATATGCTGATACTGATAAGCCCCCCTTTTTAAAAAAAATGCCTTGAGTTAACGAAAGCAATCTGGTTAGCTAACTGGAATCAGCTAAAGAATGTCCATGCATGTTCCACAGTCTTTCCAAGTCACTTTGATTCTACATCATCCTACCTCTCAGAAGTAAGCATCTCATCATGAAGGGAAGCCACAAGAGGAAGCTGAATATGTGCCTGTCCCTCTTGCATATACAATTGTCTCTCAGTGGTTGGCCATTTCTCATGTTTGAAAGGGATTGTAGAGGAGTTAGGATTATAGGTTTAGAACTGGAAAGGCATTCAGAGGTCCTATCTTCTAACACCATCATTTTATAAGTGAGGAAATTAAGGACCAGAAAGATGAGATGATTTATTCACAGGTATTGAGAGAGAGAACTGAGATGTGAACCACGCTCCCTGAATCCCAGTCCATGGCCTTTTCCATTGTACCATATTACCTGTACATATACCTCAAAATACCTATGTCTATCATTGTATCTTGTCTTCTCCTGAAGGGCTGATTTTGCCAAGTCAAGTTAACAAGCATTTATTAGTACCTACTATGTGCCACACACATACACAGATACAAGAGGCAAAAGATAATCCCTGCCTTTAAGGAACTTACAGTCTACTGGGAGGGATAACAAGCAAATAAATATGTGCAAAGCTATATACAAGATAAATAGGAAATAATTAATAGAGGGAAGGCATTAGAATTTAGAGGAGTTGGGAAAGGCTCCTGTAAATAAAAAAAGGGGGGGAGGATTTTTCCCCGTTTAGTTTTTTTGTTTGTCATCAATTATATGGAAAAACAATTTTAACTTTCTTTTCTTTTTTTCAAATTTTGAGTTCCAAATTCTCTTCCTTCTTCCCTCTCCATTTCATTGAGAAGGCATAGGTTACACCTATGTAGGGACATCAGTTATACATCTGTAGTCATGCAAAACACATTTCCTTGTAAGTCACGCTGTGAAAGAAAACACAGGCAAAAAAAATCCCAAGAAAAATATAAAGACAGGAATGAAAAAGTATACTTCATCTGCATCAAGACTCCACTAGTTCTTTCTCCATAGATGGTCAACACCTTTCATCATAAGATCTTCAGAATTGTCTTAGATCATTGTATTGCTGAGAATAGCTAAGTTATTCATAGCTGATCTTCATACAGTGTTGCTGTTATTGTGTACAATGTTCATCTGGTCCTGCTCATTTCACTTTGCATCAGTTCATGGAAGTCTTTCCCAGTTTTTTTGAGAGTATCCTGTTTGTCATTTCTTATAGTACAATAGTATTCCAACATAATTATATACAACTTGTTTAGCCATTCCCCAATCGATGGACATCCCTTCAGTTCTTTGCACCACTAAAAGAGTTGCTATAAATATTTTTGTATTTATAAGCCCTTTTCCTTTTTGCTTTTTATCTTTTTGGGGTATAGACCTAGAAGTGGTTTTCCTTGGTTAAAGGATAGGCATGGTTTTATAACCTTTTGGGCATAGTTCCAAATTGTTCTCCAGAATGGTTGAATCATTATACAACTTCACCAACAATGCATTAGTGTCTTAATTTTCCCACATCCCTTCCAACATTTGTCATTTACCTTTTATGTCATGTTAGCCAATCTGATAGGGTGGGGTAGTACCTCAGAGTTGTTTTAATTTGCATTTCTCCAATCAATAATGATTTAGAGAAGGGCTTCTTAAACTTTTCCCACTCAGGATCCCTTTTTGGTTTCAGCAGTGTTTGTTGATGTTGCATGAGTGAGAGCATGGGCAGTCTAAGGTGTGCATGCTTTGTGTTCAGAACCAAGGCTGCACTGAAGTTGCATGATTCAACATGGGCAAGGGCTTCTGGAAACACCTCAGATTCCTTAGGTGCTTGATTTGTAATTAAATTCTGGTTGTTTTGGAGTCAAGACCCACAGTTTAAGAAGTACTGATTTAGAGCATTTTTTCATGTGACTATAGATAATTTTGATTACTTAGTCTGAAAACTGCCTGTTCATATCCTTTGAGCAAAAATGGCATTTTACTTGAAGCTTAGAAAGACAAGGAAGCCAATGGGCAGAGATGAAGAGGGAGAGCATTTCAAGCATGGGGGATAGACAGAAAATGTAGGGAGATGAGAGATAAGGGGGTCCTGTACAAGTAGTAACAAGGAGGCCACAGATCACAGATCAGTGTACAAATCAAAGAATACATGGGAAGTGTAAGAAACCTGCAAAGGTAGGAAGGAGTCAGGTTGGGAAAGGCTTTAAAAAGCAAATAGAAGATATTATATTTGATCCTAGAGGTCACTGGGAATAATTGGAGTTTATTGAGTAATGGGCCGACATGATCAGACCTGAACTTTAGAACAATCACTTTGGCAGCTGAGTGGAAGATGGACTGGAGTAAGGAGATAATATTAGTTGTGTGACCCTGGGCAAGTCACTTAACCCTGTTTGCCTCAGTCTCCTCATCTGTAAAATGAGTCCCAAATGGGACTCATGGAAAGTCAGACACGACTGAAAACAATTGAATGACAACAACAAAAGATGTGATATGATGAGGACATTGGTGACATGACTCCTCTCACTTTGTTTCTGAGGTTTAATCAGGAGGTTGCTGTCTTAGTAAAAGCTTTGAGTTCACCTGACTACAGGAGTTGAAGACAGGAGAGTAGAGAGCGGAGGAATACAGATAGTGTTACTTCTTTGGTTAACGTTCAACTCAAGACATTAATGGCTGGCAGCAGAGGAAGCTGACCAGGAGATATAGATTTAGAGCCAGAATAGACTTTAGAGGCAATTAAGTCAACCCCACCCCCCATTTTATAGATGAGGAAATTGAGGCATAGAGACATTTATTTGCTCAGGGTCACACAGCTAATAAGTGTCTGAGGTATCTAAACCCAGATTTTCCTGACTCCAAGTCTGACGTGCTCTCTTCTCTGCCTGGCTTCCTCTCACGCTGCTCATTGCTGAGCAGTGAACAGTTATTTGGAAAGTCTCCATACTGTACTTTATCGTCTTTTATGTCTTGTAGTGAATGTACCCAGACCATAATGTGAACATGTTTTTCTTTTAAGTCATGAGAAGCCAGAAAAGTGATGAGACTTAAGGGGGATTGCTGTTTCTGGAGATGTTCCCAGAACTTTAACTTTTGGGTGGGGATGAGAAAGTAAATGAAATTGTAATCAATATGTGCATTTTTCCATGTGAATGGTAATGGGGATCCAGTGCAGGTGCAGAGAGACTCAAATATCATCTCCAGATGGAGGATGCTGGGGAGCTGGTAGGAGACTCATAATGAGGTGTAAGGAAAGTGCCTTGGGGAGAAGGGATCATGTATGGTCATTCTCCACCTGGTTCCAATTGGTTACCCATGTGGTTGGGAGGAGCCCTTTTCTATTGGCTGCATAGTCAAAACTGTTGGCATTTTCAAAAAGGTCTGAATCAGCTTTGGCCATCTCTGCCTCCTTATCTTAAGCTATATTCTAATTAGCATGAGTGTATCCTTTGACGGGAAGCGAAGGGGAGGGCAAAGGTGATGGGGATGGGATCTGAAATTGATACTGCATGGGGAAAATCCTGTCATACTTGGTATAAAGCTTGTCCATGTCCTTTTACAGCAAATTTCTATAATCAGAGCAAATGGTCAGTAAAAGATACAAACGCAATGCAAGTGTGTGAGCTCTTGCTGTTTTGACCTGAATGTGTAGTCATTGCACACTCCAAACAACTAAAATTAAATCTGAAACATTTTCAGTTTGGTTTGATTTTTTTTTTTTTTTGAGGGAGGTAACCTATTTGGTCTAATCATTACTTAAGTGTCCTCTCGAGTCTCTTGTTATAGTTGGAGTAAAAAGTCAGTCTCTGGCAAATTCATTAGTATAACTATTGAATCCAGGGGGTGGAAAACTATGGGCAGAAACTACTTAAACTTTTAAGAAAGTAACAAGATTCGATAATCCTTCAGGTCAAATGTAAATGGGTTTAATGGAGGCTCTTGCACTTTTACTTCTCCCTATATTTGGGCCCAGCAGACTTGCTTGTCAGATTTGTGTCTTCCAGACTCACCTACAGTTGGCAGCAAACAGAAACAGCCAACGTCTCCCCATCATCCCGGGATGCAGCCTATGCTCGTTCCTGTCTACCTCCTCTCTGGGATCCCCTCAAGGCAGGAACAGCTCTACGCCCTTGGCAAGCAGGAAGCAGTTTCAGAAGTGGAGACTTTCACCCTTACCCCAAAAGAATTTGGGTCCCATTTGTTTGAGGGAGGGAATGATGAGAATGGGATCTGAAGCCCCAAAAGAAAAAGACCATGTCTTTGGGATCTGGACCCCAAAAAGGAAAAGCCCCTGGACTTTCCCATGTGGTCCTGGTTCCTGGTGTTTGCCTGGAACAATCGGCCCTTCGCAGTTAATTAACTGCCCTTTCGTTGTCTGCACCTGACACCTCTCTAGATCCCCTCTGCCTTAATTCCATCTAGACCCTTTCTGTGTTCCCACAGTCTTCTATATATAAGAACCAATTTGCCTCCATTAAAATGCTCAGATTCCTTAAGAGTCTGGCCAGTATGGTGGATTTCACACCCACCCTGAACAGTGTTTTAATAAACTTTGTCTTTGACTGAAAGAAGGTTTGGGTCAAATTCATTTGGGCAGGACCCATATGTCACTATTTTGGGGTCCTAGCACCCCTAAACCTCAACAAAGGGAATGAGCATTTATAGAGCTTCTACTACGTGACAGGCATTATGCCAAGCACTTTTTAAAAAATTACTTGATTTAATGAGAGAAGCTATGTTATAAAGGGAAGAACTTCTCCCACCGAAGAAACAGGGTTTCCTTGGCCTTTTTTTGTTCTTTTCCATTCTATGTGAAGGGAATGGAGTCTCTGACCTTTGCTGAGGGTGAGAGAGAGACACAGGAATCCAGGAGTCAGAATTCAGACCAGGGTTGGAAGCTGAGTAGTATCAGTACCTCGAGGAGCCAGGAGCACTCTTTGATCTTCCAGAACGACTTTCAGGTCACCAGCCCATTGAAAGGACTCATTTAACAGTAGTACCACATCTGGACATAGACTTGATTAGCCAAGAATACTTGTTATATAGGAACTGAACTAAATTTGGAAACTATTCCCCCAGAGACCAAGGTAGGGGAAGGGAAAGTATGTCCTGGAATTATTGGGAAGAATGTTTGTAGGTTTATTCTTGCCGTATCTGTGAAATCAAGACCTCTTTGTAAAAATCCCCCAGTGTTAGAAGTGCTTAAATGGAACTGGGTGATAGATTCTGGTCCCTTAAAAATGGTAGGACTTGAGCTGATAACAAAGAAAACCCTGAAGGCACCGGAAAGCTCAAAGGAGGGAAATGTAGCAAGTATGATCCTAAGAAAGTGGGGCCAGAACATTGCAGAACAATTCTTACGTTTTAAAATCTTAAACTGAACCTAGAAGAGCTTGGGCCAAGATTGGGAGAGGGAGCATTCTGTTTATTTGTTGCACTAAGGATAATTCCTAAGTACTTTCTGTTGTGGTTGTTCAGTCATTTCTGACTATTTGAGGTTTTCTTGACAAAGATACTGGAGTGGTTTGCCATGTCCTTCTCCAGCTCATTTTACAGAGGAGGAAACTAAGGCAAACAGTGAAGTGATTTGGTCAGGGTCACACAGTTAACATGGGGTTTCCTCCATTTGCACATAAGTACATACAAAATATCCAGGGTGTCCCAAAAGGTTTAGTGTCTACTAAAATCTATGTTAAATAACTTAAAACTGCACCAGGCTTTGGGGGGCACCCTGTATATAAACTACCTGTACTGCCAGGTTGAGAGGACTTGGGCCACATTAGTTAGCTGCCTAGTCTCAGGTGAAGCCGTTGCTTTCCCAAGGGTTCCTTTGGAAAATTTCTGCCCCAGGCTCACTAGTTCTTTTGGATTAGATAATTAGAAACAACACCTCATAAACCTGGACTGTGGCTACTCCAGCACTGCACCCCTCAGGGGATTGTAATCTCTGGCTGACACCCAGCTGTGTGGGTTCAAGCTCTTTTGTCACCCCGGAGGGTTGTGGGTTTTTTATTGTCTTCCTGATCCCAAGACGACTCCCTCTTCCTGTCCTCTCTGAGTTCTTCCATCCTTCAAGCAATGACTGGCTCAGATAAGGCTGCCAAGCCCCCAGGCTTAGCATGTACTAGAAGAGCTTCTAAATTCTCATTTAAGCCCTTCTAAAAATGCTCATGGGTGCTGCTTCCTCGTTGCCCAAGACAGCTCTCGGTTGGCAAGTAATATCCTTATCAGGGCCCAAGTGTGGCTGTTACTTTGTATTACCTGGGTAACATTTCTCATATATGCTTCCTCTCCTTTACCACCTGGTCTTTTAATACTTCATACATGGAGTACAGCATGGGCCTCCTGATTGGTCACCCTGCCTCAAGTCTCTCACTGCTGCAGCCCATCTTCCACTCAAACTGATCTTCCTAAAGCCCAGGCAGGTCTGATCAGGTCACCACCCTCCCCTTTTCAATGAACTCCAGTATCAAACACACACTCCTCTACTTACCCAAGCATCTTACATTTTACTCCCAGTCCCATTACCTGGTAAGTCAGTTACATTAACCTCTCTGCTGTCCCTCACTCAAGACACTCCATTTCCGATTCCTGGCGTTTTTACTGGTGCCCTGCATGCCTGGATTGCTCTTCCTCCTTATCTCTGCCTCCTGGTTTTCTTCAAGTCCCAGCTAAAACCCCACCTTTCCCCAAAGTCCTTAACACTAGTGTCTTCCCTCCTCTGATTCTCCCCAGTTTATCCTGTAAATATCAGATCTGTGTATAGTTGCTTGCATGTTCTTTCCCCCATTAGAGAGCAAGTTCCTTGAGAAAAGAGACTGGCTTTTACACTTTTTTATATTCCCTGGGATTAAACATAGTGCCTAATACTTGGTAGGCAGTTTTAAAACACTCATTGACTGACTAATTAACATCCCACTTAGAAAAGAGACATCCACAAATGCCTCAGATTGTTAACAGCTCCCCGGCCAGGACTCTTCCTGGGTCAAAGGAAACATCTGCTTCAGGGGGGCCTCTCCTCATTCTTCCATCACAAAAGACGTCTACAATAGAGAAGCAGTAAAAGCCAAGGGTGAGTCTTAACCCTCTCGTTCCCATTGCCCAAGCATGGCCCTTTAACTCTGGGAGGCAATCCCAGAGCAGGCTAAGACAAGGGAGGGTTTGCCCTGGCTTGTGAAGACCCCGGGCAGCCCTTGTCACATGAGTAGCCCCTGCTTGCTGTGACACTACCCTGCCCATCATTACCTGTGAGTCTTGCAGTTTGGTCCTGTGCCCTCCAACAACTTGCATCAATAGCTCCAGGGGGAGTCTTTCCCAGAGTGTGGGTGGAAATGGAACACCTGGGGTCTTCGGGGCATGTTCCTAGAGGGATGGGGCAATCAGATCAATCGCCTTCATTGTATGCTGCGGGATACACAAAGGTTTAGTGTCATAAATCTAGAGCCCAAAGAGACCTCCAGGGCCATCCAATAGAACTCCCTCATTTAACCCATGACGAAACCAAAGCCCAGAGAGATTAAGCAGCCTGTTGAAAGTCGCCTAGGTAAGTGTCAGGAGGTGGGACTGGAACCTAGGTTCTTTGACTCTGAAGCCAGTGCTCCTTCCATGAGACTATGCTGTGTTCCCTGAGTTACAATATCATTAATGATGTGCTCTTTAAGGGCACATTCCTTGCCTCAGTGTATCAAACAAGCCATGGTGGGCTATAATATTTACATATATGTATATTTGTAATATATGTATATACTACAAATTGATATAGGGAGAAAGAAATGAGCTTCCCTCTCCATCTCAATCTGTTCTCCCAACCCTGCCCTCAGCAAGTCAGTAGACTGAAATGTCTACATTCAATTCTCTATTCAATTCAATAAGCATTTATTAAGTACCTACTATATACTGTACTTTTGGCACATTTTGGTACTCTTTAAGAACAAACTACAATAATCAACCAACTAATTATATACTAGGTTCTGTGCTAGGTGCAGATGACACAATGATAAAAGCCTCTGAGGAGTTTACATATTATTGAGGTGGGAAACGCAATATGGACACAAAAAAAGTGAGAACAAGGGAAACCCCCCAGGATTCCTACAAAGTTCATGCCCCAAAGATTTTCTTGGATCAATTCTTTTCTCTCCTAAAAACAATTTTCTCCAAATGGTTTTGACGAATCCTGCATTCTCTGGCAATAATCATTGCCTTTCTTTTTCCTTAAATATTCAAGCTAAATTCTTCTGTCACTACTTGAAAAAAGATACTGCTACATATCATACAATTTGCTCACTCCCTGGAACTCCAATGGGTGCCCCTAATATCACAATGATAAGGAAACTGTGTGTCAGAAGTGAGTAGAGCACTTGGGTGGGAGATCAAATCCAGCCTCTGACACTTTACTAGCTCTGTAACCCTGAGCAAGTCACTTAACCCTGTTTGTCTCAGTAAATGTGTAAAATGAGCTGGAGAAGGAAATGGCAAACTACTCTAGTATCTTTGCCAAGAAAACCCCAAATGGAGTCATGAAGAGTCAGACATGACCGACAACTCAAGAATAACAACAATTATAGTGATATTTGCATAAAAAAGAAAATCTAGCTAGGAGAGACATTGTAGGTGCAAAATCATCATTGAAACTGGCAAATTATTGGTAAAAGGGTAAAGGGAAGGGAAGAATCAAAAATAGCTAAGATTTTTAGTCTGGATGACCAGGAGGATGGTTGTTCCATCAACAGAACAGGAAAACTGAAAGCAAAGATCTGATGATTGGTAGTTTGGGATCTGTTGAAAATGAGTTTCAGGGCACTACATCAAAGTTCAGTATATAGATTTGGTAATTGTCTACCTAGAAGTTATAATTGGAGTCACCAGAGTAAATGAGACCATCAAAGGAAAGATTGTAAAAGGAAAAGAAGAGAATACAGCCCTAGGGGATAGTCACACTTAGGGGCTGGAAGAAGAGGAATCAACAGAGGGCACTAAAAAAGAGTAATCAGAAAAATGGAAGGAAAATGAGGAGGTAGCAGTGTCATAGAACCTGAGGGAAGAATGCATACCAAGAAAGAGGGATTGGGCTTCCAGTCAAGATGGCAGAATAAGAGTTGAAGGGAGCCAAGATTCCTGAAATCCTGTTTGGAAAACAGCAATATACAGACCAAAGAAAAGGAAAAACCACTAAAAACAAGGGAAGGGACAGCCACCTGTATACATACACACAACAAAATAAATGGACAAAGAGAGGAAAAGTGCTGATATGATGAAAAACTACTGAGAAACTGAACAGGCATGGCACAGTACAGTGGGCTGGCTACCTGGTGATGTCATTTTTAAAATTTTTTTCTACGGCAACCCAGGAATCAAAGAAAAATGAAAAAGGTCCTTGGTCCTATATGGCTCTCTTCTGCTGCTGTGATTGTGACAGAATGGTAGTAAAATGTCAACAGACTTCAATTTGATTATTGGTACTCTAAAAGTTAAGATATTTGTCCAGTGACCAACAAGTGGACTTATTACTAGAGGAACTGAATCATATCAATCTTGGCATTCTTTTGAAACCAGAAGAAAGAAGAAAATGGCAACTAAGTGGAAGAATAGTATCCAGGTATACATATAGCTGGACGAATGTAAAATTAAAATCTGTATTAAAATATGCTAAAATGTTAATATAAATTCAACATATTGCCTTCCAAAAACTATGGTGGCAAAAAAATTTATGATAAAATTTAGTATTGGTGGGGTCATGAAAAAAATATATATATATAATATATATGTTATATATATATATATGGCCACATATTTGGCTGTTTCATTGATGGGCTTATAGATTACTGCAAACATTTTGTAGAGCAACCTGTCCATACACAATGAGTCAAAAAACTAAGCCTATCTTTTGACTGAGATTGGATTGCTGGGAATTTATCCAAAAATATCACCCAAAAAAGGGAAAAGTAAGATCTGTTACAAAATTTTTGTAACTACTTTAAAAAGGAACCTTAAGAAAAAATCCTCTAAGTCCTAAAACTGGAGGACTGAATAAATTATGGTATAGTAATGTAACAGAATATTATAGTACTATAAGATTATATTAAGAATACTGGGAAATGTGGAAAGTCGGACAGATGCAAAGCAAGATCATCAGAGGCATAAGTATACACACATTGGCTACTACTACTCCAGGGTAGGCTACTACCCCAAGAGGCAACGAAAAAGCTCTTTCTGCATCTCAGACAGAGAACTAGAATGTTGCTGTGACTCAGCCTTCAAAGATCCCATCTCTCCACTGGATCCTGCCACTGGTTTGATTTTAGCAAACAATGTGGGGAGTTCTGGCTGTCAGTGGAAGGAGAATGTTGTTGGGCATTTCCAACTGTCCTGTTTCACCTTATGCTTAAGAAGACCGTCATCCCCAGAAGTAGTTCTGAAATAACACCTGTTTTGCGTTTGAGATCAGCATTTAGATTGCTTCACATTTCATCTTTTACTAGCAACATAGGCATTTCCATTTACATCATTCAAGATTCCTCATTGGCAGCTTTCCACACCAATGAAATCATAGGTTCAGATAAAAGAAAATCATTAAAAGCATTAACTGAGCAGCTGTTGATACTACTAAGCTCTTGTGCTATTAAAGTAAGTTAATTGGATAAAGTGCCTGCTATCTAAGGCTTATCAGACCAACAATAATGACATACATATTGATATTCCAGACCTCTTATTAAGCAAATATTTAAATTAAATCAGTTAACCATTTCTGTTACTTAGAAGCAGAAGGGTGAGGCCACACACAGAGGGACACACAGATAGATAAAAGGCCCAGGAAAAAAAAAGAGACTGAAGAATAAGGGGTTTCTCCACTACATGATTAAAAACCCTGATCCCAATCATCAACATAGTTAGCATTTATATAGCGTTTTAAGATTAGCAAAGAACTTTATAAATATTATCTCATTTTATACTAAATAAATTATTATTTCACTTTATGTTAAACATTATCATCTCAACAACCCTGGAAGATAATTATTATTATACTCATTTTATAGCTGAGGAAACTGGGGCAGGCAGAGTGGCAGTGACTTGCCTAGGGTCACACAGTTAGTAGGTGTCTGAGAGTAGATTTAAACTCAGGTCTTCCTAATTCCAGGTCCAATGTTCTATCCACTGAGCCACCTAACTCCCTCATAGTATTCAGTTTTAGAGGACAGTTAAAATTTGGTCATGTGATATGACAAGGAACATATAGCAGAAAGAGTGCTAGAGTTGGAGTCACAGTCGTATCTGGGTTTGAATTCTACCTCTGGTTACCTGTGTGACCATGGGCAAGTTACTTAATCTCTTTGGGCCTTAGTTTCCTCATCTGTAAAATAAGGATAATGAATTCTTGATATGGTTGCCCTGAGGATCAAATGAAATAACTTACACAAAGTACTTTGTTAACCTTAAAGCACTTGTTTAATTTAAAAAACAATTTTTTCAGTAAACAAAAATCTATTTTATCTCCAATCTATTACCTCCCCATTAAAAAAGAATTCTTGTAACAGATGCTTGTAACAGATTCTTGTAACAGATATGTATAGTTAGGTAAAAGAAATTCCTACATTGCGCATGTCCAAAAAAAAAA
Source organism: Notamacropus eugenii (assembly GCF_028372415.1). Taxonomy (NCBI): domain Eukaryota; kingdom Metazoa; phylum Chordata; class Mammalia; order Diprotodontia; family Macropodidae; genus Notamacropus; species Notamacropus eugenii. The sequence continues at coordinate 462,206,307 of NC_092873.1, read as the reverse complement.
TGTATCTTTAATGCACTATCCTCATCTAATACCTCCCTCTCAGGAGGTAGATAGCTTGCTTCATTATCAGTGCTCTGACTTAAATCATTTGTATAAGTGCTATTTATCAGTAACACCCACCCAACCACTAACTCACCGTATGACCTAAGACAAATCACTTCATCTTTCTGTTTCAGATTCCTCACCCATGACAAGAAGGGATCAAAGATCAAATGATCTTTAAGATACCTTTTAACTCTGAGGTTCAATGGTTTGGACCTCACTGTGATTCTAATCATACTTAACTGGTACCTTTACTTTGGTTTGGAGCTTCCTAACACCAGTTTGAAATCATGGGATCAAGTGTAGGTTTTTGAAATGATTAATTCTCTGCTTTTCCACTGGAAGTACTATTTGCTGGTTAGAAACATGGCCAGGGAGTTGTTGTGGATAGGATAAGCAAAGTAAAGGTAGTTTTAGTAGGAAATACCACCTGGTTCCCTCAGGAACGGTGATTTATCTATAATACCAATTTACTGGATGGTGGATAGTGAGTTCCTCCAGATTCTTCTTTTATGAATGATATTATACTGATTGTGTCAAGCTCCAGGATACTTCATGCCTTCTAGAAGATATCTATAATCACTCAGAGGAGTCTGTCCTGTTCATCCACATAGGAAAGACAAAGTGGATGAAGAATATTTATTACCTAGATTTCAGGGTACATTTCAGGAAATTGCAAAGTTCTTTTACTGACCCCAACCTTCCCATCAAAGCTATAGCTTGTCTTTCCAATACTAAAATTTTTCTGATGTTGCAATATGGAAATGAAGCAGGAAAAGCCACTGTCTCTGCAGAACTAAAGATGAGAATCACACAGAAACCAATGGAGAGGTTCATGCTGGGTGTAAACAGGTTATGACATATATCCAATGAGCAACTCAAAAGAAGATCAGAAATAAAGATTATCATTAAAGAATATTATTATAGGAAAAGAGCATCTTCTGTTCACATGGCAAGGGACAAGTATGAAAGGTAGACAACCAGAGGGCTCTCCTAGCACGCTCTAGGTGTTCGGAGAAAGTGATGTTGAGTGAATGCTCTATGGTGAACTTTTGGACAAACGTGCACAAGAGACCCTTAGGATGGGTCCATATAAATGAGATGCAAACTGCATCATTGGAAAGAACTCCTAAATAAATTAGCTCTTGAATCCATTTGAGTATTTGAGTATCTGTGAAGTTGATTATTTCATCATGATAAAGAGCAGTATTAAGCTTTTTAGTTTACTGTAGTATGCCATTCTATATCTGTATGAAAATTCCAAGAAGTTTAAAAAGCTAATCAATAGTAATGTAAGAGGGTGATCCCATTGGAGGATATCTTTTGGTACTGTGGAGAATGAGACAGGAGTTTTGGCTATTTGCTAAAGGACATAAACAGCCAGAAGTCCCAGGTTAGTCCAGATGGGTGCTTGCCTCCTCCAGCATCACACCCAGAAGCAGAGGTTGTCTCTAAGAATAATGGCCACTGAACCAGGAAGAATGTCCCTCATGGTAGACTTTAAAAGGGACCCTGCTAAACCATTTTGGGAAGGCCCTTGACATAAGCTAAACCTAAAACATGCTTACGAGATTGTCCCCAGATATCTACTCTGGGGTAGGAACATAATGAGGCAGAGAAAATGAGGAAAAATCTAACCTCCTTCCTCAGAGGTCAGGCTTCATCAGAACTGAACCTGGTCTATGTGATCCCAGAGCTGGAGCTCCTTAGTGGGAGAAGAAACCGAACTCCCATGCTAATAAGCCCTGTTACAATAGATTTTTTAAAATACTATTTTCAATTAGATCTGGGTACAGTGAAAAGGTTTTGGAGCCAGAAGACCTGGGACTAAATCATAGTCCTGTTACTGTCTATCCATATGACTTTGGAAAAATCACTTAACCGTTTTGGGCCTCAGTGTCTTCACCTACAAAACAATATTAGACTAAATGACTTCTAAGTCCCTTAAAACTCCAAACCTCAGTCAAGGCATCACTCTTTTGTGATGTCACTGGTCCTCTTTGAGAACGAGGGATTAACAGCAGCTATGATTCTATCATCATAAGCTTTGTGAGGGCAAAAGCCATTTAAAAAATTAATTCAACAACAATTCAACAAATAATTATTGTGTTTATTACTTATAAACGACCAGGAACATAAAACTAAAACAATCCTATCTTCAAGGAGCTTGCATTCTACTAAACAGACACTTCTCTATCTTTCAAAGCAAATCGTTTACAACTCATTATTAAATTTCATTGATTTGATGGATTGGCTAACATGATTCTCAAGTCACAGGCTGGAAACAATTTTTCAGAGGATCTAATTTTCCTATGTAAACCTTGGCTAAGAGATCCCACTAAATAGATTAACACCTTCTACAGTCCCAAAGGCTATTTGTTTGTTTTTTGTTTTTTTTTAGGGAGTCAAATCACTCTTTAATACAGTTAGAAAAACTTCACAGCATGAAGAATTAACTTGGAACTCATAATAAGTTCAAGGTGAGTCAGAGTAACATATAACACTAGAAAATGTAACATATAACAGAATAACATTTTTATCAGCTGTGAAGGGGAGATGCAAAATGTAGCCTTAAAAGTTGCCAAATATGGTCTATCACTCTCTTCTATCGTAAAAGATTCTACAACATATCACAGAAATAACTGTTCATTAATCCACTGAATATCAACATTAATGAAGTAAAAAAAAAATGGAGACAAACACTCGGTAGGAAACTACTTCTGTTACAACATGAATGGCTGTCACTTTTATTTGCTGTGACAGTTATCTACCACCATATAACTTGCTCCTCTACATGAGAGATCTAGAGCAGTTGAGAAACTAAAATGTACACAAAACAAGCTTTACAGCATCTATCCTCAAATCTTTTTGTAGTTGAATTGGTTCTTACCACAAAGTAAGAGTAAATTCTGATTTTGAGAAGGAAAACCTTGGAATAAATATGGGAATTAGAGGATGAACTATTTAGTCTATTAATCCCAGAACTCTTCTACAACTGGTCTTCTTTCACCTATCACCTTCTACTTATTAGTGTGTAAGTTTCTAGCAAAATAAACAGTGTTACAGAGAGAGAAATGGGATGAAGTCAAAATAGGCAACAGAAAAATGGTGAAATGAAAATACAGGCAAATTTCCACATTAACAATGTATATTGTCCTCAATCCAAAGGATGGAATGTGAGCCATTTACCAATGTGAGGACAACAGTGAATTTTCAGGCAGGGACCTCATTTCTCTAGGAGTGATTCTAGCTGTTCCTGCAAGGAACTGAGCTGTTGTTTCTTTCTTTCTGCTGTTTGAGCTCAACCAGCACAGCCTGAAAATGGGTCTTGAGTGACAGATTTTCTACTTTGATGATAAGATCTTCCTGTCTTTTTGTTCTTTCTTGAGTTTCTTGGAGTTTACCTTTCATTATATCAATCTGCTTCTGAATTCCCATGACCAGATGATTTGTCTCCTCATTTTCTTGGCGCTGTTCATCAGATTCATCAAGCTTGTCTTGTTGTTGCCTCTCTAGGTCTTCCTCATCTTCATCGTCATGAGGATCTCTTTCATCTTCCTCTTCACTACTACTGCTAATATCATTAAATATCTCCTGAAGCTCATCATGTTCTGAAGAGCTATGGCCCTGCTTATGATTCATTCCTGGAGATGAAATTTCTAGACCTGCTAAGGAAACCTGGTTGTCCACTTCCTCTTTTCATCTTCTGTTATCACCTCTCATCAAGTACTGAAAGCTTCTGCATCTGTACTGAGAAGCCTCTTTACTTCTTTTTCCACAGCTGATGACTCAACATACTTCTTCTTGACTGTCTTACGGAATCTCCTCTTTATGACATTCTTTGGAGGCAGAGTGATACCATGGTTCCAGACGAATTTCCTCTCCCAGTCCTTATCTTTTTTCTTTCTTGCTTTTGGATCAGTTGTGGCAACTGGTTCTTCTGGAGGTGGGTCAAGATCCCCATCCACTGCACACAAGCATCTCCAAAGACTACTTGTTATAACACATTTAAAAAAGTCAAACTTATAGATGGAGAAATGTTGAAGAGGCAAATCTCATGAGTTTTTACTTGATTTGTTTTGAAAGCCTGAACAATTTAGCCCACTATAGCTGTCATTGTTTTTTGGATAAAGCATTTTGAGAGGATGCCTAGAAGGTTGATCCTTTGGGGCTAACTGCTCTTTCACTATGAGAGATTATGTTTTTACCTGTCCAATAATTACAAAAGTTTAATTGTATTCTCAAATTCAGTTAAGTATATGCTAATGAACTTACTTGATGTAAAAGAAGAAAAGAATATTTATGTTTAACAGAATGATAATGCTTGTGGAAGAGAGCCATTGAGGGAATACTATGGATCATGATGGAATACTATGAAATATTAATGTCTATCTTTGTGCCATTAAGGACATATGATATAACACATTTTACAGATGGTGAAATTCAGAAATTTTTAAATGGTTTTTACAGTACCTCTTCAAAGGAAATAGCAAATAGGTAGAAATTCAGCAGCATAATTGGGTAGGTTAGTATTTATTAATAGTATTTATTAATGGTACTAATGATACTATTAAAACAAGTGCTAGCCATAGTATTTATGGAGAACAAATGAGTATATTTAATTCAATTCAAAAAGCCTTTATTAAGTCTTTTTATGTACAGTGAACTGCACTAGGCTCTGGAGATAATGAAAAACAGTACATATTCTCAAGAAGCTTACATTCTAGTGGAGGGATGTATATTTAACCAAGAATAAATACTTTGAACAAAGAAAGAGCACAAATGAGTGGCCATAGAAGGTTTGTCATATGTTGATCTTTGAAGGAAGCTGAGTATGCTCCATATCATCACATAGAGGTGAGGAGAGAATATCTTTCTAGGTACCTGAGCAAAGCAAAGGCATAGCAGATGCTATTCTGAGTTCAGAGAATTGCAAGTAGGCTAGTTTGGCTGGAATATCGAATTCATGAAAGGGAATAATGAGAAGTAAGTCTAGAAAGATAGTCTGGATTCCTGTTCTGGACCATGCGACATTATGCAGTGGGAGAAGTGCTGAACTTGGAGTCAGAGGACCTGAGCACCTTTAACATGTCACTTAGAATCTCATGTTTCAGCATCTGTAAAATAAATTGATGGACCAATGACCTCCAAGGATGCTTCTAGCTCTACATCTATGCTCTTAAGACTCAGAATTAAATCTGCACAAAGAGACAATAGCTCTTTTTGGGGAAAATAAATACATATAGAGTGTCTCCAAAACCTTAAGCTATTAAAGCTGCATTTTAGAATACTCTGTATACATATTAGGGGGAGTATTAGTATAGCATGTTGGACAAAGGTTCCTTAGAGTTCTGTAATATGTGAGTTTCAACAGTTGCTGCTACAATGATTTCCACAGTGGTTCTTTAGTTGAAATGTGCTTATGTGGTCTGGTCCTGTTCCTAAGACCTCTGAATTGTTTAGCCTGAATTCAGCTCTCTGGTTAGAAGAAACAAAAACTCTATGTATCACATCTCAATAACTCATATTAAAAAAAAACTCACTTTGAATACAGATAATTTAATATTGTTATTATCATTAGCAAATTAACAAAAGTAAAGCCAGTGATAGTTATCATTTCAAATGTGTAGCTTTTTCCTCTGGAGGAAGTGTGTACAAGGAAGGTGAGAGTATGAACTGGTTGATTTCCATTGCTACTTTTATCAATGGTTGGTTATTCATGTTTATAAGTGAAAACTAATGGAGGCATTTATTCAAAGAGAATTTACCTAGTGTTTTCTTGGTATGTAACAGTTTGCTAAGTGTTGGAGGATGTGGGTGGAGGAGGAGGAATACAAAAGAAACTTAAGATGTGGACCTTGGCCCTTCAGGAATTTCCACTATGGTGGCATAGACAAAAGAGAGCCACATGAAATTGTTAAGAAATGATGTAAGGCAGTGTATGATTAAATGCCAAAATGAATGACATGGGCATCAAGTGCTGTAAGAGCTCATTGAAAGGGAAGAACAAAGCCAGCTAGAACTGTAAGGCAAGGGCTCCTGAAGGAGGTGGCATCTGACCTGGTTCCTAGAGGGATGGCCAAAGGAATGATGGTGGGCTAGGACTGGGAAAGGCATGCCAGAGGTGGGAAATAAATAGTGTTTGCAAATGTGTAGAGATTAGAATAAACATGGCATGGATGGAGACAAAGCACAAATTAGCTTGGCTGCAGTAGGTTTAATTTGGAAATAAGATTAGAAAAGCAGTGTGGAGCCAGATTCTATAGGTCATAAATTTCAGGATAACAATTAGCTATGAGCTAGTTATTAATGCTCATATCATTATAGCATATTAACATATTATAATAGCACTTTAAAATTTACAAAGCACCTTACAAATATTTTCTCCTTAGATCCTCACAACAACCCTGGGAAGTAAGTACTACTATTGTCCTCATTTTACAGACAAGGAAACTGAGGGAGGAAGAGATTAAGTGCTTGCCCAGGTTCATATAGCTGGGATCTGAGGTAGGATTTGAACTCAGGTCTTCCTGGTTCCAGGTCCAGCATTCTACCCAATGTATCACCCTGTCTGCCTCTAAAACTAAAAACTATAACTTCCATTTACATAGCTCTTTAAGATTTACAGAGCACTTTTCTTACCATAAATCTAGAGGAGTTAATATGAGTGTTATCACCCCCATTTCATGGATAGAGACACCAAAAATCAGTGATTTACCAGCTGTACCTAAAGTTAGCAGGTGTCAGAGCTAGAATGAGTAGACTGATCTTATTATGTATGTGTTACGTATGTGGGTGGTTGTTGCAGGTTTTTTTGGCAACATATGAAAGTATTGTTTTTAGGTAGAGTAAATTGGTAATCTGCTTTATTTACTCCACTCATCATGGAGTGGAGGTGACCCTGGATTCTTGAATCCTATGCTACTGGAATCCAGACTCTGGCAGATGCAAATAATTTGAAAAAACTTTAATGACAAACCCAATAATATGTTACATTTGTTGTCCAAGGTCCAGTCTAGTTATGTTCTGAGACTGGTTTTACCAGCAGCTGATTTTTTCTTTTTGTACAGAAGCTACAAAAAGCCATCTATTAAGGTGTGAAGGGATACTCAAGAACTCCATCTCCTTTCCTGGAGGTTTGGCTCTGAGGCCTGCCTCATTGCAAGCAGGAGAGAGGAGAACAGGGTCATCCTGGCAAGTTAATTATTTTAGGTTTGGCCTTTCCTTTTTGACACCTTTTCCTGGTACAAGGCTGTGAGAGACCTAATCCTAATTTATGGTCCCACCTTGCAGGGCTATTGTGAGGAGCAAATGAGATAATACTTGTAAAGTGCTTACTTACCACAGGGCCTGGTACTTGGTTATATAAATGACTATTTCTGCTGAAACCACAGTTCTATATGTAGGTAGACTAAGGCTAGTCAAAGCCTTATAACCTTTATTAGATGCAAATGGGCCCATCCAAAATTTCACATCTATTAGGCACAAAATAATTCATTTTAATCTGATGGTTTACAAATGTGCAACTGTGGCCACAGCCAAGCCTGAATGCTGGATACCGCCATTTCTCAATGTCTCCTTAGCTTCCCCTTACATCCTACAAATTTGCCTCAATCTTATGGGGGAGAGACATCCAACAGGAATCAGGAAAGACTGAAGATGTCACTTGAACTGAGCCTTTAAGGGAACTCAGAGTTCCAAGAAGTGGAGGGAAGGAGGGAAAGAAGTCTAGGCATTGGGGACGGTCTGTGCAAAAGCTGGAAACGTGTGTGGGAATGGCAAACAGGCCAGTTTGGTATGAAGGAAATCAATGTGTTATCAGTCTGGAAAGGTAGACTGGAGCCATGTGTTAAAAGACTAGTTTCTATTTGAAAGAAATGATTATTTCTCTCTTATATTAATAATTAGCTATTAATTGACATTAACCCTTTTTATTTCCTCATTCATAAACCAGCCCTTGTAGATTATTCAGCCCATTTCTAAAGGACATTGCTGATAGATGAGATTGCCCAAATGCTTTTTGATACATGCTTTTTTGATCTTGAGTGGGACACCAACTCAGACACCTTACAAACAGAATCCAGTCAAAGCAAGATCTTGCCCTTGGAAAATAAGCCCCTGTCTGTCCTTGAGACCTTCCAATAGAACTTAGGGTGACCCAGCTTATGAAGGGGAAAGTCAACCAGTGAGGTCTGGGTGGAGATGAATTCTTCTCCCCAGATTACTCTCCTCAGGTGCCTGAGTTTTGTGATCAGGTCACATTCACAGCAGGAGGAGCTAGACTTATTGCCCCCTCCTCATTAATATGTTCACCCTCTCATTTCTTGTTAACCAATCACAGTTGATTTTTATCCTCAGGGATGCACCTTTCCAAAGGCTTTTTAAATATTCAATATGCTTTGAAGACTCTTTGTTTTATGAGAGAAAGTCAAATGACAATCCTTTAATTAATTATCGTCTAGCCATAATTAGTCAAATGATTGTTAATTACCCAGAAATATATCTCTTGGACTTTTCATATATCACATTTCATTCTAGAGGCCCAAGAGAGATATTGAAGCTTTTAAGAAAGGAGAGTGATACGGTCAGTCTTACTTATATGTTAGGAACAACAACTGTGTGAGAACTGGATTGTAGAGGGAAGAGGCTGAAAGTAAAGAGACTAATTAGTATACTATTGACTAGCCCAGAGCAGAGCTGATGAGTGCTTGAATTAGGGTGTGGTTTTGTGAATGGAGAGAGTGGGATAGATATGATTACATGGCCCTGGCATCTGTAAGATTTGGTAACTGATTGGGTATAGGGAGAATGAAAAGTGGAGAATGCCTATGCTACGAATCTAGTTAGCTGGCAGAAGAGTGGCGCCCTTAATAGAAAAAAAGGAACTTTCAGAAGGGGAAAATTGAGGAGGCAGGATAAGAGTTCTGTCTTGGATATGTGATGTTTGAGATGTCCATGGGATATACAAATGGAGATTCCAATAATCAGTTGGAGATGTGCCCCAGAGCTCAGGAGAGAGGTGAGGGCTAGATATGTGGATTTTGGGAAGTCAGTGGCATAAACCAGAGTAGAGATACAAAAGATACAGCTGGGGGTGGGGAGTTAGGAGGTGGGCTTGGTGTGTGCACTAGACACACACACACGCCTTTGATGATCAAACAATTCTGACTGAAATTTCATTTCTGCAAAGGTCCTGTAGTAACTAATAACAAATATTTCAAGAAAAAGGAGTTTGTAGTGATTCAAAAAATAGAGGTCTTTTTCTTTGTCAAAAACACTGCCGTATAGACATCATAGATTATACAGTTAGTGGGCATGAACATAGAGTTAATTTCCTAGGATTTTATTTCCCATAATGCTGTAGACTGAGAAAGCATGACTCATGACTTGAATTACATAACCCAGAAGATCATATTTCTCTGTTTCTCTATAGGCAAGTAGAGTGAGAGCTTCCATTGGTAAGGAATGTACTTAATGCTACCAAATTTTTTAAGTGTAGTCAGAGTCCAGTCCCAAGATGAGCTGAGATATAGGGAAATCAGAGGGAGGAGGTACAGCTATCGATTATATCCTTGAACCCAGGAGTCCTGGTAGAATTCTACTATTCTTAGAGTTGAAATGAGAGTCTACACAGGGCTCCAGTTTGCCTTAAGAGACTCCTACAAATCTCCATGAGCTATATGGCAGTGAACTCTAAGCTTTTATCATCAATTCTGAAGTGACTGTGTCCCTTTTCTATCCTGACAGGGAAATTAATGAGGATTAGATTATCATTCTCTTGAAGCCTGCAAGAGATTGAATCTGTTTGTGTTTAGGGGCAGAGAAAGACTTTACTCCTGAATACCCTAACCTGTTATTGACATAACTTTTACATCATAGTTTAATATAATCTCTAGTGGATAGGTAACTCTTACACAATCTGAAAATTGAGTTGTATTAGATAGGGATTGAATTTGAATAACTGATTGCCCATATCAACCACAGGCATCCTGGGAAAAGTAGCAAGGGCTTCAGAATCAGCATTCTCAGAGACTTCAGGGACCTTGTATTACACATAAATGCCAGATATTTAGATTTCTTCATCGGCTCTGGATGTCTGCAGCTGCAAAGTCACGTGGGTCAATAATTCAGGCAAAGGAGTTGTGTCTTATCCCTTCAGGGCTGAGATTAAAACTCAGAAAACAGTGTAAAACAAAAGGGAAGGGGAAGATGGTATAATATTTTTCACTGAAGCTGGGCTTAGGATTTATTATAAATAGAAGTCATAGAAAGGATCTTTCATCAGGGGTGGGTTGGACTGAATGGTTTCTGTGATTAATTCCCGCTCTGAAATTCTGTGATTTTTCTGACCCCTGGAAACTGAAATTGCCGTGTTCTCTGGCAAGGGTTTATTATGACTCAGATGTTCTAAGAGTCAGCTACCCCAACTGAGAGGTGCATCTGCTCTTGGGTGGGGCTAGGCACTGGGTGGGGTATTAGGTCATTAGAGTATAGCTGGGCTTAAGGTGGGGCAGGCCCTTCCTCTCTGCAATAGCAGTTTTCAGTTCTCATTGAGGGGCAAAAAAAAAAAAAAAAAAAAAGATAACGCAACCTATGTTTTAGGCTCTAGACTGCCAGTTTAGGGGAAAAGTGGAGTTACGGTCCCCTCTTCCTTCGGACTGGGTATCCCTTCCTAAAATAGTTCAAGAGAAGGGAAGGCCAATGGTATGATTTAATGGACATCAATCAGTTCTCTTTTGTGAATCAATCAATCAGTCAATTCACAACCATTAAGCTATTAAGAGTTTTCTCTGTATCTGGTGACATTTTAAACTCTGGAGATGCAAAGAAGACTAAAAACAGTCTTTGTACTCAAGGAACATTCTGTCAGGGAAGACACACTAACGTTTATCTTTCTTGTATTGCTATGGAAATTCTACCGATTAAGAGTCATTGGAATTTAAAAACAAACACTACTGAGAGAAAGTGTCAGTGACACTACAGTTAATTCAATTTAATCTCTCCTAATAGAAGCAGTGGGGTGGTATCTGAGTTCAAATTTTACTTCAGACACTAGTTGTGTGACTGTCCCTGGTCAAGTTGCTTAACCTCTCTCTGCCTCAGTTTCTTAATCTGTAAAATGAGGCTAATAATAGCACCTACCTCCCGGAGCTGTTGTGAGGATCAAATGAGATAATATTTATAAAGAAAGTCCTTAGCCAGTGCCTGACATATAGTAAGCACTGCACAAACGTTAGCTATCTTACTATTAGATCCTGATACCCAAGCAGAGAGATGATGTGGCACAGTGAATGAGAGAGCTAGTCTCATAGTGAGAAAGACCTGAGTTCAAGTCTAGCCTCTGATAGGATAGTCACTTAACCCCTTAGTAGATAACTCTCCCAGAATATATGTTGCAGAGTAGGTACGAATCTGCATTGGTAGAAGGGGTTCAGTCTCCTCACTGAGGGTTCCCTATGCCAATGATATCATAGGTCTGGCTTAAAAACAACAAACAAATAGACCGACCAATCTAGGTGAAAATCACTTGCATTGAGAAAATGAGTATTTTGATAAGAGAATTGCAGGTGGGGAGAGAGACCCAATTTTGCATCATGGGACTCTCTGAGTGCAGGGCAGGATGGGGAGTTTGGCTGAGCAGGCAGAGCCATATCTTGTGTTGGGCATGGTCATGCCTGTGTATAGCTTCCAGGCTGTTTTGCTCACAATGAAAGGGCAATCCCAGAGGACATATCAGAAGGCAACAACAGAAGGACAGGGTATGGTGAGGATAAGGGTAGAGTGGCAACAGCTGCATAAGCATGAGACAGAGAAGGGAAGAAGGAGAGATTTGCTTTGGGAGCAGAGTGAAAAGAATCAGAATGAGGGAAAGAAACAGTGGTTTGGAAGGAGAGGTGTTGGGGAAGCAGAGATACATGATAGGGACATAAGGACAGCAGAGTCCAGAACCAAGTGTTCCTGTGTTATCACCAAAAATGTTAGCTCCCTGTTCTACTGTTGGCAAGGCTTTCAGTAGATGGATCCAAGAATGCTCAGAAGTTTCCTGGCAAGAGACCAGAGACTGTTGGATGGATTTGGGAGCTTGTGTGAGAATATAAAAGTGTGGGGTAGTAAAAAGAACAGGGGGTTTGCCATCACAAGTCCTAGGTTTGCAATCAGAAGTCCTGGGTTTGAATTGTAGTTTTACAAAACCTTGTTTCATTTACCTCCCTTAAAGATTGCCTTCCATCTACTCCCTATGTAGGGCAGCTAGGTGGTGCAATGGATAGAGTGCCAGGTCTAAAGTCAGGAAGGCCTGAGTTCAAATCTGGCCTCAGATATTTAATAAGATGTGTGACCCTAGGCAAGTCACTTAACCCCTATTTGCCTCAATTCCTCATCTGTAAAATGAACTGGAAAAGGAAATGGCAAACCACTCCAGGATCTTTGCCAACAAACCAAAGAGTTGAACATGATTAAACAACTCTCTCTATATCTTGTATGTACATATGCAGAGGCAGCTAGTTGGCATCATAATGCACAGAGCCTGAGGTCAGGAAGACCTGAGTTCAAATCTGATCTCCGTTAGCCATATGACCCTGAGCAAATCCTTGAACTTCTTTGGCCTCAGTTTCCTCAACCATAAAATGGGGATAATAATAACATCTGCTCTCTAGGGTTGCTGTGAAGATCAACTGAGATAATACTTGCAAAGTGCTTAGCACAGTGCCTGGCACACACTAAGAGCTACATAAGTGTTGGCTGTTATCATTATCATTCGTTACTGCATTGATTGCCATGCTTCTCCAAAAAAGCATCTCACAGTAATAATGGCGAATGCTGGCAGAGCGCTTTATGCATATTAATTCATTTGAATCTCACAACACCATTATCGCCATTTTGTAGATGGAGAAACTGAGGCACAGAGAGGCTAACTGACCCATCCAGTGTTACAAAGCCGGTAAGCATCTGAGGAAGGATTAGAACTCAGGTCTCCAAGTATACCCACCACCAAGTGCTCTACACCTCAAAATGTCTGGTTGTCTGAGAAAGGAGGCTAGAGCTAGAACTAGAGATTTGCGAGGTATACACAAAGAGGGGATAACGTAACCCATGAAATAGACCAGTTGTTCAAGAGAGAGATGTTGAGGACAGGAGAGAAGAAAAGATCAAGGACTGAGCCTTGGGTAAGGGGTAGGCATAAGAAGAAGAACAAGGAAAGAGTCTAACGGATGGTCAACAGAGGGAAGTGAGGCTCGAGAAAAAGAAGAGTGGTTAACAGTGCTAAATGCTGCAAAGATCAAGGATAGTGACCGGAGAACTGAGGAAAAATACCACTGATTTGGGATAATAGTGATTTTCCAAAGTATAGTTTCAGTGGCTAGTTGAGGATAAAAACTAGAACACAGCAGATCAGTAAGAAGAAAGGATGCTAAAAAAATGGAGGACCAGAGCACTCACTTAGGAAATTTGACAGTGAAAGGAAGGAGGTCCTGGGGAGGATGAAAAGTGCAATGAGTAGCCTTGCTCTTTACCTCTATGTCCCCACAGCTGGGTCTCCTTAGCCTCACTCCAGACCCTGGAAGCAATCCCTCAGTATAGGAAATGGAAGAGCTCAACTAAATGAACTGTAACTTAGCTGACTCAGCTTTCAATTAGCCTTGATGCTTTGAAACAGCTCCACTCCCACACTTCAATTCTTTTTTAAAATAAATTTTTATTGATATCTTTTGTTTTAAAATCAGCAAAATTTCTCCCAATATAGCTCCTCCTTAAGAGCTGTTCTATATAAAACATAATATTTTGTAAAAGAAAGGTAAAGAAGAAAAGGGAGAAATTAACAAACCAACCAATACAGTGAAAAAATCTGAAAAAGTAGATGCTTCCACCTCTTCAAAGAAGGAGGATAGGGTGAAGGTTATCATCTCATATATCTTCTTTGTAGCCATGCTTGTTCTTTCTGATTTTGCAATCTTGGATTTTGGTGGCTGTTCTTTCTGTTTACACTGTTGTAGTCATTGTTTATATTTTTCCTTGGCTCTGCTTACTTTACTCTTTATACTCCTTCCCTAATTTTAATAATACTCTCTATGACCAAATCGCCCTCTCACTCCCTCTTTCAGTTTTCCAGGGTTTCTATTTTGTTTTCCCCAGGTTTGGTTCCTTGCTGGATACCCAGATTGCCTCAGGTTCTGCTACTGACTTTAGTCTTGCTTCCTTGCCATGATTTTCCTAAATTCTAATCCCAAAGCTGGGATCTCACTTCTTGATTCCAGACCTTTCTGATGTTAATCCTTTGTCCATCAGGACCTCAGCTTGTTTTCCTCTTCTGTTAGATTCCCTAGCTTTTAGTATGCTTCCTGCCTTTCTGAGATATCCATCCACCTTTTGCCCTTTGCAAGACCCCTGAGATCCTGGGTGGCCTGCCTGTCTGGACTTTCTGATGTTGAAATCAGCTGCAATTTGCATGTGTCATCCCAATGGGTCTGTCCAGTCACTTAATACCAAATATCCATAGTCTGGTATATTCTATCACCAACACAATCCTGGCTCTGACAAGGAGTAGTGATAAAAAAAGTGCTGAATCATAATAAATGCCCCTGAATCTCAATTTTTAAACCCCAGTAAGAAGTAGATTTTATTTATTTGAAAATAAATTGAACTATTTTTCCCTCTTGTAGAAGTTTTTAAAATTAGATTAATTTACTCCAATAAAGTATTACCTAAAGGAATCAGGTTTCAATAAGAACTTAATAAATTTGTATAGCTCATACTTACTACCTGTGTGACTGTGGACAAGAAGCTTAACATGTCGGCCTCAGTTTCCTCATCTGTGAAATGGGGATAATAATAGCAGGGTGGTTGTGAGGATAAAATGATGTAATCTTTGTAAGCCACTTTTCAAACCTTAACATATTCTATAAATGCTATTATTGTTGTTAACATCTTACCTTTGCCTTTTACTGTCAATTCCTTTCTCAGGGTCCCAATTTTCTTCTCTGTAAAATGAGGGGTTGTAACTAATGACCTCTAAAGTTCCTATGATACTTCTTTTTCTCCCAGACAGTGGCTTCATTTTCAGTGCTCACGAAATCTTGTGGTGTTTGTTATTGTGTCTTATAGCTATTGACATTGTGGGTGAGTAAATCCAATGTTGTCTCCTAAGGAAAGGACAATTCAAACCCCTACCCAAAGAAATCTGCCAAGTAAATTAATGAACTCTTTCTAAGGCTGTGCAACATGACAAGACAATAATCAAACATTTATGAAGTGCCTGCTATGCTCCAGGAACCATGGTAAGCTCTAGGAATATTAAAGAAAGGCGCAAGATAGCCCCTGTCCTAGAGGGGCTTACCATGTAATGAAGAAGGTAACATACAAAGAAATGCATACAAAGCAAGTCACGTGTAGGATAAATAGGAGATAATTAACAGAGGAAAGGCATTGGAATGAAGAAGGGTTGGGGAAGGCTTCCTGTAGAAGGTGAGATTTTAGTTGGGATTTAAAGGAAGCTGTGCAATCCAGTAACAATTTTTCGCATTAAACTTGTGACTGAGTTAGGATAGTGTCCCTATTGTTCCTTAATGAAAATAACTAAAGGTTTTAAAAAATGTCTTTAACAACTCTTAATTTCATGTGGTTTGAAGATAAAATTGAGTGTTTTTCCTTTCTTTCAAATTGGGGGATGAATATCTTTTACTTCAATAAAATTAATCTACTTAATCTACTAGTATGTTAATAAGGGCAAAAATGAACCTACTTTAAGGACTGGATTATAGTCAGTTTAAACAACATGGAAATATTTAGACTTATTAAATTTATTTGTGATAAAAACATTAAAATCCCCCCCCCCCCATCACTCATGGAATTCTTTAAAGCACCATTTAAAATTAAGGTGATCATTTAAAAACATTTCCTTATTTGACTTTGTTCATTACCTAAGATATAGAGAGTTTTTACACAGACATTTCAGACCCCTTGTGTAGTAAAATAAATTATATTATTGGTTGGAGGACCTGTGCCTTGAAAAATAAATGCTGACCTGGGTCAAGTCATTTTCCCTCTCTAGGTCTTAATTAACTCATCTATAAAATGAAGGCATTGATCTCAGAGATCTAGATGATCTCTGAGGTCCCTTCCACATCTAAATCTTATTATTCTATGAGTTATTTAAATTCAAATATATTAAATTTAGTGCCATGTCTAACTAAGTTCCACTCAACACAAATCTTAGTTTTGACAAAGAGTGGTTATAATAGGATTCACATGAATCTGGTTATTTTTTTGGATGTCAAGTAAACCTCATTTTGCTTGAGCCCTCATCCTAGCTTAAATGGGAATTTCTAAACTCATATAAACTCAGTTTGTTTATGCCAGATTAGCAGACCAAGAAAGGAACATGCCTTTTTAAAAGTAAAACATTTAATCAGGACTCAAACAATTAGTGAAGGAATCAGGAAAATAATATGCACATACAAATTCTGAGGATTAGGTTTCTTTTCTTCAAATCGATAGTGTAGGAAACAAACTAATCTGAGACTCATACTGCTGTGTGATAGACTTGGCAAATAGCTCTTTTTGTGCTCAGAGTGGGAAGGAGAGTCAAGTACACTCATACAAGCGTTTGACTCTCTGTCCATGCTGTTCCAGCTTGTAGCATCTACTGCCTTCTACTGTTTCAGTCATAGGATGAGGCTTTGTTTCTCCTCCTCCTCCTCCTCTTTCTCTGTCTCTCCTCGCTCCTACCCCCTATTTACCTCCCTCTCTGTGTGTCTTCACTTTAAATGTTCATATGGATTATTTGTGCCTGATCTGTGGTAGAACCTTCTGAGCTCGTATTGGTCTGATCAGCCACAGTTAGCCACACTGTGCCTTGACCCCAACATAGTGATGTCATTTTGGTCCTCTTTGAGAACACTGAACAACAACCATCATGGTTCCAAATTACTTTCATGAATGGCTTGGCCAATTCATAGCTCTACCAATAGTATATTAGTTTGCTTCTCCTCCCATACCTGTTTCAATAATTGTTTTTTTCGTTTTTTGACATTTTCGCCAATCAGTGAGTGTGAGGTAGAACCTCAGAGTTGTTTTCATTTCTATTTCTCTTATTGTTAGTGGTTTGTGTTCATCTCTAACACTTGTTTGGTCATTTTTCTGCATCCATAATAGTAAAAGGCATCTCCTTACCTGATCCGAGCTCATTGTTTTGGAAATGACAGTACAACTGAAGGATCCACTTACACTCCCTGGAGAACACTAGCCTTGCCTTGACTACAGGAGGGAGGGATTCTCTGTTGATGAAGCCCATGGTTCAGATCCTGGCCCTGATAGCAGCAGCTGGAGGCCCAAGTCACAGCCTTGGTCAACACTTGGAGGTTTAAGGGAAAAAGGAATTCTCTGTTGCTGAGGCACAATGTTAAGACCCATAGCTTTTGTATTCATTCTGAATCTCAGCTGCAGTGTTCTTTAGGATACAGGTGGAGTTACCTGCCTGAGGGATCTCTATTAAGAACAACAGTTCTTAAGCTAAGGGGAGGAGGTGTGGAGGTCCTTACACTGGAGCATGTAGTTCAGTGTCCTCTTTCCCACTCCAAGACAGATGGAAGGCAGTAGGGAGGTTGACTGCCCTGTATGTGCAGGTGCAATGGTCAGGGCACCTGATCGCAGCTCTGATCGCTAGCTCATGGACAGCAGGAGTGGGAAGCCTGTGGCCTGGAGTCCACATGTGGCCTTTTAGGTCCTTGGGTGTGGCCTTTTGATTGAATCCAAGTTTTACAGAACAAATCCTTTTATGAAGGGGATTTGTTCTGTGAAGTTTGGATTCAGTCAAAGGCCCTCACTTGAGGACCTAGGGAGCCACATGTGGCCTTGAGAGCCACAGGTTCCTCATCCCTGGACTAAAAGAAGTTACCTGTAGTCCCAGTTTGACGTGTTGCCCATCTAGCTGGTTTTTTTGCATTCTGGCAAGAATCAAAGTCACTACAGGCAGCTTTATTAGTGCTACATTATTAATGGTAAAATATTTACCAGCATTGACACAATGACACTATCACCAGTGGGTAGGAGGGCAGTAGTAGTTCCAGAGGCAACCTCAGGAAAAGTTAAATGAGGATAAGGGAGAGTAAGAAGGGCAGAGCCCAGGGGGATCCAGTAGAAGGATATAAGTGATCCCTGAGGGCTAAGGAGGGAGATTTCTGGGCATCAGCCAAGAGTGGGGGATAATCACTGATTGCTCTGCTGGCTGGAGGTTGCTGTGTGGTTTATATAGTGTTTTTCTGGGTTATCCTCCACTTTGGCTATTTGGATGAGAGTGAGGCAATTCTCCTCACCTCCAAGGGAGGAGGGAGATATTTTTTCCTGACTTTGAAGCAAGGATGGGGCACTTCCCTCTGAACATCTGAGCCCCTATAGGCCTTATCTCCAGAAACAAGGTGCTAATGGGCAACCCAATGTCCCTGCTTCCTGCCAATATTGGCAGGGCTGGCTCTATGCTTGGAATGGTAGCCTTTTAGGGTACATTGTCAGAGGAGGTCAAAGAAAGGTTTTGTTTTTGTTTTTTAACAAGGTAGGTAGTGAATCTCCACAGCAAATTAAAACTGTGGCATAAATTAAAGTTACAAAGTAGTTCCCAAATAATGAGATTAAAATTTAAGAGACATTAGAAGATTATCCGGTTTAAGATACAAAGTAGTTCCCAAATAATGAGATTAAAACTTAAGAGACATTAGAAGATTATCTGGTTTAAGATACACCAAAAGAATATATAGAGAAACATATTTTCAATACAGTCATGTATCCATTTGAAGCTTGCCATGGCATTTGGTGGGAGATGTTGGTATAAATCCAATTTCTGTTACTTTTCCAATTTTTCTAGCAGTATTTATTGAATATGAGTTCTTTTTTCAATTCTTGAATTTATCAAACACTATGGTAAGCTGTTCATTTGTTTGTGGATCTTGTATTCTATTCTCTTGTTTATCAACTTTTCTATTTTTAAACTAGCATTATATTCTTTTGATGCTTTCTAGCATAATTAAAAATCTAGTATTCATGGGTATCCTTTCTTCTTTTTTTTCATTCTTTCCCTTGAGATTCATGTCTTTTTGTTCCTCCAGATGTCTTTTTTAAAAACTAATTGTTCTAGTTCTATATAGTAATCTTTTGATAGTTTGATTTCTTTAGTATTGAATCTGTAAATTAATTTAATTAGAATTGCCATTTTTATTATATTAACATAACTCAGCCATGGGCAATTATTATCTCTTAAATTATTTGTCTTTACATCTGTAAAGAGTGTTTTATCATCATATTTATATAACTACAATCTGTGTCTTAGGGGGTGGACTGCCCAATATTTTTTACATTCTGTAGTTATTCTGAATAGAATTTATTTTTCTGTCTTCCTGCTGGATTTGCTGATAATATTCAGAAAGTATGATAGTTTATAGGAGTTTATTTTCTATCTTGCTACTTTGCTGAATGATTGTTTCAATTAATTTTTATTTGAACATGTGGCATTCTGCAAATAAAGTCTAATAGTATTCACAAGAAGTGATCATTTTGTTTCATCCTTTCCTAGGCTCATTTCCTTACTTTCTTCTGTTGTTTTTATTGATATAGAGAGCATTTCCAGAACTATATCAAATAACAATGGTGACAACAGATATACTTGCTTTACCCCTGACCTTATAGGAAAGGCCATTAACTTGCATCACAGAAAATACTGGTTCTTAGCTTTAGATAGATACTATTGACCATGTTATAGAAGGGTTCCTGTGATGTTTTTTTCCTTTAAATTTTTAAAAATTGTCAAGCTTTTTTTTCCTTCTCAGTTCCTAATTCTTGCAGTGGCGGGGGGTGGGGGTGGGGGGAGTGGGGAGGGAAGGTAAGAACTGGTAAAAACTTATTTTAAAAATAGGCATATTTAAGGAAAATAAATTTCCATATTGGCCATGTCCAAAAATGTGTATTTCACTCTGCATATTAGTCTACCTCTCTATCATGAGATTATTCATGATATTATTATTCATTGTTGGTCCCTTGGATGATCAATGCAATGCTCAGAGTTCTTATAACTTTAAGAATTGTTAATTTTTTATGATCTTGATGTTACAGTATAAAATCAAATAAAATTTTTGAGAGAGATAAATTTACCTCATAGAACTACTTTTTTCCATATCTCAATGATTTTGACATTTTGTCTCATTGTTGTCATTATCTTTAACTAATTAAAAAAACCCAACAAACTGGCTGTCCCTATCTCAACCAGGCTGCTGCTACTCCTGCTGTGTTAGGCATGAGAGCTTAGACCTACTGTTTCCAACCTAGGCTGGAGCACCACTGCCTTTGCAACCTGGTGACTCCATATTCCTCAGGGCTCACTGTATTAAAACCAAAATTATTGTAGGCATCTGATCAGCTTAGCCTACTGTAGCTCAGAACCCCTGAGCTCTAGAGATCTGCTAGCCTCAGCCTCACCAGTAGCAGGGGTTACAGGCTGTCAATCATTTATATTATTTGGTTTTTGACCTATCAGTTCTTTAGGATTGTTAGTCTTCAGTTTTCTTTAAGTACCTCTTTATTTCATAAAAAGTGTGTGTATATGTGTGTATTTTCATTATCTGTGGTAGCTTTAAACATAATATAATTTCTATGTTTATCTCTTTTAGCCATGTCTTTTTATTTTTCCTTTGTCTGATATCATAATTTTTGCCCCTGCTTCTTTGAATTCACCTGAAGCATTAACAAATTCTGCTCCAGCCCCTTCTTTTGTTTTTGTAATTCTTTGTGTCTCAAGTAGGTTTCCAGCTAGTTGTGTTCTGTTTTTTAGTCCATTCTCATCAAAGAAGATAATAATTGTAAAGTACTTAGCACTGTGTTGTTGTATATGCTATATAAATGTTAGATATTATTATCTTCCACTTTATGGGTTATTTTATCCCATTCACAGGATGATTCATTGTTGTGATGACTGAATGTTTCATCTTTTCCATCATATCCTCATACTTTTTCTTCCTTTGTCTTGCTCCCCCATCCCTTTATCAAGAAAATAGTGAAAAAGAGGTAATGTGAACACCACTCTGGTAATCTATAATTGAAGTATTCTGCTATCACTCTACTGGCCCTCCTCTTTCCCAGACGCTAATCATTAGGTCTTGCATTTTTTTTCCTGTTCCTTTTAATCTCTCCTTTATTTCTCATCCTCTGACATTGAAGTCTGTTTTGCTTCTGAATATTACCTCCCTAACTGTTGAAGGAAAAATAATACTGTACTCTGTGTTTTAGGCACAAGTCTGCCAGAATAATTTTTATTAATTGGACATTATTCTAAATCCAAGCATGTTATAGATTGTCATATTAGGAGGTAAGCCTTTGACCTTTGTCTTTTAGAATATCATATTCTAATATTTTACTTCCTATATAGCAATTACAACATATTATTGTGTGATATTTAGTATCACTTTGCTACTTAAGCTTTCTTTTGTATTTTTTCTTTGACTTGGAAGCTACGGATTTTGGTTATGATATTTCTGAGTGTTTTTTATTTGGAGTTTCAGGAAGTTACTAGTGGATGTTTTTTTCTGTTTTCTTTTTGCCCTCTATCTCCAATTGATCTAGGCAGTTTTCTTTTATGATTTATTGAAATGTCCTAGTTAGATTTTTTTTGTTTGGTCATTGTTTTTCACACAGTCTGTTGATTCTCCAATTATGTGTCCTTGATCTGTTCTCTGAATCAATTGTTTCTTATAAAAAATTCTATTTTCTTCTATTAAAAATATTTTACTTTATTCTAATATGTCTTATCTCCCATAGTGGGGCAGCTAGGTGGTACAGTGGATAGAGCACCAGTTCAGGAGTTAGGAGGACCTGAGTTCAAATCTCACCTCAGATACTCAACACTCACTAGCTGTATGACCTTGGGCAAGTCACTTAACCCCAATTACCTCATCCTGGCTCATCTCCAGTCATATTGATGAATATCTGGTCACTGGATTCAGATGACTCTGGAAGAGAAATGAGGCTGGTGACCTGCACAGCCGTCCCTAACTCAAAAACATAGTCAAGTGCAAGTCATGTCATTATTTCTCTGATGGCATGGTCTTCTTCAGCAATGAAGGACAAATACACACATCTCCCATAGTCATTAAGTTCTATTCATTACATTTTATTTTTTTTCAGAAATCTGCTATTTAAGTATGACTTAATACAGGAAATATACTGTCTACAAGATATACAAGTGCTATCCATTAGACTTCCTCTAAACACAATTTGGAAAAGCCTGAAGAGACTCTGAGGCTTTCTAGAGTAGTCAGATCAGGTGACTTTTCATCAGATTGATTCTTCTTTTTGATTCTTTCAATGATTCATATACCTATTCATAAAAGATTAAATCTTGTGATTATTATCTTATAACTATTAGTAGTAATAATCATTTATTGCTTTTATTTTTCACCTGGCAACAATAACTTTATAGTCCTGATATTATTTTTCTGAAAGGGCTAAATATTATAATCTTTATTTCACACTCAATGAAACAGTTGGTATTGGGTCAAATGGTTTATTCAGTCATATAATAAGCAAAAGAAGGTTAAAAAATCATAGGATTATAGGATAATTGGTAGAGAATATCTAGTTCAAGCCTCTCATTTTAAAGGCATGTCAGTCACATAGGTGACAGAGTCAGAATTCACATTTGTGTTCTCTTAATCCAGGACCAAAGATCTTCTTGCTTTATCAAATGAGGGCCTCCACTAATTATAAGGGGGAGGGGGAAAATCATAAAAGTGAAAAGAATTTATCTAAGAATAAGAGGTTGTTTTATACTCTAGCATACCTTAAGCAATATTTAAATACTCCAATATTATCTTATATAAACATTAGAAGGGGGTAATTTTGAAAAAAAAAATTGAAAGCTTAATTCCAGCAACTGCTTTTCATGAGTTATTTTTGTTTCCTACACATTATTTTAATAATGCAGGGTATATCCTCCCATGAGATCTTCTGGGCGGATATGAGATAAGGAGCAGATAGGTTAACTTATTTTGGCTTGAGTGAGGAAATGTGACTTCTCCAGATGCTTCCATGTTCCAAACACATTGGCTCCAGTAATTCAACATAAATGGACTTGGTATTGAGGAAAAGGAGGGTTTTTTTTCTTAAGTTAACAGAAGACTTTGTTTGTTTTAAGAAATAAAGCCTTTCTTCCCACCCTGCTCTCCCAAATTAGTATACAATTGGTTACCATTAAACAGTCAAGGACAAGCTACAAGTTGAATCTGGTTTTGGAGACAGAGATAATTCATAGAGAATGCATTTAGAATTAGAAGGGACTTCAAAGGCTATCATGTCTAATACTCTCATTTACAAATATGAAGAACAGAGAGTTAAATGACTTGCATACAGTCTCACAGCTAGTTATATTTCTGACATAAGAGTTGAACTCTGTTCTTCTGGATTCCAAACCCAGCACTCTATTGGATCACATAGCTACCTCTTCAGTTATAATGTATTATACATTTTAGAATGTTAAAACTTACAAAGTGCTTTGATGTACATTATTCCATTTGGTCTTCATAGGCATATTCTGTAGTTGAGAGAGAGAGCGAGAGAGTGGAGAGAAACTAGTATTCCTACTTTATATTTAAGATAACTAAGCACGGAGGAAGTGAAGTGATTTATTAGCTGTATAACCTCAGAAAGAGACAGAGCCAGGACTCAAAATTTGGTCTTCTGACTGCAGGTTGCCTACTCTTTCCAGTAAACTATTGCCTCTGGATGAAATTAAGGAGTCCTTTCAACAATTTGTGATTTCATTGACCATTGTATTTGTTCCATGGACATCAATAGCAATTTCTCTGTGACTTAGGAGAAGGTCTCGTGCTACCCTTGGTTAAAGACAATAATTACCCTGTGGCCAATCTTCTGATGCTTTTCCAATCCTAGTTCAGTCTGGTCCTCAGATGACAGACATAGGGATTTGCCTTTTTAAAAAGAGGATCATGAAGATTGAGTTTATGAACTAACATCTATTGCAGAGAATGAGAAGGCAGAAAAATTCTACAAAGAACCAGATAGGATCCTCCAAATCAAATAAATTACTTCAGTGCAAAGGAGAGCATAGGTTCAGGAATGAGAAAAAAGAGGAGTTAAAGACCTACGTTCTAAATATAGAAACTTTGTGATTATATATCATGGATGATTTCTACAAGAAGAAATTGAAAAGTACTAGACAGGTTGAGGACTGAATAACACCACAAAAGAAATAGATTATATTTTAACAGGCAGGGGGAAAAAACCCAAACCAAAACACCTCATTACCAATGTGGGCATCATGTCTGAATTGGTTGCATATGTTTAGTCAAATTGCTTACTCATTAGAAGAAATATTAATCTTTATTAAATATTAAATAAATATTAATTATCACTTAGAAGAAAACAATGAACTATCTTTATAGATTGTTGATGCTGAAAAAGTGAAATGGTGAAAAGAACAGAGACACAAACTATCACCTTTTCTTAAGAAAGTTTAACAAGTATACTGCAGTTGCTGCAGTGAGACCAAAAGAGCCTAGAAAGCATCTCAGTTGGGAAACCCTTTGCCCGGGGTCTACTCCCGGGCCTTCGCCTCTCCACTTACCGATCCCTGGTCTTCGGACGTCTCCGGCCCCTCTCCCAGTTGGGGGAGGGCAATAAACAGGCAGAGCACCCGAAAGGAGTTGCAGTCAGCAAGCTTTATTGCATTTCTTCCCCTTCTCCTTCTCCTTCTCCTTCTAAGCCCTTGTGATCATCCCCTTTTATTATCCCCTGTCTCCTCCCCCGTACCTCCCATGGGCGGGCGAGCTCCTCCCAAGTGCCTCCCCGTGGGTGGAGCCAGCCTGTTACCAGGGCCATCCCAGTACCCCACAAGGGGGCAGGTTCAGACCCTCAGGCGTCTCACAGTCCTCACGGGGGACCCCGGTCCAGAGCTGTCCCCCAACAACCCTTAATCTTGCCCAACAGAGAGGTGGTAACCAAAGGCAAAGCCACTTAGAATATAAATTCCTTTGTACGCAAAGGAGGTCTTCTCTAAAACCTAACAACTATCTATAAAGAATTTAATCTTCCCAAAGGATTGGTAGGGAATATATAACACCATATAGGGAGCTTCTAGTGACTGATGAGATGATTACCTTTGGCTGTTTATTGGAAAGCAAGATGGGGGAGGGTGGTGATGGTGATGGAGGTGGTGGTTCTGTCTTTGTTCTCAAAGGAGAAGAGGGAAGACCACAATAGCAGAAAAATGAGGCTCCTACAGTCACCTTTCACCTTTCCACTGCTGCCTCTTGCAGAGTACAGAAAAGGGGCTGGAAGGAATGTCCTCCTCTTCCCCCTCTCCCATCAGTAATGTTGTAATAGAAACATACGGAAATAGGAAACATACACTTTCTCTCATGCTGAGAGAGTGTTCAACTCTGGAGTCAAGAAGAGAGAGTGAGAAAGAGGAATACAGGGGTCTATCAACCACCTAAAATGAGATCCAGTTCAGGATATGCCAGGACCCAGAGCAGGGTCCTAGGATGTGGGCTCCAGTTATTTCTAAAAGAACAAAGCAGTTTCTTGGGTCAGGATTTAAGCTTTGCCCAAAGCTGGAGATAATTGAGACCACAGCCAAGTATCAGGGTCCAGCCCAGAAGTAGGCTGGGTAGAGTTTTGTTCCCTATCTGTGAAGTCTCACCTAGGGAGGAGTAACTTGGGAACAAGAAGCAAGGCAGGGCCCTAATCAGAGCCAGTCAGAAGAGTGAGTTATCTCTCTCCTATTATGCTTTAATTGTGTGCCTCTCTACTAATGAACTCCAAACGTGTCCTCCCTTCTTATTGACACTATGTATGTTTTTGACAAAGTACACGCCAGGTTTACAGAGATGATAAAGTATCTATTAGTATGTTACTCCAGTAAATACTCTTTTTTGGGGGGGAGGGAGTCAGTTGACTACTAATCCATAGGTGGGGACTTGTGAATTATAGTTTTAGGAACTGAGATTCAGAATACCTTGAATCTGGGATAATTATCTTCCTAGGGACCCAACCTGGAAGTGAGTGGAAGATTATGAACAGTATTGCTTCATGAAATTCCAAAAATGCAAAGTAGTTCTCAGTCATCTGTAACTCTCTTTTACTTCCATGGTGATGGAAGGGTAGAAAATTGGACAGCAAGTGTATTGTAGTGTATAGGCTTTCTAGAGCTATCACTTTGATGATATGTGTAATGGGCAATCTTTGTCCAAACCCCAATGAGTTGATGGGTTATTCTGAGACCAGTCATATCTGTGTTGAGATATTCACTGTAAAAGAAACCAGAAGACATAAAATAATAACTACTTAATGGAAAAATATTTCACATGTTCTACAAGCAGTGGTAAATAAAGGAGTCAGTGGAATTGGTTTTTATCCTAAGTTCCAAACATCAGGAAACATAATTTATAACACCCTTTGTCATTTTGCTTAACAAGGCTTATGATAAGCATGTCCAAACAGGTTAATAGAAATATAATATTAGCATATGCAACATATATTTCAGAGGATGAAGAAAGAATATCTATAAAGAACTTGGCAAGATCCTTCAAACTAAGTAAAAATAATACCTTTGCACTCAATGACTTTAATGTGACAGTGGGCACAGATGAAAAATACACAGGAACAAGTCTGAAATAAAGAAAGGAAAGGGGGGAAATATTTTAAAACTATTTAGTAACTTCCTATTTGTTGGGATTGGAAGCTCAAATCCGTGTGGATGGTCTCGGGCGGGTAAAAGTGGGACTTCTAAATCTTAGAGTCTTACGAGGCCCTCCATGAACAGCGGGGAATCGAGAAGGTCAGACTGAGCTAGCTCGGCTAGCTCGGGTATTTCCGCCTCTCCCCGGGAGATACGTGATGGGTGGAGTCTCCCTGCCCTCGAGATGGTCCCGGATCTGGGCACACTATTGTTATCTACAGCACGGTATTGAGATGCAAACTGTGTGGCTGAAGGTTAAGTAGGATTGAGGAAGCCTGAAAGCTCTCTTAGCACGTGTGGAGCCAAGAGGACAGTAGGCTCCGCTCCTCTTCTTTCCTCTCTCCCCTCCCCCTCTCTCCCCGCTTGTACTTCTATTTCCAAGCCCTTAAGATCCTAGCCTCCTTAGGAAATCTCCCCCTCTTCCTCCTAAGGAAGACCCCCCTGCACTTGTAACCTAGACCCTGAAATAAAGCTCAACCCTTGTTCGACTCTGGAACGTCCTTTCTCTCATAAGTGCATCCGGTTTTGGCCAACCGAAGACCTCGGAGGTGAGGTAAGTAGACTCGGGTAGCCCACACAGGCCTCTAGGCCTGGCACCTATTGCGTGTATCTCATGAGTATTTTTAAAGAAGGGGGTCAGATTTTACCAGATGTGGCAAGGACCAAATGATATCACCCAAAAGAAATTGATTGGGTGCTAGCCATCAATTAAATTCTGTACAATTCAATTTAATTCAGGCATTTATTAAGTGACTACTATGAGCAAGGCACTGTTAAGTATACAAAGCCAAAAACAAAACCCCTGCCTTTCAAAAGTTTATATTTTCCTGGGTAAGTAGAACATATGAAAAAATGTGTAGCCTGCCCCTTCTCTGGGAGAGTCTACACTCAGAGACTGAGTTTCACAGAGGACAGTTTCTTCAGGTTCAAAGTGCCCTGTAGGTCCACATTCTACAACTATAGTTCATAGGCTTCCATGAATGTATTTATCTTTAACAGTCAGCAGAAGGACATAGTTAGCTTAAAGCAAAGGTATTTACCTCAACAGAATAATAATAAGTCTTATAAAGTAAGAATAATAGCAAGAAAACATTTCCTCCCCTTTAATCTTGGGGTTTACTCTTCTGCACAAATACACAGATTGGGACAAGTAGGACATGGATATGTAAGAGAATACTAGTAGAGAGGCATACATTAAAGGAATGTATGCCATAGATATACAAAGAAAGGTGTCCAGGAAACTCACACCTCCAGCCCAGCAAGGGACCAGCATCTTTTTCTCCTATGGTGATATCCTCATGCTGCTTTCCCCTAGATGCAGTGTTATCTGCTGGGATGGCTACTCAGCTGGTTTTCTTGGTCCATTTCCTTTTTTGCAGTCTCACTTGGGATAACTTTCTCAACTCACCAATCTTGTGCTTCATGCCCTACTATATGTTAGATACAGTGTTTCCTGCTGAGTGAAACTGTTACATTGTGCCACAGCAGATGGGGAGAGGGGAAAGTGAGGGAAATCTTCCTTTCACATTCCCCTCAGGGATATGAGGGACAAATCTGTTTGGAGGGCTGAACTCTAGTGTAGTAGCCTCTCTTACTGGAGTTCACACTACTGAAAGCTACCTAGGTCCCTAGAGACTTGTTAACCTAGAGAGGATGTCTTGGTCTTGGTCAGATCACCAAGGGTACAGCTTGGCTTTCAGACAGCTCTCTAACTCTATCAGGTCTGATCTGCAAACTTTTTTACACCTTATGAAGGAGAAACAAAGTATAAACATGTCTTCATAGTTCCCTTTAGCATTCGAACACATCTCATTGTCTCTGTAATCTGAATATCACACTTTCTAGTTTCTGGGACAAACCAATTGGTCAGGAGTGTTCTGATCACTCTCCATTATAGATAAGTAAATAATAATAATGACTAGCATTTATATATCGCATTCTAAGGTTTTTAAAGCGTGGTAACTAATATTATCTCTTTTGATCCTCACATGAACCCTTCAAAGTAGGTGCCCTTATTATCCCCAAGTTACAGAAGAGGCAACTAAGGTAGATTGAGATTAAGTGACTTGCCCAGAATCACACAACTAATAAGTGTCTGTGGCCAAATTTGAACTCAAGTCTTCTCAACACCAGGGCCAGTGCCCTATCCCTTGTGCCACTCTTGTTGCCTCACTTATTATTACACACTAGGGGATAGGAGAATACTAGCCCCCAGGGTGGTAAGGAAAGGCCTGGAGATGGTACCATAGCTGAGCCTGGAAGGGAGCCAGAAACAGATAGAGGAGAGAAGGGAGAGAATTCCCAGTATTCTTTTTATGTGAAAAGACATAAGAGGTCAGGAGAAGGGAATGTCATATAAGTAGGCCACCTTTGCTGGAACGTGGAGAGCTTGATGAAGAATAACGTGAAATCAGCCTGGAGAGATGGACTGAGCAAACCAGTCATGAAGAGCTTTGAATGTCAGTCTGTATACACACACACACACACACACACTTTTGTAACACTAAGTGTTTTATTTTATGCATCTAAAAAGCACTGTTGTGAGGAGTCCGTTGACTTCACCCAATTGTCAAAGTGCATGACCCAAAAAAGATTTAAGAACGCCTGATCTAAATCCACTTGTGCCAGGGAACTTTAACATGCTTTAAGCACAAGACAGGTACTAAATAAATGCTTGTTGACTGACTGCTAGTTCAGAGCTTCAGGTATGCACTGAAGAGTTTGAAAAGTCCTTTAAGCAAATTTGATTAATTGGTGGAGGAACTCAGATCATGGAGAGATTTGAGGTTATTACAGTAGTGTAGGTGAGAGGTGATAAAGATGTGAACTAGGGTGGGGTTTGTGAATGGAGAATGGAGCGAATGGGAAGAATTGTTGTGAAGGTATAACAAGACTTGACAACTAATTGGAAATAAGAGTGAAGAGTCCTGGATGACTGAAGTTGTGAATCTAGATGACTGGAAGACATCAATAAGGAAATTAAGAAAAGGCTTGATTCTGGAGAGCAACTTGGAACTATGCCCAAAGGGCAAACTGTGCATATCTTTTGATCCAGCAATAGCACTATTCCAAAAAGCACATAAAAAAAAGGGAAAGGACTTACATATACAAAAATATTTGTAGCAACTCTTTTTTGTGGTGGCAAAGAATTGGAAATTGAAGAGATGCCCATCAATTGGGGAATGGCTGAACAAGTTGTGGTATATGAATGTAATGGAATACTGTTGTGTTATAAGAAATAATGAGCAGGCAGACTTCATAAAAACCTGAAAAGACTTAAACTAATGCAGTGAAGTGAGCAGAACCAGGAAAACATTGTACACAGTAACAGCAATATTATATGATAATCACCTATGACTGATTTAGCTCTTCTCAGCAATACAAGGACAAATACAAAAGACTCATGATGGAAAATGCTATCCATATCCAGAGGAAAAAACTGATGGAATCTGAATGCAGATAGAAACATACCATCTTTACTTTATTTTTTTCCCATTTTTCTTTGCAGACGTAATTATTTTTACAAACTATTTCTTCTTTCACAACATGAATAATATGGGAATAGTTTCACAAGATAGAACACATATAATCTATATGAAATTGCTTACAATCTTAGGGAGGGGGGAATAAAGGGAGGGAAGGAGAAAATTTGAAACTCAAAATTTTATAAAAAAGAATGTTTAAAATTGTCTTTATATGTAATTAGAAAAAATAAATACTTTCAGTTGGTGGGGAAAAAAAGGTTGAATTCTTAGGGGGAAAGATAATGAGTTCTGTCTGGAACATATTGACTTTGAGATTTATATGGAACATCCAGATCCGGCAGGCA
The DNA here is from genome assembly GCF_028372415.1 of Notamacropus eugenii. Taxonomy (NCBI): domain Eukaryota; kingdom Metazoa; phylum Chordata; class Mammalia; order Diprotodontia; family Macropodidae; genus Notamacropus; species Notamacropus eugenii. The sequence continues at coordinate 462,175,702 of NC_092873.1, read as the reverse complement.
GTTGGTGATAGGGGACTGGATCTCAGGAGAGAGCCTGGGGTGTCATCAGTGTAGAGATGGTAATTGAGACCACGGGGGCTAATGAGATAAATAAGAATGTAGGGATGGAGAGCAAGGTATGTATGATTATAAGAAAATAGAAGAAATGTAAAAGAAAATGTGAAAGGAGTGAGAAAGGAAGAAGACTAATGTAAGAATTCTGGCAAAAGCTTGGCCTGGCTGCCTTGCCAGGGGACCTAAGTCACTAGAAACCCTGGAAAGTTTATTACTTCCCACATAGGGAAGAGAAGAAATAACTGGAAGGGAGAATTGTCTGCTACCATGGCCGTTTCTAAATCTCTCTGGAGTGGAGAGGAGAGAGAAAGGAAAAGAGAGAGGGAAGGGAGGGAGAGAGAGAGACAGAGATAGAGAGAAACAGAGAGAGATATAGAGAAAAAGGGAGAGAGAGAGAGAGAGAGAGAGAGAGAGAGAGAGAGAGAGAGAGAGAGAGAGAGAGAGAAGGAGAGAGAGAGAGAGAGAGGGAGAGAGGGAGAGAGGGAGAGAGAGAGAGAAAGGTAAAGCAGTAGCAAATGGGGGCTGAGTTTTAGAAAACTGACCCTAAGGCTGGAGACTTTTCCTTAACTTATCTTACAATTCAGCTTTTTAAGAGACTCTAGTCGAGTGACTTAATTCTGATATCTAGAAGAAACCTTCAGAACAATGGTGAATCTACTGCACTCTCTGTTTCTTGCTTTTGTTTTATTGGTACGAGCAATGCAGCAGGGTTTCTTTCCTTATTGGTTATTTGCATTTTTAAACAATAGTTTACCAGATGAAGATAAGATTATTTTAATTGTATCCTGGTTGTTTTTTTCTAGAGAGAGTGATAAGGAAGGGTGGGGAAAATCCATGGGTAATTGATTACAAAAAATTCAACTAGCTGGGAGATCACCTTGACAATCAATAGATTGCCTGGGGACTGAGCATTTTATGAATTTTCTTTTTAATCTTAGAGAAAGGAAGCGATGTGGAACTGGGACCTTTGCTCTAGACTAAAACTTTAATGAGCTAATCTCATTATCTCCAAGTCTGAGGTCTCTTTTAACCTGAGGCCTTTGGATTTTCTTCCACTCTGAGGTGAGATAAAGAAAGAGAAGTAGAGACCTCAAAGAAGTTTTATAGGCTGAGTCAAAAGTGGTCAATTCCTCCTATTTTCCCTGGGAAGTGGGTAAAAATTGGCCTTCATCTAACTTGCTCTCCACAGTCATCTCTAGGCCACACTGGCATGGAAGGTTGTTTATTAACAATAGGAGGGTGATTGCAGGGAAAATAATAGTAAGAGAGGCAAAAGTGGCTAGAGATGCAAGAAGGGTAGAGCTGAGGGATACTGGAAAGAGGGAGTAGACAGTGGTAATTGAAGAGATTTTTCTTATAGGAAACTTTCAGCTCTGAGTCACAGGAATTTGGAGAGGTGAACAGAATTTACTAGGTATAGCACACTAGATTATCACACTTTCTCTTTCTCTGCTTCTGACACTGATTTTGTTTTTTCCCCATGGGTTGAAGTCTGCTCCTGGGCTAGGATGAGTAACCAGGTTCTGATAGATTTATTATCTGGAAACTCACTGGTTATAGGAGGCTAAAATGTAGATCATCTACCCTGCCTTATGAGCAAAGACTGCTATGCTCTAAGTTCAAGTATTGAATTCATTTCTCTCTTTCTTCAGGGATGAGGTGGGATAAGGCTCTGGTCCCCAACTAGGGGTAGGTCAGGTTACTGGGTGGTGAGGGAAGGACTGGTTAGAGATGTAGAACTCATTTCAGAATCCATTGTCCGTGTTCGGTTAAATCACTGATTGGTTAGAATATAGGTCAAATAAATAGCAAATTAGAAGAGATAAAGATGAGAAGGTAATGCATGTGGCTATTGCAATTCCAGCTTGATCCCTGAAAATGCTGACTTCCAAAAATGGGAAATAAACAAAATTAAAAGGCAACGTGTAAAATCTGTCCCTTTTTCTAGAAAAGTCTTATACAAAAATTGCCACAAGAAAGAAACCAAAACAGACCAAAAGCCGTCTAAGCCAAGAAATATTCAATCACCTTGCCAAGCAGAGTGGTGTGGAAGTCAAGGGCAACACAGATAAATACAAGCTTATTTGGAAATCATTATGAGGAAGGATGACAAAGAATCACAAGCAGCATCACTTTACCAAACAGCAAAAAGCAACTGAGGAGAAAACGAGCCTACAGATTGTTCCAAAAATATCATAGATAAAATTGGAAGGACCAGGAAGACAGCACAATGGTGGTGTGAGCCGTGCTTTTGTTTTCAGCTCCTCCATCTCACCTCAGAAACAGCAACACAAGCATCCAAGTAAGAGAACAATCACCTAAAAAACAGAAATCCCCAAGGAAAGTCACTGAATAGGAAAGAATTTCATGGAGGAAACGTAAGCAAAACAAACTCTCCAATGCAATAAATGTGTATTAGGAGATTGTCAGTAAAAGAAAAGAAACCCCAAGAAGCAAAAATGGTACTGTTCCAAATCTTTAGAATAGTTAATCAGTTCAATGAGAGACATTAAGGACAATCACGGAAGGAAACCAACCTCAGCCTTCAGAGTCATCTTTGACTCCGTCTTCACATTCACTCCACAGTCTGTGGCCAAGTCTTGTTATTTTTTCTTTCACACTGGGTATGTGCTTATGCATGTGTGCACACATGTACACACACACACACACACACCTTCCTCTTCACTCAAAGCTCATAATCTAATCAACACCATTGTGTTGTCCCTCATCACTTCACACTTGGACTACACACATACATGCATATGTATACATACATATGCATATATAAACATATCTATGTATACAGACACACATACCTACCTGTGGTTTGTCTCTTTGACTTGAGTCTCCAATTCAATCCATTCTCTACTTAGCTGTCAAAGTGAGTTTTCTAAAGTGCAGGTCTGATCATGTCATGCACACACACACACACACACACACCCCTCCAGTGGCTCCCTATTACTGCCAGGATCAAATATGAAACCCCCAGTTTGACTTTTAAAGCTCTTATCTTTCCAATCTTCTTACATTTTACTCACCTCCAAGTATTCTGATTCATCTAGAGAGCACTTGACACATTATCTCCCAACTCCATATCTTTTCACTGGCTATCCCTTGTAACTGGAATGCTCTCCCTCCTCACCTCTGTTTCTTGCTTTCCCCTGCTTCCTTTAGGACTGAGTTCAAATCTTACCTTATGCATAGTCTTCCTTGCCCCCCTCCCCGCCTTAGTGCTTTGCATCTGAAATTAATCCCATTTACACTTTTTTGCCCTTTTCTTTTTGGACATTCATTTGTGTGTTGTATTTCATATCTCACTGCTATAGCTATACATGGTATACATCTGTGGTGTCAAACTCAAATAGAAATGGGGATCACTAAACCTTATATAAGAATCTCTATGGGCCACATACTTACTTAGAAAACCACAAATTAATCTTATCTATGTTTTATTATATTTTTATCTTGTTAAATATTTCCCAGTTGCATTTCAGTCTAGCTCAAGGTGACCTGGAGGTTACGTTTGACACCTCTGGTCTACATTTGGAAGAAATCCATGCTGGAGATGGCACATTTTAAAAATAGTCAAGGATAGAGTTTTTGAGGTATCCTGAAGAAGAAAGTATTCCAGAAAAATTGAAATGATAATAAATGAAGTTTTTACTAAATAAGAAGAGATTAGCAACTCAGCCTATATGTCCACTTTCTTACTTCTACAAAAATCTTTATGAATTTGGTCTATACACAAACCAAGGAATAGTCTTTTATAAATAAGTCTCTACAGTAGATGACATCTTTGTAATATACAACCATGAGATTATAGAGAATAATGATCCTATCATGTCTATTATTTGCCATTTTTTAAAAGAGAATTTCATTTAATAGAACAAGTTACAACTTTAAAGGTTTTTGTTAAATAAGGTATCTACCATGCATATTTCATAACAAAAAATTCTGAATCAGCTATCTTTCCCAAGTTGGCTTTTTTCAATGACCCCTGAGTATTAACAGCATAATTTAATACCTGAAAAATATCTTTGATTTTGTCTGAGTGGATACTCTTTTCTGATCACAACCCTTCTATTCACTAATAGACAGTTTGCATTAGGTACTGTGGCCATAAAAATATGGTTTTCTGGAGGGTAACCTTCAGGTGATGAGATCAATATCCTGTCATGCATCAAACAGTAAGGCATATATTCATTTAAGCTGTTCAGATATCAAGGATATCCCACACATATTTCTTTTCCTTTAAAAAAAGCAAATTTGCTACTTATTTTTAACATTCCTTTAAAAAATTTTGGAGTTCTGAATTTTTTTCCCTTCTTTCCATCCCTCCCCCACACATTGAGAAGGCAAGCAGTGTGAAATCATGCAGAGCATATTTCCATACTAGTTATGTTCCAAAAAAGAAAGAAAAATTAAAAAAGAAAAAAAATTATACTTTGATTTGCACTTTATCAAATCTGCACTCAGCACCCTCATTAGCTTTCTGGAGGTGAACAGAATTTGTCATCCTAAATCCTTCCGAATTGTCTTGGATTACTGCATTGATCAGAGTAACTAAGTTCTTCACAGTTGATCTTTGTTAAAATATTGCGCACAGGGTGGAGCCAAGATGGCGGAGTAGAAAGACGCACATACACATAGCTCCGAACCCACAACCCATAGAACATCTGTATAAAGTAACTCACGGCGAATTCTGGAGCAGTGAGGCCACAGAACAGTGGAGTGAAGGAGATTTCTGTTCCAGAGGGACCTGCAAACCTCTCGCAAAAGGTCCGTCGCGCTGCGGACGCGGAGCCCAGCCCAGCCCTGCCGCGGCCGCGGCACTGAGAGGAACAGATCTGAGCAGGCTTCAGGGACGGGATCTCCAGCAGCCGTGCAGGTCCCTCCACCCACAGGTGACACGGGTCGGTGAGAGAGTCTCTTTGGCGGGTCAAGAGGGGAGTGGGGTGCCCCCATAACTCAGGCCCCCTCGGGAGGCAGAAGCTGAGGCAGTGGCAGACCAGGGCTCCCCAAGCAGGCAGGAGCCTGGATCCATTGTTGAAGGTCTGTGCATAAACCCCCTGAGGGAACTGAGCCTGAGAGGCGGCCCTGCCCTGACCTGAGCACCTGAACTTAATCTCACACTGAATAGCAGCCCTGCCCCCGCCAAAAGCCCTGAGACTGGGCAGCAGCATTTGAATCTCAGACCCCAAGCGCTGGCTGGGAGGATCAGGAGATGAGGTGGGTGTGAGTAGAATATTCAGAGGTCAAGTCACTGGCTGGGAAAATGCCCAGAAAAGGGAAAAGAAATAAGACTATAGAAGGTTACTTTCTTGGTGAACAGGCATTTCCTCCCTTCCTTTCTGATGAGGAAGAACAATGCTTACCATCAGGCAAAGACACAGAAGTCAAGGCTTCTGTGTCCCAGCCCACCCAATGGGCTCAGGCCATGGAAGAGCTCAAAAAGAATTTTGAAAATCAAGTTAGAGAGGTGGAAGAAAAGCTGGGAAGAGAAATGAGAGACATGAAGTCAAAGCATGAACAGCAGATCAACTCCCTGCTAAAGGAGACCCCAAAAAATGCTGAAGAAAATAACACCTTGAAAAACAGGCTAACTCAATTGGCAAAAGAGGTTCAAAAAGCCAATGAGGAGAAAAATGCTTTCTTTTTTTTTTTTTTTGCCTGTCAGAAATGTCATTTATTACAGAGGTCAGAAGAGTGATCACCAGGGATAGTCACTGTGGGGGGAGGGGGAGATCTGGGCTCCAACACTGATTGGAGGGGAGGAATTCAAGGCTGGGGAGAATCAGGGAGGGGGTGCCCACTTGCCCCAGCCCCATCTAATGCCTCCTGATTAAGGGGTCCCCCTGTCTGCCAAGCCTCCCCCCTATTTCCAGTTTTAGGAGGAGGCTGGGTAGAGGGTGTAGTATGAATGGGTCAGGTTCAGGCTGAGGCTGGGGGGAGGGGGAGGAAAGGTCCCCCCCTTTCACATGCACTCACAATACTGATCTCCTGGACGGTGAGAGGAGGTGGGCATCCCCTTTCCCCCCACCCGGTTATAGGAGGAAGGGGTTAGTGTTAGGGGGTGGGGGTCCTGGGGGCATCATGGGAGGCAGGCCAGGCCCCCCACCCAGGGGTGAGATGAAGGCCGGTGGGGCCCCAGGACCAGGGGGCACAGGGCTGAGACGTAGCTGGTTCAGAGTGAGCGTGGCTGGAGGTGGAGGTTGGAAAGGATTGGTGAGGGACGGACCGGTGGTTGTGCCAGGTGCTCCAGTTGGCAGGAAGGGGTTGGAGGCCTTGGGTCCTGGGGGGGCAGGCCCTGGCCAAGTCACCAAAGAGTCAAGGTCCACGAGGGCAGCATTGGGTCCCAGGAAGGACTCTGGTGTCTTCTGTGTCGGGGGTGTGGGGGCTGGTGGCACTGTGGGTGGGGGGCTACCCACAGCCTCTGCCAGGGAGCCCCCAACCCCACTGAGGTCAAATGCCCCGGGGCTCCGTGCAAGGACCTCTCCCGCCAGAAGCTCCAGTTCCCCGGTGCTGCTGCCTGAGGCAGGCAGTGCTGTCTGAAGGCGATCAAAGTCAGAGAATTCATCCGGCTCTGCATCGAAGCCTCCAGTCGCTGGGGTGCCATTAGTGCTGGGCTTGGCTGGGGAGCCTCCCCACGGGTCTGAGAAGGCTGGTGCTGGTGCCCATGGGTCAGCAGTGGTGGATGGGCCACTGACTGGGGCCCCACTTGGGCCATCAGCTCCCCCCCAGGGGTCTGGGGTCCCCTCCTCTCCAGCAGGGGGAGCAGGGGACCCCCCCCAGGGATCAGCTGCAGGGCCTGGGGATGGGGTAGGTCTCCAGGGGTCCCCAGAGGCAGGGGTGGGAGCCGGACCCCCCCAGGGGTCAGCTGAGGGTGGGACAGGGGGTCCTGGGGGCCCCCCCAGGGGTCAGAAGGTGGGCCAGCTGCAAGGACAGGACCACCCCAGGGATCAGAGGAGGGTGGGGGGGCTGGGGCTGTGAAGACATCAGCCAGATCCATGAGAGACGACTCCTCCTTGCCCCCAGTCTCTCTCTTGCTTTCCTCAATGGCCATCTGCAGTCTCAGGTCATCGCCCGACGAATCCGCTCCTCCTTGTCATGCTCCTCCCGGCTCAAACTAAGGTCCAGCTGGAGCTGGACGTCATCCTCAGGGCCACAGGGTGGGGGCTGGTCAGCCTCTTCCTTGCTCATGGCCAGGGCCAGCTGCAAACTGTAGCTCCTCCTCCCCACTACTCTGGGGCCAGGCCTGCTCTGCCTCTGGGGGCGCCCCAGACCCCACAGCTGCTGAAGATGCCGTGGCCGTCTGGGCCAGCTTCTCCTTGGTCTTGAGCACGTGGGCTCGCTCCTCCCGCAGGCGGTCCTCGTCCCGCAGCAGGGCCACCAGCTGCTTGGCCTTCTCCCGCACGTTGATGCCCTGGTCCTTGCCGTCCCTGTCCACGTACTGGAAGTCCTTCAGGGTCTGCACCGCGTACATGTTCTCCTTGCACTGCTGGGACACGCGCTCTGAGCCAGTCTTGATGAGGTACTCCATGAGGGTCATAGCCTTGTACACGTGCCTCCAGTTCTTGCCGTGGTCGTTGAGCCGCTTCCAGATCATGCTCATGATCTCAGAGAAGGCGACCATGTTGTAGGTGAGGTCAGCGATCTCGGACAAGAGCGAGCTCGAGGGCCCCCAGGGGTCATTGCTGGTGGCCTCCCGCACCTTGATCTCCACCTCCGAATAGTTGTGGACGATGTTCTTCATCTGCGGGCGCAGCAACGAAGTCGACATGGCTGCGGGGCTGCCCCTGGGGCCGCGGGAGGGGGCCAGGGAAGGGGGAGCTGGTCACCGCATCCTGGGAATACTCGGGCTCCGGCTCCCGGGAGGGGGCGGGGGACAGCTGCCGAGCGCAGGGGAAGCGGCCAGGAAGAGGATGGCCGGAAGCAGAAGTCCGAAAAATGCTTTCAAAAGCAGAATTAGCCAAATGGAAAAGGAGATTCAAAAGCTCACTGAAGAAAATAGTTCTTTCAAAATTAGAATGGAACAGATGGAGGCTAATGACTTTATGAGAAATCAAGAAATCACAAAACAAAACCAAAAGAATGAAAAAATGGAAAAGAATGTGAAATATCTCATTGGAAAAACAACTGACCTGGAAAATAGATCCAGGAGAGACAATTTAAAAATTATGGGACTGCTTGAAAGCAATGATCAAAAAAAGAGCTTAGACATCATCTTTCATGAAATTATCAAGGAAAACTGCCCTGAGATTCTAGAACCAGAGGGCAAAATAAATATTCAAGGAATCCACAGAACACTGCCTGAAAGAGATCCAAAAAGAGAAACTCCTAGGAACATTGTGGCCAAATTCCAGAGTTCCCAGGTCAAGGAGAAAATATTGCAAGCAGCTAGAAAGAAACAATTCAAGTATTGTGGAAATACAATCAGGATAACACAAGATCTAGCAGCTTCTACATTAAGGGATCGAAGGGCATGGAATAGGATATTCCAGAAGTCAAAGGAACTAGGACTAAAACCAAGAATCACCTATCCAGCAAAACTGAGTATAATACTTCAGGGGAAAAATTGGTCTTTCAATGAAATAGAGGATTTTCAAGCATTCTTGATGAAAAGACCAGAGCTGAAAAGAAAATTTGACTTTCAAACACAAGAATGAAAAGGTGAACAGCAAAGAGAAGTCATAAGGGACTTACTAAAGTTGAACTGTTTACATTCCTACATGGAAAGACAATATTTGTAACTCTTGAAACTTTTCAGTATCTGGGTACTGGGTGGGATTACACACACACACATGCACACACACATGCACACACACATAGAGACAGAGAGCACAGAGTGAATTGAAGAGGATGGGATCATATCTTAAAAAAATGAAATCAAGCAGTGAGAGAGAAATATATTGGGAGGAAAAAGGGAGAAATGGAATGGGGCAAATTATCTCTCATAAAAGAGGCAAGCAAAAGACTTGTTAGTGGAGGGAAAAAGAGGGGAGGTGAGAGAAAAACATGAAGTTTACTCTCATCACATTCCACTAAAGGAAAGAATAAAATGCACACTCATTTTGGTAGGAAAACCTATCTTACAATACAGGAAAGTGGGGGATAAGGGGATAAGCAGGGTGGGGGGGATAATGGAAGGGAGGGCATGGGGATGAGGGAGCAATTTGAGGTCAACACTCATGGGGAGGGATAGGATCAAAAGAGAATAGAAGTAATGGGGGACAGGATAGAATGGAGAGAAATATAGTCAGTCTTATACAACACAACTATTATGGAAGTCATTTGCAAAACTACACAGATTTGGCCTATATTGAATTGCTTGCCTTCCAAAGGGAAGGGGTGGGGAGGGAGGGAGGTAAAGAAGTTGGAACTCAAAGTGTTAGGATCAACTGTCGAGTAATGTTCTTGACACTAGGAAATAAGAAATACAGGTAAAGGGGTATAGAAAGCTATCTGGCCCTACAGGACAAAAGAGAAGATGGAGACAAGGGCAGAGAGGGATGATAGAAGAGAGAGCAGATTGGTCATAGGGGCAATTAGAATGCTTGGTGTTTGGGGGGGAGGGGATAAAAGGGGAGTAAATTTGTAACCCAAAATTTTGTTAAAATGAATGTTAAAAGTTAAATAAATAAATTAAAACAGAAAAAAAATAAATAAAATATTGCGCACACAGATTTCAAAAGAATGATTCTTCATTGATGGAAAAAAGATTTCAAATAGTCCTTCTTTTAGATATTGCATCAAGCCCTAGAATACCACAAAGTTTCCTGTGTGAAATTCACAATTATGTGAAAGAAATAAAACAACCATGCACTCAAGAAAAACAAAGTGAACTTAAAAATGCATCTCAACTTGATTATGACATATAGTTGAATAGACAGATAATTAAGTTGGTCTTTGAGTATATTTTTTTCTCTCTCTTATCTATCTATCTTTTGGATAACTACTGCAATAATTAGCTGGGACCAGAGCTGAGGAGGAAATTGCATTTGGAAAATTATAATCACAATTCTTTCTCTCTGAGAAACTGAATCTTGATCATTTTATAAGGCTGTATCTTTGACTCTTTAGTGAAATCTACATCCAGAACTCCATAAAGTCATTGAGTTATGGACACATACGTATTTCCAGATCACACTTTGATTTTTACCATGTTATATTGCTTTAAAGGTAATTTACATTACAAGAAAAAGATTTTTAATTTACTTCTTATAACACATAACACTATTTGATAAATAACTAAGGATTCTATTAAATTATTTAATGACTTGAATTGTAACATTATAAATACTAAAGTAATCAAAAAAAAAGAACTCAGTTAATCAAGGACTTGTTTGTTCAGCAATCACTTTTATAAGATTTTGAGTTCTAAATTTTCCCCCTTCCCCCTTCCCTAAGATGACATGCAATCATCAGATTTATGTTTAATCATCATTAATCAGAAATATGTTTAATATGATTGTATATGTATACATATACAATCATATTAAACATATTTCCACATTAGTCATGTTGTGAAAGAAGAATCAGATCAAAAGGGAAAAACCACAAGAAAGAAAAAAGGAGAAAATAGTATGCTTTGATCTGCATTTAGACTCCATAGTTCTTCCTCCGTATGTGGATAGCATTTTCCATTATGAGTCTGCATTGCTGAGAAGAACTAAGTCAATCAAAGCTGGTCATCACACAATGTTGCTGTTGCTTTGTAGATGTTCTCCTGGTTCTGCTCACTTCACTCAGCATCAGTTCATGTAAGTATTTCCAGGTTTTTCTGAAATCTGTCCGCATATGATTTCTTATGAAACAATAGTATTCCATTGCATTCATATACCACAACTTGTTCAGCTGTTACCCAATTGATGGGCATCCCCTCAATTTTCAATTCTTTGCCACCACAAAAAGAGCTGCTATAAATATTTTTGTATATTTGGGTCCTTCTCTCTAACAACCCCATCTTTCTAACAACAATATTCTCCTACTGATACTTTATAAGTGCATTTAAGGAATCATCTATATGACGTAAAAATTATCTCAAAAATAATAAAATTAAAGGTGATTCCATGAGAAATGAGATATCACTAATATTACCAATAAATAATTGGTACATTACCAAAAATGTGCACAAAGTAGCATAAAAGATACTATCAAATACTTGTATAACTAGAGAAAGAGTTGGCCTAGTCATGTAACAAGATTGAGAAGCCATAAATGGATAGCTCAAATGTTGCACTGGTGCTCATGAGATATTAAAAGTATGAGGAGACTAGAAGCTTGTATAGATCATTACAATGGACTCTCTATGGAAAATTTAGAGGGAAACAGGAAAAAGGAAATTATAAAATGAGAGACATGGGTTACTAATCAGCACTGGTGGAGCAATATTTACACCAATGAATTCACAAAATTCATCTCAGTAAGTTTGATCAAAAGACCCAACTGAACTCTATTCTCAGGTCCTAAAAAACTAGCAGATGCTATTGCTGAAGTACTATTTGTGATCTTTGAAAGACTTAAGATAAATGAGAGAGGCCCTACAGGATTAGAGGACAAATGGCCTAATTTTTATTAGATGCTTACTATATACACGGAATTGTTAGGCTCTGGGGGGGACACAAATATGTCCCCCTGAAAGGGCTTATAATCTAGTAGGGGATATGATACATGAGAAGGAATATTATTTTCTTTTTAAATTTTATTTTATTTATTTTTTTAATGTTCTACAATCACTACCACAAAATTTAGATTTTAACCCCCTCACACCTACCCCTCCACTACCCCTCTCCCTCTCCAAGATGGCATATATAGGATCTACATATACTTTCCTATTGAATACGTTTTCAATATAGTCATGCTATGTAGATGAACTAAAATAAATGGAAGAGATCATATAACAAATCAAAACAAAATACACAAACACACATACACACAAACATGATCTGCTACATTCTGCGAATGAATTCCACAGTTCTTTTTCTGAGTGTGGAAGGCATTTTGCCTTAGAAAACCATTGGGATTTTTTTTTTTTTAAGTTCTTGCGTTATTACGAAGTTCCAAGTCTACCAGAAAAAATTCTCGCACACTGTGGTCATTGCTGTGCACAAAGTTCTCCTGGCTCTGCTCCTTTCACTCAGCATCAGATCATATAAGTCCTTCCAGGCCTCCCTGAAGTCTTCTTGTTCATCATTTCTTATAGCGCAATAGTACTCCATTACATTCATATACCATAATTCATTCAGCCATTCCCCAACTGATGGGCATCCCCTTGACTTCCAGTTTTTGGCAACTACAAAGAGTGCTGCTATAAATATTTTTGTACATGTGGGACCCTTTCCCATTTTTATGATCTCTTGGGGATACAGTTCTAGTAGCGATATTGCTGGGTCAAAGGGTATGCACATTTTTGTAGCCCTTTGGGCATAGTTTCAAACCGCTCTCCAGAATGGTTGGATGAGCTCACAGCTCCACCAACAATGAATTAGTGTTCCAACTCTCCCACATCCTCTCCAACATTTATCATTTTCTTGTTCTGTCATGTTTGCCAATCTTATAGGTGTGATGTGGTACCTCAGAGTTGTTTTGATTTGCATCTCTCTAATCAAAAGTGATTTAGAGCATTTTTTCATATGATTATAGATATCTTTAATTTCTTCCTCTGAAAATTGTCTGTTCATATCCTTTGACTGAAAAGGAATATTATAAAACAAAACAGAATAAAGGACAAAGAAGGACCAAGTACTATGAGAGCCTGAGGACAGAGATGCGCTCTAAGATAAGAGAACCACCAGTGTCAAGGCAGAAGTACTATGCCAGCTTGTATATGTGAGACCCCTAAGGAGCCCACATAATCAACCCTGTGACAAATGTCATATGATTTTCATTCATTCTACATACTGTGATGCACTAGTTTCCCAGTTGCTTTGTAGAAGGACATTTGCATAACATTAGTTTTAATTCTATACCCTTGCTTTGGACAACCAACCCTATCTGGTGTGTGGTACAAATAGTGTAGCAGGGAAAAACAAACATTAACCAAAGGTCAAAGGCTAGTGGGAAAAGCTTTTTCTCTGAATAGAAGAGGAATTGATTAAGGATTTAAACGGACAAACTTGTAAACTGGTGGTCTCATGGCTCAAATGGAATAATCCCCCCTCCCCCTCCCTGAAGTTAAAAATTGCAATGAAAGTATATGCTACTATGCAGTGTTAAAAAAAAATGTCACAAGGAGGCATTCTTTTCAGTTTTGGCTAATTTGGTCTTAAAGAATGACCTTTCCAAATGACTTAAATGTGAACTTTTCTTGTTGAGTTGAACCTAAATTTTGATGGGTTGTGTGTAGTAGTTATTCATGAAGTTTAAATTGTTTAACTTTTAAACCTTAATCATTTAGGTTGTAGGCATGGCAGAAACACTCATTCTATGAACGTCACTTTAAAGAACTGAATTTTCTTTCCATAGCTATTAAGAATATCAGTTCTGCTAGTCACAGTAAACAGGTCACCTTCTGGCCCACTGTAATGATTTTTTACCTACTGTGGGATATGAAATAAGACTAAATCATACATAACTCCGTAATGTTGTTTGCTCCATACATTTGTTCATTTGGCAAACATTTGTTGTCTTCTATAAAACACTTAGCACAGTAGTTGACACATAAATGCTTAATGAATGTTAACTGATTAATTGTATAAGTAATACACTGTGTTGGGTTTTTGCAACATACAAAGATGAGACAGGATGCCTAAAGGATACACTAAAGAGATCAAAGAAAGAGGAGAAGGGCACATATATTCACAAATATTTCTAGCAGCTCTTTTTGTGATGGTATTCAATTGGAGAACTGCTTTCATACATTATGTTATATGAATATGATGGAATACTAGTATACTATAAGGAATGATGAAGAGAATCATTTCAGAAAAAACCTGATAAGACTTGTATGAACTGATGCAGAGTAAAGTGAACAGAACCAGGAGAACAATGTACACAGTAAGTATACACAGTAAACACACACAAGTACAGTATCTATCTATAATGTAAAGAAAATCAACTGTGAAAGACTTAGTTACTCTGAGTAGCACAACGACTCATCACAATTTGCTGAGGTCTCACGATGGAGAAACATGCTACACACCTCTGGACTGAAAGCTGATGGACATAGTGCAGAGTGAAGTATATTTTTTCCATTTCTTCCTTTCTTGCTTATTAATATCTGAATAAAGCCTCAAATGTGATGTCAATGGAGATATTTACATCTTGCATAAGGATAGAGATTCAAAGCCAAAACAAAGGCTTCATACTTTACCTTGCTAATTTTGACCATGGTTTCTAAAAACTTTTGATAAGGTAAAATTTCTCCAAAAAAAGTAGTTTGTAAAAACTTGGAATCATTTGAATATTTTATCATTGAATCAATTCTTTTTCTCTCTTCATTCTTTTTTCCCTGCCCTGCCCCCAGTAAAAACTACTTTAAAAATTATATCCTATTATTTTTTAAAAATCAGCCATGATATATTATAAAAGATCATAGTTCTGGAGCTGGAAGTGGTCTCCAGAGTCATCTAGTTCAATACAATCATTTCAAATATCTGAAAACTGGGACTCAAGGATATCAAATGATTTGCCTAAGGTCAAACAGAAAGGTAAACATCAGAGCAAAGATTTGAACCTGTCCTCTGACTCCAAAGCCAGTGCTCTTTTCAATGTACCATGCAAGGGGAAATTGTTCCCATTACTTGCTTTTTAGTTTGCCCTTGAATTTCCAGAAAGCTTTACAGTTTTTAAAAGTTGGACAATACTTGAATAGATACAACCGTGGTGTCTGAGGCCATTATTTTTTAAGCTTCTCTTTTTCTAACTGAAAACAAATTGCATTTTTGCTCACAAGAGAAGTTAAGGAGGAAAGGAACAGTGAGGTAAAACCTGGCTACATGATACACAACCTTTTGAAAGGTTTGATTCTCATCCCCCACACACCTTCATGTATCTCCTCTAAGAATGGAGTTTGCTTAACAGACAATGGGTTCCCCAGGAAGATAAGAAGTATATACAAAGACTTAAAAAAGAATTAGAACTGCTTAGAAAATTTTAAATAGAATGCCTTAGCCTGTTGCATTCCTGTCTTGAAAAGGATAGTCTTTACTATAAAACATTTATAACTAAATACAATTTATGGAATAATTCAAGGTATTCTTAAGTGTTTTAAATATGATAAAATAAATTTTCCTGGGGAAGAGAACAGGCATTTATATAGAGCCAATAAGGGTTTTATATTATCTCATTTGATCCTCATTACAACTCTGAAAGGTATGTGCTGTTATAATTCCCATTTTCAGTTGAGGAAACTGAGGTTCAGTTATTTGCCCAGGGTCACATAGTGTCTGGGACCATATTTGAATTCAAGGCTTCCTGACTCCCTTAGCTCTAGTGGTGAAGTGATGGTGCAAGCAAACATCTATTTGTTAATAGTTTAGAGTTATCTTAGACATTCAACAAGGAAACCTGTATTTATTCTCTAATTTTGTAGTATTTGGGGATATTTAACTTATAATGTGTTTACATGGGAGAAGAGTAGGACTTTTAAGTTATTTATTAGCCACAGTGTCCTATAAAGTAGTGATTATAGGGCACCTCTATTTAAGAAACAGCTCCCATGTCTCTATAGCTCCTGGGGAACTGATGCAGTTATAGTCAAGCAGCAGGACTATAGGACCAATGTTGTGAGTTTCTTCTGGAGTACCATTCAGTTATAAATTGCCCAAACTCTCACAGGAGACTGATTTATTTAAAGGCTAGGATCCAGTATGGGCTGGCATCACAGTTTGATTTGGAACACATCTTAAGAGTTCCTGAATCCTTGGAGAAATCCTAGAACATAAACTACCCCTTGGTTTTTTTTTCCCCCTGGAAAAAAGAATGACCCTAATAGAAACTTAGTGATAAGCATGCTAATTGATAAATATTATTCTTTTGTGCAATTCAAGGAGCTATGCCAGACACCTTGGAAGATGCAAATAGATATGACAAAAACATTATCTCTTAAAATCTAGCTGAATCAACAGAAGATATAGCAATGAAATGTTTTTTTTTTTAAATACAACTAGTTTAAAAAGCGAAAGACAATAGTGGCCTAGATGGGTTCTGCTCAATTGTCAAATGAGTGGTATGGACAAGTGCTATGAATTCAGAGGAGGGTAAGAAGTGCTTTCAACAGAAAATATACAAATGTTAGTAATTTCTATTATGAGTGGCCTCTAAAGATTTTGTGGAAGATTTGGGATATGAGCAGGGCCTTGAAAGACTTATAAGACCAGCTTTTTCAAATGGGGTGGTAAAGTGTTTCATAGAAAAGGGGACTATCATGAAATTTCTGACATTTTGCAATATATTCTTGAAGAGTTATGTCTAGTTATTTCAAATATATCAGGGAATGCACCAATTATGGGAAACCTTGGGGATCCATTTGTAAAACAAGCCTCAAACCTCTTTTTTTCTTAAGTCTTGGGTTTGTTTAAAGGACTTTTCAAGCTCTTCAGTAGATCCCTGAAGCTCTAGCAGTCAGTCAACAAGCATTCATTTAGTGCCTCTCTTGTGCTTAAAGTATGCTAAAGTTCCCTGGCACAAGTGGATTTAGATCAGAGGTTCTTAAATCTTTTTTTGTGTCCACTGGGTGAAGCCAATGGACTCCTCAGAACACTTGTTTTTTTAGATGCATAAAACACACAGTGTTACAAAAGAAATCAATTATACTGAGTTATCAAAATAGTAACAAAAATTATTTCAGAGGTGCACATTAAGAATCTTTGATTAATCTGATTTTGTGATATATAAACATCTACAGAGGATTATAATTGCATGTTATGAATATACTAAGTATTAATATTCTAAGGCCTGAGCAGATGATTCAATAGGGTAAACATGTAGCATTTTTTAAATGAAATTTGTGAAATTGTTGAAACTTTTCAGACATTAAATTTAAATGAGGATATGGTTTCTAAATCTAGTTTTTTTTTCAGTCTCCAGATCACACTTTTGTCTCTGTTCATCACACAGAATTCAATGGAAAGGCATGGTGGGCATGGGAGGTCATAACACATAACTAAAGAGGAACTACAAAGAACAGGAGTTAAGGATTTGATCAAAGAACTGTATGGCAGAAAGAGAAGATAGACTGGTCTTGTGGTAAGAGAGGGAAAGGATGTTCATGTGGACCACTAGTGCGCTCCATTTGGTACCTTGCCCTGTGGAGGTAAAGAGAAAGGGATTAAGGCCTCCAAGCATGTGGAGACCCCTTCTGTGGAAGTTTTGAGAGGACATGGAGGAGATTCACATGAGATAGATTTTGATCTATATGTTGGAGGGAACTTCCAAGTCTACCAGATCACAGATACTTTTAAGTATTTTCATACTTCGGAGAGGCAATGAAAATTCAGTCTAGAAACATAAGAATTCAAATGTTGCTATCCATAGGTTGCCACCTTCTTTTTTGATGTGATTCAGGTAAAGAACTACCAAAGCAAATGAATACCTTTTTGTTTTTTTTATAGTACCTATGTTACTTTGTATAATGGCTACCTATTTCAGCCTCCTTTACTGCCCACTTAGAATTATTGACACAAATTACAAATTTTGTTTCATTATTATTTCTCGTGTGTGTGTGTGTGTATGCAAATCAAAACTTTGCTGCTTGGTCTCTATTTCCTGGAAATATCTCAGAGTTGCTGAAATGAGACTACAGTAAAGAGTGGTGTACTTTGAAAACTATATAAATATCATATATATTCAAAAAGTTTAAACGCCCTGGTTTGAAACAAGGTACACTTATACCTTGGGCTCTCTTTTCCTTGCAACATCAGCATTGGAAAAGAGCCCAAGTTCTGGTCTGGGACTAGAACTCATGGTCTTCTGGCGCCGAGAGCACGAACTGAGTCATTCTGGCATTGGGATTATTTTGTGACTCAGCAGCCTAAAGAGGAGGATGTCAGAAACTAGATAATTTCGAGTCTTTTAAAGGCAAGATAGAGAACACAAACAACACAGTGAAATAACTTTGCCGCGGGTTTGGTGTACCCTGGGGAAAAAAGGTTAATTCCATTCCCAGCCTTTTTACTTCCTTCCTAGCCACTGGTAAAATGACTGAAATTACACTTTAACTCCGGGACAGGAAATCACTGCTCAAAATGCATTTGGGACGCAGCTGTAAGGTCCGGCGTCTCTGGGAAAACGTTTCGGCCCCTCGGACGGCCCGACACATCCCCCTCCCCGGAAAGATTGTGGGAATGGTGACCCACCCATCCACCCCCGGACTTGGCTGGAATGGTCTCAGGTGGGCGGAGGGAGGCTGGGCCGGGGGGTAGGGAACCCCCGGCAATCTGTCCCGGGCAGTCCTAGGTGGGCGGAAGAAGGCTAGTGACCACCTGGAAGCCTCACGGAGGGGCTAGGCTGGGGGTGACCCCCAGATTTGACTGGGACAGTCCTAAGTGGGTGGGGGGTGGGTGACAATCCCCCTTCCCCCAATTTGGCAGGAACAAGCCTACGTGGGGGAGGAGACAGGGCAGGGGGGGTGTTGACACCTCCCCGGCCCCGGCCCCGGCCCCCTCCCCCGCCCCGTTTGGCCGAGGGAGTTCCAGTTGGGCAGAGGTAGAAGGATGGGGCCGTGAATAAGTTGCTAGAAGCTCCACATCGAGCATAATGAACAATCCACCCCATCCCTCCTCGGGTCCGCCGGGATCTCACCCCAGCCTGGGAACCCCCCACCCCCCCCATTTACAGGATTGCGTTCCCCGAGACAGCCGCGGGCTCCCGGGACCCGCAGTCTCATCTCCACCCCAGTCCCGCCCCGCTCGCCCCCGATCTCCCGCTACTCCCTCTTCCCAACTTTCCCTTCCCTCCCAGCATGCCCCGCGAGGGCCGACCCTCCCATCCCCCCCGCGTGTCCCTCCGCCTCCCCCCGCTCCCCCCTCCTCTCCTCTCCACTGCGCCGACCCTCGCTGCCCCTCCTCCTCTTCTCACGCTCGTACCCCCCCCTCCCGCCCTGATCGCGCGCGCGCACTTCGGGGCGCCCGACGCTCCCGATCCCTCCCCCTCCCCCGACGCGGTGGCCGCGGCCGGGCCGTCTACGGCGCTCCGAGGGTGCGAGAGGAGCCTGAGGGCCGCCGCCGGGCCCTGCTGAAGGGCGGTCGGGCGACCTTTTCTATCCGCTCCCGCTCCCTCTCCGCCGAGCATCTCGGTCGGTGCTCCCCGGGGGCGCGCGCGCGGGTACGCGCGCGGAAGTCCGGGGCCGGCGGCGGGCGGGGGTGTGGGACGGCCGTCCCTGCCCGGGGGGCGGGGGGGAGAGGGGAGGGCAGGGAGGAGGGGGAGGGGGGCGGCGGCGGCGGCCGAGGAGGGGGTGGCTCGCGCGAGCTGCGGAGCTCTTGGAGAGGCAGGCAGGCGCGCCGCACGCAGCTCTCCCAGCGCCGGACTCTGCCGCCGCCTCGCGTAGCCTCGCCCGAGCCCGCGCTCCCTCCCGGCCCGAGCACGATGCGCGGGAGCCCGACGAGGCCCCTGGCCGCGCTGCTGGCGGCCGCGCTGCTGGCGGGCTGGGCGGCGGCGGCCATGGACGAGTGCGCGGACGAGGGCGGCCGGCCGCAGCGCTGCATGCCTGAGTTCGTCAACGCCGCCTTCAACGTGACCGTGGTGGCCACCAACACGTGCGGCGCCCCGCCCGAGGAGTACTGCGTGCAGACCGGGGTGACCGGGGTCACCAAGTCGTGTCACCTGTGCGACGCCGGCCAGCCCCACCTGGCGCACGGGGCCGCCTACCTGACCGACTACAACAACCAGGCCGACACCACCTGGTGGCAGAGCCAGACCATGCTGGCCGGGGTGCAGTACCCCAGCACCATCAACCTCACCCTGCACCTGGGTAAGCCCGAGCCCCTGCCCTCCGCACCCCTCCGCCGGCCGGCGGGGCATCCCTGGCTCCTCCCCGCCCGGAGGGAGGCTCTCGCTGCCCTGTGCTCCGCTGAGACCGCGGAGGGTCTTCGTTCAGGGACTTGAGGGGACCGGGGCGGGGGAGAGCAGGAGGAGGGGATCTCTGCCCATCCTCACTTGTCCGTGCCCCGTTGAAACACCAACGTACTCCACAAGTTATTGTCCCTTCCTGCCTTTGAGCCCTGATGAAGGACTCCCAAACCGCTTCAGTGCTCATCCTCCCCCGGGGAAGACCCAAGGTCTGTACCCAGTGTAATTGGGGGAACGCTTTTCCGATGTGTGTAAACGAATCAGGCTCCAGGATTTTCCCGTGCTTTGATTCCAGGGGAATGTAGAAACGTTTAAATAATCTTTTGGAAATCAGAAAAGAATGGATGAAAATCATTACTGCAAGGGGGAGGTGGTTGGGAAAGTTGGATCTGCTGATGTGTCAAAATAGTTTTAATCTTCTAAATATTTCTCTACACTTGTAAAAGATGTAAGCAAAACGGGAATCGGTAACAGTAGTCAAAAGCTTAAGAGTTAGTTACATGTATCTAGATTCGTACAATTAGAAGCTCTTTAGGATCGGAGACCTTGTTGCATCATAGCTGCGGCTTAATGAAATTCCTGAGAACAGACACTCCCCTGACCTACTCTTTTGCTGTTGGTCTTAGGCAGGCTAAATCCATAAAGCACATCTTCATAGATGTGGTGTTTAAAAATGGAAGTTTGGTAGGGGATGGACACTTTTGCCCCTAATTGTTCTTTTCCTTTCTTTCATCAGTGTATTTACTTTGGTACACTTAGCTTTCCTAAGCACCAAGATTCTAAGAGGAAATTATCTAGAATACAGGAAGTGCTGCCTTTTTTTTTAAAAATACAGCTAAAAAGTTGTAATGAACAGACCAGTTTTGTGAAGAGAATAGGATTTAGTACTTTTGACATAAATGGTTTTGGTCTTGAGTTTTCAGGAAATCAAAATTTCTTCTTTTAAAAATAATATTCACAGTAAAGAGAAACATTTGAGGCTTCTATAATTTCAGAGATAGAGGAAGAACTTTTAAAAATGCACCAGAAACACTCAAAGCTATGGATAGGTAGCTTAGAACAGGTGCTTTTTGAGTAGTCTAGAGGACTTCCAATTGTCGTTTATAATATAATTATATTCATTAGTTTTTTCCCCCCGCAGTGGCATACTTGACCTTAGCGCAAAAGCAAGTTTTTGTATTAAAAAAAAATTGTCATTTTTCTTGTTAAATTTTAGCCTAAGGAAATTCTAGGATTGTTTTCAGTAACAAAAATAAGCCTCAGCTTGTCTGTCTCTAAATTGAGAAATATATTGTCCTCTTATGGAAACGACTAAATTTAGGAAGTACACTCAGTTGAGATGTCTTTTCGAATTAGAATATTGTGCTGAAATGAAAATGGCCCTCTGTACATTTGTAGATTTGCGTTTTCTATATTAGAATTTATATAGACTAAGGTTCTTCATTCAGATAGAACTTTAGTTACTCTATGAAATTGCTTCATTACCTATGGATTACATAAAATTGGATAGAGAAGATACTCATCTATTACTACTTGGAGTCTGATCATAATTGGTTAACCTTTCAGATTGTTAGTATAACAATTGTGCCTATTTAACTTTTAATATGCTTCTTGGCATATCTGTGACTAACACAGATTTTTCATTCTTTGGGGGTGTCACAAAAGTCTTAGTACAGTTTTAAGTGCTGTTAAATGTAGTCTTTGTCTGAATGAATTTAAGACATTAATTGCTTAATTATTTTATTTGTGGATTTTCATCCATGAAATGTTCTGTCTCCAATGTTCAGAATTATTGTTATAGTGAGTGATTGGTGAAAACATTTAGTCCTAAACCTCTATGGTTGAGTAAGTTCTGAAAAATAAAATTATTAGCCATCTTGGAAACTTGTTGTTTTCATGTACATTTATAGCTTTAAAAATCAGAGAATTTTAGAATTTAGGATGTGAAATAATCAGCAGGATAAGACTGTAAAGAGCACTGGACAAAGGGTCAGGAGAATCTGCAATCAGTAGTAGATTATGTATATTATGACTCCTGGACCATATTCTTCCTCCAATACTACTTGCTTTTCCTGAGGAAAAGTTTTTAAATGCTTAGAGTGTGGGGGTTTTTTAGTGGGGAGGAAAATGTGGGGTAAAAAGGGAAAAATTGTTGTGTTTTAGTTATTAAGCATCTGCTATGTATGCTCAGCATAGTGCTTGAAGGCACATAGTAGGTGATTAATGTTTATTGACTGAGAGACTGACCAAAAGAGGTTTTTTCTCATGTGTATATTCATTACTAGGTATTATGTTTTAAAATCAGTTGAACAGAATTTTCATTGAAAGTAGGGATTCTAATTTTGTCTTTTTTGAGACTTCTTTGGAAATTAAAAAAGTAAACTAAGAAATTTGCAAATCTAATTCACACTAAATTTTATTAAATTGATGAAGAGTAGAGCTTCAGATGCCAGCTTGCATGCTGATTTTAAGAGCATCTGATTTGCCTTATGAATTCAGGTTATGTGACTATTTGTGCAGTTATTAAATCTTCCATGCTTTCAGACAAATGTGCTCTGTTTTTGAGAGCATGCAAATCTGCTAGATCCTGAAAACCTTTTTTCTAGTGTTCCAGCTGAGACAGTTATTAAACATTGAATGGACAACTCTAAAGTGAGCAAAATCAGATTCATGTGGCCACTGATTACAAAGCTTTTTTGATCTGGTATCCTTTTTTCTTAGAATGATACAGCATTTCCCAAAGGAAAGCAAGTCCAAATTATGTTGTCACATTTATCACCACCTGTTGTAGGAAAGGCAGGAAATCAACAGTTGATTCTGCAGGAGCCTATCTTAAATGCCTTATACAGTAATCCATAGTGCTGTGTATTGTCGGATATAATTAGCTACCATTGCAGCACTGCACTTCTTAACTGCTGGATGTTAGAGCTCTCAGCCAGACATTGTTCTTTCAAAGAATTCCTTTAAAAAAAAAACAACTAACTTCCATCTATAAGAAAAGTATGATCTCTTTGTTTTTTAAGTGACAATTTTATCCATGTTTGGAAAGGTAGTTAATAGATTATATAGCTAGAGGTTTTTCTATTATAAAATAACACATTTGTTAATTTAATAATCCTGGATGAAAAGTTGGGATAAGGGACCATGATCCTTGAGGGAGTTCTAAAAATAATAAAAATCAGGCTCCCTTTTAAAGACAAAAGTTTTGAGAGGTGGTGGTACGATGTAGAACTGACATTTGAAGATTAGGAAAAAACTTAAAGTTAACTTTCAAACTAGATTGAAATGCTTTTAAAAATGCATATTAAACATAGTGATGGGGATGAGGCAGTTTTAGCTACATCTGAATATTTCTTTATATGTTTAAATTGGAATGATTGACATGTAGCAATGGTATATTCTATTTGGTTCAAAAAATGTTTAATTGTTGAAGAAATATGAATTTTTTTCAAGAAAACCTTTGGAGATTGGTTCAATTTAGGTTTCAGAATGACTTGCTGAGCACTTTAGTGACTTCACTGTGGTATTTGCAGAGCCCTGAGGGAAACTCTATTTTAGTTAGTCTCACAAAGACTTGATTTACATTTTGCAGGTTTCAACAGGAGTAGTTAAAGAGATCAACTTCTTCAGTGACAGCCAAGCCAGTTCAGTGTAGTTATATAAAGTTGTTTTAAGACCCCTCTTCCATCAGTTTTCTTTAAATCTCCTCCTTTTTCTAAGTCAGGGATGCATGGAGGAGAGGAGTTTAATAGCACCAAATATTTGATTTCTGATGGAGTTGGATGTAGCACCCCTCTCACCCCCAGATAGCTGTGTTATTCAACATTCAAAGTTCATTAACTATTTTAGGTCTCTGTGCGTTTGTCTTGAGTGTCTTTGCAGGATACTAAATTGTTTGTCATGGGCTCCATGGGAAGTTTACAGATTTAATAATCAAAACCTGTATCTCCTTGTACTGTTTGCAGTAGCCATTTTCCAAACAATACTCAGTAAAATGATTACCTTACTTTTTTTAACATGATAGTGAAATCTTCCTGGCTAATTAAAAGACTGTAGAGCGACCGTTAGACATTTGGGTTGCTGTTCTGAAGTTTTTATGTGATTCTTATTTATCATATTATTGAATTAAATGCTTTGTTTTTAGCATCATCTTTCACTTAGATTTTTCTGAGATTCAGCCAATTCTCATGGCTAGACTTAAATATAGATTGTAATTATTATTAGGCATAATTAGTAAAGCTTCTCTTTCTGAAAAAAAAATCATCATGTTAAAATAGAGTTTTTATATACTTCTTTTGCACTTCTTTTGCATTTAAGGGCGATCCCTTAAATCTTAATATAATGTTTGAGACTATTTTTCCTTAAAAATGGACATTAGAGAATTTTATCATTATAGTTCATTCATGTGTTTGATTCTTGAAATAGACACTTAGCTTTACGTACAGTAAATGGCATTGCTTTTATTTTGGACATGGGCAGGGTTTGAGGGAATGTTGTGGTGTTTAACTTTCTTTTTTCAAATTTCATCATAGATAAGTGTTAAGGTTCAGCAAAAAGTACTTCAAATATTATAGTGCTTAAACAAGTGAGTCATTTACACATGATGCTCCCTGATTCATTAGACAAATCTTTCCTTTGCTCACTGTATTTAGCTGTGTCTGGTGGACACTCTGGAACCACCTAATTTTAGTTTTAGGGGAAAATTGCCAAAGCTAAGAAGTCTGTTTTCACTATTAAAAAATTCTCTAGAGAAGATTAAAGATAATTTACCTTCTTTGATTTTGCCTGTGATGTTGGACAAGTCAAGGGACCTCTCCTTCTGCTAAAGAATTGGGCTAGATGACCTCCAAGGGCCCTTCTCACTCTAATTCTATGATCCTCTCTTGAAGTAACTATTTCCAAGTGCAAAATTAAGTGATTTTTATATGACTTTTGTTATTTTGCCTCTCCTGTTAACATACAAAATCCGCTTCTTTGGTCAGAGGTCTTTGCATAGATGTGGAGTTGGAAGGGAACACAGAGATTTAGTTTGATCCAACAGCGGTGGTTCCGTAGTCAGAGACCTGGAGTTCAGATCCTCATTCTGATAGTCATTATCAAGTGTGTGTGAGCCCAGGTTTCCTCATCTGTAACATGAGAGGGTGGAGTAGGTGGCTTTTTTGAGGCTCCTTCCTTATCTAGATCCATAACTTAAAATTCTAACTCAGGTCAAGTTCAATGCTTTTTCACTGCCTCCTGTTCTTTCCTGTTATCGTTGTAGATGATAAAATTAGACATTTGCTCATTTTGGACTAAATTTGACAGCTGCTAAATTAGTAGAGATGACCAGAGAAATCATTTATAGGAATGTCTCTGAATTCTTTTAGTGTTGTGCTAGACTGTAGGGTGACACTAACTACATCTGCTTTTCTTTCAGTAGGATCTGCCATGGAGCCAGCCTAAAATAATCAGGGATACAGTCACCCTCGTGTTGCAAGTTATTCGTGAAACAATATAAAAAGACTGTCTCTTTTTTTTTTTTTTAGAGGAGCTCCAGTATCTCTTTGGGTAGGAGGAGGTGATGGCAAGGGAAATAAATTTGAAAACATTAATTTTTTTTTCTCTTAAAGCTTTGAGTGATAGGCTTCCTTGTTTCTAGGTTTATATTTTTCCCCTTCCTCTTTTTTTCTTCTCTCTAAAAGGACAGCCTTTTGGTTTCACACTCAAATAGAAATGGGGACCACCAAACTGTACAGAAAAATCCAGTCACATATTGATTTAGAAAACCACATGTTAACGTTATCTGTGTTTTATTGTATTTTTATTTATTTTGTTAAATAGTTTCCAATTACATTTAAACCTTGTTTGGGCTGTACTTGGGAATATTGTGGGCATTGTGCTTGCTGCCCCTGTTCTTGTAGTATGAGAGCTTTGAGTCCAAGTTAGTAAAACCCATTCTTTGTCATTTGAAAGAAGATGCAAGTATGAATCTATAATCTACTCCAGTCATTTTCTGGCTACTATAGTGACAAGGTACAATTCATGTGATACTTTCTGTCAGCAACTTGACTTTCCATGGTAGGGTCTATGGAGATGTTCTATTTCCTGTATTAATCTTCTCAGAGATGAATTTAACTGTTTTTCTCCTTAAATGGTTCTAATCTTGCAGAAAACTATGTGGTAAATGTTCTTTGTATTTTCCTTTGTGCTTGTCTTTTGTGTAGTGTGGATAAATTGATCTTTACTTGATATCATGTCCGAGAACTTTAAACAACTTTTTTGATTTGGGAGCTGGAGGGAGCAAAAGCTTGAAAAGTAAGATGAAGCTCTGGTGAGGGCTAGAAAGATAGAAGAAAGGAATGTAGAAATAAACAAATCAGCTGTAGTTACTCATTGTTTACTCCGTGAAAATGTCTCAGTTCCCTGCTTCTACTTCTACTCCTCTCATTTTTCCCCCCTTTGCAATCTGGCTTTTGACCTCATTACTAAAACTGCTCTCTCCAAAGTTACCAGTGATTGTTTAATTATCAAATCTGGTTGTCTCTTCTTAGTCCTAATTCTTCGTGACCTTTCTCCTGTCTTTGGCATCTTGGCTATCCTCTCCTCTGTATACTATTTCTCTGGGTTTTCATGACACTTTTCAGTTTCACCTTCCACCTGTCTTACTGTTGCTTCTCAGCGTCTACTTTCCTGACTCATTATCCATATCATGCCGAGTAACTGTGGCTGTTCCCCAAGGTCCTGTCCTTGGCCTCTTTTCTTTATATACGCTCTCTTATTGTCATCATCATCAGCTCTCAGGGTTTTAACTATCTATCCCAGTCTCTCCTAAGAGCTTTAGTGTCACCAATTGCTTATTCATCTTTTTAAACTGGATATTCAGTAGGCATCTTAAACCCAACATGTCTAAAACAGAATCTCATTATCTTTCTCCCCCCTCCCCCAACATTCCCTATGTCTGTTGAAAGCATCCATTCTTCTACTGTCTCAGGTTCTTAATCTTGGCATTCATTACTCTTGATTCTACCCTTCCTCAGCCCACATATACAATCAGTTGTCAAGTCTTGTGATTTTTACTTTCAGAACGTCTCATGACTCCTCTCCACTCACACCACTACCACTTTAGTTCAGTCCCTTATCACCTCTTGCTCAGGTTATTGCAACAGCCTCCTAAATGGTCTGTCTGCCTCAAGTCTCTCCCTACTTCAGTACATGCTATATGCATTGTTGTCAAAGTAATTTTCCATAAGTGCAGATTTGACCATGCGACTCCCCTACTCAGCCAATTCTAGTGGCTTTCTATTGCCTCTAAAATAAAACAAAAACTCTTGTTGATGACCTTTTACAACCTTGTCCTAGCCTACCTTTCCAGCTTCATTGGACAATACTCCATCTCCTGCACTTGGCATTCCAGTCTAACTGACCTTCATTCTGTTCATCACATGTGACACTCTATCTTCTATCTCTCTGCCTTTGTTCTGGCCATCCTGCATGCTTAGAATGTACTCCCTCCTTCCCATCTACCTCATAGAGGCTCTTTAAGGTAGAGCTCAGGCGCCATCTTTTGCATAAGGCCTTCCTTTCCTGACTTCCTTCCTTTTTCCAAGTGCTTGTGCTCTCCCTCCCAAAATTCCTTCTATTTAACTATTTTGTGTGTATATATATTTATCAACTTTATGCTTTGTTTTGCATTTTTATATGTACTTGTCTCCCTCATTAAAAAGTAAGTTCATTATGAGTTAGTATTATTTTCTGTTATTTGCACAGTGCTTTGCATATAGTAGGTGCTTAATAAATACTTGTTGATTGTGATTGAAAAGACAAGTTAACTGAGTTTAAGTGATCAGTACATTTAGAGTTTGCATTTAGAAATCTCTTACCTTTTTTTTTGATTTTTCTGTTACCTTATGTGGTGTTGTATCTGAAGGGCGAATCTGGGATTCACAGTTAGTGATCATTCAAAGAGACCTTGAGGATCATCTAGTCCAGCCCCTTCCTTTTACTGATGAGGAAATAAATTTAAAGAGTTTAAGTGATTTGACAATCCTGTGGCAAGTTAATGACAGGGCTTCTGCTTGAAATTAGGTCTCCTCTTGTTCCAGCAGTCTAGTATTCTTTCTATTACACAATGCTCTCTTCTCTAGCTCCCTATCTACTGACTGGTTTATTGGGAAGGTACCTGGAGAAAACTTGTGGAAAAACATCCAGGTAAGCACCAGTGTATTGGTGAGTGGTAGAGTATGTGGAGGTTTGCCTGAGCTTGCTATGTAGGAAGTGTGCTGAGAGCACAGCTGCTTTTTGTCTTTATGCTTTACTTTAAGCAGGTAATGGCTTTGGTTGATAACTGTGGTTTGAAGTGGTGAAATAACAGGTCTCTCTGTGGTTTTGGTGCACATTCAAGGAATTTTTTAAGACTGTGTAGGCTTGGTAGGCATTCTGGTCAAAATTGTGGCTTTTATACAACTTGTTATTTAACTCTCTGGTGAAAGCCAAAACATTTTTTTCTCTCAAACTTTGAAAGATGCTTTCCAGACTTGTTTTGTTCATCAACCAATCAACAAACATTTATTAGTAGGTACTATGTATTGGGAATATAAAGACAAAAAATGAAATAGTACTTACCCTCCCCTTTTGGGAGGACATAACATGTCATAAATATGTGCAAAGTAAAATGTAATTTTTGGGGGGAAGACACTAGCAGCTAGGGGATTAGAATAGACAATGTAGAAAATGCATGTTGAAATGAGTTTTAAAGGAAACATGAGGATTCTTTTATTCTTAATTTAACCAATGCTAAATAATTAGAACATTTCCATATGTCTCTGAGATTTTCCCCAACTTACTCTCTTACCTTCATTGAGAGGAAAATAAAACCCTTGTGTACAATATGTATAGTCAAGTAAAAGAAATCCCTTTATTGACCATGTCTTGAAAATGTAGGCATCCTTCAGTGCCTTGAGTTCATTGCCTCTCTGTCAAGAGGTGGGTGGCCTTTAAAATGATGTTGGTCATTGGATTGATTAGTTTTGTCTTTCAAAGTTATTTTTATTATTTTAAAAAAGTTTTTATTTACAGTATTATTATATAAATTCTTCTCTAGGTTCTACTCAGTTCTCTTTGTGTCAGTTCATACAAATCTTTCCAGGTTTATCTGAAATGGTTTCTTTTGTTATGTCTTACAGCACAGTTATATTGCATTATATTCATATGACATAATTTGTTTAATTAGGCTTTCCTCAGTTGATTCTGTCCCCTTAATTTCCAGTTATTTGCTGCTACAAAAAAGGTAGTTTTAAATATTTTTCTATGTTTAAATGAAACAGGAGGTTCTAAAAGTGAGTAAGTGAGGGAGAAATGCACTCTAGTCATTCTATAGCATTCTCCTTTTCCACTAACTACTTTCCTTTATAGATGTTAAACAGCCATATCTTTAATGATCTTTTCTAAAATTTTCCTATGCATTGAATCCATGGTCCCTCACAGACCCTTAGTTGGCAGACTTTGTTCTCTTGCCTTAGCTAAGCTAGCCTGACAATATATTAAAAAATAGAACTTAACTAAGGAAGAAGCTGAAGCAGAGAGAATTATGTGACTTGCCCAGGATCACACACCTAGGAAGTTTCCAAGGCCCATTTTGGACTCAGATCCTTCCTGATTTCCAGGTTCAGCTCTTTCACTGTGACATCACCTACCTGCCTCAAAACACAAACAGGAAAACACAAAAGTAAATAAACTATTCCAGTGAGAAGGAAGAATGGCATTTGTCTAAAAAGACCAACGTAGACATACAGGGAACTCATCAACCAATTCAGATTTTAAAAAGAGAAATGTACAGGGGGTGGAAGCAAGACCAGATAACAGAGCTTCCACATACCAAGCAGAAACAGTCTTAAAGAATTCCTTGAATGTGTTCTGGTTAAAATTGTGGCTTTTATTCAACTTGTCATTCAACTCTGTTGTGAAAGCCAAAACATTTTTTCTCTTAAAGTGACTATAAAAGATGTTTTTCAGACTCTTTTTTTGTTTGTCAATTAATCATCAGATATTTATTAGCAAGTACTATGTACTGGGGATAGAAAGACAAAAATGACACATAGTCTTTTTGGGGGAGGTTTCATCACCTGCAAAATGGGGATAATAATAGACTTGGCAAGTGAATGGGTATGTGAGTTGCAGTGAAGAGTTGAGGATGACATGGAGATTACACACTTGGCAGATCTGAAGCATAGTGGTGTCCTCAACAGAAGTGTGAAGATTTGGAAGAGGATTGGGTCTGAGAAGAAAGATAGTAAGTTCTGTTTTTGAATGTATTGAATTTGAGATCCCTCACATGTCTTTAGCAGTGAAGTCCCTTGTACTTTGAAATGTCCAAATAGATATTTGGTGAATGTGTGACTGTGTAATGCCGATCAACACAGCATACTTGAGGGCTGTTGCTGTGAATATATATGTGTGTGTGTGTATGTGTGTGTGTGTGTGTATGTGTGTATGTGTATGTATATATGGAGAGAGAGAGAGAGAGTTGAATTGCAGAGTATAATAAGCACTCTATTTACTCAAAACTAAGTCTTATTCAAGAAACTAAAGCAAAACGTTCTTATTACCAAGGTGGCCACATGGCCTTAAACAGACGCAAAAGTATATAACATAACATAGCATACCCCCCCACCTTATTCATTCTTTGGGGACCAGAATCTTTGGGGAGTGGGCAACCATCTCTTTCTCACTCAGGCGCTGTTCCAAAGTACTTGTTTATCCCCGGCGATAAGAGAGAATATAACACACTCCACTCCTAGGTCACACTAGGTTACAATCCCCTTTAATTCAAGCAGTGTCCAAGTGAAGTCCTCTTGGGGGTGTGTCTTCCTCAAGCTGCTGTTGCAAGGTCCCACTTGGCACACTTAGGTGCACACATGCCCCAGGGGGATGTAGCAGGAAAGCATTCTCACTGCTCCCTCTTTCCTACAAAGTTTTCATCTCCATCCAACCCAGGGCTGTGTCCCAACTCCGAGGTTCCTCCTCCTGCAGGTCCAGGGGCAGACCACTCCCAGCTTCTTCCTGGGTCAGCTCTCTTCCTGCTCCATGTCTCACCTCTGTTCTTAGGCCGGAAAATCAAAAAAGGTCTCAGGCAAAACTTTATTCCTATGAGTGAACCCAAGGCAATATCTCACCTCAAATATAGGTACACTTTCGACTAATAGATATTCATGTATGACTCATGTGCTATTTGCAATTAATTATCAAGTATTTAGACTCTCCCCCCATTTTTGTGGAAAACTATAAAGATTATGTATGTGCTATATAGCTTTTTTTTTCAAGTTTATCCTCATTAGACTTAGTTTCAATGTCTATAGCCAGCAGTTATTTTTTTTCTAAAATAGGATTTGAGTTCAAATGGAATTTAAAGAGATCTTAGTGATTTTTGAGGAACATTTCCTTTAATTTTTGAATTTGTTAATTAATTTTCCTGGGATTGGCTGCTTTTTCCTAAGTGATATCTAGTTTCTCCAGTCACATAATCTCAGTGACTTTTCCCTTTATTTGTGGTTATGAGTTTAGGGAAAAAGTTGAATGTAAAAGAAAGTGGCTTATTTTATTTACTTTGATTTTGTGACAGTCCACAGAAAAAAGGGTCAAATCTGTGGGGAAAAGTTTCTGTTAGAGTATCCCTGTAGATAGTTTAGATTTTAACAGAAAATCTCATTAAGATCCAATTTATGGGGTAGGGAATACTATTGTCCTGTATATGTATTTTCCTCTGCAGCAAAATACTAAAGCATTTATGGACATCTGCAGAGCAGCTGTAGTGAACTTTTGTTTATTCTGGATTGCTTTAGAAACTCAGGATAGTTTGTTTACAGCTTTTACAGAATTTGACATACAAAGCCAAGAAATGTGCTAGCATTGGGGCTCCTAGTAAATTCTGGCTTATTTCAGTTGTGTGAACATTAGTGAGGATTATAGTTTTAGTTCTGAATTTGTTCATTTAAAAAGAACATCTATTCTCTGCTGGTTTATGATGCTAATGATGAGTTGTTCTAGGATGTTCCTAGATATCACCAAATAGGACTAATTATGGATATTAATATAATTTCTAGATGTTTGGAGAACAAGAATGGTTTTCAGTGGTGTATGTGTATGTATCTGTGTATGTGTATATATCTATATTTATCTATTTCTGTATTCATGGCCCCTTGGGGGAGGGGTAGTCTATTTGAGCCAGAATCATTTTTAAAAAGTCATTTGAGTCCTAATTGATATTGCTGTGGGAGAAGAGGGAGACAAATTTCAGGAAATTTGGAAAGGTAAAATGTTTTTTCAGGAATGACTAGGAACAGACAGAAATCATTCAATAGATCAGATAATTTTAGATTATTAAATGTGCCATTAATACTGTTTATTAGCAGCCTTTAAACTATGCCTGACTAAATAGATCTTTGTCTTTGAAATTCACAGCAATGCTTAGATCCCTGCTGGCTTTTTGTCCCTCCTGCTAACACACATCTGTTTTTGCTCATTCACCATTGTGTGTTCAATGACTTGGTCACTTCCTTTGGTCCCTTTTGTGGGGAACAACTCATGGCATTTAGGACTTCGAACACCCAAGTGTGTGGTTAGTTGTACAGGAAGTCTTAGGGAAGTGCAAGGTAAGCTTGCCAGAGGAACAAATGATGGTAAAAGGAAGGCTACGCATTAGTGTTACAACTCAAACTTGGGAGGGAAGTAGCATGGTGGATTTTTGTTTTTGTTTTTGATTCTGGGTATTCCCAATTTGCAGAGAGTCTGAGTCATTTGTAAATCAGTAGTAGAAGTCACTGCATGCTTTTTTTAAAAATTTTTTTGGTAAAAAAAAAGGATTTGCTACAATTTTATGAAAATTATATTAAAATAAAAAGATTGTAAAACATTTATAAATTAGAAAAATAACCATAATAGTAAATTAATGTGTTGAGTGAACTTGTTTTTTGGTGCAGTTTCTCAAAACCCAATGTCTTTGATACTGCTGTTTGTAATATTTGCATGCCTTTGTTTCTCTTATTAATTTTTCTTTCCACCTTTTCATTAAGCAAATAAAAAAAATGATGCATGCATAGTCCAGTGAAATGAATTCCCACATTGGCTTTGTCCCAAATACAGATGTGTCTTTCTGCATTTGAAGTTCCGTCATCTCCCTGGCAGGTGATAAGTAGCATGTTTTATCTTTATTTTTTTGGATTCCTGGTTTATCATTGAGTTGATCCAAGTTATAAAGTCTTGCAAAGAGGTTCTTTCTTTATAATGTTATC
This sequence comes from Notamacropus eugenii, assembly GCF_028372415.1. NCBI lineage: Eukaryota > Metazoa > Chordata > Mammalia > Diprotodontia > Macropodidae > Notamacropus > Notamacropus eugenii. The sequence goes on along the minus strand of NC_092873.1, from coordinate 462,142,376 downwards.
ATTGTATGTCTTCTGCTAGTTTGGCTCACTTGGTACTACATCACTTCATAGAGATAGTCCCAGCTGTTTCTTAAACCCCATTTGTTAATTTCTTATGACACAGTGATATTCTGTTATATTCGTGTACCACATTATATTATCTGTTCCTCAGTAGGAGGACATCATTTTAATTTTTCCTCTTTTCTGGGGAGATGGAGACCTGGTAGAGTTATAGCTGGGCGTTTAGTTTCCAAATTAATCTACAGGCACATTTAATCTGAGCCATACCATAGTTAATATAGAAGAAAAAATAAGAGAACACATTCTGTGGTTTTGGATGTGTGTGTTCACATACATGTGTGTTTACATGTGTATATAAAAGTACCGTGTGAATGAGGATTAGCCCTCTGAAGAAGCAATAGCAACCTGTATTTACCATCATACTCTGGAAGCTGTGCTGGCGCTACATAGGAGGATTCCTCTAGAAGAGTCGTCTTATCATGGATTCTGCATCAGGGTTATGTGGCTCTGACATGATGAGGTAGGAATTGTGCTGCGGTACTGTGTTGTTACTGGGAGTCTGCCGTCTCTTTAGGTTCTGTCATCCATTTCTGACTGTTGTGGAAATAAATGATGTGTCTAGAAGAAGTTTGGAATATTATCTCTAGTGATTTTTAAGTTTGGTCAGGCAGTTGAAAAATTTGGGGGCTTAGGTAGTATTTTCATCTCATCAGAATGCATAGTTGTGACTTTGGAAGAGAGGAAAAGATGGAGAAGTACAGCTGGATCTTTAAATTGTGCCAAATAACATGATTTTGTTTTTTGGACGTTGTCTTCTGATATAGCAAGGTAAGCCAAAAAATGGAGTGTACCTTATAATTACCAGAAAGAGCATGCTTGTCAGGAAAGATTCATTGGACTACTGATCAAGAAAGCTCTGAGGTGAAATTTGAGAAGGCAGGAAAAAATGTAAAAACACTACAAAGAATATTAGGTTACATCCATAGAAGGAAGAACCATGAGGAATTATTAATGACAGAACGAAGATGGAGATACAGTAATTTTTAGGTATGAATAACTGGTAAATGGATTAAGAACAATATTATGACCTCATGTCCTACATATACACAGAATATGGGGAAAATTTTAATCTAAGGAGCATATTAATGTGACATGAGGGACTCTTGAATTGAATATGACAGTATTTTGTTCTTGAAGGCAGAGAATTTTTTTCCCCTTTCTTTGTGTTCCTAATATTTAGCACAGTGTCTGGCACATACTTATGGCACATGCTTAGTAAATGCTTGTTGACTAGTTCAAACCTTACTTTATATCTTACAGTCTCCTGCGCCTTTTTTCTCTCTGAGCTGAGTACTTGGCTTCTTACTCTACAGAGAAAATTGAGGCCTTTCAACATAACTTTACTCTTTTTGTCTTCATCTCAAAATCTCTTGGCATCCATCATTTCTCACTCTCTTCTTTCCTTCATTTTCTTACGAAGGTAGCCCTTCTCTCTGCTAATGTAGAAGAAAATTCTGTGCTTGTGTGTTTAAAGCATAAGCTCAGTAGAAATAATTTTCACTAGATCATTATAATCTTAAGTATTTTTGCTTAAAGAGAGGACTAAAAAATACAGAGTTACTCCATGCCTCTGAAAATCTCTTGCTGATGATATTTTTTAGAGTTAAAATTTATGGCATTCTTGGAAATAGATGAAATTCCTCAGGCAGGACTGAACAAGGGTTCACAGTTTAGGTAATGGTTCAGTTAACAGTTTACTTTATCAAAAAGAATAATTGTCACCTAAATTTCTTCACATCCTTTTAGAATCATTTTCCTAAAAGCATTCCATCTCTTTGACTATTACCGTTAAGGATTCTTCTTTTTTTCTGGTCAAAAGTGAACTTTAGAATACTTCCCTTAACTAAAGTAATCAAAGATTTCTTCTTTTCTTTGTCTAATCTTTAACCTAATTCAGTCAGGATTTGGGCATGGCAATGAATGGCCTTAATTATATTGAAGTATTTCTCCTCCTAAGTTTGGTTATCACTCTTAATCCATTTCTGGAATTTTGTTCTGAAGTTGTTGTTTTTTTAAATACAGTTTCCTAAAAGTACACAGTTTCTGAAATAAGATACTGTTTGATTTTTTATTTTCAGTTTGAAATTCTCTCCCTTTACAAAAGAAGAAATATGATTATATCCCTCGTCTCACACAAGTACTACCTTTGTTCAGGCCCTCATCATCTATTGCCTAGATTATTGCATCAGTTTCCTAATGGATCTCTCTGCCTTAAGTTTCTTTTGACCCATCCTACACACATTTCTGCCAAAATATTTTCCCTTAAATGCAGATCTAACATGTGACATCCTTACTCAACCAATTCCAGTGGCACTAGAATAGAGAATATTTAAGTTTTAAAACATTGTCCAGCTTTGTTTTAAATTACCTTTCCAGCCTCATTGAATGCTGGTAGACTGTCCATGTTTCACAGGCATACAATAATGAGGTCAGCACAGTGGCTCTGTAGACCTTCAGTTTGGTTAGAACCTCCCAAACACTTGAGCTAGCTCTGGTAATGCTTGTGTCAACATCATTGTCAATGCGTACATCCCTGTAAAGTACATTACCAAAGTAAGTGAACTTATTCACAGCATTCAAAATTTCTTCATTTGTTTTGACCAGTGGTTCCATGTATGGATGGTGTGGTGGTGGCTGATGGAGCACTTGTGTTTTCTTGGTGTTAATTATTAGACCAAAATTAGCACAGGCAGCAGAGAATTGATTCATACTTTGTTGCATCTCAGCTTCAGAGGCTGCACTGAGTGCACAATCATCTGCAAACAAAATCATGCACTAATACTCCTTCCACTTTGGTCTTGGTTTGTAGCCTTTTCCAATCGAAGAACTTACTCTCAGTACAGTAGTTGACCTTGATTCTGTGTTCATCCTCAAAAAGTATTTGACAACATGGCTGAAAACATCATACTAAAAAGCATGGGAGCAAGCACACAGCCGTGTTTCACTCCATTGGTGACTGGGAAGGCATGAGAGCTTTGTCCATTATCCGGAACCCGGGCAAGCATGCCATCATGAAATTGATGTACAATAGTGATGAACTTCTCTGGCCAACCAAATTTTGACATAATTTTCCGTAAGCCTTCACGACTAACAGTGTCAAAGGCCTTGGTCAGACCTACAAACGTTGTATACAGACCTCTGTTCTGCTTCTGGCATTTCTCCTCAAGTTATCAGGCAGCAAACACCATATCGACCGATCCTTGGCCCTTTCTGAATCCACACTGGCTCTCAGGTATATGACCATTTTCCAGGTGCACAATCAGCCTATCAAGGAGGACTCTTAACAAGAATTTTGCCAGCAATGACTGAGAGAGAGACCCTCCTGTGATTGTCAAAGGACAATCGATTCCCTTTACCTTTATAGAGATGGACAATGGAGGCATCCTTGAACTCCTGGGGGATAACCTCCTCTTTCCATGTAACCTGGAAAATTTCAGTCAGCTTTTGTATGAGCAATGGTCCCCCTAACTTGTAAATCTCAGCTGGAATAGAGTCAGCACCAGGTGCTTTGCCACATGAAAGGAGCCTAATGGCCCTCAAAGCCTCTTCTTCAGTTGGAAGTTCAGCTAAGGAGGGATTGATTTCAACCTGAGGTAAACAGTCAGTGGCCTCAGTGTTGATTGATGATGGTCTGTTAAGAACACTATAGAAGTGTTCAGCTCATCTCTCTAGGATCATGTCCTTATCACTAATCAATGTGGCTTCATCAGCACTGAGTAGTTGTGATGCACCATGGTTTTTGGTCCATAAATAGCTTTCAGGAAATCAAAAAAGCGCTTCGGATTATGACTGTCAGCATAAAACTGAATTTGATCTGCCTTCCTACTGAACCAGGAATCCTGCATCTTTCTAAGCTTTGCTTATACTTTGCTTTTGATGGAATTACATTTTGCTGTCTTAGAGGTAGATGAACTATCCTGCTGGTAAATCATGTGGAGTTCTCAGTTTTCATTTAGCAGCTTTTGAATTTCCCCATCCTTTTCATTAAACTAGTCTTGGTGTTTGCAAGTTTTCTGACCCAGATGAGCAAATGCAGTGCTGAGAGCTGCCCACTTCTTTTCTGCTCCACTGTTGCCAACTGTGTTGACTCAACTTTCCCTCCAAGTTAGCAACAAACTGTTCACACTCAGAGAAGAGCACTAATTTGTTAACATTAATTCTTCTGGTAGTCATTTTGCCTTGGGGTGACACTTTTGATTAATGCAAATATTTAGCTTGGAAAGGATAAGTCTATGATCAGTCCAGCACTCTACACCACACATTGCCTTTGCCACTCTCTCATCTTGTCTGTCTCTTCTCCTTACAATCACATAGTCTATTAGATGCCAGTGTTTGCTGCAAGGGTGCGTAAATGAAGTTTTATTGCATTTAGGTAAATGGAAAACAGTGTGGGTGATAAGAAGGTCATGCGATGCACAAGTTGTCAGCAGTAAATGACCATTACTGTTTCCAGCTCCATTCCTCCCTAGAACTCCCTGCCAAGTCTGGTAGTCTGAGCCTACTCGAGCATTAAAGTTACCCAGAATTATAAGCTTGTCCTCTTTTGGCACATTGATGATAAGGGTCTCTAGGTCTTCATAAAATTTTTTTTTGACCTCATCAGGGTTCGTCATGGTGGGAGCACAGGCACTGATAATGGTGGTGTGGCGTTTTCCTGTGAGTGGCAATGGGATTGTCATGAGCCTGTCATTCTCTCCTTTTGGCAGGCATACCAGCTTGCTGACTAGATTAGTTTTGTTTGCAAAACCTATGCCAGCTTCATGGTGCTCCCCTTCACTGTCACCACTCCAGAAAAATGTGTATCCAGCTCCAACTTCAGTAAGCTGGCCTTCATTTGCCAGCCTTGTTTCACTTAGGGCTGCTATGTGGATGTGATACCTGTTGAGTTCTCTTGCAACAAGAGTAGTTTGTCTTTCAGGTCTACTGGATTTTGTGTTGTCTATAAGTACGTGCACGTTCCATGTGCCGATGGTGAGTGAAATCATCTTTGCTGATTTTGTACATTTTGTACATTTTTTCGTGTTTTGACTGCATAGTGGGATTCCCTGCCTGCCATGGTAGTCAGGACAATTTTTAGGGCGCCTTTTCTAACCCCCTTCCCCACATTGGGAGGTGAGCAGTGCGATCCTTAAAAGGCTGCTCAGACACTCAGGGGGCTGCTGAGTCCCACTGCTGCTTCCAGTGAGAAACAACCCTGTGGCCTGAGCAGCCTGTGTGCAGGGTTGTGACTACAGTTCCCAGTATATCCATACCTGCTGTTTCATCACTTGCCTGTTGCCACAGGACTTTGAGGTATAATAGTAAAATGGTATAGGTGATGTCTTTTGATTCATGCATAAATTGGATTTAAGTGAGGCAGAGTTACATGAAATTGTCAGCCTCAGTTTCTCCTTCAGAGTCATCATAGTCCAGTGGCAGGACAGAGTCAAGACGACTGATGATGGCTCAGGATGCAGTGGATGATCTTGGCGTCTTCAGTGTCTAACGAAGCTCTAAGTGCTCCACATTGCCTGTCTCAGCTGCCTTCAAATTGTTCTCATCCTCCTTTTCCACCAGGGGTCTTCACATGCTTAGAGTAGACACCCCCCCCCCCCCCCCAACTCACCAATGGATTTGAGGCCCTTAGTTACCCTCAATCTGGTTTGGCCCATCTACCAAAATGGTTTACCAGGGTGTGGCCTCTGTGCATGCTGCTGTAGCTTCTTGGAGCCACAGGTGAAAGTTGGGTGGAACAGGTGGACACCAAAGGTGGGAAGAGTCCCATAAATGGCTCTGTAGCCATCACACCAAAGGTACTGATCCTTCTTGAACACACCCTATACCCCTTCAATGTCAGTGCTAAACATATATGTGTATATATGTATATTTATGTATATACACACATATATACATACACCAAATGGTATACCATCCAGATTCTTAAAGGAAATGTTAAATGAGTTACAGGAAGAAATAGATGTTAAACTAGTGGGGGACCTCAACTTTTTCCTCTCAGAACTAGATTAATCCAACCATAAAATAAACAAGAAAGAAGTAAAGAAATGAATAGAATTTTTAAAAAGTTATATGTGATAGGCCTTTGGAGAAAATTGAATGGGAATAGAAAGGAATATACCTTTTTCTCTGGTACATGGCACCTACACAAAAATTAACTTCACAACCAAATGCGGAAAAGCAGAAATATTATATGCATTCTTTTTAGATCATAATGCAATAAAAATTATATTCAGTAAAGGTTCATGGAATGACAGATTAAAAATTAATTGAAAGCTAAACAATCTTATAGAAAACAATCTGAGACTTGCCTCTCCTGGCTCTGCTTCCAATTTTTCCATACTTTGCCACTTGTAATTTGGTTGACTTTTTCACAGAACTTTCCTCAGCAACTAGAGCCTTCTCAGTCTGAAAAATTCCTCTGTCCCTGTGGTCCCCTTTTTCCATTGGCAAATTCTTCCAAAAGCCCTCCTCCATTTTCAGGAAGGACCTGAGTGAGACATTCTTCATTCCTCTCCTGGCTCTACTGAGTCTGGACTTCCTCCCTGATCTGCACCTTTCAGCTCCCTTTCATGTGTTATCTTCCCCATTAGAATGTAAGCTCTTTAAATAGAGAAACTGGCTTTTTTAAAAATTATATCCCTAGCACTTAGCATAGTACCTGACGTAGTTTGCTCTTAATATGCTTGAGAAGTATTTTCTTGTTGATTGACTAGTGATACAACTGACAGAAATCAGTTTAGAAGGAAAGAGGTTTGGGAAAAATAGAAGTTAAAGTTTCAGGCAGACTGAATTTTAAGTAACTGTGTAACATCTAGTGAACATGATTTCAGTGAAGAGGTCAATATCAGATAAAATGTAGCCATCACCTATGTGAAAATGATAACGCAAGTCACAAAAGAATGAAGAGAAAGAGCAAAGAGATTTGATATGAAATCAGAGAAAACGAGATATTTCAATATAAAACCTGTTAGGCTATGACAGTACTATATCGATTAGCACAGAGTAGCAGTCCCATCTAGACTGCCCCCTTGAAAAAGTCAACTTAAAGTAACAATTATTTTGAAGATAACTAAAACAGCATTTAAAAAAAATACCAGAGAATGAGTCAGTAAGTGTGAGTGTCACTGGGAAAAAATTGGAGATATTCATAGTCAAAACTGAAATAGTCAGAAATGTCATTTATAAATAAAAAAAGATTATTTAGATTTTAAGAAAATAGCATTACATGTAAAAAGCATAGACAACCAACAATTTATCCAATATTGATTATATACTTAAAAGAGATGAGTTTAAATTTTGGTCTTTACAATTTGATGCAGAAAACTTGGAGAGGGATTTAAACAGAATTTTCAAAGATAATTAAGGCTAGAAGAATCTCAGACAATATGGTGGTATAGAAAAAGCACTGGACTGGTTAGGAGACCCTAGCTGTGAACATGGTAGTTAGGTGGCATAGTGGATAGTTTGAGCGGACTTAGTTACTAAGACATGAATGAGTTCAAATCCAACCTCAGACACTTGCTGGCTCTGTGACCCTAGGCAAGAAATGTAATCCCTGTTTGCCTTAGTTTCCCCAATTATAAAATGAAGATAATAACAGCTCCCACTTCTCAGGGTTGTTGTAAGGAACAAATGAGATATTTGTGAAGCATTTAGCCCAGTACCTGAAAGTGCTAGTTGTTATTGTTGTTATTATTATTACTCTAGATGCACTCTGTTAACTAGCTTTGCAAAAAAGTCACTTGACTTTACTGGGTCTCAGTTTCTTCATCTCTAAATTGAGGAGGTGAGAATTAAGTGATAACTAGAATGATATGATCCCATGAATTACTTAGCTTAAAGATAAGGCTGAAGCTTTGTCCTTTGAGTTCATTTGTACAGGTAGCTCTTGAGTTATGAGTCCCCCTCTCCCAAAGCAAGTCAAGACTTTCTCTGCTAGTTGGAGTTTTAAGTGACCTAAAGCACTGAGAGGTTGACATGCCCAGTTACACAGCCAGTACCAGAGGCAGGACTTAAGCCTAGGTCTTCCTGACTGTGGGAAGTAAGAAAGTTCTATTGTCCATATTTCTAGGTGATAAGGATTGTGACCTAGCATGGACAGGTTAGAGGTCAAAAACTAATGTGCAGGCCTAAGGAGCTGTGTGAGGAAGGGCCTATCAGAGATGGAATCACATCGTCAGGGGATGATGTCACGGGAGATCCAAAGTTCAGAAAACAGTATAAGAAACCCCATCTTCCTGCATGTGTTGTAGTCTTCCTGTAACCTTACTGGGGAGGCTACCTGTCCATTCCAGAGAATGGACGTAAAGATTAATAAAGTCTTTCCTGATTTCACAACAGGCATTATTCTTTGTTTAAGGTGAGCATGTTTCTCACAGTTGGGGGCTTGTTAGATGGGCTCACTTCTAACAGTGACTTTAACGGTAGCTCTCCTCCACTATGCCATGTGGCCTCATTAGCCTCAAGAGTCAAAGAATAAAGGACAGTGGTGGAGTAATTCATTATTTTAGGTGCTTGGAGACAATCATATGTGGGGAGAAAAAGAATACAGATAATCATTAACAAAAATGAACAGAAAGAATTGCCAGAATTTGTTTCAACTATGCATCCTTTCCCTACCTGGTAATTTTTTAAAAAGGCAAATGCATTCTTAATTCTCAATACAGAAGAACTTTCTAACATTAAAGATATATAAGAAGAGAATAAACTGCTTACAAGAGGTAGTTCATTCATGCCAGGGATATCATAAAAGGTTTTGATCTTTTAGGTTAAAGTTAGACTCTTGACAACATCCAAGCTTTCCTCCAACTCCAGAATTATATTTATCAGTTGGAGATGTCTGGCAAGCATTATCCTCTAAATGTTTTACCATCTCTTTTCGTTGGAGAAAGGCCCTGTTCTGACTGGAGAAAAAATGCTTGTGGAATTCAGTTAAAGCTCACTCCCTCACCTCACTACTGCCTGAGACAGTAAGCAATTTGTTATAGGTTATATATGTTCAATAATGCAAAACATATTTCCATATTAGTCACGTTATGAAAGAAGACAGAATCAAGATCAGAATCATGAAAAAAACACAAAAAATGAAAAATAATATGCTTTGATCTTCATTAAAACTCCCATCAGTTTGTTCTCTGGAGGTTGATGGCATTTTTCATGTGTCCTTTGGAATTATCTTGGATCATTGTACTGCTTAGAATAGTCAGGTTATTTACTGTTGATGATCGTTCAGTATTGCTGTTACTGTATGATGTACACTTTGATGCTCTCTTCAATTTGATTCATTCTTAACTTTCCAGGTTTTCCTGAAGTCTACCTGCTCATCATTTCTTATAGCATAGGTACCACAACTTGTTCAGCTGTCCTCCAATTGATTGATATCCCCTCAATTTCCAATTCTTTGCTACTTCAAAAAGAGCTGCTATAAATATTTTTGTACAAATAGCTCCTTCCTGCTCCACCCCCTTTTTAAATCTCTTTGGGATACAGACCTAGTAGTGGTATTGCTGGATCAAAGGGTGTACCCAGTTTTATTGCCCTTTGGGCATAGTTCCAAATTGCTCTTCAGAATAGTTGGATCCTTCACAACTCCACCAACAGTGCAACTAATGACCTCTTAGTTGACAAATCCAATGACCTTTTCTGAATCCTCATTCTCCTTTCCATATATTTTGACACTGTTGCTTACTGTCTCTTCCTTGATACTCTCTTCTCTCTAGATTTTTAGGATACTATTCTCTCCCGATTTTCCTTCTATCAAACCAATCTTTCTGTGTCCTTTGCTGGATTCTCATCCAGATCATGTCCTCTAACCACAGGTGTCCATTGGGGTTCTACCCTAGGCCTTCTTCTCTTCTTCTATACTACTTCACTTGGTGATCTCACCTCTCATGGATTTAATTATCATTTACACTGATGATTCTCAAATCTACCTTTCTTACTCCATTCTCTCTGCTGACCCCCAATCTCATATCTCTCTAATTGCTTTTCAAGACATCTTGAACTAAATGCCCAGTAGACAATTTAAAACTTAATATGTCCAAAACAGTACTCATCTTTTCCTTTAAATCCTCTATCTCTCCTACCTTCCGTATTACTATAGAGGACAACACCATCCTCCCAGTCCCTCAGGATTACAACTTCACTATCTCTCACTCACCATATATGAGCTTCTTGCCAGGACCTGTACATTTAATCTGCAACATCTCTCAAATATGCCCCCTTCTTTTCCGAGGCTGTCACTACCCTGGTGCAGACCGTTATCACCACGTGCTTGGACTTATTATAATAGCCTGCTGGTGGATCTGTTTGCCTCAAGTCTCTCTCCACTCCAGTCCATTCTCTATGTAGCCACTTAAGGAATTTTCCTAAAACACAGGTTAACTGTGTCACTCCTGTGCTGCGGAGAACAAAACTTTGAGGGACTGGCCATGCTGTTCAAATACCAAATGGATACTTGCCGAAAAGACTATTTTATGGAGAACTCACACAAGGCAAGTGCTCACATGGTGATCAGAAAAAGTGATACATGCACACTCTAAAGATCTCTCTTAAGAACTTTGGAATTGATTGTGTGCCATGGGAGACACTGGCACGACCATCCAGCATAGTGTGCCCCCATCACAGAAGGTGCTGTGTTCCATGAGCAAAGCAGCATTGAAATAGCTCAAAAGAAATGCAAGATGCAGAAATTTAGAGAATCTACCATAGGTATTCACAGGGACTATTGGTGTCTGACTTGTGGTAGAGCATTCCGAGCTTGTATTGGTTTGATCAGCGGCAGTTGGATGCACTGTAACTTGACTCTAGCATAGTAAAGTCATTTTGGTCCTCTGAGAAAAAAGGACAACAACCTGTGGCTTTCCTGTTGCCTCTAGGTTTAAATAAAAAAATGTTCTGTTTGGCATTCAAATGTCTTCATAACCTATTCCTCCTCTGACCTTTCCAGTCATCTTACTCCTTACTCTTAGATCCAGTGACAATGGCCTCCTGGCTGTTACTTAAAACCCTCCATTTCTCTGCTCTGACCATTTTCTCTGGTTTTTCCCCATGTGTGGAGTGCTTTCCCTCCACTCTGACTACTGATCATCCCTTTTTGGTTTAAACCCCAACTAAAATCCTATGTTCTTTGAGAAGCCTGCCCTCAATTCTCTTAATTCTAGTGCTTCCCGTTTTTATCCTGCATATACTTGTTTGTACATATTTGTTTCCCCTGTTAGATTGTAAGCTCCTTGAGGGCAGGGACTGTCTTTTACACCCTTTTTTTATTCCCTGTGCTTACAGCACAGTAAGTACCTGGCACATGTTAAGTGAACTTAATAGATATTTATTGGCTGATTGATGACTCATCTTTCGTCTTTTTTTCCCTTTCTCACTTTGCCTTTTCTAGTAAAACATCACCTGATTCTTGAACAGCTGTATTTGTCTCCATCTTGTGCCCAGTCTTTCCTCTCCAGTTTGTTCTGTTCATTGAAACTATATAGTTCTAATTAAGGTAAAAAAAAAAAAGCTTGTGGAATTATACTTTCAAGTTATTGAAACATTTTTATTTCACTTTTGTGACTCTAAAAGCCATTTTGGTGAAGACGCTTTCCTGATTAGAAAAACCTGTCAGAGGATCTCTGATGCCTAAACTTTATCTCATATTCAAGGCTTTCCACAGTCTGGCTTCAGCTTAGCTCTCTCAGCTTAGCTCTCTTACTCCCCCGCTCCGTCCCTTTGGGATTCTTCCTTATTATCCAAGCCAGGCTATTCATTTTCTTTTCCAGTAATCATAGCCCAAAGGGATCTTACTCTTCTGAATTTCCTGTGGCATTTAGTACTCTTAATACTCTTCAGACACATTTTACATTGAATAGTGGTTTTTTTATGGTGATGTCTTCTCTCTCCAACTAAATTGTAAGCTTCTAAAAGGCAAGGCCTGTATCCTTTACCTTTTTTGATCCTCATTACTTAGGCATCATATCCTAAGACTGTTAATATTTAGTAAATGGTTGATTAGTTAATGTTTTTTTCCTCCTCCAGTTTTCATTTTCTTTGAATATAGATGAAATTACTTGGAGGAAGACCTCCAACTTTCCCTGCTGACTCTTGTGCTGCCTATTGTTGTTCATCTGAGCCACAAGCCAGGAATGCTTTCAGGCTGTTCATTTTTGTATGAGAACTATAGCATAGTAAAAATCCCAGGCTCACTGCTTATTTAACTGAAGGAATCTGGTGCCTGAAGAAGTAGCTTCTTCTGTGTGATAGCAATAGTCTTTTGTCTTTTGTATCTGCTAGAGAAGGAGGGGCAGGATGTGCCTTTGACAATTCAAGTAGAGGAGAAATTGGCCTTGAACTTTGGTGAACTTGAAAACACAAGCATAGTGTCCAAGTCCTGTGGTCTCTTATACAAGATCAAAGACCTAGAGCTGGAAGAGATCTCAGCAGCCATGAAACTCCACATTGTGGAGATGAGGAGCCTGAGACCTGTGGAGACTAAGTTACTTGTCCAGAATCACAAAGTTGGAATAGTGGGAGTTTAAACCCAGGCCCAGTGAATAGAATGCCAGGCTCAGAGGCAATAGGAGTTGATTTCAGATGCAGCCTCAGACACTTATTAGCTGTGTGACCCTGGGCAAATCACTTAACCCTGTTTGCCTCAGTTTCCTCATCTGTAAAAATGAGCTTGAGAAGGAAATTGCAAACCATTTCAGTATTTTTGCCAAAATCCCTGAATGGGGTCATGAAGAGTCAGAAATGACTGAAAGCCTCTGAACATGTTTTACTCCAAATCTTCAAGCATTCTTTATAACGTACCACATAACCTCCGTTCCTGCATTTCCATTCCTGTTCCCTCCATCCTTGTTCAGTCTTAACTGCCTTACCTCAGGACTATAATTATCTCCTTAATCAGTTACTACTTTCCAATCCATTCATATTTTTAAAAAATGGATACATTAGTTTGGTACATCAGTGACTTTCTTACACATCTTCTCCCCCACAGAAGTTTCACAGAAAAAAACAGTTAAGAAAAAGCATCCAGTAAGACTGTGCATTTTATTCTTTTAACAGATATTAATGTTCAGATGCTACAGTCTGATCATGTCACATAGTCTTTTCATCAAAAAATTTACTCTTTGCCTCTCAGTACTCAAATGGATCAGTAATTTTCATTGATTGTTCAGTGGCATTGGGTTACTTTAGACTAGTTATTCCTAAAGTTGAGAGTTACTTTCGGCAAGTTATTCTTAAAATTGTGGGTTTGTTTATTAGTAGGATTTTTCTTTTCCCCACCCTGCTTTAGAATTTTTTTTTCATGTAACTTTCTTTATGGAGAGGGAGCCGTGAGAGGTTTGAGGAGCGATGAAAAAGTTTAGAGGAGCTGCTTTGGTGAGTGGAATAGTGAGTTAATTAAGGAGGTATAAAAGTTTTGACTTGTAGAAGTGAGGTACCAGTTGAAATTTTAAGATAAATTTATACTGATCCAGCCACAGCATGGTTTCATGGTTTTCCTCCCACAGGATTATGGGAGGGAATGCACTAGCTATAGATAGGGGATATGGGGGGGACAATAACACCTTCTTGCAGAAGGTGGGATTTGAGCTGAGTCTTGAATACAACCAGGAAAATCTGGAGGTGGAGGAAAGGAGGTAGAGTTTTCAAAGCATGAGAGCTGAGGAGAGGGCATCCTGTGAAAAGGCATGGCATTTTGAGAAGAACAATTAAATAGGCCAGTCTAGTTAGTTGATTATTAAGTGCAAGAAAGGGAGTAAAGTATAGGAAGACTGTACAGGTTGGAATGCACCAGGTTGTGAAGGGATTTTAAATTAAAATCAAACAGGTTTTCATATTTGATTTTGGAGGTAATAGGGGGCCATTGGAGTTTATTGAGTGAAGGTCTTATGGTGACACATGGTCACACTTTCTTTTTCGCTAATAAAACCAGCTTAGTTTCTGATATTAAACCATTTGGCAGTTACATGGACTTCGGTGAAAACTCTTCAATACCTTTAGTGGCTGCTGAGGAAATAGAAGTAACCTACATAAACCTTGCTTCCCTGAAATGAGTCTCGTAGGGAGTTGAGTTCTAGGGGTAATTCTGATATAAGAAGGACATACTCCAGTCTGCAGTTAGTTTTTCTACAATACTTGTTTCAAAAATACAGATTTTTTTTTCCCAGTGTGCTTGATATGTTAAGGGACATTTCAAGCATAACATGAATTTTTATTTTTCTTCTTCCTGGCTATTTGCATGAGAAATAGTGAGAATGAAGAAAACTGTAGCCTTAATCACAAACTGCAACCTTTCCTGAAGCCCACAAGCAAAAATCTTGAGGTCTTTGTCAAGGTAAATATACATGTTTCTTGTGTATTTTCTGGTGGCCCGCCCAACTTGTGTATGACTTTCCTAGCCTGGTCCATGAAGGGTGGCTGACCAGCAGCCTGAGGCTACAGATGTTGCCACTATTTATTCTAGTATTTATATATTTCTTAAGCACTTAATATATATAACACTGTGCTCCATTTTTATTAAGTTCTTATCTTTTTTATGTGTCGTTGACAAAATTTTTGAATGTTATACTCCTAACCTCTTTTTCCTCATAAGCTTTGTAGCTTTTATTGTATGATTTTGCATAGCATGGTGTTTTTTGGAAATGTATATGTCACATTTTCATACAGTAGAACTGACTGTACTGGCACAATAGCTTTTGAGCCTCCATTGGTGTGTTTTTCACTCGTAGGCAATCAATCATCATAATTCCTTTAACTCTTAAACGTAAAACATTTGCTAAACAATAAAGTAACAGCAATTATGATAATCATAGCATTTACTTAGTAGAATAAGAACAGGAAAAATCATGAGTCTACCTAAAAATCTGAGGAATGTTCTATCAGTGCATATAGGAAGCCTATGGATAAACCTCTCAGGCAGGCACATGAATTGGGAAACCCATGTACCTAGGACACCTCATAGCTTTGGACTGCATTTTGTGATGCCCTTGGTTCCTTCAGAAATAATATGTTCCACTTGAAATTCATCTCTGCTAGTTGTTTTCCTTCTGGTCTTTGCACTCTTCTTCTGGTCAAGGCTGCTCCTATTCTGCTCTTGAAATGATAAAATAGTGGCAGGCTCTTTTAGTTTGCCAACATCTTTAATAGGGTGCAAAGTGTCCTGATATTTTGGTAAAACCAAACCAAACGCCCCTTCCCATCCCCACTCCTCAAATTAACATTGTATATGTTCACTGACAAGCACTTCTTTAAGTTAGAGAACTACAAATCTCAGTTCTATAGATAGCAGGGTTTTCTGCTTTGTCCTCTGTTGTTAAGCGTATTATCTGTATGAATTATTTTTAAAAATTTTGTTAAATACAGTTAATTGAAGACTCAAGATTAATCCTGTCATTCATTAATCAGATTGATCGAATAAGAATTTCATAAGAGAAATGATTTGATTTGTACAAGAGGGTAGTGTTGTAGAATAGTCAAATATGAGGAGGGTCCTCTTCAGATTTATAGCTGAAAGCGAGGGAACTCAAAGCTCATCTAATTCAGTTTCCTCATTTTAAAATGAAACTAAGGCCAAGAGATGTTCAGTGATTTGTATAAAGTTACATTATAAGTTATAAGTGATCAAATCAGGATTCAGATTCAGGTCTTTTGACTCTGAAACTGACACATTTTAAACCATATTCCCTCCAGCTTTTAAGTTGGGCACATCTTGAATATTGCTGGTCCTTTTCCCAAAGATGTACTCCTGCCTTCTCTATTTTTCCATGAGAGAGAATGGGTCTGAATATATAGATTTCAGAGTCATCTGCAGCAACCAATGAGATCAAGAGAGAATGTGTAGACGAAGAGGAAAAGAAGGAGAGAAGAATCTTGTGTTTAATTGGTAGGAGATAGTTAATAATCCATCAAAGGGGACCCAGAAGAAATTGTCAGACTGAAGAGAGCAGAAACATAAAAGCCAAGGGATGAGAGTATCCAGGACAGAGGAGGTGGTTGACATTTTAAGAAGTTTGCAAAGATCCCAGATATAGTGAGGACTAAGTAAAAGGTCGTTGAGGGATTGTTGGTAACTTCAGGTGATAACTTTCAGTTGTCATAGAATATTAAAGCCAGATTTCAAAGGGATGAGAAGTTAGTAGAAATGAAACAAATGGAGATATTTGAGTATAGACAACTCTTTTAGAAGTTTGGCTATGGAAAGGAGAAGAATTTTAGGATGGTAGCTTAAGGTGAAATGAAAATCATTTAAAAAGATGATTCTTAACCATGTTTACAGGGGACTGAAAGGAGCCTGATAAATAAACCATAAAGAAATATATTGGCTTCAAATAGAATGCAGCATACTTCTAGTAATGACCAAATGCAAGAAAAATGGTGGATGTAATTGAAAAAAGTGGTGGGCCAGGCACATAAAAATGACACCTGCAGGAAAACTTCCAGAGTATTGGGTGTACATCCTCTGTTGAGGACCTATCATAGGAAAACAGACCAGCATTACATAGGATTAGTCACCATCAGTGAAAGGAATGCCAATATCAGTGACATCACATATCCACTGAAGTATTAGACAGTTAGCTTAATGGAAGGAAAATAGTTCCAGAGCTGAACTTTAAAAGGTTCTGTTGTTTTCTCTTCTTTTGCCTTCATTCTTTCCCAGCGTCAGGATATTTTCCAATGTAAGTCCTATGTTCTTATTAAGCTTCAGCTTCAGTATTTGTCCTTTTAATGAATAGTCTGAATTAATGTCTTTAAATATTGACTGATTTGATCTCCTTGTTGTCCAAGGACTCTCAAAATTCTTCTCTGACACCACAATTTGAAAGTGTTGATTCTGTGTCATTCAGCTTTCCTTATAGTCCAACTCTAACAGCCGTACATTACTACTGCTTTGACTCTGTGGACCTTTATATGCTGTCCAAGTTAGCCATAGTTTTCCTTCCAAGGAGTTGAGTGTCTTTTAATTTCATGGCTGTAGTCATTGTTGAGTGATCATTATATTCTAAAAGGAATGGCCAGTAACATAACTTCCCTACTTAACAATTTGTGATTTCATTGATTTTTCTTTTCTCTCCACCAGTATGGTTTTTTTCAAGTATTTAAAAAAAAAATTCATCCACACCCCATACGTTCCCTCCCCCATTGGGCAAATTTTTTTTTTTTAAAGTCTGGACAAACATTTCTTCATAGCATATCTACATAAACCAATGAAACAAATCCTCACATTAGCTGTCTGAAAACGTATGTCAATGTAAAATTCATCACATCTTTGTCAAGAAAGTACTCTTGGATTTAAACTTTATCATTCTGTTGATCACAGTTCTGAAGTCTTTTAAAGTTGTTTTTGTCTATTAATGTTCTTGTATGAATGATTTTTTCTTAGTACTGCTTAGGTATTTGAAAAAGTCCCACACTTAAGATTTATTAATAACTTTAGAAATCATAGGAATCGATGGACCTTTCCTTAATACAGGGTGACCCAAAAGTTTTAGGGCAGTTTAAAGTAACTAAAGATACTAAAGCTTAAAATAGTATATAGTAAAATAATATTTTTCAAAATCTAAGAGCAAATATCATATATATGTGTGTATGTGTGTGTGAAAAGAGTTTATTTTCTAGTAAGATCAGCGGTAAAGCAAGAATGCCCCTTATCACCAATGTATGGTTAAATCTATGTATTTTGGTCTTTTAAGGAAAACCTTAGGGCAACTTTTAAACTTTTAGGGCAGCTTTTAAACATGGGAGATAGCTATTTTGTCTCTCTAAAAATCGAGTGCCACTTACTTTCTTTAATTTAAAGAATTCTTAGAAGTTTGCTACAGTAGGCAATTTAAATAGAGTTCTGTTATAGGTATTTTATTGCAGATCTCTTGATTTTTTTTCCATAATGATAACTTTTGCTTTGTTAATTTCAGGCATGTTACTCTTAACAAATTCAACAATATCAGAAATAGTCGAAATTGGTTTTGTTTCTAAACTTGCACATTAGTATATATCTATCGTAGTGAAAAGACGTTTGCAGTCATTTTACTGTGCTTTGCAAACCTACCTGTTTTCCTATATGCAGTTACTTTATGATAACTGGTAACTTTATGGAAACTATGAGCTTTTTTCACTTTCTTTTTCACTAAAATGAAGATGGCAGTTCAGTTGGCTGTGTAGTCAGGTAAAACAGCTAAGGATTTAAATTTAACTTTTCTACTTACACCTCTTTCCCAATCCCCTTATCATTTCTTGTTGCTCAAAATGTAAATATTTTGTCTTTTGTTAATATCTCTTGTTAACTAAATTGTCTCAGGAGATTGTTTATGTAGGTAGATTTGAAATAATTATTAATCTTGTAGGTGTGGGTGTTCTAGGTACCTCCCAGAAAACTTTCAGGAATTTCTGCCCACCTACCAGGTTTTCCCTGGAGGGTGTTTGAGAATTTTTTTAAACAACCGAACCTACAACACACAAACAAAACATCTATTTAGTGTGCTCTTAAAGGTATAACCTATTGAGTGTGAAAATACTGGCCAAGGGCTCTTTTGGGAAAGACTGATTCTTGAAAGAACAAGAAAAGATTATCCACTAGAAGAACCACAGAATGTTTTCACTGAAGTTAATTTGAAAACTTTATCCTCAAGGGTAGAAGAAGCAGTTGCTTTTTAAAATTCCATTTTAGGGGGCTAAGGTATTTCCAAAGTACTGGTAGACTGCTTTTAAGGGGTGATTAAAGCAAAGAGGTAAGACTTAGTGCTGAGAAGATTTAAAAACTGGAATTCAGGTATTAATTGAACACCTAATTATTGAATAATTGAATACTAGCATTGTGCTAGTCTGTTAAATATAAAAAAGAATTATGTCATGGAGCTATTTAGAATACTGGTATGAAGCTTAAATAGAAATAGGGGCCCCTAAAACCATACACAAAGATTCCCACAGGCCGGCCACATATTAGAAAACAACATATTTTACATAAACTTTTATTCAGTTTTTGTTTGTTTCATTAGATATTTCTCTGTTACATTTTAATCTCTTTAGGCCACATTTTGGAGTGTTGTGGACCTGAGGGCCTTGTGTTTGACACCTCTAATTAGAATGTTGGTCCATGTTAGGAATGTTGGAGAGGACCTATTCCTACCTCTTCATTTTACCAAAGAGAAAACATAAAAAAATTTTTTTATTTGCTCAGGACCACGAGATCATTGGTGACTGTTGTGTTCTGTGACTAGAACCCAATTGTATTGCTTTTTTCATAGTTACTACTCTTAATGCACTTAAGGACCCTGCGTATATCCTCAGTGCTCTCTGCCCCTCTATTTAGAGGACTTCAAAGAAGAGCAAAGAATTCCTCCCAAAACCTCCATTTAAAAGAACTCCCAGGACAGCCATCTCTTAATTTCCCATCAGCTGTACTCCTCTGGACTGGAGTCTGTCATACCCTATTGATGAATACATCCTCCTCTATCTCTTTTTCAGCTTCTTATTGGGCTTTATTTTCTTCTATTAGATTGTAAGCTCCTTGAGGGCAGTAACTCTTTTCTTTTTGTATTTGTATCCCCAGCACTTAGTTCAGTGTCTGTTGCACTATAGGTGCTTAATAAATGTTTATTTGAGTGACTGGTTAAGGAACCTGGAATCTACTTGGGGTACGATGACACACCAGGAACATTTAGAGAATAGTATAGCAAAGTATATAATTAAGTGATCTTTATGCTTAAAGGATCTCTCAGCTACCCTTTCTACTAGTATAACCTTCCTATACTTTATTTAGTTGATGGTCTTCCTGAATTTCTGCGATGGCATCACAGATGCCTCCAGAATTTATCACCTGATGATCAACATTCTAGTAATGAGTCTATGATAACCTACATTTCAGTTCATGTTTTGAATTCAGATTCACATTTGAAGCCTTTCAGCTTAGTGAGACGTTCTAGAGCTTGACTTCTGCTGATATAGCCATAGAGAGCCCAGAGCTTAGAGTAGGATATTAGTGGCTAAAATTGTATGGTACCAGACTGTATTGTAGTTCAGAGAAGGCCAAGAATCAGGTGATGGACAAATTAAGAAAGGCTTAGCAGAGGTGCTGTAAATAAGAAGTGATTTTTGATTTCTAGTTTTACTTTGGATTCCTGTTTTTGTATATTAATTTGGAAAAATGATGAAGGGATAATTTATTCTCTGCTCTCCCTTAAAAAGAAGACTGAGAAACTTACATTTTCATAAGGCTGCATACTCACAAAATATGCATCTCTAGTTCTTTGTTGCAGTAGCATTTTTATTAAATGTTTTTTCCCTCATACACATCTTCAGGATCTACCTTGTTTTTTGGTGTTGAAAATATCATAAAGAAAAGAAGACTTTAAGATCATATCTTTTGTGGATGTACGTGACAGGTGGGGCTGCTAAGAAGAAGTGACTGTCAAATAGGACTTTGCTTTTGATAGCCAGCATTCTATTAACATTTACCAGATTATATGTTTTGTTCATTGAAGAATTAGATTGCATTAAACTAGAGTTTCCTGTACCTAAGTGGTTGTCTAGTTCCCTGTTTCTTAGTGAAATTCAGCCTAACCAAATGTAAAGAGAAAATTAATAGTCTGATCTTGCCTTGTGTAGACCTATTGAGTACCAGGTTTGTGCCAAGTTTGATTCTCTTTTTGAGTGAACTTTCTTTTTTGAGGGAGCACTCATTTCTTATTGCCTGATATTATAAATTTTAAGTAGGTCATCCATTGGGTACTGTGGTTCAGGTGAGTAAAGAAAAGAACAGGAACAAATAACTTGAGCTATTCAGTTTTCTCTTTCTTGGGATGCTTGCAGTTTAACATTTGAGGTATTCATTTTTAGGCATTTGAAAACAGTGAGGTTTAGCAGCTTAATATAAGATAAACATGTTAAAAACTGCATCATTATAGAATATAAGCAAAGGAAAAATTGTATTTATGAAGTTGTTAGGAAAGAAGAAATTGAAAACTATGAGTGTTCAGATTTCCCTGAGGGAGAGGGATTTTTTCCTCTAGCCCAGGAAAACTTTCTGGAAGAAATGCTGTTTCTGGAACTTAAGCAGGCACAGCCTATTTTACACCAGACTTCTTGTCATCTTTCACCTAACTCTTAGATTCCTCAGAGACCAGTTTATTTCATGAAATTTTAAGATTAGACACCATAAGTGACAAAGTCAGTATTGTATTTTTTATTATCTATCTTGTGTTTTTTTTTTTAATAAAAATTTATTTCTAAATTGATATACATTTTGACCTAGTATTGGTATGAATAAAATTGAAGATTAATTTGGAAATAGAATTTGGACAACATGCTGTATTTCCATACATCCATTTCAATGTGAGTTGACTTCTTTGATAAATCTATTGCAGAGCAATACATTTGATACTCTTAACTCATGACAATCCTTTTGTATATAGTAATTTTTCCTTCCAATGTATATATCCAATAGGATTTTATTTTTGCACTTCCATTATTTTCACCTTTTTTCACGAAATACTATTGTATTCTCAGGACTAATTCTCAGATGCTGACTTTTCTGTAGAAGCAGTATGGTGGTGCATACACACACAGACACACACACATACTCTTCTTTAAGCAGTGTTTCCAAACAATTTATGAAGAAAATATATGAAACCTGATTCTTGGTAGCTGTACCTTTCTTGATCCATCTGAACATAATATCAGATAATAAGAACACCCAGTGATATCAGGGGAACATTTACACTGAGAGCCAGTTTACTTTCTCTCTCTGACTGGGTTCTTAAGCCAGCATTTGTAACTTTTGAACCATTTTATTTTCCCATTTTCTTGCTTTCTTTTCTTCTTGTGTCTGCTTTCTGATTCACTCCTTAGAGGTTATTTTATCCTTTTGCTTTCAGACTGTGACCCATATCTGAAGCCTTTCTTAACTACTTTTTGCTTGATTTGAAATGTTTTTAGAGTTTAAATATCTTTAAAGTATATGCATTTATCAAGAGTCTTAAAGATGAATGTAAATTTGAGCAGTATTTATATTTATTAATTTTTGTACTTTCTCAATTATCCATTACCTATAGTAATTTGTTTAAAACGATTCTTACCTATTGTCTGTAAAAGTTGTATTCAGTAATATACATACAATTGCTTAAAATTTCATCAGTTTCCAAGGTTTGAATGAAAACTAAGAATTTTCTTAGTTAATTATAGAATTATAAAAAGTTACAGAAAGCACCAAATTATCTGTAATTGTGGATGAGACTTTGAGAAGATGAGGTAGAAAATTACTGCTATGTGATTAAAGTTGAAGTCCACATCTCTAAGGAATAATAAAAAACTTCTTTGATCTATAGATAGCATTTGGGAAATTGTGTTGTTGAGGAAGGCATGCCAAATTAAACTTTTTGTAATCCTTATACCACCACTTCCTTTGTAAACTTTTTTCAGATCCATATCAAGAAGATTGAATTGATTTCTACAGAACTCTCTCAAGTTCCTAAAACTTTGATTGAGGGGGAGTCAATATTTAAGTAGACCTGTGATTTCCCTGAGGGAAGATAATGGGGATCACAACCCTGCTCATACCTTTTAATCTCCTGCTATTGTTCTTTCATAACCTTGTGTAAATCCTATAAAGATCCATCTGAGCTGGTAAAGGCCTGCCAATACTCTGAAGTATTAGTGTTTTGCAAAAGAAAACTTACTATCTAATATTTAGAACTTTTTGCTTTGGGAACCCAATGTGACTAGCAGTTACTGTAGCCTTTCTGGGATGTATTTGATTTAAGGTTAGGCTCATTTTAGGTTTCTTAATTTAAAGTAGCACAACTTTTCTAGCTAAGTAAAACTATTTGCATTTTCAGTACTACTCATGAGATATAGTTCTGGAAATGCTGGCAGCTGCATTGAGAGAAAGGTATAAAGTAATCAAAGGTATAAAGATAGGTAAAAGAAGATAAAATCATTTCTATTTGTTGATGATGTGATGGTATACTTGGAAAATCTTAGGAAATCAGCAAAGATATTAATTGAGACAGTAGCTTTAGCAAAGTTTCTTACAAAATAAACTAATTTCCATATAATAGTAGCAGAATCTAAGAAGGAATAATATAAAGGGAAATCCCATGCCAAATTAGCAAAAAAATGCTTGTTTTTAAAAATTGTATATGCTGTTTCTGTGTTGGAGGGACATCTGTTAAAGGTGGTTGGGGAACTTGACAGTGATGTGACTGTGTGGTGTTTGAAGCTGTAATCTAGAGAGAATAGTAACCACCTGCATCCTAAGGAGAGCTCACATGTAAGGAGCACTTTAGTTTGCAGAGTGCTTTATAGACATTATTTCATTTGATCCTTATAACAGCTGTGTTTTGTAGATGAAGAAACTGAGGCCCAGAGAAATTAAGTGACTCACGTAAGGTTATATAGCTGTTGTCGAACCTCAAGTCTTCTAGAATTTAAGTCCAGCTTTCTATCTACTATCCTAAACTTCCTCTCCTGACAGATCTCATAGTGAGATTTCTGTTGAGTGTTTTGAAGCTAGGGGTAATAGAATGCCTTTATAGCTATCCTAGATTAGGATACTTATATTAGGATCTTATATTTGGATACTTACTTATTTTTTAAAAATCAGAGAAACTCTACCCACTCCATTTTGTGTTTCTTTAAACATATAAATTACCCTGACATAAAATATGAGAAGCACAGTAAGCATATTATACTAATAACTTCTAAAGGGCCAAAGGGGCAAATTCTGTTTCACTTTCTAGGGTCATAGGCACGACGAATATATAGAAAAATGTTAGGTGTTTTTGGTTTGTGCTTAATGCCAGATTTTCAAACTTAGCTTTTATTTTGTCTGTAGAAGCAGTTTATAGTGGTGTTTGATTTTCATTAAATTAAAATTAAGTTTATTCAAAATATAGCATTGTTCATCAAGGTAATTGGAGCCAAGATATGTAAAAAATAATCAGAAAATATTGTGTTTCTGTAGGGGTTATGAAAGGCAGTGCACTTGATCTGAATGGTCTTTGCCCTCAAGGAGATCACAATCTAGCTGTGGAAACAAAAATACTAAGAGAACATAAATAGAAAACTAACAAGAATGTGCTATAAGAACTGAAGAACATGCTTTAAAAATGAACAGGATGGGGATGTTTAGGGAGTGGGCAAGAAAGACTTCACAGAGGAGGGATTTGAGCCCAGTCTAGAAGAATTGCACAGCATTAAAATAATCAGATGTTGAAGACCTATTATGTTGTAGATGCTCAAAGAATTAAGTATAAAATCTGAAGCTCAAGTGTACTGTAAACCCTCCTATTCTTCCTTGGTACCCCCAAACAGTAAACACACTGAACACAGTGAATTTTAAAAAGTATTTAGATTTCTCCTTTTCCTTAGGAGATTTTTTTTTTTGAGGTAGGGAATATTAGCAGTGTTTCTTTATAGACATACCTATTAGCTTCATTAGAGTCATTTTGTGTTTTAAAGGACCTAGCTTTGCTGTCTAGAGGAAAGCTTTGTTTTTGCTTCTGTTATTGTCTTCACCATTCATCATTTCATTTTGTCTGTATTCTCAGGTCTGATCCTCAACCCTTCCTTTTCCCCATTTGTGGTGGGAAGGGAGGAGGAGCACAAAGGCCATGTAAAAAGAGCACAGATCTGACTGGCAGCTCTCTTGTTCATGTGTGAAATAAGGCTTTTCTGGTCTTGGAGTTGAAGGTTGATTTTTGAGGCTGAGAAATAATTTTTAAGGCTTGAGGAAGTTAGGGAGAAATGTGATTAATGTGACAAGTAAGGTTACTTTCTTTGGAGCAGTTTTTTCATTTGTTTGTTGTATATACCCCCTTTGAAAAGTGAACTTATATCCAAAGAACTTGTTCTCTCTTTCTTACCCAACTAACAAAAAGAGAGGAAAAAAATCTTCATTATTATAGATTGAAAATTGACAAAAAGCAATTTAGGTATTTCTTAGGCTTTAACTGTGTCTATTTTTTAAGTATCAGATTAGAAATTTTCTTTGAACTCTGTTAATAAATTGCCAGAGAATTGCATATGTTTTTGTTTTTAATAGTAATGGAACATGTAGATTGATGAATGAGACAAATATATAATTGAACTATTAATTAGAAAACTATTTTCATGAAATTATTTTAGAAATCATGATTTTGTTTTTGGGGAGTGAGTTTTTCTCAGTAGGTGTAGTTTAAAATTTTTAAAATTTGTATCCCTAAATGCACTCTCTTTAAGCTGATTTTTACCCACTTATTGCTCTCTGCTATAGGAGACAACCTTCATAATCTTCAGTCTCCTTGGTAAGATTTCAAAAACTAGGTTAGATAGCTAGCTGATACTGTCTTTGACCACTTCACTCTTGGCAAATAAGCTCAATATTTTCTGACCAAGGCACCTTTCAGGCGTGGGATTGAAAAGTATATGTAGGGGAAATGAAGTTTATGTTATGATTCAGGATGATGTGTTGTAGTATATGAGATGGGGAAGGAAAGTAAGGTAAACTTTTTTGCTTAGGGATTCTTTATCCAATTTTGTTTAAGTGGAATCTGTCTCAAGATTTTCACTGAAAGTCTTGAATTCCTACATAGTAATCCTACCCTGGCAAAGGCTGCATTCATCCTGTTGACTAAAGTACTACTGGACAGGTGGTGGTAGGGGATGAAAATTCATTAAGAAAGAGAAACCTCATAAACATTTAGCCCAGTGGAAAAGATGTGGGGTTTTATGTTTATGTATTTCCTGTGGTCATCTGCAAGTTTGTGTGGGAGTCATTTGTTCTTATTTCCTGTCCTGTCATAACCTGCCACCTGCTATGTGGTTATACAAAGTAATACTTCCATTACGTATAGATGTTTAACAAATTATGTTTTATTTAACAGGCATTGATTTTGATCACAGCAGAGCAGACCTAGGACTTATCTGTGTACTAAATTGGAAAGTTGATGGATGTATTTATGGGAATGGGATGATGGAGATAAAGAATAATTTGGAAATATTTTTTGCATGGGCATGGAAGAAAATAACCTTACACTATACATTATGTTCCGTAGCCTGTGAGGTTTCTAGATTGAAAACTGGAACCATTTGCAGATACAGCTGTGATCTAAAAACAATTAAGAAAAGACCAAGCCAACAAACCATCAAATTATAGTACAATTTGTGCTTTTTTACTTTATCCTGACATCAGGAAAACTCATGTAGCAACTGTTCAGCACATCTGATGATAGCATATTTGGCAACTTTGCCTTTTGGAGCCTGGAGTCTTAAGTCCTTGTGCTTTGGTATTTGAGTGAATGTGGGAAAATTTTATCCTTAAAAGAGTGAAAAAAGCCAAAACAAAAGAAAGCATCAAATTTCTTCATTGCCTCGGACTCATAGAATATCAGATTTTCTCTAAGATTTGGTTCAGAGCACCACTTTCTGCATGAAGCTTTTTTGCCTTACTAGCTCAGGGGTTCTTAACCTTTTTTTGTGTTAGCAACTTGGTATAATGGATGGAGCATTGGCTTTGGAGTCAGGAAGACCTGGTTCAAATCTGGCTTCAGACACTGGTTGTGTGATCTTGAGCAAGTCATAACCTTTCTCTACTTTATCTACAAAATGGAGATAATTATAACACCTACCTCCCCGGGTTGTTTTGAGGATCAAATGATCAAATAAGGTATTTGTCAAGAACGTTCCCAACCTTGAAGTACTATATGAATGCTATTTTCATGATCATTATGATCACCACCACCATCATCACCATGCACTGTTTTGGTAGTAAGTACAGTGAAGCCCTTGAGCCCCTTCTCCAAATAATATTTTTGAATACATAAAATCAAATACATATCATTGCAAAGGAAATAAATTATATTGAAACAGTTATAATTTTTAAAAAAATACATAGACCCCCGGTTAAGAACCCTTATTTTATCTTACCAGTCAGTGCCTTCTGTTAGAAATGCACCTGCCGCCAAATCTCAGTATCAAGATAATTTTTATTGAACGAGTCCAGAGGATGGACACAACCGGCCAGAAGTGGGCCCTGCTCCTCTTCAGGAGGAGAGAGCCCTGAGCACAGAAGCTAGAAGACTTTGAAGACTTTGAAGCAGTAAGCTTGGCACAGTTCCTCCCAGATTGGTCCGGCCTCTTCTCGGTTACAAACTTCCTTATACTCCCTCCCATTTTTCCTCCTTGCTATGTGTAAGCATGTAACCCCCACCTCATCATGCATCTTGTGTTCAAAAATTGAGATAATCTCCACCCTTAAGGTGTGTCAGCTAATATTAATGAAGCTCATTAAGCATTTGTAGTTGCAGTTTGACCTAGTTACTTAACCCTGACTGGTTTGAGCCAGATTGGTCTATAGCTTGATTTTGATGTCAAAGCAAATCCACTAATTTTAATTTGATTGACTGCAGGCACCTGCAAGGATATGGTTTCTTTGTGTTAGAAACATCTATGGGGTGTTGAACCTGCAGTTGTGGAGCCTTAACCCTTGTCTAACTCTTACACTTCCTCTCTAAGGCTGCCTTCCATCAACTCTGAACTTACCTTACTTATACTGACTCTAGTATATGTTGTCTCCCCCATTAGAACGTAAGCTCCTTGAAGGAAAAGACTATTTTTTCTTTTTCTTTTTAACCCCCTGGTTATGGTGCCTTACACATAGTAACTGCTTTTTAAATACTTTTTGATTGATTATTCTATTTGCTCCCAGACTTATAGAGACACCCGCAGTCATACTTACCAATTCATTTTAAACAGTAAACATGCAAGGCATTTTGCTGGACTTTATAGGGATATAGAAGTAGTTGTAATAGGTCCTGCTCTCAAGAAGCTTATATTCTATTAGGTAAAGGACAGATTTATAACCATGATAAAAGGGTAAGTGGTTTAGATTGAAGTAGGATCCAGGCCTAGTTTCTATGAGAAATTTGTAAGAGAGATTACTTTTCCTCTTAGGAGCAGGATAGGTTAGGAATGACTTCTTGAAGGAGATAGCATTTGATTTGGGCCAGCCTAGCCAGATACGGAGAGGCTCTTTACCATGAGGACCATGCAGGGTAATAGGTTTTTTCTGCTGCAGTAACTCTCAGAAACCATTTTAAAAGTTGTAGTTGTTGGTTATTTGCCTCAGTGGAGAGAGCCCCTGCTCCAATGAAAAGAAAAAAATGCTTGAAGTATTTTATATCTTTGGGCCTATTAAAATGGATAAGAGATGGTAAAAGTAAACTTAGTAACAGTTGTCCAATTATGCTTATACTAGTTGACAGCATCTGTAGCTTCTTTAGTGTTTCTTCTCACAATTCAAATGATAATGCTAGCAATCTTTAGATGAGCCATTTGTACTCAGTTATCTTGATGGTAAGATCTGTTCCATTCAGTAGTTTTAGTGTTGATTTCTTTTGACACTTGACTAGTCTTATGTTAAATTTGAGGTGTAGGTTGATGTTTAGTTTGGTTCTTTTTATAGATGGAAAGAATATGGCATTTGTTCAACACTATACAGTGAAAGAGGAGATTGGTTAATGCCAGAATTGGTACCGTAAGCCCTGCCTCCAAGCTTTCTTTAAAATCGTGTGTGTGTGTGAGTATGTATAGAATTATCACATTTAAGCTTAAGATGTTTTGTGTGAGCATTCCCTGGTCACAGATCCACCCTCTGTTTCTTTGAAAGGGAATAAGTTACAGAAGGGGAGATAAAATGAATTGTGTATGTATACATATGTGTGCACACATGTCCACAAATATACACATTAGAAAAATGAACATGACCAGAAGATGGGAATTGCAAATGAAACCATGAATTGCTAATGTTAATATGGCTTTAGCATATGCATACATAATAGTTTTAATATATACACATAATAATATAGGTTTAATGTATATATTTATATAATATGTAGCATACACACATGTAATTTTTATGTGGTTGTACCAGCATTGCCTTTCTTGTCTCTGTCCCATTCTGAACTTTATTCTGTGCTCTTTTCTGCATTTTTAAATTGTTTCATTTATAGTCATTTTCCCCTGTGAACAGTCCCTTCCCCCATCAGTCTTCCCTTGTAACAAAAGTATTATGAAGTAGAAATAGATGTGTGTTGTAAATGGTCATGTCTGAATATGTGTGTGTACATATATGTATATGTATATATATGTTGGTTGGTTGTTGTCCTTCATTCTCGAAGAGGACCAAAATGACATCACCGTGATAAAGTGAAATTTCAGCGTGTCTGACTGTGGCTGAACAGACCAGTATGAGCTCAGAATGCTCTACCACAGGTTGGACACAGATAGTCCACATGCATTTTTGAGATGGATACTCTAAATTTGCGCATCCTACGGTTACTTTGTACTGTCACAGTTCTACTTTGCTCATAGAGCACAGCGCCCTTTCTGATGTGGGCATGCCATGCTGAGCAGTCCTGTGCCAGTGTCTCCCATGTTGCACAGTCAAATCCACAGTTCTTGAGAGAGACCTTGGGAGGGTTCTTTTATCACTTCTTCTGACCACCATGTGATCACCTGCCCCATGTGATTTCTCCATAAAATAGTCTTTTTGGCAAGTGTAGATGAAGTGGCTGAGTGGATAAGGTGATGACTGCTAATCCATTGTGCTCTGCAAGCGTGGGTTTGAATCCCATCCTCGTAGGTTTCTTTCGTTGTTGGGATTTTGATAACTTGTATTTCCTCAGAATATGTGTGTGTGTATAGCATTTGTAACTACAGTTTATTGCCTTTCTTCCAGGATATAGGAGGCATCCTTCATCATTAGTCTTACGGAGTGTTCTTTGGCCATTGCATTGATCAGAATCTTTCAATGTTTTCTCTTACAGTGTTACGGTCATTTTATAAATAGTTCTGCTAACTTTTATAAATGGTTCTGCTAACATCACTGCATTAATTCATATGTCTTGTCACATTTCCCTGAATCCGTTCCTTTCCATTTCTTATGGTGCAAACTAAATCTTCATTTGAAACTACTAAAATACAGTTACATTTTGGGAAATTCCTTTCTTTGAATACCAGCTATTCCATGGACTTATTACCTAATTATCATAGGAAAGACTTCAAATGGTTTGTGTGAGCATTCCCTGGTCACAGATCAGGGTTTGAGATATCAATCTACTTACTCCTTAGGGATGGAATATTATAAAAGGTTATGTATTAAAAAAACCTTTGTCTTTCATACTTAATAACTATTTATTTAGTGCAATATGACAGGCACTGTGCTAAACACTGAAAGAAACAAATACAAGATAATGACAAGTCTCAATTTAAACCTCGGATACTTAAACCTGTAATTTCTTTTATCAATGGTGAAGCTAATTGATCACTTGTGCTAAAGAGTTCTGACTTAGAATCCACACTAATTTCCTCATTAATATGGTGGGCTCCTGGTCGGGGGTGGGGGAGTGGTGGTGGTTATACCAGCTTGCTTAAGTGGGAATGAACAGACCTAGGTCTGAAATAGAACAGGTCAAAGTCTCCTGCTAGTTACTAGTGGGATTGTGTCCTTTAGTATCTGCTGCACTTAAAGTCTTGGTGAGATGGAGAACCAGTCTCAAAACAAAGCAGAAAAAAGAAGTAACTTAAGTGGAAGGAGAGGACAAAGCAACTAAAGCATGTTAAATCCCAGTGACCTGCAAAAGACTTTTCCTATGGAAATGTTTCTTGATTATACTAACCATTGGCTTGTACCAGGTATGGGAGCATCATTACTTCAGATTCCTAAAGTATATTGCTGTAACATGTCCTCCCAATGCCTTTGAAAGGGAAACTGTCCTCCCTTCTGTCTTGAAAAGGGACAGTTGAGGAATGGTGTCAATTTATTTTACCTGTTTTATGAATGAGCACATAGTACATTTATAGACTAGATAGGGATGGAGTGGGGAGACTGTCCGGGGCATGGAGGGGTTTAGGGAGTAAGTAGTGTAATGAAGGGAAAGGAATTACAATGGAAAGTAATCTTTCAGGCTTTGGACAAGAAGGATAGGATACCCTTATAAGGAACAGTTGTAATTCTTCTCCAGGCAAAGTGAAGAAAAGTACTGTAGTCATAGGTTGAAGAAACCAGTCTAGTATTCTCAAGCCAGATAAGAAGAGTCTCAGATTCCTAGGTGCATGAGTTTTGTGATTAGAGCTCAATTAGAACCTCAAAGCCTAAGGGGAATTAATGACTTTATGATGATTTTCTTGGTGCAGAGAAACTTCACTAGCCACCTTAGTTCCAGACTATTAAGATTTAAAATAATCCAGCAGGGATTGTAGAAGGTGAAGCCGAAAGCATTGGGCTGTGATGTTTTCTTAATTAACCCCCTGGTTTAGGAAGATCAGAAAAGAAGCATACCTTTCTCAATGATTATATTCTTTGCAAACCTGCTACACCAAAAAGCTTTTCTAGAATTCTATGGTAATAAGTCTTTGGAGAAATGAACATAGAATTAAGTAATGAAGTTTCTTCCTGCAAAAATCTCAGGTTTAAAGAAATGTACAATCTTCATTTGAGAATTAGAGTCTCATATCCGAGTTTCAAGGTGATTCTGAAGGGTTAAAGAAACTAACATGAAGTTCTGAATATCAGTTTCATGAGAATGTGGATTAAGAGAATTGACCCTGGAGTCAGATCACCTGGGTTCAAATTCCATCAATGACATCATCTGTATGACTTTGGTTTAAGTCACTTAACCACCATGAGCCTCTGTTGTCTTCATCTGTAAAAATGAGGGTATTGGACTTGATGGCTTCTGAGATCTGCACTCCCAGAGAGCTGAGGAGGTGCAGGGTTGGTAGTCTGTTGTGGCATAATTGAAAGAGAAACTTGAGAATATTGTTCTAAAGTAATTGTAAAATGCCTAATTATTTATGTAAACTCAGATGTTATTGTTACTCTACTACTCCCTGTGATTTCATCTGTTTTGGCTGCTACTTCTACATCCCTGTCCATGACTTAGTATATAAGTCCTAGAGAATTGCCTACAGCACATAAAGATTATATAAGTTATTAGGGTTAGAAAGACCTATACTCACATTTCCTCACTGTGAGTCACTGATGTTTCTGTGCCTCCAGCTTCCCCATTTGTAAAATAAGGTTGGACCAGATGACTTTTAATACCACTTCCAACTCTAAATGTATGATCTTATCATTTTTATTGGCTCTTTTCTATCTGTAAAGTGCCTTAGATAGTGTATAGTATTTTAGGTTAGTCTTAGCTTTAGTATGCTTCCTAACAAGAATCTACTACAACATCAATGTGTGTGGGTAGAATGCAGCATTGAGTCATGAGCCAAATTCTGCTGTTTCTTTTCAGTAATGCCTTAATTCAGCTGCTTAAAGTTTGAAAATTTTGTGGCTCTACAAAAAAAGGTCTGTGTATTTCTGTTGCCATTTACTGTCTGCCTTCTTCATTAAGGTTGATAAAGTCTCTTGAAAATAGCATGAAAGGTTCTTGAGCTCTTTTTTTTGTAACTAGTATAATTAGAAGTGCTTTGGAGAATAATGTAGATTGTTCCTGTCTTTAATGTAGAGAAAATTGAAGAAAGAAAGGGCTTAAAAATGGAAAAAAAACAACAACCCCAAAGTTAATTTGGTCTATTTCTTCCTTGTTCTAAAAAGAAAAAAGAAAGTACCTAGACTTGGCTGCTGAAGGCTAAGGACTCCTTTGAAGTATCAGGCAGTATAATTCTATAGCATTTTCTTTTAACCATGTGATCCTAGAGATAATCCTATTGATTATTGAGTTGCTTTGAACAGAAAATACTAGTAATACCAGACAGTACTGACTGCTTGTTTAAAAACAAGGAAGAATTACTTCTCTGTTTTCCACCCCTACTGCCATCCCTAGCAGCTTCTTTTTTTTTTTTGAGTTTGTAAGGATGGGCTCAGTGACATTTACTTCATTTTTCAATAAGTTGTTACCTCACACATTTTCAGTTCTTCCTTTTCCAAATGTAGTCTCCTGTTTCAGTTTTACTAGTTTAGAAATTTAGTGATTCCACTTAGATTGATTAATCACTTACACTGTGATTTTCTTAATAAAAAAAATTCCTGGGGGGAGGGAGAGACTACATTCTAGGGGAATAGTGGCCAGGGAAGGGGATTTTGCTTTAGGTCATGGGGATGGTGAGTGGTGCCATAGGGCAGTTAGCAGGCCATTTTCAAAAGATCTTGACTCAGTGATTCTATAAAACTCTTTCCAGAGTGAGAGGTGGAAAGAGAGCATGCCTGTGTGGACACTTGTGAAAGATTATGCACACAGGGTGGCAAAACAGATGTCAAAATATCCTGCATAGGTGGGTTGTGAAGTATGGTCTGGTGTAGCTAGATATAGTATGAGTTTGTGCTCATTCAAATAAGACCACTCAGCCCATTGGCAGAATTAAAAATGTAAATAAGATTAGCTCTTCCAGGGAAAGGGGGAAATGGTCTCTGAAGGTCTTGTCAGAAGGGTATTGATCCAGGTGAGGAGAAGGAGCAATAGGGCAGATGACAGGATTTCTAGGGTGTAGGAATAGATGGCTGGATGAAATGTGCTATTCATTGGAAAAGATACTGGAATAGATGTTAAAGATAAAACAGATATGGTCCCCAGCCAAAAGATATTCACCAAAATTAGTAGTTTGATAAGATATTCACATAAATATAAAACAGATAAGAATATGACAGGTATATAAGAAGTCTATAGTACTGTGACATCAGATGAGAGAGAAATGACTTGTGGCTGTAACAGTTGAATAAGTTTATCAGATTTGCAGAGGAGAGAAATTTTGATTGGATAAAGCATAGTAGATGATAATCTTGAATAAACTAGAGCAGTGATAAACTCATGTAGAAACAGGACCCATTAAACTGCACATTAGGATCCCTGCCTGTGCATATATTGACTTTAAAAAACTACATCTCAACATTTTCTGTGTGATATTGTATTTTAATTTATTTTGTTAAATATTTCTGTATTACATTTTAATCTGCCAGCTGCATTCTGGTGTTCGTCACCTGGGCTAGAGCATTGGGTTGAATGATGCTTTGATGCTGTGTATCTAATCAGATGAAATTCAGTAAGGATAAATGTAAATCCTGCCCCTTGGATTCAGAGAATTAAGTCTATAAATGAAATATGTGGTAAACCAGTTTATCTGAAAAGATCTGGGAATTCTAGGGGCTGTATACTCAATACAATACTCAAGCTGGCAATGTGACACATGAGCCAGAAGAGTACATGCAGTCTGACTGTAGTAAGACAGGCAAAACTTTTAAGAATGAGGAAATGGTAGACCTTTTGTACTTGGTGCTGGTCAGCCTACATCTGGAGTATTGTATTCAGTTTGGAGCTCCACATTCTAGAAGAGATAGCGATAGCAGTAAGCAGGAGAGTAACCAGAGACTAGCAAACAGAATAGCGAAAAATAGCAAAAGACCTTGGGGTAATGTCACAAGAAGATTGTTTGAAGAAGCTAGGGCTATTTAGCATAGAGAAAAGAAAATTAGAAGGGCAGAATGTGACAGCTGCCTTCAAATATTTGAAGAACTTTTATGTTGAAGAGTGAACAATCAACACATCCTTGTATGCACTACAAATAAAAGAAAAAAATCAGAAATAGTCTCTGATTATGGGAATTTAAATTCTAATAGGAGAGAATTAAAACTTATTTTTTTTTGGTTCCAGAGAGAAAAATGAGGAGTAGTAGTTGTAGGTTGCAAAGAAACATTAATGTATAATATCAGAAGAAAAAATACTCACTAGAAAATAAAGCTATCTGTAAACTGGAAGGGGCCTCCCATGAGAATAGTGATTTCCTTCCCATCAAAGGTTTTCAGTTAGACTTGAACCTCACTCTCTTGTCATGTATGTTGAGTGGAGATTGAGGTATGGGTTGGATGAGATGACTGCTGTGG
Source organism: Notamacropus eugenii (assembly GCF_028372415.1). Classification (NCBI taxonomy): domain Eukaryota; kingdom Metazoa; phylum Chordata; class Mammalia; order Diprotodontia; family Macropodidae; genus Notamacropus; species Notamacropus eugenii. Next base: position 462,107,467 of record NC_092873.1, on the reverse strand, counting down.
TCCCTTCCAGTGCAAATTCTTTCCTATTTGAGGTGGTTCTTGAAAAATGCCAATAAATCAAGATGAGACAAAGGTGTTTTGGGTAAAGGGAATAGCATAGGAAAAGGTTTGTTGGTGAGAAAATGTTGGGTGAGTTTGGAACAGGAACTTCTGATACTGCCACCAGCTCTTCATCACCTCAAGCTTGGACTGTTGCAATAGCAATCAGTAGTCTACTAGTTGGGTTGCCAGTCTTAAGTCTCCCCCTGCTCTAGTCTGTCCTCCATTTGGCTGTCAAATTGATCTTCCTAAAGTGTGAATTTGACCATGTCACTAATTTTTAAATCAACTACAGTGACTCCTATTGCCTGCAGAATCTAATACAAAATCCTACTGCTTGGCTAAAGCCTTTCAGAACCTGGCCTCTTCATACTTTTCTAGTCTTTTTACATTTTATTCATGGTCTCTCCCACCCCTAACATTGGACTCCTTGTTGTTCCTCTCACACAACACTTCATCTTCTAACTCCATATGTTTGTACAGGCTGTTCCTCATGCCTGAAATTCTCTCTCTCTCCTCATCTTCAATGACTGGCTTCCTGGCTATTCCATGATCAAGATGTTCCATCTCTCAGCTTGGTGCATTTTCTTTGACTGTCGTCTATGCCTTCTGGAATGCTCACCTTCCTCCAGATTCCCTACTGACCTCCTTGACTTTCTTGAGGTCCCAACTAAAATTTTAAATTGTAGTGAAAACCTTTCCCCATCTCCCTTGATTTGAGAGCCCTCCCTCTGTTAGTTATTCTGTTTATCCTATCTATAGCTAGCTTTGTATATATTTGTTTGTATGTTGTCTCCCACAGGAGACAATAGGATTGTAAACTCTTTGAGGGCAAGGATTGTCTGTTGCTTTTGTATCCCTAGCACTTAGCACAGTGCCTGGCACATAGTGGGTGTTTAATAAATGCTTTTTGATTGTTCTCCATCTCTAAGCTTCCTTCAACGCCCAGTTTACACATTACCCTCTACAAGATTATCTTCTTTAATGCTAGTACCTTCTTTCTGTGATTACTCCTAATTATACTGCATATATTTTGTTTGTATACAGTCGTTTGTTTGCTGCCTTCCCCATTAGGTTATGGTATGGCATGATCAGAGCTCTTCATTAAGAAAATTAATAGTCAGGTCTCAATTAGTGGGAATAATGAATCCCCTGAACTGGTTGTGTTAATTTGAAGTCACGCTGCATATTTCCATTGGGCTAGAACCAGTTACTATATTTTGTTATTATAACTTTGAATAGTGTGAACTTGAATTCATAAGATCACTTTAGGGGATTCATTATTTGCACAAATGGGGACTTAGCTGTGCTCTTGTGGAAAGTCAGATGTATGTAGCATCTGGCCTTCAGAAGAAAGGAGAGATAATGAAGAGAGTATATGCTATTTGGATCTTATTCTGACAATAGAAATGTTAGGGTCCTTGGTGGGGAGGTGACCTTTCTGTCTTGGTGTGATGATGATAAAGGAAGGGAATATTGAACCTACTCTTACATACCTCAGATTTGGGCAAAATGGATTTCAGAGTTCAAATAAAGAATAGGTAGAATCCCATAGCCTATAACTCTGTTTTGAGAGCTAGTTCATAGAGAAACTTTTAAGAGTCATATTCTGCTTTGAAAGACTTAATAATTCTGTTTAATGCAATGACCAACTATGGGGTCCAGTGGATCCATAATGAAACATGCAACCTACTTCTTCCCAATAGAGAGGTGATAGACTCATGGTAAATACTGAGACATAGTTTATGGCCAATGTAGGAATTTGTTTTGGTTGACTATGCATATTTGCTATGAGTTTTGTTTTTCCTTTTTTTATTGAAGTGGGAGGGAGAGAATAAATTTTTAACTGAAAAAATAATATTTGTCAGTTAAGTTTTAAAAATACAAGCACAAATTGTTCTAACAGAGGAAAAGAAGAACTACCTACAGAGACAAATATGTGTGCACAAAGAACGAACTCATTGACTAGCTTAGATTTTTAAAAGATGTATGAGCCTACTTAGTCTGTCCCTGGACTTAACCTTGATAAGTTTGGAACGGCTCATCACTAGCTTGGCCACAGGTTGATTCGGATGAAATAGGAGCCATGTGGATGAAAACACTAATCCTTGGAAATCTGTACACATGGAAGCAAGTCTAGGAAACTGTTTTTGAATATACAGAGTGATATAGTATAAGAATGTCAGGCATGCTGAAGCCCACACTGAACTGAGGCTTGCCATAAATATTAAGGGCTTTTTAATTATGATGTCAGGCAAAAAGATCATAGATGAAGTAGATTGCTATGTGGAGGTAAATGGTGTAGTAAATTACTTGGTATGTATTTTGTTTTTACTTGTCTGTGGGCTCTCCAGTAAATTGCAAGCTCCTGAAAGATGCAAGGTTTTGTCTTAAAGAGTGGTCACTTAACTTGTGAGCCCCTGTCCCCTGGAAAGTGTACACGAAGTGTATGCTACCTACTTCAGCAGCTGTGAGGAGAGAATTATGGGCAACTTTACAACATACCCAGGAATTCAGTTTACTCCCTAGAAAATGTCTGAGTAACCCCCTTGTACAAAGTGTTTCTTTATGTGCAATCATTCTTTTTTCATTTCCCTTTTTAAAACAGGAGAAATGTTTTAGAAGTAGAGAAATAGACTACACAAGAACATACTTGTTAGTAGAAAATTGGATTGATAGTAGTTAGTCAGTACAGAAAAAGGACATCTTCCCCTTTTATCACTATATTTACTTAAGAAAAGGTGATGTTTGGAGTCATCATCAAAGTAAAGAGTCTTGGGTTTCCCAGGGAAGAGGAAAAATGGGAGCTTCAGTTTAATTGACTGAAAAACTGTATATTACACATTCAAGAGTTGTCACTCAAGTCTGTCTAGTACAAAGAAATTGATAACTCTCCAACCACATATTAACTTGCCTTATGCTGTAAAAATTCCATTAGGAGATTATAGTGAAAGTGTTGCCCAAGAAGTAGTTCTTACCCCAGTTCTTGCCACTATGGTAGTAGAAGCTATATGTTTGCTACTGTTTCTAACTATCTAAAAATTCAGACTTCGAGAGATAAGATGAAAGTCTAAGAAAATAGTAGTTACTTTTGCTGTCCAGTAGCTTTGCTCATCCATGTCAAAATGCATTAAGAGCATACAAACCCAATTCTGCCTCTACCCAAATTCTGGCTTGGCTCAAAAATACGTCTGTTATTAGATGGATAGTGACAATCTGGAGAAGGAGAGAGAGAGGGATCATAAAGAGCTCTGCTTTGCTTTTCTGTCAAGTGTTCTTCTCCACCCATTGCCCCAACCCCAATCTCCATGTACATACAAAATTCTAGTCTTTACAACCTCCTACGTCTTCCTCTTTAAATTGTAGCATCTGTTGCTGTAATATCAACTCTGGAGTAAATCCCTTAAAACAGATTTGGCACATCAGTTACTTCAGGATTAAAAGCTATTGCTAAATTTTATTTAAAAGCCCTTCTCTTTGTTTTGGAGGCCAACTGAACTTTACAATACTTTTTCAAAACTAATTTTCACTTAAAAACGAGACAATATATGGACAGTAATATTGCCACAGATTTTTCCTGAGGCCAGCTTTTAAGTACACAAGAATATGTGAGGAGTTGAAAAACAAACTGAAAAAAGTCTCATACATTCTTGCTGAATGTAATTCTCTATTGAAATTGGTCTAAAATCAAATAATGTTAAGCTATAAAACAAATCTTAAGTGCTAATAATCCTGAACAAATAAAAGAAAAAAACCACTTGTTGAAACAAAATTTTTAAAATTAGTGTGAAAGAAATGTAATGAGAAGAGCACTTTCCAAACTTTAAAGGGGAATGTGGGTTGTTTCAGACAGGGAACTATACCTCTGGAGTAGTTGCTGCAGTTCATGGTTTGGTTTTGCCCTTTGAAGAATCAGGAACTGGATTTTATCAGTGTATTCAGTAGTGATTATTCTTTGGGTTAGTGGTTCATACTAACACATCTATCTATCTATCTGTCTGTCTGTCTATCTATCTATCTATCTGTCTGTCTGTCTGTCTATCTATCTATCTATCTATCTATCTATCTATCTATCTATCTATCTATCTATCTATCTATCTATGTATACACCATTACATACCAAAATGCACATTTATTAACTTTTAATAGAGAATGCAGCCTTTTCCCACATAACAAACCCTCCAGATACCTGAAGATAGTAGTCTTCTTTGGCTTAACATCCTCATTTCCTTCAGCTAATCCTTTCATAGCATAATTTCAAGTCCTGTTCTGCCTGCCACTCACCCTTCTGAAAAGGGCTTCTAAATGTGACACTCAGAACTGAATATAATACTCCAAGTGTTATATTAACCAGGGCAGGGTAGAGTGCATTTCTTCTAGTCCTCATTTCTTTTTCTTGCTCATGAGATCAGAGGATTCCAGAATGCTAGGACCTCTGTTGGAATGTAAACTAAGAGGGAGTAAGGGGTGGGGTGGGGTGGAACCAAGATGGTGGAGTTTCAGGAAGCAAAAGTGAGCTCTTCTCCACAAACTCTTCCTAACAGATGTAGAAAGTGCACCAGACCTAATCCTGATGGGGGACATCCAGAAAAAGTCACAATGAGCCCTTTGTCCTGCCCAGCATGGCATAAAGAAATACACAGAGAAGTCTTTGAACACTGGAAATGGGGTCATGCTGTACATTGTGTGTGGAGTATTCCAGTGCACAAGAAGAGACTATACTAAGGCAAAAGGAAATCTCAGACCCATATGGGGCACCCTCAGACCGATACCCTGTTATTGTAACAGGGACAGGTGCCAGAAGTGCACCTCAGAAGTTCACTCCAAGGTTGAGTGAAAAGGAGTGAATTCCTATGGCATTGTGGGTAAGGAGGACCTGGGCTAACACAACACCTGAAACTCCAAGAAAGCAGCAAGAGGACCAGTCCAGATCCTCCCTCCCCCTCCAAATTGTGACAGAGCCTAACCCCAACAGCAACTCCCAGGAATGATAGGCAAGCAAACAGAATCCACCATAATGTACTAATGTGGTAGAAGGGATGCTCAAGATACAAATGCAGAGGTGAATGACTCCAAAACATCTAAATACATTCCCTCAGAGGAAAACACAGCTTGGGCACAAACTCAAGTAGAATTCCTGGAAGAGAGGAAGCAAAAGTTTAAGAAAATGTTTAATTTTTGATTTTATAAATGGAATGAGAGTGAGGAAAAAAATGGAGAAGAAATGAAAACTATAGAAGAAATTGGAAAAGGAATTAACATTTTGGCAGGAGAGGTACAGAAACCCTTTGGCAAGAAACTATGAATATTAGAATGCACCAATCAAAAGCCAGTGGCTCAGTGAGACAACAAGAAATACTAAAACAAACTTAAGAGACTGAAAAAATAGGAAAAATGTAAAGTATATCATATCAAAAACAACTGACCTGGAAAACAGAGTAAGGAAAAAAATTGAAGAATCATTGGATCTCTGAATACCATGACCAATATATATATGTATATATAAATTAGCCTAAACGTCCTCATTGTGGATTCAAAGAAGTCTTACAAGAAAACTCCTCAGATCTCTTAGAACTAGAATCCAAAGTGCAAGTAAAGAGAATCCACTGATATCCTAAAAGAAACCCCCAAATGAAAACTCCCAGGAATATCATAGCCCAAACTCAGAGCTTCCAGGTCAAGCAGCTAGGAAGTACCAAGGAGCCATAGTCAGGAATCCCCCATAATTTAGCAGCCATCACTATAAAGGAGCAGAGAACTTGGAATATGATATTCCAGAAGGCAAAGGATTTGGACTTGCAGTTAAGATCAATTTACCCAGCAAAACTGAGTATAATTTGCATCTTCAATGAAATAGAGTACTTCCAAACAATCTTGATGAAAAGATCAGAGCTGTGGAAAAACTTTGAAGTACAAACACAGGAATGAAGAAACATTGTGGTTCAAAGAAGTAGTCCAATTAGATAAGGCCTAGGAGTGGTTCTCTTATGTTTTGGTGATCTTAAAAGATGGAAAGAAGAGGAATATACAAACAGACATCTATACAAATAAGGAAGAAAGAGTGAAGGGGAGGGACTGACACTTGAATCTAATTCTCACTTGAACTAGTCAAGGAATAGTGCATACATACTCACAATTGGATACAGGATGCGTCATTGAAATAGGAGAAGGCGGTGGAGGGAAAATTAGAAGGGTAGAGTAAGAAAGGAATTAGTCCCAAGCAAAACTAACTCTAAAGGTGTACAAAAATATTTATAACTCTTTTTGATGTGACTAAACGTAGAATCTGAGGGGGTGCCCATGAATTAGGGGACAGAAGAACAAGTTATGGTAAATAAATGTGATGGAATACTATTAAGCTGAATTCAGCTTAATGACCAATCAGAATTAAGAGAACTAATTCCCTGAATGCCTTCCTTAAGTGGAAGATAGTTAGGGAGGAGGTCTCCTATGCCTATCTCCACCTTCTCCAAACAGAAGGAGGGAGGGGCCCCTCAGGCAAAGGGTACTGCGGAGGCTGGAGTTTCAGAATTCTTTCACCTTGCAGAATAATGATCTTCTGGAGATCATGAAATCCAGGAGACATGCAGGGTGGGAAGTAATGAGGCAGATTCCCTGGTTGCCTTCCTCAAACAGGTTTGCATCCTCTCCAACTGTTTGATGATATACAGAATTGAATATAGGACATTGTATGAGGTGTCAAACTAGATAAGACATACCTAGAAAAGCATAACAAACGATAGCGGATGAACTGTGTGTCTTTGGACTAGTCGTTTAATTTTTTTCTTTTTTTCTGTCTTTTTCTCATTTGAAAATTGACGTCTCTTTTAGTTCCAGATCTGTAATTTTATGATGCTAAGAACATTAAAGAATTGCAAAACAAAGGTCTTCCCTGTAAAAAAATATTAAGGAACATTACCAAATGAGGAAACTGACTACAGGCCTCTATGGTCCCTTCCAGCTCTGGATCAATGATCCCATATGACATTTTGTTGTTCATGGATTACTTCTGAATTTTTTAATAAGAATGTTTTATGCCAAATTTCCTTTTAGGGGCCAGTTTGAAGTTTTTTGGTGAGAAGTGGACAGGAGAAAGAGTCAGAGCACTCTGCTCCAATGAGTTATCAGGATTGAATCACCATTCAGTAATGTGCTACACAGTCCTGTGCTATCCTGCACGCCTACATGAGCAAGTCAATGGTGTCTTTGTTTTAGACTGTTGTGGAAGAATGTATGAGCTAATCAAATGGTGGGAGTTTAGTTCCATGGGTACTTACAAGTTCCATGGTTTTAATAAGATGGTGTAATTCTTGAAAGGTCCTAGACATTCCCTTCATCAAGTGGTGGCAATGAGGAGAAAATCCATTCTTTCTTCTTCCCCAGGAACCCATTCTGAAAATGTCACATGCCACTTATGGCATGTTATGAACAAGAATGTTTAAATAGTTGTTGGTTCACGATTTGTACATAGAATGGAAATGAGCCGTCTTCAGGCTTTGTTGATTTAGTATCCAAAAATCAGAAGAAACAGCATGTGAATCCTGTGCTCTGGAATTGGAATTTATTCATCTTTTAAAAATTGAACTAAGTTCTACCTCACCATTTCCTACTGGCAGGTCTGTGTTCAGAACCAGCTTACAGACAGCTGGGTACTTGGGGCCTTTCTGATTGAATAGGTAATGTTGGCAAGGATACTAACATGTTTTCCAGAAATTACTTTCTAAGATGTATTTCCCAGAGCTTTCAAAACGAAGGGTTGATCTTAGAGTTGACTTTGTTATCAAACAAAAAAATAGTGTCTTGTTTTAATTATTAATGGAATATTAAAATTGCAATTTGAATTTCTAAATTTATATTGGCATAATCTTAATAAAACTTGTTGAGAGACTATTTTTAAAATTTCCTTTTGGTCTACCTTGGGAATCAGACAAAAATCAGCACTTAAGTCTTTTAGCCAAAAGACAGCCATTCTCCCGACCCTCACTATCCTATTTTAAACTCTAGACTATTTAGTTCAGGGCAAGAATGCTACCAACTGTTACAGCAGTATTCTAGAAATAGCCTGGGAAGGAAGATTGGTGTGGTTAAGGAGGGTGTACCCAGCATAACCTGCCACACCCACATCCACAGGATGTAGGGTCTTATCCCCAAACCTGTCATCCCTCTATATGTACATTTTGTTTCCTCTAATTAGACAGTAGACTTCACTTTTGTTTTTGTGTCCCCAGCACCTAGTATGAATTGATCACTTCTTTTCTGGCTTCATTCTCCTCCATCATTCTCCACTCTTGAATTGTTCTGTCTTGTTATTGCTGCCTTGCAAATCTTCAGCCATTTGTCACCCTCATCCTCTGCCTTCTCTGTGCCTGCTCCTGGGCTGCTGAACACTGACAACTACACTTGCATGTTCTCTAATCTCAACTGAGCCTTAACTACAAAGCAGTCTTTTTATTTATCTTTATCACACAATATTGTTTTAAATTCTCTCTCTCCTTAAGCCCCCAACTCTGTTTCTCCTACCACCTATCTGTCAGTGGGTATTCGTGCCTCCAACTTAACTTGAAGATTTGAAGATTGAAGCCATCTCATGCAATACTAAAAACATCTACTATGTACGAGGCCTGAGGATACAAAGAGTAAAACTGTTATACATTGCCTACTCTTATGGAGCTTACATGCTCCATTGTGAGCTGTCTTATTTTTTGCATTCTATACTTAAACTTCACAGTATCTTCATTCATCCTTTTCTCCAATCTGAGGTAACCCTGCACTTTGCCCTTGATTCCTGTTTGTTTCCTGAATCACATTTTCCCTCTTCTCCTCTCCTTTGTTTTTTAAAGCAAACGAAGACAGTAGTTAGTCTCAAATGGAATGAAGTTGTTTAATTCCCTCCACGACAGCCAAAGAGATGCCCTTCTTGCTGGATACATTGCTTTCTCTGATACCTTTTTCTGAATCCATTATTTCTCCTTGCTTGAGAAGTGTTTCAATCTCCTTAAAACGTTCTTGCCTCTGTACTTGCCATTGATTTGCCAACATTGAGGATGTCCACATCAACCCAGTCCCAGAGATCAATGTTATGTTAAAAGATTATTTGATGAGGCTGTAGGAAGAGTCATCCTTCAGATTTCTAGCATGTAACAGTAGTTTGTTTTTTGTGGAGATCATAGAGGATGATCAGTAAGGATTTATTAAATGCCTGTTATGTGCTAGCTTCTGTATTAGGCACTAGGGATATAAAAGCAAAAATGAACTTGTGCCTGGCCTCAAGAAACTTATATTCTATTGTGAAAGATACACATGTATGTAAAATATATACAAAATAAAAATATAATGCAAACAAGACGAAAGCATTAAGGGAACAAGTGGAGTTAAGAAGGAAATAAAATGTAAGCTACGTAAAAAAGCATGGTATGAAAAATCATGAGACTAGTGGAATTAGGGAGACTGTGAGAGGCTGAATTTTTCTGTCACTAAATGTAGATTTTAAATGTGGAATCTCTTAAAAACTACATGTTCATGTTAGTTTTCTATTTTCTTAATGTTCAGTGTTTTATGCACTTTCCCCTCTTACCCTAATCTTAGTGGAGTTCTTTTTTCTCTCAAAAACAACACTCTCTTTATTTTGTTTTCTTTTTCATTTTTCCCCACTCCTTAATTCACAAACTTAAATAAAAGTTAAATATCTAGGGCTTTTCTCTTCCTTTCTTAAATTCCTACATCCATCTTTTCCCCCAGTTACTCCCAATATTTCTTTTATCTAACCAATCCTTTGATAGTGGAGCATAAGATGATGATTGTTGAGATGGGGAAAAGTTTTAATTTTTAACCTTTGATGAATATGTCTTAGAATTAGCATCATTGGTTAAGATGTAGTTTTCTGTGTCTAATTTTGCTTTCACATAATCTTTTTCTTCCTCTCCTATTTCTTACATGTAGTATAACTACCAGATTAACAATTATAAGGAAATTGAGGTGCAAATTTGAGAGGAGGGAAAAAGATTAGCGTAACTGAGTAGGATGAAGTACCATGAAGAAAGAGAAAGGCTATTAATGATATTTCTTCTGCATTAGAGTCTTGATGTGTAAATAAAACAAAACGAAACACTTTTACTGCACATATCTTCACTCCTTTACTAAAATTTGAAACTCTTCTTTGTTACTTAAAGTATTTCCTTTGAATGTAAAATAGAATGAATGCAATTCAACAAACATTCATTAAACATCTACTGGGTGCTAGAGTACAAAATAGTCTCTGCCCTCAAGGAGCTTACATTCTAGTAAAAAAGAAGCAATTAGCTGGTATAGTAGATCAAAGTTCTGGGCCTGGAGTCAGGAAGATATTATCATCATTTCCATTTCTATAGCACTTACTTTGTGCCAGGCACCATGCTAAGCATTGGACAGATATTGTCTCATTTTATCCTGGTAACACTTGAGAGACGCTGTTATTATAATATCTCCATTTTACAGTTGAAGAAACTGAGGCAAACAGGTTAAGTGACTCAGGTTTTCAGACCTCACTGAATCTAGCCATAGACACAGTAACTGTGTGATCTGAGGCAGATGACTTAACCTTTGCTGTATATATGACTCTTGGGTCACATTTTCCGCCTGGATACTCTCTTCTTTTTAGGATTTTTTGATATTTCTCTTTCCTGCCTGTCTTGATTTTTCCTTCTCAGTCTGGTTGCTGGATTATTATCCATATTGTGCCCCCAACTGTGAGTGTACTGCAGGGCTTGGCCCTGGGCCTATTTCTTTTCTCTATAGTCTCTCTTTCTCTTGATTATCTTATTACCTACCATGGATTTAATTAGGATTTATATCTCTAACCCCTGGTCTTTCCTCAAACTTTCAGATTTATATCTGAATATAACTTTCAGATTTATATCTCTAACCCCTGGTGTTTTCTCAAACTTTAGTACTACAATACCGGTTAACCTTTTGGACACTTCAAACTGGATATCCTGGAGGTATTTCCCAAACAGAACTTAATAGCTTTTTTCCTCAAACCCATCATCTTCCAAACTATATTATTTCTATTGAAGATTCTACCATTTATCTATCTCCCAGGTTTATCATCCTCTACTCATCACTCTCCCTCACTCCACATATCCAGTTTGTCACCAAGTTTAATTTGTTATTTCTTCCACTACATCTTTCCTTTATAACTTGCTTCTCTGTACTCATCCAGCCACACCAGAGTTTCAGGATCTTGTCTAGGCTGTGTCAGTGGCTTGTTAATTGCTCTTCTTACCTCTCAAGGCTCTCTCTAATTGTCCTGCACCCAGCTGCCAAAATGGTTTTCCTAAACATAGATTTAGCCGTGTCACTACCCTACTCTTTTAACTCTAAGAGCTTCCTATTTCTTCTAGTATAGAATAAAGTATGAACTCCTCTGTTAAGCTTTAAAGTCTTTCATAACCTTGTAGCTACTTATCTTGCCAGCATTATTTTACAATACTCTCTCTCTATTATCTGTAATCTAGCTAAATTGGTCATTCATCTGTCTTTACATATAATGGTCTATCTTATGACTATGCCTTTGCACTAGTTGTCCCTGTGGCCTCCTTCAGCTGATTCTGTTTGCTACTTTGTATTTATTTTCATTTTTATTCTCTTTATATTCTTTGTGTGTGTCTATGCATATATATATATATGTGTGTGTGTGTGTGTGTGTGTGTGTACAGACTCTTTTTCTCCTGTTGGAATACCTTTTCTGTTCTGCATCCACAATATTCTATCAGACAGGATCTTTTTCCTAGCATTGTGCCTTTGCATTGGTTGACCCCACATCTGGAATACATTTCCTCCTCAACACCTTCTAGAATCCCTTTTTTCCTTCAAGGTGCCTTTTAAGCGTTGGTTTCTATATAAAGTCTTTCTTGATCCTTTTACCTGCCAGTGCCTTCTATTTCAAACTCCCTTGTATTTAAAGATTTTTCATTCCATTTATATTTCTTTAGTATGTATCTATATGCATTGTATCTTCATTAGAATATAAACTCATTAAGTTAGAGATTGCCTCATTCCTTGTACTTGTATCCCCAGTCCTAGCATTGTGCAAGGTATATTGTAGGCATTTAATAAGTACTTATTGATAGATTGAGAGTAGGGCTTGTTTTATTTTTTGTATTTATACTGCTGGTGCCTAGCATAGTGCCTAGTTCATATTATTTACTTACAAATACTTGGTGATTAATTACACTTTCTACACCAGAATGCATCATTTCAACTTTGACAATGTCCCACAACAATTAATTCTTTTTATAGGCTTTTGATCAGTTAGTTGTGTATTAGAGTAATTCAGTTAACTTGAATCAAAATTTTAACCAAGCACTTGTGGATCCAGGACTGTGCTCATATTATTTGTTGATAAAATAAAAGATAATTATTGTCCCTGTTCTTGAAGAGATTAGAGTGTTGTTGGGAGAAAACATATTCCAAAGAGAAAACAACACAAGATAATAAGTCAGGTATTTAATAGTGCATTTCAGGTAAAGGCTATTAGGAACTCAGAAAAGAGATCAATGTGGATCAGTGGTTGGAGAGGACTTCTAGTAGAAGATTGTAATGGTAAAATGGAAAGATCTTTCCCATTGATTAATCGGGCCATGTGACCTGCCCTGGGCCACATGGAAGCCTGAGTCACTTGAGTCTGTGGAGGGAGGAGTTTGTTGAATAGGTGGAACAGGAAGAGGCGGAGCTAGAGCAGAACTGAGAGGAAATTGGTCAGAGCAGTCAGAACTGAGCGGGTGGAGGCAGATAGCTAGGCTCCTCAGAGTGTGTTTGTGGGAAGGCCCTAGCATGGAGAGGGCTTCGGGATGGTGTTGTCCTCTGCATTGTTATTGTGTATTGTTATTGCAGATGTCTTTGTTACTTTGATGGATTTGTCTTTCTGGTGTCTGAATAAATGTTTTGGTTCTGTCTTCCATGTGGAAAGTCTGTTGTATTTCACAGTTCAGAATTGCACCAGGATATTATTCATGGCCACCATGGGTGCTATGAATATCGTGTTGGCACTATAGAGATATGGACCCTGAGGTAAAACTGTGAAAGATGAGTAGGATTGAGATAGAGGTGGGGGAATGTCATTGTTTCACATGGAATGAAATGAGAAAAGAAAAGTGGTAGCATTTGTGAGTTAGAGATTGAAGATGCTTGAAGGAAGGCCCCAAATGTGGTGACCCCTGCCTGTGACCCCTGACCCTCAGCCTCTCCTAGGAAGAGTTAGGCAGCTCTGAGCTGCAGTGGGGCTAAAGTTAATGTATCATCACCAATATGGTGAGCCTCAAAGCTTATTATCAGTGAGATTGCTGTTTTGTTTCCAGCGTGGGCAAGATAGGGAGACTCAGTGTCCCCAAACTCTCCCCTTTAACCCCTCAAAAATAAGAAGAGGTTTAAGTGATGTTGCAATTTTAAGAAAGTGTTGGATAGGTGAAAAACACAGCTTGATTTTGGAGAATTTTAAATTGAATTAAGTTTAGTGAATATATTTGACCTTAAATTTTATTCTAATTTGATTAATTTATTTGACTTTAAATTTTATACCAGCTTGAAGGGTTTTGACTAGATTTTCTTGAGAATAAGTAAGTTAAGGTATATTCTTGGATAAGTGCTAAATGTGATGAAGATGGATGGATGATGGGTAGACTGTTCTCTAGCTCCTTCCCAGCTGTCCCTGGACTGGTACATTCCTAAGGGAATTAATGACTATTGGGGGAGGGGGTACCAGACCTCTGGCAGAGGATCAGAGGGAAAGAGAAGGAGGACTTGATCTTACTACAGAATGTAAATAGAAAAGTGGATAACATTCCATCTTGGGTGAGTGGGAAACCTTTCTGTGGAATGAGAACTATATAATTTTACATGTGTTTGAAAGATGAGAAATGATGAATTATTGGATATTATGTCTCCTTATACTACTTCTAAGTGTTTGGACAAACAATTGAAAACAAAGAATGAGAAATATTTTTGAAGTATTGAGAAATTTACATTCTTAGGCTGTGTGTGTAATTTGTATTCTATAGGTCTTCCTCTGTTCTGCATCAGTTTGAGAGAAAATTTCCTCAGAGACTCTTACTACAGAGTTATGGGTTGGTTGAATAATGGTTTTGATCTTGCCTATTTAGGACTTCTATTGGGTATTTTGTTCAAGTAGCAGTTACCAAGTTGGCTCTATCATAGAAAAATAATCCTGTTGTAATAAGCCATTAGAGTAAGCAAAAACCCTTCCTCCAGCAATACCAGTTATGTTAACATATTCTTAGAAATTCTGATGAATAGCTTGATTTATATTACAGATCAGGGACCTGGGGGACTGCAACAAGTCTAGGCTTAACCTGCATTGGGTGAAGGGAGGTGGAAAGGGCAAACTGACTTCGGAAGCTTGGTTTGAAGGGAGTTCATTTCCATTGCACAACACACAAATTGAAGGGATGAAAAATGAAGAAAGGGAAGCATTAGCTTATGCTTATCTCATGAAGGCATCTGCTCACAATCAGGCACTTGTAGAGAGAGTGCCAGCTGGCGGGTGTTTTCGTGATGTAAATTGTCCATCCGCTCAGAAGAGCAAAAGTACAAGGAGCCCTTGTATAGAGGATGAATTCTTAGTCCAGGAATAAGAAAAGGAAGTTTTTTCGTAGAGATCTAAATGACATTTACTTGTATTTTCCACTCTATTTACAGTTTTTAGTATGCCATTTTCCCTGGTATCTCTGTGCTATCACAATTTTAGTATCTTGATTAATAAGTTTTCCTTCTTTCTTTGCTATTACAACTTATTAAGCATTCGCTGGAGGAAAAATGCAGGAGGGAGTTTGGGAACAATAATAGTATTTTCTTCAATAGTGTCTTTCAAACTTTCTACTTTGTTTTTTTCTCATTCTTGACTTGTGTAAGTCTTCTTGCTGTTTAAAATGTACAGTTGAAAGATAGAAAAAGTTTCTGAAATTAATAAAGTTCTTTTTTTCTCTCTGCCCTCTTGTTATTTAACAACTAGTCTTTTTACCTTGTTAATTTGTCTTGAGGGGAGAAAGGGAAAATATTTTCTCCTGTTGAGCTCTGAAATAAGTTAATAAGTTAATGTTACAGGTGTCAAATGCCTTCTACTCGTTATTGATAATTTTGAATAGATGCACCAAGTACATTAATCTCTTTTCTCCTTTGGGTAGATACCTGGAGGCAGCATCTAATATAGATGCCCTTTGGAAGGAGGTAAAAAATATTCCAGGAGAAGACTTTACTACATATTTTGAATAAGTTTTATTTTATGGTGACCTAACACGTTTTGAGGAGAGAAAATGAGTTGAAATCAGACAGTCTAAAACTCTGTATTTAGACTTTTTACCAGCTGTAAAGATAACCCAACCCACATAGGTCAGGAGTAAACTTCATTGTGAGAGAGTTTTGAACTCCAGAATATCATGTCTACATTTCTAAAAATTCTTGTAATTCCTCAGTTATACATATCTTAGATGGCCTGTACTCTCCTCATAAACCCCCCATTTTAAAAATTATTTTTTTAAATAAATAGCTGGAATTTCTGCCCTGAAAAGTAAATATCTCCATATTACCCTCCATACAAGAGAATGTAACTAATATTCTCCAAATAAATGCTAAATTATCTGACACAGAACAGTTAAACAAGTTGTGGCTTCTGCAAAGAGCAAAGTTAACCTTCTTATCTTTTTAAATATACTAAAGCAGAATTTAATTCTTCTACACTTGTCAATTAATATTTTATTAATTATAACAGTAGCTGCGATATGTGTAATGCCTTGAGGTTTGTAAAATGCTTTAAAAGTATCTCATTTGATCCTCACAACAACCTAAGAGGGTAGACTCTATTATCCCTACTTTACAGATATGGAAACTGAGGCAGACAGGTTAAGTGACTTGCCCAGGGTCAAACAGCTAGTAAAGCAATGAGTCTGGATTTGAACTCAAGTCTTCCTGACTCTAAATCTAGCACTTTATCCACTGTACTACTTATGTGTTCTGAAATTATAATGATTGTTTAATTTCAAATAATTGTCTGGTGGGAGGAAGAGGTAGGGGCAGAAAGACAAGTACAAGCCATAGAGAACAATCATTGCTCAGTGTTTCTGATTTCACTGTTGATCAGTGTTTATTGGTTTTATCTACAAGAAAATCCACAAAATTATAAACTTGGAAGGGAAGTGAAAAGGCATCTGGTCCAACCTGTGCATGAATAGGAATCTCCTCAGTATCTTTCAGCTTCTGCTCGAAGACCTCCTGGAAACTCCCTAGTTTTTTAAAGCAGCGGGTTCCACTTTAGGAATTAGAAGTAGAATTGTGTTAATTTGAATACTTAAGGAATCTTTGATTTTTGGAAGATGTGTGGGTACTCCTTTCACTGACCCAGATCGCAACTTTTGATGTAATTAGATGCCCTTTGAGAGTCATGTGATTGAAAAAAAAATCATTGGTTGCCCACTTAGTGATGGGTTTCATTAACCTTATAATGCTCTTGAAAAAATGGCTCATATAATCTGTTCTCTGGCTGCTACTCACAGCCTTTATAGTTGGATAGGACCCACCCAAGCTTGAACCACATTGAGATATTTGTAAAGCCTGAGAAGAGTGTTTTTTACATGAAGCCTAAAATTTGTGTGTCTGAGCCTTTGCTCCTACTTTGGGTGTCTGGAACCCAGCAAAGCCAAGCTTCTCCCTCTCTCACATCACAGCTCTTCAGAGACTTCAAATTATCTCGTCCACCCCCCAAGCTGATCCTTCCTACCTTGCTCTCTAGGTATCTCAACATCCTGGTTTCTCTTTTCTAGATGAGCTTGAGCTTGTTACTGTCCTTAATAAAGTGGCAATGCCCAGAATTTAACTTCTGATATGAGATGATCAACTCCTTTCTGTACCCTTGCTTTTTTAGTTAATGCTGCCTAAGATGTCGTTAGGCTTTTGGATAGCCAAGTCACGCTGTTGACTTGTCATATATTTGCATAGCACTGAAATGCCCAGATCATTTTTATACTAACTCTTTTTCTAGCAAAGATATCTCCCCTGCCATGTGCTTTCCCCAATTCTTGTAACATTGTTTATTTGTTTAAAACTTGAGTGAAATTTAATAAGAATAAATGTATCTTCATTAGATTCAGCCTATTATTCTTACTTGTTGTATCTTAACAATGAGATATATTCCTAAAAATGACTGATTTACTGGGACAACTGTGGTTTCATTTCTTTTGGTTTCTTTGTTTCATATTTTTTACATTATGACTGAGTCGTTTGTTTTCTTCATGTGTGTCCCTTAAACCTCAAGTCATTCAGTGAATCAACTGAGTGAGATTGCTTCTGGGTTCTCTTTTTGAGCTTGACTGAGTGGGAGTGAATTCCTCATTCATTTAGCTGTGTCCCAGGATTTCAGGCATGTTTGACCTACTGGCCCCATTTTGAGGGTACTGGAATCAGAATACTTGAAGCATGTGTTTTGTCTTCTGAAGTGCACACTCCCTGGATCTTTCTTGAGGTTATGTCATTTGTGGAGGTTTTTTTTTCTTGAAGGTTCCTTTCAGGCAGTGTTACTGGTAAAACAGCAAAAATGTACAAAAAAAATTTATTAAGTTGTTCTGGTATTAAAACAACTGTTTGTAGACTATAATAGTAGTTTTAATGTGTATCTATTTGGACTCATCGTCAGATTGTTTTGATGCACACATAAAAATTATCTCCTTGCTCGTATAGTCAGTTAACTGACTATTGAGTAATTAATTTTGTTGTAAGGTACATTAAATGCTTTGGTTTTGAAATTGAATAAATTAAAAAAAAGAATTCTGTTTCAGTAGAATTGTCATAGTGTACTCCATCTGGAGTGCATAAAAATATAATTTGAAGGAAGTGACTATTCTTGATTTGAAATAAAGATTAGATGTCAGATTTTCCTTCTATATTAGAAAACTGTTTCACACTTACACTGATTCAAAAATGAAAAAGGTTGTATCAGTTGATAGTGAGTTACTCTTTTCTCAAATCTTTAAGTGGAGGCTGGATGAATACTTGTTACTGTTATAGGTAATAGTTCTACCTGTAAGTTGGATTAGATAATCTCTGAGATGTTTTGATTCTACAGTTACTTTTCTAATGATGATTAACAGGGTTACCCAACATCTTACACTATGTGTGTGACACACACAAACACACACACGCACAAACAGAAAATGGATATGTGACCTGAATATTAAAGATGACACACACCATTAAAAAAATGAAAAGAGAATTGCATTAGATAGATCTTCACTTCCAACCTGGACTCTTATCCGTGAGGCATTCTTCTATAGCTTTACCATTTACCATTAACTTTGTGTTGAGTATCCCAGAAAGGCTTAGATCTTCCATATCTTTGAAGTTTATATAATAAAAGAGATAGATGAATGACTAGAGATGATTTGTTTAAACCCTCCCCTTTTAGAGGTGAGGAAACCAAGGCTCATAATGCTTAAAGTATTTGCCCAAGGTTATGCAACTAGTAGTAATAATAACCAACATTTATATAGTTCCTAAAATTAAAAAAAAAATGCTTCATCTCCATTACCTCTTTTGATCCTGGTAATAAACCCTATAAGTAGGTATCATGAGTATTGCCTCTATTTTTTAGTTGAGACTAAAGCTTGGAGAGAGTTAAAATTTTAAGACTGATAAATTTCCAGAAAATCTTCAAAGAGCTAAGCGTATTCCTGAATAGTGAATCAAAATTCACAAATTGCTTTTGTATTTCTCTGAAGTGTTTATAAATTCAGAGCTCCTCTTTGATTGAAATGTATTGCCTTTCACTTGTGAAGATAATGCTACTTCTCCATTTTTCAGTGACACATTTTGAGTTTTCCAGCAGTTTTATTGGGTCATCTGCTTCTTGTAATCAGATTGCCAAATTGCCAAACCAAAAGCTCAGGTTTGCCCATTAAATGTATGTCTGCTGTCAGTGTTTGTTGCTGTTCAGAATTTAACTCTTCATGACTATATTTTGGGTTTTCTTAGCAAAGATACTGGAGTGGTTTGCCATTTCCTTCTCCAGCTCACTTTACAGATGAGGAAAGTGAGGCAAACTGAATTTTGACTTGCCCAAGGTCACACATTACTAAGTGTGTGAATTCAGATTTGATCTTTTAAGATGAATCTTCCTGACTCAAGGACCAGCACTCTATCCACTGTACCACTGAGCTTCCTGTACCTTCAAGTGTAGTGTAGCGTATAGAATGCTAAACTTCGGATCAGAAAGATCTGGCTTCAAATTCCTCTTACATTGTGTAGTTGTGTGATCATGGTCAAGTTATTTAACTTCTATAGATCCTCAGTTTCCTTATCTGTAAAATGGAGTTAATAATAGCATAGTAACTACCTCAGAGCTATTTTGAAGCTCAAATGATATTCTCTCTGTAAAACACTTATCCTCTGCCCTTTGTTTTCTTGCCTCTAAGGGATATCCCGAGTTTCCTGGCAACTAATTTTTTTTAATGGCCATTGTTGTGAAACCTGGCTAAATAAAGATTTTTTGAAAATCTAAAGCATTAGCTAGGTGGTTCAGTGATTATAGACTGAATATATAGGTCAGCCTTGAGTCAAGTAGACCTGAGTTCAAATTTGACCTCACATACTTTCTAGCTCTGTGACCTTGGACACTGTTAACGTCTGTTTGCTTCATTTTCCTTATTTGTAAAATGAGGATAGTAATACCCTACTTTCCAGGGTCGTGAAGATCAAATGAGATAATAATTGAAAAGCAAAGTGCCTGGCTTTTACAGTAAGCACCATATGAGTGTTGGCTATCATTGTTATTATTTACTGTTCAGGCTCACACTACTTTCCAGTACAGTATGATACAGCGAATCCAATATTGGAACCTCCCAACTTTTTCCCTTTCAGAGTAAAACTAATTGCATCTTAGCTGTCATTGACACAATATAAAATTGGGGATGCAGGAAGTATTGTGCATTCCACTTGAAAAGGAATTGTTGTTGAAGTCCTTTCCTGCTTCTTCTTCCAAAATTCTTTTGTATTATTTTTTTCTCTTTTTAATTATTAATTTCTTTTTAGTTTTTAACATTCACTTCCATAAGTTTTAAATTTTCTTCCCTCCCTTAAGATGGCATGTAGTATGATACGGTTGTACACATACATTTCACATTAGTCATATTGCATAGAAGAATTATAACAAATGAGAGAGATCATGAGAGAGAAAGAAACAAAAGAAAACAAAAAAGAAAATAGACCACTTCTCTCTGTATTCCAACTCCACAGTTCTTTGTTTGGATATGGATAACATTTACCATCAATTTCCAGTTCTTGGCCACTACAAAAAGAACTGCTATAAATGTTTTTGTTCATGTTGGTCTTTTTCCCATTTTCATGATCTCTTTGTGATACAGCCCTAGAAGTGGTATTACTGGGTCAAAGGGTATGCATGTGTTTATAGCCCTTTGGGAGTAGTTCCAAATTGCTCTCCAGAATGGTTGGATTAGCTCACAGGTCCACCAGCAATGAATCAGTGTTCCAACATCTTCTCCAATATTTATCGTTTTTCCTGTTAGCCAATTTGATAGGTGTGATGTGGTACCTCATGGTACCTCAGAATTGTTTTGATTTGCATCTCTAATCAGTATTGATTCAGAGTATTTTTTCATATGACCAGAGATAGCTTTAATTTCTTCCTCTGAAAAGTGCCTGTTCATATCCTTTGACCATTTACTTTTTGTCCTTTTTTAAAAATTTATTTATTTTTAGTTTTCAACATTCACTTCCATAAGATTTGGAGTTCCAAATAATCTCCCTATCTCTACCCTTCACCCACCCCAAGACAACATGAGTTCTGATTATCCCTTCCTCAATCTGCCCCCTCCCTTCTACACACCCCCTTTCTCTTCTCCTGTTCACCTCTATTTTCTTGTAAGGCAAGATAGATTTCTATATCCCATTGCCTTTATGTCTTATTTCCCAGTTAACATTTGTTTTTAAAACTTTGAGTTCCAACTTCTCTCCCTTGCCCCTTTTCCATCCACCTCCATTGAGAAGGCAAACATTCGATATAGGTTATACATGTGTAGACATGCAAAACACTTCCATAATAGTTATGTTGTAAAAGACTAAGTATACTTCCCTCCATCCTGTCCTGCTCCCCATTCTATTTTTTCTTTTGACCCTGTCCCATCTCAAAAATGTTTACTTCTAATTACCCCCTCCTCTCATTTGTTATTTCCCCCTGGCTGTCTTCTTCGTTTACCTGTAGGGTAAGATAGATTTTCATATCCAGTTGAGTGTGTGTGCTATTCCCTCCTTAAGCCAGAAGTGATGAGAGTAAGCTTCACTTTTTCTCTCTCACCTCCCCCCTTTTCCCTTCTGTTGTAAAAGCTTTTTCTTGCCTCATTTATATGAGCGATAATTTCCCTGTTCTATCTCTCCCTTTCTACTTGCTCCAATATATTCCTGGCTACTTCTTAAACAGGCCTATTTGCCTCACCCTAAGTGAGTGCCTGCAAAGACCTTGGCCTAAAGGGCCCAAGGTCTCCCAGTGCATCTTGGGTCATCTCAAGTCATTCTGAGGAATATCAGATCTCTAGATTCAGATGACTCTGGAGGAGAAGTGAGACTGGTGGCCTGCACAGCCCTCCCTCACTCAAAATGAAATCAAGTGCAAGTCATGTCATCATTTCTCTGATGGCATGGTCTTCTTCAGCAATGAAGGACAAACAACACAATTCCTCTCTTACCCCTTTATTTTTTTGGATGTTAACCCTTTATATTCAACTCACCCTGTACCATCTGTGTATATGTATATAATCCCTCCAACTACCTTAATACTGAGAAAACTCTCAAGGGTTACAAATATTGTCTTTCCATGTAGGAATGTAAACAGTTCAACTTTAGTTAAGTCTGTTATGATTTCTCTTTCCTGTTTACCTCTTTATGCTTTTGTTGGTTCTTTTACGTGAAAGTCAAATTTTCTGTTCAGCTCTGGCCTTTTTATCAAGAATGCTTGAAAGTCTTCTATTTCATTGAATGACCATTTTCCTCCTAGAAATATTATACTCAGTTTTGCTGGGTAGGTGATTCTTGGTTTTAATCCTACCTCCTATGATCTCTGAAAATCATATTCCAATTTCTCTGATCCCTTAGTGTAGAAGCTGCTAGTTCTTGTGTTATCCTGATTGTGTTTCCACAATACTCAAATGGTCTCTTTCTGGCTGCTTGCAATATTTTCTCCTTGACCTGGGAACTCTGGAATTTGACTACAATATTCCTAGGAGTTTTCCTTTTGGGATCTCTTTCAGGAGGTGATCAGTGGATTCTTTCAGTATCTTTTTTTACCCTCTAGTTCTAGAATATCAGGGCAGTTTTCCTTGATAATTTCTTGAAGGATGATGTCTAGGCTCTTTTTTTCAGGTAATTTGGTAATTTTAAAATTGTCTCTCCTGGATCTATTTCCCAGGTCAGTTGTTTTTCCAGTGAGATGTTTCACATTGCCTATTTTTTTAATTCTTTTGGTTTTGTTTTATAATTTCTTGATTTTTCATAAAGTCATTAGCTTCTATCTACTCCATTCTAATTTTTAAGAAATTGTTTTCTTCAGTAAGCAGACCTCCTTTTCCATTTGACCCATTCTGCTTTTTAAGGCATTCTTCTCATTGGCTTTTTGGATCTCTTGCCATTTAGGTTAGTCTATTTTTAAAGGTATTATTTTCTGAAGCATTTTTTTGATTTCTCTTTAGCAAGCAGTTGACTCATTTTTCAGGATTCTCTTGCATCACTCTCATTTCTCTTCCCAATTTTTGCTCTACTTCTTACTTGATTTTCAAAATCCTTTTTTGACCTCTTCTGTGGCTTGAGACCAATTCATATTTTTCTTGGAGACTTTGGATGTAGGAACTTTGACTTTGTTGTCTTCTTCTAGTTTTATGATCTTCCTTGTCACCAAATTCTGTAGTTTGATTTTTTTTTCCAGTTTTTGCTCATTTCCCCAGCCAATTTACTTGACTTTCAAGCTGTTTGTCAAGATCGTTCTCTGCTTCCAGTGGGAGTAGGGGAGGTGTACTGGCAGTGACTGGCTCTCCACACAATCTGTGGGCCTAGAGCTCCAGAAACAGTTGCTGCCGCATGCTCCTCTGCCCCCTTTCCTGCCCTGGGGTTGTGGCCAGATCATGCTACTCTCTCGCACTGGTCTGACAGGTTATTTTTCCACTGACCTTCCAAATTGCCCTCAACATTTTGGAGTTTGAGATGTCTGGAAACTGCTGCCAGTAATTCAATCTTGAGTAGGCCTCGTCTGTGTTAGTTTGGCCCACACTAGATTGCACTCTATTCCTAGCCTGGTGTGATAGATTCTTCATGTCGACCTTCCAGGTTATCTTGGGCTGGAGATTTGCTTTACTCTGTCATGCTGTGGGTTCTGCAGCTCCAGAATTTGTTTAGAGTAATTTTTAACAGGTATTTTGGGGTTTGGGGGCAGAGCTCAAGCAAGTTGGCACTTTTACTCTGCCATCATGGCTCTGCCCCTTCCCTTCATCCCCCTTGACCATTTTTCAGTTGAGGAATGACTTGTATTTTTGTAAATTTGACTCAGTTCTCTCTATATTTTAGAAATGAGGCCTTTATCACAGATACTTGTTGTAAAAATTCTTTTTCTAGTTTTCTGCTTCCCTCCTAATCTTGGTTGCATTGACTTTATTTGTGCAAAAACTTTTCAATTTAATGTAATTAAAAGTATCTGTTTTGCATTTCATAATGATCTCTATCTCCTGTTTGATCATAAGTTCCTCTATTTTCCATAAATCTGACAGATAAACTATTCCTTGCTCCCCCAATTTGTTTATAGTATCAGCCTTTATACCTAAATTGTGTACCCATTTGCACTTTGTTTTGTATATGGTGTCAGACGTTGGTGTATGCCCAGTTTCTTCCATACTATTTTCTAGTTTTCTCAGCAGTTTTTGTCAAACAGTGAGTTCTTATCCCAGAAACTGGGGTCATTGGATTTATCAAATGGTGCAGTAGTATAATCATTGACTACTGTGTCTTGTGTACCTAACCTATTCCACTGATCTACCCATTTATTTCTTGGCCATTACCAAGTGATTTGAAGATTGCTATTTTATAATACAATTTGAGATCTGGTATGGCTAGATTACCTTCCCTACCATTTATTTTCATTAATTCCCTTGATAATCTGGACATTTTGTTCTTCCAAATGAATTTTGATAATATTTTTTCTAACTGTATAAAATAAGTTTTTGGTAGCTTGATTGGTATGACACTGAATAAGTAAGTTAAATTTAGATAGAATTGTCATTTTTATTATATTAGCTCAGCCTACCCATGAGCATCTAATGTTTTTTCCAACTTTTTAGATATGTTTGTGTGAAAAGTGTTTTCTAATTTGAGTTCATATAGTTCTTGGGTTTATTTTGGCAGGTAGACCTCCAAATAGTTTATAATGTCTACAGTAGCTTTAAATGGAATTTCTCTTTCTATCTCTTGCTGTTTGGGCTTTGTTAGTAATATATAGAAATGCTGATGTTTTATGTGGGTTAATTTTATAACCTGCAACTTTGCTAAAGTTGCATATTCTTTCAAGTAGCTTTTTGCTTGATTCTCTAGGATTCTTTAAGTACATCATATCGTCTGCAAGGAGTGATTACTTAATTTGTTCTTTGACTATTCTAATTCCTTCAATTTCTTTTTCTTCTCATTCTTAAAGCTAATATTTCTACTACCATATTGAACAACAGGGGTAATAACGGACATCCCTGTTTCACCCCGATATTATTGGAAATGCCTCTAGCTTATCCCCATCATGTATAGTGCATGCTGATGGTTTTAGGTAGATGCTACTTATCATTTTAAGGGAGGCTCCATTTATTCCTGTCCTCTCTAATGTTTTTAATTAGAATGGGTGTTATATTTTGTTAAAAGCCTTTTCTGCATCTATTGAGATAATCATATGGTTTCTGTTAGGTTTCTTGTTGATATGACCAATTACGCTGATAGTTTTCCTAATATTGAATCAGCCCTGCATTCCTGGTATAAATCCTACTTGATCAAAATGTATTATTCTTGTGATAAGTTGCTGTAGTCTTTTTACTAATATTTTATTTAAAATTTTTACATCTATTTTCATTAGGGAAAGTATAGAATTTTCTTTTTCTGTTTTGGCTCTTTCTGGTTTAGGTATCAGTACCATATTTATATCATAAAAAGAATTTAGTAGGTCCCCTTCTTTGCCGATTTCCTCAAATAGTCTCTATAGTGTTGGAATTGATTGTTCTTCAAATGTTTAATGGAATTCGCTTGTAAATCCATCTGACTCTGGAGATTTTTTTTTCTAGGGAATTCATTGATGGCTTGTTTAATTTCTTTTCCAGAGATGGGGTTATTTAAGTATTTTGCTTCCACTTCTGTTAATCTGGGCAATTTATATTTTTTTGTAAATATTCATCTGTTTTACTTAAAATTGTCAAATTTATGGGCATGCAGTTGGGCAAAATAATTCCTAATTATTGTTTTAATTTCCTTTTCATTGTTGGTGAATTCACCCTTTTCATTTTTTATACTGACAATTTGGTTTTCTCTTTTTTAAATCAAATTAACCAAAGGTTTTATCAGTTTTATTGATTTTTTTCTTAAAACCAGCTCTTAGTTTTATTTATTAGTTCAGTAGTTTTCTTAATTCAATTTTATTAATTTCTCCTTTGGTTTTCAATATTTCTAGTTTGGTATTTAATTGAGTATTTTTAATTTGTTCTTTACTTCTCCTAAGAACCACTTTTACAGCATCCCCATATTTTGGTATGTTGTGTTATTATTGTCATTCTCTTGAATGAAGTTATTGATTGTTTCTATGATTTGTTTGACCCACTCATTCTTTAGGATTCGGTTATTTAGTTTCCAATTAATTTCTAGTCTATCTCTCCATGACCCTTTATTACATGTAATTTTTATTGCATCATTATTTGAAAAGGATGCACTTAATATTTCTGCCTTTCTGTGCTGGATTGTGAGGTTTTTATGCCCTAGTACATGGTCATTTTTTTTTTGTATGTGTCAGGAACTGCTGCGAATAAAGGTATATTCCTTTCTGTTCCCATTCAGTTTTCTGCAGAGTTTTATCATATCTACATTATCCAGAGTTTTATTCACCTCCTTAACTTCTTTCTTGTTTACTTTAAGGTTAGGTTTATCAAGTTCAGACAGGGGGAGGTTGAGGTCCCCCACTAGTATAGTTTTGCTGTCTATTTTTTCCTGCAACTCCCACAACCTCTCCTCGAAGAATTTGAATGCTATACCGCTTGGAGCATACATGTTTAGTAATGATATTGCTTCAATGTCTGTGGTGCCTTTTATCAGAATATAGTTTCCTTCCTTATCTCTTTTGATTAGGTCTTTTTCTGCTTTTACTTTGTCTGAGATTAGGATTGCCACTCCTGCTTTTCTTACATCAACTGAAGCACAATATATTCTGCTCCAATATTTTACCTTTAACCCTGTATGTATCCTCCTGTTTCAGATATGTTTCTTGTAAACAACATATTGTTGGATTATGGCTTTTAATCCATTCTGCCATCTGTCTCTGTTTTATGGAGAGTTCATTCCATTCACATTCACATTCATAGTTATGATTAAAATCTGTTGTCTTTCCCTCCATCCTCTTTCCCACCCTTTGTGCTTTTAGTTCTCCCATCCCCTCCTCAATATAGTTTTCACTTTTGACCACCACTTCCTGCAGTCTTCCCTTCCGTCTTTCAACCCCCCTCTCCCTTTTATTCCCCTTTACCCTTACTACTTCTTCCCTCCCTTTTAGCTTCTCCTTCCTTTTTTCCCCCTTCTACTCCTACTGCCAGTAGAGCTTGTTAGTTTTATATGCTTAATTAAGTTTGTTGTTCTCTCCTTGAACCAAATCAGATGAGAGTACCTCTCAAACAATGCTCATCTCCCTCCCATCTTTCCCTCTATTATAATTTTGTACTTCTTCCTGTGATGTAATTTACCATTTTCTGCTTCCTCCTTTTCACATCTCCTGTTAAGATCCCTTCGCATGCTTAAATCACATTTTTATCATCACATCCTTCACTTTATATCCATTCCCTCTATGTATATCCCTTTTATATTTCATAATCTCAAGGTTAATAAGTATGTGGGGGGGTGGAGCCAAGATGGCAGAGTAGAAAGACATGTGCACGGTCTCCCCACACAGCCCATAAAATACCTGTAGAGAGGGACTCTCAACAAATTTTGGAGCAGCAGAAGTGGAGAACAACAGAGTGGAGGAGATTTCCAGCCCAGGGTGACCTGAAAGGCCCAAGGAAAAGGTCAGTTGCACCTGACACGGAGCCGAGTACGGAGCCGAGTGCGGAGCCCAGCCCAGCCTTGGCCACACAGCTCAACGAGACTCTGGGAGGAGGACACCTCAGGGGTAGAATCTCCAGTCACAGCAGCAGGTCCTTAGATCCCTCAACCCACAGGCACCAAAGGTCAGTGATGGGGTTTTCTCAGCTGGCCAGGAAGGGAGAAGGCCCTTCCCATAGCTCTGGCAGCAGGCAGTGGCTACAGAGGCTACACAGCAGCGGGTACAGAGCGTAAAAACCCCTGGGGGCACTGAAGACCTGAGTCTTACCTCAGCCCTTTGTAGATGCCCTGAGTCAGCTGATCTTTGTCTTGCACCGAACGGCAGCTGCCCCCACAGCTTGACTGAATCCCAGCCCCCAGTGCTAACTTGGCTGAACTAGAGGTCATGTGCCTGTGGAGAGGAACTTGTGCTAAGATTCTGGGCACAAAAATCCTTCCCTGCACCCAGACCAGTACATGCTTGATTGTGCCACCTTGGAGGAACTGATAATTTACAGGTCCCCAGAGTATACTCTACTCTTGACAAAGGACCCAAAAGTCAAGTAACTGGTTGGGAAAATTCCCAAAAAAGGGAAAAAAAATAAGACCATAGAAAGTTACTTTCTTGGTGAACCAGATATCTCCTCCTATCCTTTCGGATGAGGAAGAACAATGCTTACCATCAGGGAAAGACATAAAAGTCAAGGCTTCTATATCCCAGACATCCAAAATAAATATTCAATGGGTTCAGGCCATGGAAGAGCTCAGAAAGGATTTTGAAAATCAAGTAAGAGAGGTGGAGGAAAAACTGGGAAGAGAAATGAGAGCGATGCAAGAAAAGCATGAAAAGCAGGTCAACACCTTGCTAAAGGAGACCCAAAAAAAATACAGAAGAAAATAACACCTTTAAAAATAGGTTAACTCAATTGGTAAAAGAGGTTCAAAAAGCCAGTGAGGAGAAGAATGCTTTCAAAAGCAGAATTAGCCAAATGGAAAAGGAGGTTCAAAAGCTCACTGAAGAAAATAGTTCTTTCAAAATGAAAATGAAACAGATGGAGGCTAATGACTTTATGAGAAACCAAGAAATCACAAAACAAAACCACAAGAATGAAAAAATGGAAGATAATGTAAAATATCTCATTGGAAAAACAACTGACCTGGAAAACAGATCCAGGAGAGACAATTTAAAAATTATGGGCCTACCTGAAAGCCATGATCAAAAAAAGAGCCTAGACATCATCTTTCATGAAATTATCAAGGAAAACTGCCCTGATATTCTTGAACCAGGAGGCAAAATAAATATTGAAAGAATCCACTGATCACCTCCTGAAAGAGATCCAAAAAGAGAAACTCCTAGAAACATTGTGGCCAAATTCCAGAGTTTCCTGGTCAAGGAGAAAATATTGCAAGCAGCTAGAAAGAAACAATTCAAGTATTGTGAAAATATAATCAGGATAACACTAGATCTAGCAGCTTCTACATTAAGGGATTGAAGGGCATGGAACATGATATTCCATAAGTCAAAAGAACGAGGACTAAAACCAAGAATCACCTACCCAGCAAAACTGAGTATAATACTTCAGGGGACAAAATGGTCTTTCAGTGAAATAGAGGACTTTAAAGCATTCTTGATGAAAATTTGACTTTCAAACAGAAGAATCAAGAGAAGCATGAAAGGGCAAACAGCAAAAAGAAATCATGGAAAGACAATATTTGTAACTCTTGAAACTTTTTTCAGTATCTGGGTAGTTGGTGGGATTACACATACACACACACACACAGACAGAGAGCATGGTGAATTGAATAGGATGGGATCATATCTCAAAAAAATGAAATTAAGCGGTGAGAGAGAAATATATTGGGAGGAGAAGGAGAAATGGAATGGGGCAGGTTATCTCTCATAAAAGAGGCAATTAAAAGACTTTTCAGTGGAGGGATAAAGAGGGGAGGTGAGAGAAAGAACATGAAGCTTACTCTCATCACATTTGACTAAAGGAAGGAATAAAATGCACACTCATTTTGGTATGAAAACCTATCTTACAATACAGGAAAGTGGGGGAGAAGGGGATAAGCAGGGTGGGGGGGATGATGGAAGGGAGGGCAGTGGGAGGAGGGAGCAATTTGAAGTCAGCACTCTTGGGGAGGGACAGGATCAAAAGCGAGAATAGAAACAATGGGGGGCAGGATAGGATGGAGGGAATTATAGTTAGTCTTACACAACATGACTATTATGGAAGTCATTTGCGAAACTACACCGATATGGTCTATATTGAATTGCCTCCCTTCCCAAAGGGAATGGTGGGGGAGGGAGGGATGGGGAGAAGTTGGAACTCAAAGTTTTAGGAACAACTGTTGAGTATTATTCTTGCAACTAAGAAATAGAAATACAAACTATGGGGTATAGAATGCTACCTTGCCCCACAGGACAAAAGAGAAGATAGGGATAAGGGAAGGGAGGGATGTTGGAAGAGAGGGCAGGTTGGTGATAGGGGCAATTAGAATGCTTGGTGTTTTGGGGTGGGGAGACGGCAGAATATTTGGAACTCAAGATTTTGTGGAAATGAATGTTGGAAAGTTAAATAAATAAATTAATTAAAAAAAAAAAGATTAACAAGTATCATCTTCCCTTATAGGGTGATAAAGTTTGCCCAAATTGAATAACAAGTTTTTCTTTTCCCCTGTTTACTTTTTTATGCCTCTCTTGAGACCTGTGTTTGAAGATTGAATTTTCTATTGAGTTCTGGCGTTTTTCTCAGGAAGGTCTGGAAATCCCTTTTTTTGTTGAATGTCCATCTCCTTGCCTGAAATATTATGCTGAACTTTGCTGGGTAATTCATCCTTGGTTTTTAGTCCCATCTCCTTTGCCTTACAGAATATCATATTCTAATTCCTTTGATCTTTTAATGTAGAAGCTACAAGGTCCTGTGTGATCCTGACTGTAGCTCCTTGATATTTGAATGGTTTCTTTCTGGCTGGCTGTAGTATTTTCTTCTTCACTTGATAGTTCTGGAATTTGGCAACAATATTTCTTGGTGTTTTTAGTTTGGGATCCCTTTCCAGAGGGGAATGATGGATTCTTTCGACGACTATTTTGCCCTCTGGAGCTAGCACTTCTGGGCAGTTTTCCTTGATGATTTCTTGGAAGATATTGTCCAGACTCTTTTGTTCATCATGGCTTTCTGGTAGGCCAGTAATTCTTAAATTTTCTCTCCTGGATCTATTTTCCAGGTCATTTGGTTTTCCAGTTAGATATTTTACATTATCTTCTGTCTCTTCATTCTTTAGATTTTGTTTGACTGATTCTTTTTTTTAATAGTTTTATTTATTTTTAGATTTTGACATTCATTTCCACAAAATTTTGAGTCCCAGTTTTTCTCCCCATCTCTCCCTTCCTCCCCACCCCATAACACCTTGCATTTCTGATTACCCCTTCCCTCAATGTGCCCTCCCTTCTATCACACCCCACCCTTCCCTTATCCCCATCTTCTCTTTTTTCTTATATGGCAAGATAAATTTCTATACTCCATTATACATATTTCTTATTTCCCATTTATATACAATAATAATTCTCAACATTTGTTTTTAATACTTTGAATTCCAACTTCTCTTCCTCCCTCCCTCCCCACCCATCCCTACTGAGAAGGCAAGCAATTCAATACAGGCTATATGTGTGTCATTTTGCAAAAGACTTCCTTAACAGTCATGTTGTATAAGACTAACTATATTGCCCTCCATCCTACCTTGTCACCTCGTTTTTTTTCTATTCTCTCATTTGACCTTGTCCTTTCCCAAAGTGTTTACTTCTAGTTACTCCCTTCTCCCATTTGCCCTCCCTTTTATCATCCCCCTCACCCCACTTGTCCCCTGCTCCCCTACTTTCCTGTAGTGTAAGATAGATTTTCATACCAAATTTAGTGAGCTTGTTATTCCTTTCTTAAGCCATATGTGAAGAATAAGCTTCACTTTTCCCCTCTCACCTTCTCCCTTTTCTCCTCCATTGAACAAGATTTTTCTTATCTCTTTTATGAGTGATAATCTTCCCCATTCCATTTCTCCCTTTCTCTTCCCAATATTTTCCTCTCTCACCCCATAATTTTATTTTTTTATGGATATCATCTCTTCTGATCCAACTCAAACTGTACTCCATGTTTGTGCGTGTATGTGTATAATCCCTCCACCTACCCACATACTGAGAAAAGTCTCAAGAGTTACAGATATTATCTTTCCATGTAGGAATGTAAACAGTTCAGCTTTAGAAAGTCCTTTATGATTTGTCTTTCTTATTTACCTTTTCATATTTCTCTTCATTCTTGTGTTTGAAAGTCAGATTTTCTGTTCAGTTTTGCTCTTTTCATCATGAATGCTTGAAAGTTCTTTATATTATAGAATGACCATTTTCCCCCTCAAGTATTATACTCAGTTTTGCTGGGTAGGTGATTCTTGGTTTTAATCTCAGTTTCTTTGACTTCTGGAATATCCTATTCCAAGCTCTTCGATCCCTTAATGCTGAAGCAGCCAGATCCTGTGTTTTCCTGATTGTATTTCCACAATACTTGAATTATTTCTTTCCAGCTGCTTGCAATATTTTCTCCTTGACCTGGGAACTCTGACATATGGCCACAGTATTCCTAGGAGTTTCTCTTTTTGGATCTCTTTCAGGAGGTGATCAGTGGATTCTTTCAATATTTATTTTGCCCTCTGGTTCTAAAATATCAGGGCACTTTTCCTTGATAATTTCATGAAAGATGTTTTTTTTTTTTTCATCATGGCTTTCAGGTAGGCCCATAATTTTTAAATTGTCTCTCCTGGATCTGTTTTCCAGGTCAGTTGTTTTTCCAATGAGATGTTTCACATTATTTTCTATTTTTTTCAATCTTTTGGTTTTGTTTTGTGACTTCTTGGTTTATCGTATAGTCATTTGCTTCCCTGAACTCTACTCTCATTTTGAAAGAACTGTTTTCTTCAGTGAGCTTTTGAACCTCCTTTTCCATTTGGCTGATTCTGCTTTTTAAAGCCTTCTTCTCCTCATGGATTTTTTTGGACCTCTTTTTCCAGTTGAGTTAGCCTTATTTTCCTCAGCATATTTTTGGTTTTCTTTTAGCAAGCTGCTGACTCACTTTTCAAGTTCTTCTATGCCCTGAGCCCATTTCATATTGATTTTGGAGGTACTGGAAGCAGAAGTCTTGACTTCCCCTGACTGTATGCATTGTTCTTCCTCATAAGAAAGGATGGAAGGAGATACCTGTTCACCAAGAAAGTAACCTTCTCCAGTCTTATTTTTTTCCCCCTTTTTTGGGCATTTTCCCAGCCAATTACTTGACTTCTGAATCCTTTGTCGAGAGGAGGGTCCTAGGGCTCCCTCTCCCAGAACTGTGCTCAGGACTGAGATTCAGATCAGTTGCTCAGTTCCCCCAGAGGCTTTAAGCTGAGCTTTTCAGACAATGGACCCAGGCTGCTTCTGCAGCCACTGTAGCTGCTGCTGTTGCCGCCACCGCCTCTGCTGCCATGTAGGGCTAGTGCTGGAGGGACTCTGCTCCCCTCTCGCCCAGCTGGGAAAGCCTTCCCATACTGGCCTTTGAAGCTTTCTTTGTTGCCTGTGGGTTGAGGGATCTGGGACTCTGCCTGCTGGGGATTCTGCCCTGGAGGCCTGTTTGGTCCTGTTCCTCCCTGTGCTGTGTGGCCTTGGCTGGGCTCCGCATCCTGTGGGATAGACCTTTCCTCTCAGCCTCCCAGGTTGCCTTTGCCTGAAAATCTCTTTCACTCTGTCATTCTGTGGCTTCTGCTGCTCTAGAATTTGTTGAGAGTCACTTTTTACAGGTATTTTGTGGGCTGTGGGGGAAGCGCTAGAGTAAATGCGTCTTTCTACTCCGCCATCTTCTGTTTGACTGGTTCTTGATGTCTCCAAGTCCTTAGTTTCTACTTGCCCAATTCTAATTTTTATCAAATTGTTTTCTTCAGTTAACTTTTGCATCTCCTTTTCCATCTGTCCAATTATTCCTTTTAAGGAACCATTTTCTCCATTTATTTTTTTGTACTTCCTTTTCCATTTGTCCAATTTTCCCGGTTAGGTTTTGTGCTTCTTTTTCCATTTTTTCAATTTTTCTTTTTAAAGAGTTGTTCTGTTCATAGAATTCTTTTTTCATACTTTTTAAATCATTGGCCTGTTTTTCTTCTATTTCCTTCTTCAGCTGTTCCAGGAGAGCTCCTTGTGCATGCAAGCAGTTCATAGTCCTGTTTGAAGTTTCAGGTGGGAGTACAGTCTCAATACTGACCTCTTTGGTAATTGTGTTTTGATCCTTGTCCCCATAGAAAGATTCTATAGTCTTTTTCTTTTTGCTTTGCTTCTTCTTTCTCATGATGATGATGCTTTGTGTGTTGTGGCCTCTGGTTCTTTCAGCTAGAAGATGGCGAGCCTGGTGTTGATCTGGCTAGTGTGAGAAAGCAAAAGGCAGGTGCCTTTTTTTCTTTTTGTTTTGTGTTTCCCTCTATTAGCCCTAGCTTTTTAAGTGTGGGGGAGGGGTGGTCTGGTCCTGGGAGATCTCCTCAGCTGAGCTAGAGCATAGACAAGCTCAGCGCTTGGTGATCCTGGCTGCTCTATTGTCTTCCTGTTTCCCCTGGAGTGCTGAGGCACACCTGGGTCCTAGTACAAAGCTCCACCCCTCTGGAGCTCTGACTTTCTGGGACAGCTCTGTTCCTCTGCCTCAGTAAGAGGAATATTATTTTTTTAAAATCAATTAATTTTATTTATTTTCAATGTTCTACAGTTACTAATATATAACTTGGATTATTATTTTTCCCTCCCTCCCCGAAATGGCATACAATTTTTATATAGATTCTACTCAAACATTCTTATTAAATACATTTTCACTATAGTCATTCTGTGTAGAAGAATTAAATTGAATGGGAGAAATCATATAACAAACCAAAACATAATACATACACACAAAAAATAATCTGCTACATTCTGTGATTGAATTCTATAGTTCGTCCTCTGAATGTGGAAGACATTTTGCCTTAGAAGATCATTGGGAATTTTTTTTTAAGTCCTTGCATTGCTATGAAGTTCCAAGTCTACCAGAAAAAACTTTTGCACACTGTGGTTGTTGCTATGCGCAAAGTTCTTCTGGTTCTGCTCCTTTTGCTCAGCTTCAGATCATATACGTCTTTCCAGGCTTCTCTGAGGTCTTAAGAGGAGTATTCTTTAGGGATTTTCCTAGCTTCAGAT
Organism: Notamacropus eugenii; assembly: GCF_028372415.1. Classification (NCBI taxonomy): domain Eukaryota; kingdom Metazoa; phylum Chordata; class Mammalia; order Diprotodontia; family Macropodidae; genus Notamacropus; species Notamacropus eugenii. Next base: position 462,072,858 of record NC_092873.1, on the reverse strand, counting down.
GCTATGAGACTGCCCCTTCTGTTGATCCCACTGATCCAGGATTTTTTTGGGGAAATATTTTATGGTTCTTTTGAGGTCAACAAGGGGAGGGAGAGAGAGTATTTACTGATCACTCTGCCATTTTGGCTCCTGGAAGTTCAAGTAGGTGACCTAGAGACATTTAATCTGTGGGTTGATACCTGGGGCTCACCGGTTGTCACTCATTTGGCTCTGCTAGTCTCCCACCCTAGGCTGCCTCTCCACTGTTCTACCATGCTCCCACTGCCTCAGGCCGCCCTGGGGCTTTCCTGCTCGGCCTTGCCCCACGGGAGGCACTGTGTAATATGCTGTGGGTTCTTCCACTCTGGCGGAACAGACCCTTCCCATTGACCTTCCAGTCTGTCCTGGTCTGTGAATCTGACACTGTCTCCTATTGGATTCTGTACCTCCAAAATTTGGTCAGATTCTTTTTAAAGGTATCCGAAGGAGTTTGTCTAAGGGCTTAGGTGAGTAGTTGCTTTCACTCTGCCATCTTGGCTCCGCCCCCCTCTTCTATTTGTACTTTTTAAGGAATTGTTTTCTTTAGTAAATTTTTTTTCCACTTTGTCAATTGTATTTTCAAAAGAATTGTTCAATTTTTCTTCTACCTCTGTAATTTGACTTTTAAAATCTTTCTTGAGCCCTTCCAAGAATGCTTTTTCGGCTTGAGACCTGTTCAAATTCCTTTTTGGAGTTTCAGATGTGAATTTAGTGTCAATGCTGTCCTCTTCTTAATTCATATTTTGATATTCCCAGTTCCCATCATAATAATCTATGATATTTGCTTTTCTAATTTGCTTTTTTCCCAATGTGATTGCTTTTTTCCTGGCTTTTAAAGTGGATCTCTGCTTTAGGGGTACAGGGGGCTCTGTCCTATGCTTCTTGTACTGAGTGCCAGGGGCCTGGTTATTGGTTTTATGTGATACGGCCTCTGATTCTGGTACCTGAAATCTGTATAATACTTCAGCTTACCTGGTGCTGTGATGGAGCTAGCTGATGTGTCCTGGGTCTAGGTGCAGTCTATGTGTTTCCCCAGGGGTTACACTGAAGCTTGAGGCATGAGGTGTGGAGGAGGAATGGTCTGGCTCCTTGAGGGTCTCCTCCTCCCCTTAGGGCTGCACTAGAGCACAGGTAGACTCAGCTGCTGGTGGATGCCCATCTGGCCTGCTGTCTGCTGATTCCCCTGGCTTTATGAAGTCACTGGGGTCCTGGTGTTGGCGCTTGTTGGCTGCACCACCACCCTGGGGCTCTGGGTCTCCCACTGATTGGCTGTGGTGGGGCTTGTTGCTGGCTTGCTGGGATGCCTCTCTGTATTTGTTGTCTTCAGCCATAGCAAGAGGTTAATTCCCCTCGCCTTTTGAGCTATAAGATTGCTGTGCCCTTTAGATTGGCTCCACTATTCCATGATTTTTCCTGGGGCAGTATTCTCTGGGTTTTTTAAGGTCAGCAAGGGGGTAGGGGGGAAGCACTGAGAGCACTTACAGTTTGCCATCTTGGCTCCTGGAAGTTTAAATCTCTTTTGTATTGTTTTAACTACCAAGAAAATTCTGGAATTTTTCCTTACTTCAGAAAAGATATTCACAGAAGAGCTTTTTGTGATTCTTCCCTCACCCTTTTGTTTAGCCTTCAGCTGATTGGCAACATAGTGACTTGCACCAGTGAGCCTAAAGCCGACAGTGACTTTTAAACTACTCAACCATACCTTATCTGTATTCTTGACAATACATTTGTGTCTGCTTCAGGATCCTGCATTTAGTGTTAATTTGGCTCTTGTTTTTTTCTGTTAAAGAGTGTGTGTGTGTGTGTGTGTGTGTGTGTGTGTGTGATATACACAATGTCTGCTAAGTTGAAACAATAACAGCTGGTTTGCAGCTGTAAATATTATTCTGGGAAGTCTTCTGTAAGTCAGCTAGTTGTACCAACAAAATAGGAAACTTTTTGAAAATACTTTTCCATGACTATTGTTAACTATTTAGAAGACCATGTACTCATCTAAACAGCTCATCATCACTTTATTTTCCATTAATATAATTTTATAGTGTTGTTTGTCATCTCCAAGTGGTGTCACTATAGAAAAGCTAGCTGCATCATTGGAGGGGGATTGTGTTGGTGAGAACAATGGTAAATGAGAGAGTCCTAGTTCAATACTGTCTTAAGTAATAACGTCCTACTTTTCTTAATTCAGGATAAGGAAAAACACATTGTCTGAAATTTTGTTTAAAAACAACAACAAAGAATAGTGATTGTTATTTAGTAGAGAATTAGAGTGTTTGTTGTCTTATTGGACACTCATGGAATTCCTCAGAATGAGAAACAACAGAGAAGCGTTTATTTGCTTGAGCAGCCAACACTTGAATGTAATTCTGAGACAGGAGTCCTTTCTCCCCTACTCAAGGAAATTAGAAATGTTTCATTGTGTAGGAGGTTTAAGAATAATTCCCCAAAGAATAAAAATTATTTGGCACTCTATGAATAAAGATTGAATTCTCATGGTTAATTTTTAGACTTTCTTGTCTATCCTCCATTTCCCCAGCTTGAGCTGCATCTTTCAGAGCAGGAAGTGTTGCTTAATTTTTTTTTGTGCTTTTCTGAACATCTGCCCTTTAATTTTTGTTCATGAAAGGAATGCTACATAGCCCAAAGCAAAAAAATATAGTGTAACGTTGAGAAATGAAATATTTTCTTGAGTGTGACTCCATATTTTGTGAATATGGAGTAAGAATTAAAAATGTTCTAGGTATTGAAACCCAATGTCTTGGGTTGCTTTGCTTTGTCCCTAAAGATAGAAGCAACATATTGGTTTGTTGTTGTTTGTGGTGTTGTTTTTGGCTTGTGACTCAGTAGCATTGTTTGTTGAAATTTTATGTCTTGTTTCAAATAAGTTGTTCAGGAAAAGTGCCTACCTTAGACTTTGTTCTCGTAGGGTAGTATAATGGGAAAAAACAATGGAGAACTGTTTTCTAATCCCAGCCTCCACCACTAACTAGCTATGTGACCTTGGTCAAATCATTTTCTCTCTTTGTACAGTCCAGAGGATATTATGATAGTTGCCTAGCATTCATTTTAACTTCTGAACTGCGTCTCTTTAAATTAGGACAGCATTTTATCTGGGACCAGACCATGTACATAAGAAATGAAGCACTTCATATGGTATAAAAAATGATACGTAACAGTATACAAGTTTAATTATTACTTGTAGAGGTAATAAGTTCTAACAGTGAATTTAGAAAGAAAAGAGAAGGATGTAGACAGAGTCTTAGGAAACACACTTAATTGGTAGGCATGATATGAATGAATGAGTCAGTTAATTTAAGAAAAGTCTATATTAAGTGGTTATATGCCAGTCAGTTCCTGCACTCAACAAGTTTACATTCTAATAGGTGTTGACCTCCAGTTTTAATTGTGAACCCCAAACCAGAGTTTGTTCTAAGAAAGAGACAAACGATTAGGTTGAACATTTTTATTTCTCTCAGACTGGCTTGACATGCATTGCATGGGAGTTCAGTCCAAAACTGGGTTCCTCCCTCAAGGGATCCATTTCAGAACTGGCTTGATTTGGGGGTATGGGGTTATATGTCTTTCAAAGAGTAGATATTCCCAAGGGATGCTAATCAACTCTGACTGGTTAGCACACTGGGACGTGAACTATATTAAAATGAGGTTTTGAGAGACTTAAGTCACTTAATCTTGTTGAACAGGAGCTGCTATCATCCCACAGTCCAGAGAGAGGAAATATCTGTTCTCTCTGACCAGCCTTCCCCACCCCATACCCCCCATTTCACCAGACCACTACCAGTCTTGGGCTGCCTAGGCAGAAGCATCTATCTCCACCCAACTAGCTTCCAGTGCAATCTTATTTTCAGTAATGTCCTTGTGAAGAACTTTAAAGCAAAAGGGGGCTTGGGGTGGGGGGATGGAGCTCTGAGTCTAGAAGATAATTTTTCACATAGGGAAAGACAAGTTATAGAGTTGGGGAAAGGGAAGTGGGAAGCAGCCTGATTTGAAAAAAGGCTAGAAGTGATAAGGCAAAGACTCTCCTATCTGAGCTCATAGTACTAGTGCTGGGTTCAGCTTTCAAAGGAAAGAGTATGTAGAAGCAATATGCTTTGGAAATATGCAGGAATAATCATAGATGAAAGTCTAGCAAAAGAGACTAAGAAATGTTCAGATAGATAGGAAGAGAATTAAGATAGAACAGATTTGTGAAAATTCAGAGAAAATAGAACACCCAGAAGGGAGCGGATGACAAGCAATATCAAATGCTGCAGAGAAATCAGGAAATATGTAGATTGGGAAAAGGTCATTAGACTTCTTAATAAATTACTAATAATTTTGGTGAGAGCAACTTCAGTGGGGAGAATTATAGGACAGTAGTGATTATGATGGGATTTAGTGAGGATTTTTTTTTTTTGAGATGGGAGGAGACATATGTATTTATAAACAACAGAGAAGGAACTAGTAGATGGAGAAAGACTGAAGATTAAAGAGAGAGGAGATGATGGAGGAGCCAGCAATCTATTGGAAGAGAGGATGGGACCAATGGTACATTTAGAGGGATTGGCCTTGATAAACAGAAAGGCCACCTCACCATCAGAGCCTAGGAAGAGGAGTGGTGGAGGATGATGTGAGAGGAATGCAAAATGGAGAAGAGTGAGAAAATTCAGCAAATGATTTATATTCAATGAAGTCTCAGACATAAAGGAGACACACTTGAGTGAGGAGAGAAGAGAATGTTTGGGACAGCTACTCTGGTGAATGGGATATGATTGTGTTGTTGCACTCTGAGGGTCCAGTTGGAATCGGCTAGCACAAAATTATAGTGGAGCATTCAGGATAGTTTTGATCTCTTCAGGGAAGGGACTGCATTTTGCCTCCTTTTTATATCCCCAGCACTTATCATAGTGTCTGGCACAGAGTAGGCACTTAATCAAAACTCTTTATCCTTCATTTTGAAGAGGACCAGTAACACCAGTGACTTGCACCTGAATTGGATTTAAGTGAGGCAGAATTGCACAGTATAGTACAATACTCTCACACTCTGAGAGTCATTGAAGTCACATGGCAAGATAAAAATTAGTTCTACTGGCCTGGGGATTCAGTGGATGACCTTGATGTCTTTGATGTTGGACCAAGCTCTAAGTGCTCCACAGTGCCTGCTTTAGTCACTTTCGTGGCCTTTGGAAAAGTATTTTCTCATTTGTCCATTCTGCCAGAGAATTCTTAAATGTTTGGGGTAGACATCCCCCTAACTCACCAACAGATTTGAGGCCTTTCTGTTACCCTCAGCCTAGTTTAGCTCACCTGCTGAGAAGGTATGTGGAGTATTCAGAGAGAACTAGCAGCTGTGGAGTGAGGGCTTGCCTAGTCTTTTTCAGGGCTGCTAATCCATCCACCTTTGGTGTTCAGCATTCACCCAGCTCTCACCTGTAGTTCCAAGAAGTTGTTCATGTGTAACCAACATATACCCAGTAAAAAAAAAAAAAAAAAAAAAAGGTACTTAAATGTTCATTGATTGATTTTTGTGATTTCTTCTAGATTAGGCCTGCAGTGTTTTAGTAGGAGCAAATAAGGCAGATTGGTTGCAGTAATCCAGCGTTGGGGTTTAGTAAGGTATTAGCAACAATAACACAAGTATTACAATAACAATAATAACACAAGAACTACAAGCAGTAGTTCTCTATTGTCTATTGGGTCCAAACTTCTTACCTTGGTATACAAAGCCATCCATAATAGGACTTTTTACCTACACAGCCCTATTGTTAATATTCTTTAATACATTTCCTCTGTTCTAGTCAGGCATACCTTCCCATTCATACCATGTTCTTTTTTACCCCCTTGTCTTTTTTCATGATATTACTCTGGGTACCAGAAAATTTCTTTGCTCTCCATCTGCCTAAATCCAACTCATCCTTCAAGGTCCTGCTCATATCTTGCCTCTTCCGTGAGGTTTTCCTTTTTGATTGTGCCTTTCGCTGATCCTACTCTCTCCTACGTATTCCTTCCACCTATACAGCTTATGCAACATAATTCAGGACTTAAAGTTATCATGTTTTCTATTGTTTATTATTATTTTTTGAGTTTAGTCATATCTCATACTTCTTTTTATTACTTCTGAACCTTTTTTTAACCTAGAGAAAGGTCAGAGTGCATATAGTAGGTGATGGATAAGTGCTTGTTGGTTGATCATCATTTTTACTCATATATTCATGGTAGATGGAATAAATGGTAAGCTAAGAGGCAGTCTCTTAGTTGAAGATTCCAATTTACTTATTTATATCAGAATGGAGTTTGAAGTCCATATTAGTTAAAAGTTAGTAGTACAATACAGACATTTGAGCTTCTGTTCCCTAGTTTTTGTGTTAGCATCATCAAGAGGGGTACAGTGAATAGAGCTGACCTCAAAGCCAGCATGGCCTGGTTTCACGTACTGGCGTTGTGACTCTGGGCAAGTCCCCTGACCTCCCAGTGTCTAACTAGGCAGCTCTACAACTACAAGGAGTAAAGAAGGTGCCAGTTTACCCTGGCAGAGCAGGTTTCCTCACTTGTGCGTTCCTTCTACCGGTGGAATCTTAGGTCCTGGCCCTGCCGTCATTTTCCCTTGAGATTCTGCCAGCTTTAATGGCTCATGTTCAAGTATAGTGTGTGGTTGCTGCTGTCAGCCATATTAGTTTGACTTTTCCTTTTTTGGATGGATAAATCATGGATTTATTATTCGTGAAATAGGATATGGAAATTTATGTCCTTTAAGGTAAACAGGGATATTTTTTAATGAGAAAAGTCTCCTGGAACAGTTTCTTCCATGTAGTTGCATGTACCCCTGAAATCTTCACAGGAACATATAGAACTATTTTCCTCAGAAAATGTTGGGATTTTTGTTCATTTGGTCATTGTGTTCAGCAGAAAGTTCATTGAGTTGCTTCATTTTTGAACACTGTCCAAATGGCATTGATTGTTGTTATTATTACTCTGGGCATTAGGGAAAGGGAACTTAAGGAAGACACTGCGTTCCTTTCACTGTCGTCTGGTACTACTTTTATGTCAGGTCTGGACAGAATCAGAGGGAATGAAGATTGGGGTATATTCTTTCTGTAATTTGAATTTAAGGTTGTGTAGCCCTAACATTTTAGAAGGAAATAAATATTCCATAGAGTTTAAATAAGTCTATAGTTCTCATATGATTTTCCTTTAACTGGATAAATGTGACAGGCAGTTACTTCATAGTCTTGCAGAAAGCTGGAAGAAACTTAAGAGACCAAGTTCAACCCTGTCATTTTACAGATGAGGAAACTGCAACCTTGAGGGGTTGAGTGATTTTACCAAGGTCATATAAAGAGCTATCAGTAAGGAAAAATTTGAACCCACATCTTTTGACTCCAGAGCCAGTTAGTTTTCTATTACTGTACTGCCTCAAAGCCCAGTTGGTGGCTTTAGGGAAAAGGCTGTTCATTTTCACTGTCATAAGTGATAGAGTTGATGTTTTTTAAAGATGATCCTTTCCTCTTTTGTGGTTTTGCTCTTAAATCCTCTTGGCCTCATTTTACTCCATCTGTAAAGTGAGAATGGACTAGATACATTTTAATTTAACAAAGATATATTCAGTGCCTACTGTGTGCCTGGAACTTCTAGTTGTTGGGGAGAGAAGGACAAAAATGAATGAGCCCTTGGTCTCATGGGACTGGAATTCCTGCAAGGGGATGGGGATTGGATGTGCCAACAGGCAAACATAAGTATGCACAAAATGATTTGAAGAGATTTCATGACAGAGCACTCCTAGCTGGGGAGAATCAGGCAGTACCTTAGGTTGAGAGGTGTAACCTGAACTGTGGTTTGAAGGAAGCAAGGATTTGTGTGTGGTAGAATTGGGGAAAAGGCATATTGAAGATAGAAGACTATTTATGCAGAGATCTAGAAGCAAAGGATAAAATGCCAGGAACCAAGGAAGAGTGGGGCCGGTTTGCATGGAATGGAGAGATCATTCAGGAGAGTTAGGTAGAATAAAACTGAGAAAGTAGGTGGGAGCCAAATTGTGAATGGCTCTCAGTATCAGTCTGAAGAGTTCCTGTTTTATTCAGACTACTAGTACATTCATTGAACACTTGAGCTGGAGAATGACATAATCATGCCCATACTTTAGGAATATCCAGTTTGGATCATGGTTTGGAGAAGGAACAGTGGGGCAAGAAAACAGGAAGACTAATTAATGGGCACTTGCAGTAGTCCAGGGGTGTACTTGTAAAGGCCTGAATGAAGGTGGAGACTGTATAGAGAGAAGGGGATGAATGTGAGGAATATTGTGGAGATGATCACTAGACTCAGTCAATCAGCAGCCAAACTTCTGTAAGCATATAATCTGTACTGGGAACTACTAGGCATAAGAGATACAAGCACAAAGAAGTTTTTCTCCTCAAAAAGCTTACATTTTATTGGGGAGATAACATGTATACATGCAAATATATGCAAAAATTCCACAAAATAAATGCAAAGTTTTAGTGAGTACATATCAGTAATTGGGGGGATTCAGAAAGACTTTATGGAGGAGGTACCATTTGACCTCAGCTTTGAAGGAAACTGAATTCTAAGAGGAAGAGGTAAGGAGAATATGCATTACAAAGCATGAGGCTTTGTAAAGGCTTGGAGATGGGGCTGAAGGGTCATGTGTAAGGAATGGCAAAAATGCTGATTTCACTGCTCCAAAGAGCAAATGACAGGGAGGAAGGTATGCTATAAACCTAGAAAGTTAGCTTAGAGCCAGGTTGTGAAAGGTTTTAAGATGCCAAATAGAAGAGTGCATATTTGAGCAAAAAGGTACTAAGGAGCCACTAGATTTGAGCAGCCCAGTAACATGGTAACCAACACTGTGCTTTAGGACCATCACTTTGGCAACTCTGTGGAGGTCAGCTATATGAGACCACTTAGATGGGGCAGTGAAAAGAGTATCAAATTTGAATTCAGAACATTTAGATTAAATCTTGTCTTAAATATTAGATCCGGGAATACTTCACCTGGTGTTCTTGAACTTGTTTTAAAAAATATTTTGATAACTATATTTCCATATAACTGGTTCTTTTTGTAACTTTGTCTAGTTTATTTTGTGCATTTAAAAACATTATTCTGAGAAGAGACTCATAGGTTTCATCAGACTTATCAATGGGGTCCATGTACAGAAAAGATTAGGAATCACTGGTTTAGTTGATCGGCAAGATCTCTTCCAGTTCTAAATATATATTATGCTTCAGCTACGTTATGGGTAAATTGGGTTTTTGTGTGCCAGTCTGGCAACTATTTTATAATTTTTTAATTTGGTAAATGTGTTGAATGCCCAAAAACTAAGTTAAGAAATAAGTTTTTAAAATATAATCTGTTTATAAATTAAAGACTACCTGTATGTTAATTTGAGCCAGCATATTGTAAATCAAATTTATTTTGGTTTTTTTGCTTTGAGAGCAAAACTTCCCATCCTATATTTCCCTTATTAACCTTGGTGTGTTTGAATCTATAGGAAAAGCCTTTGACATCACATATGTGCGCCTGAAGTTTCACACCAGTCGCCCTGAGAGCTTTGCTATCTACAAGCGTACCCAGGAAGATGGGCCCTGGATTCCATATCAGTACTACAGTGGCTCCTGTGAGAATACCTACTTGAAGCCCAACCGTGGTTTCATCAGGACAGGCGGGGATGAACAGCAGGCGTTGTGCACTGAGGAGTTCAGTGACATTTCTCCTCTCACTGGAGGCAATGTGGCCTTTTCAACACTGGAAGGAAGGCCAAGTGCCTACAATTTTGACTATAGCCCTGTGTTGCAGGTAGGGGTTAGCTTGGAGAGGGAAGTATTTATAGAGACTTCAGTGGATTAAATACCTAGAGGACAGTCAGCTGTATTTTGTGCTTAATCCCTGTATGCATTATAAAGTTAAAGCAAAATTATTTTTGTTTTTACTGTTCAGCTAAATTTTATAAACTTGTTTACTTTTTCTTTACAAACTACTTGAAAATATATTCCAAGAAATGAATTCAGTAATTATTTCTTAAATTGAGTAGTTTTAATATTAACCTCCATAGTTGAGACAGGAAACTTGTGCTTCTGACCTTTGAAGGGAATATTAAGGTTTGACCTTCTTAGTTTATTAGCCATATTTCCTTTTCCTCTTTGACATTTCATGTGAAGTCAGTCTTATTTTAAATATTAAAAGGGTAACTAAGATAAAATCCAGGCAAGTTTCAGTGTGTGTGATTAATTCTCTTATAAGTCTGTTTACTTTGAATCTTCCATGAAAATATTGTAAAATGACAAATGTGAAAACTCAGTACACAAATTGATTTCCCAATGTATATTCTTTTTCTTATCATGTGGGTGATCTTTTATGGACAGATTACTAGTACAGTGAGAAGAAAAAAAGTAATTAATTCTCAGTTGCATAGGAGAGAGCCCCTCCTTTGAATTACTTTTCTAAGAAGAGATATCTAGTCAAAGTAATTTTACATATATGTTTGGTAAACATACAAATAATATATCAGCATCTGAAAGGAGAGTTGTGTGGCTGCACCATGACCTAAATTTATATAAATGTGATAGAAGTTTTTCTTTGTAGGGAATAAGGAATGAAAAGTTAAAAGTTATTACTGTTTTGTACCTTTTGGGACCTCTCCTGATAAACTATATGAGTACAACAACTAATTTTGTTTCATAACTCTACCTGCACATTACCTACTTGTGTTTTTATATTATGGAATCATTATGTACTGATTGGTTGGCCACCTCGATACTTACGTAACTGTATTTTGACTAGAGATTAATGGAAAAATGAGAGAATCTTACTGGCAGTTAGGGTTGGAAGGCAATTGGCTTCATTTGGCCAAAGGTTATGTGACAATACAGCAGGGTCAGGCAGGGTATGTTAATTTTCAGAGGCAAGGGAAAAATTGGAAGTAGTTTTGTCAGTGTTACATTAACATTATGAAGGGTTATCGTATGTTTTGTCTTTCTTTGCCTTTACTCTTTAAGTGCCTCCTTATCTTGGCTTGTAGACATCTAGTTTTTGAAATTTCTGTTCTAAATCTTCCCTTTACAACTGTGTGGTCTGTGAATGAATGCATAAGATATTACTCTGATTGACTTTCTCTCTCTAGCTCACTTCTGTTTGTATTTCTTTATGAATGTATTTGCTTGTTTTTATTGTGGAGTAATAAAAACATAAGGTGAATAGCTTTGCTCAGAACTCCGTTCCTGTGAATATTCTCAGATCTGATGTTAGTCTCTCCTCCCCCATCCCCCCCCTAAAAAAAGATAGGAAGCATTTGACGTTGTGAAAGAAGTGAAACATGGAAGGTGGAATAGGCTTCAGTAGGTGGAAAAAGAGAAAACTAGGGACTAGATTGTGCATAAATTCATTTCATCTATCAAACAAATATTTAAGAGACTTTTGTGAAGCAAAAGTATGTAGGTAAGTATGTAGGTCTTCGCTGGGTGGAACATCAGTGGCTACCTTCGGTGGTAGTATGAACAACAGTCACACATTATAGACAGCAACAGTCAGATTTCTATTTGCTTCCTGGGAGGGAACTTCCAAAGTGATGAAATTACAAACACATTGGGACTTCATGGGTATGTGTATGTATGTATAGGTGTTGGTGCATTTTTAACATCTTACAGAGACAACAATATAATTTTTCTAGGAAAAGTGATCACTGAGTGGTTGTCCTAACATTGGGCATATCTTTTAGTGTCTCCCATTTCTAGGCATGAAGGCATTTGCTACCATCTAAGTCAAAGAAATTCTGTGGAAATAAATAAGCTAATTTTCTGAAATTCTTTGGGCTTCTTATAATTTCACTTAACATAATAATCTTGAAACATGTAACTGGCCATTTGTATGTAGTATTTTTTTAGGTGCCAAGCAATTTGAAATTGTCATAGACTCATTAAGTCTCTGTGGAACTTTCAATTAAGACAGCGCTTAAATAGTTAAAGAATTGGAGGTTATAGACACATTATAAACAGTGATTAAATATTGTAATAGGCTTAGCTAATTAAATTGTATACAAATAAAGTAAGTGAAATTGTGAAGTTATTAGGAGTTGTTTCTGGAGTTCTGCTGTACAAGGTGAAATCAGGGGAAATTGCTAGTTATTTTCTTAGGAGATTATTCTTGAATGACAGGAGAGGGAGAGGGTGAGGAGGCAGAAAAAATAGGGAAGGGAGACAGAGAGGGAGGGAGAGAGAGGAGACTAAGACAGGAAGTGCAGAAAGGGGGAAAGATTCCAAGAGCTGCTCAAAGTGAAAAAAAGGATATCAATGTGTGGTGAGATGATCTTTGTGCGTTGTTTAGGAAAAGATTTGAAGTGAATCAGTTGGTGTAAGGAAGGCTATTGAATAGATCTACCTAAAAAGAATGGAAGCAAAAAGCGAGAAGGTAGAAAGATACTAGGCAGGTGAATATCATTGACTATAACTAGAGAGGATTGATACTGGAAGAAGGACTATGGTGAAATGCCTAATTTCATACCACATTTTTGTTTTTTGACTTTTTAAAAAATGTATTATTTTGCCTCTACATTTCTCCCCTTTTTTGTTTTTTTTAGGAATGGGTAACTGCCACAGACATTAGAGTAACTCTCAATCGCCTGAATACTTTTGGAGATGAAGTGTTTAACGACCCCAAAGTTTTGAAGTCTTATTACTATGCAATTTCCGATTTTGCTGTGGGTGGAAGGTAAGTGGATTATTAAAACTTAGTGAAAAAGTTGTGAAGTTTCCCCCCTGCCCCTTCTCTCCTTTTAACAGTGTGGCTTACCAACTTTTTTACATCTCCATTGATTCTCTCATTAGAGTTTTATTTCTTCTGAATAAGATGGCATCCTTCTGATTAATCCTCTGCACACATTAGGTTTTTCCAGCCAACCTGACCTACTAGCTATTCTCTGAGCTTGATGTACAATTGCTTATTTTTCTTCTATTTCATGAAGTTCATGCAGAACTTTACTTTATACTTTTAGAATATTTTGCTTCCTTCAAGGCTCAGCCCAGCTGCTTACTGCTGCTATAAATCTTGCCTAATATACCCAAAATATAATAGCCTTTCCCCTTCTGGAATTATTTTGCTTATAACTATCTTTTAATTTTCAAGCCCAATTTTTAACCCTAGCTTTTTACATGATGCCTTGTACATAATACTTAATAACCACTTGTTATTGTACTGTAATAGGAGCAATAGAACTTGGAGGAGAGTTGTCTTGAGAACTGTTCTTTGGTTTAGTTTTAATTATTCAAGGTGATAAATTAAGTTTTTTTAAAAACTGTATCAATTTAAACCTGCATATTAACTGCTTATTATGAGTAAGACCTTATGCTAATTGTTCCCAAGGATACAAAAATAACCACACATTGTCATTGCCCTCCATTAAACAAGTCAACAGGCATTTGTTAAGCATCTTCTCCATACCAGGTACTGTGCTAATAAGCTCTGGGGATACAAAGAAAGGCAAAACATAGCCCCTGGTCCCAAGGAGCTCACAGCTGGTGATGAACACATGAAAACAACTATGTGTAAAAAAGATATATGCAAGGTAAACTGAAGATAATCAGAAAAAGGGAAAGCCCTAGCATTAAAGGGAATTGGGAAAGGCCTCTTGGAGAAGATGGGTTTTTAGCTTGGACTTGAAGTAAAGCCAGGGAAGCCAAGAGATAGAGATGAAAAGGGTGAGAATTGCAGGCATGGGAGACAACCCATTAAAATTCAAGGAGAAGGGAGGTGTACAGTATTGTATATGATGTACAGCAAGGAGATCAGTGTCAATGGAATAGAGTAAGTTGTAAGAAGACTACAAAGTAGGAAGGGGAAGGGGCCTGTTAGTGAAGGGCTTTAAGAGCCAAATAGGATATTATAGTTGATCCCAGAAGTAACTGGGAGCCACTGGAGTTTATTTAATGGGGCTGTGATGGTCAGACCCACACATTAGGAAGATGAGTATGACAGCTGAGTAGATGAGGGTAGGAAGAGACTTAAGGCAGGATGACCAACTAATAGGTAATTACAATAGTCCAGGTATGAGGTGATGAGGACCTGTGCCAGGATGGTGCCAGTGTCAGGAGAGAAGGGGATGTGTACAAGAGATGCTGGCAAGATAGAATGACCAAGATGTGGCATCAGATGAGACCTGTGGGGTGAGAGTGAAGAGATTATCATTAGGATAACAGCTGATTAAGCAAAGGGTTTGGATATGTTGAGTTTAAGAAGTCTTTGGGACAACCAGTTTGAGATGACCAATAGACAGCTGAAGATGTGAGACTGGATATCACGAGAGAGGATTAGAGCAGAATTAGTAGATTTGAGGATCATCTGCATAGAAATGATCATTGACTCCATAGAAACTGGTGAGATCACCAAGTGAAATAGTATAGAGGGATAGCAGAAGAAGGCTCAGGACAAGGCCCTGTGAGACACCCATGGTTATTAGCAGGTATGACCTGGAGGAAGATCCTATAAAGGAAACTTGTTGGTGTGGTCAGATTATAAGTAAAGAGGAGAACCCAAAGAAAATGCCGTACCAAAAACCTGGAGTGAAAAGAGTATCAAGGAGAAGAGGGTGATAGTGTCAGAGACTACAGGGAAATTAAGAAGAATGAGTATTGAGAAAAGGCTATTGGATATAACAAGAGATCGCTGGAAATTTTGGAGAGAGCAGTTTGGGTGGAGTGATGGGGTCAGAAGACAGACTGCAGAGAACAGAAGTGAAGAAAGAGAAGGAGGAGAAGTGGAAGTACTTACTGTGGGAGTTGAACCACGTAAGGGAGGAGAGATAAATGGCAATAGCTACTGGAGATGGAGGGGTCAAAGGAGGGTTTTGAGGGTTGGTGGGTTTTGTTTGTTTTTTTGAAGATGAGGGATTCACACTCCTGTTTTTAGATAGTAGGGAAGCAGCCAGTAGACAGACATAGAAGATGAGTTAGAGAGTGGGGATGACAGAGGGAAGCAATTTATTGTGGAAGACTGGATGTGCTTGTAGAGGGGTTTGCTTTGGCAAGAAGGGCCACCACTACATGTGAGATGGGCAAGAGAGGGAGAAGGAATCAGAGATTCCTAAGGGTTCTGTGAATAGGGAATGAGATGAAGCTCATGGTAAATGCCCTCAGTTTTTTTCAGTGAAGTAAGAGGCAAAGTTACCAGCAGAGAGAGTTGGACAAGGAGATGCATAAGAGACTTGTTGGGGGGTGGGGTGTGTGTGTAAAGGTTTAGAAAAGTCACTATGATGACAGTGTGTTGATTAAAGCAGTATAAAAAGGGTTGCATTGCTACAGTGAGAGCCCAGTTGAAATTATATATTTGTTAAGGATGTAATCAATTCAGTTTTGCCATTTTCTCCAGTTTCTTTTCAGTAAAAATTGCAGATGGTGAAATTATTCCAAAGTTGAGGCTTGGCAGGACAAGATCAGAACTAGGATAAGGGTACAAGGGACTGAGAAGAGGCCAGTGTGAAGTTGAATTGCTTCATTCACTAAGAGATCAAGATAGAGAAGGAAACAGAGTGTAACAATACAGTAGTGAGAGCCCCTGGAAAAGAACTGAGTGACAGAGGGATTGGAGGTTGTGGTGAGGACAAAGAACAGGCTTTGGGCTTAAAAGGTACAGGGAGTGATGAAATGACCACAGGTTGAGATCAGAAGGGAGTTTCAGACTTCATGAACATAGAAGTGGACACTTGATGGCAAGATCAAAGGTATTATCGTGGCTGATCAGAATCAATGAGAGGTGGAGAAGTAGGTCATGGGAATTGAGTGATGAGGAATTTAAAGGAAGGATAAGTATGTTTGTTGATGAATTTATGAGGACAGGAGAATGCTATTGGAGGCTGGTAGTTTACAGCTTCCAGAACTTTGGGTGTTTACTGAGTAATGGTATTAGTAGTCCTGAGGTTTATCAAGAGAAGAGCAATGATAGGACAAGGGAGTGAGCAAGGGCAAGATGAAGAACTGAAATATTGAAGTATTGGGTTGAAGTTTGAGAATGAGGAAAGGGAGATCAGAGCAGTGGGGGTAATGGTTTGAGAAAGTCTGAGGGGTGAAGCAAATGGATATATAGGATATGGAAACAGGAAGAGAAACAGAAGGTTGACTTTATTCACTTTATTTTGTCCCTTGTTCATGAAGATGCTTCTGCTGGCTGACGTGTGCTTTGAGATGTTTTTTCATTGTTAATGGCAGTCTTCACCATCTTTGACTTACTTTTATTTTTACCCAACGTATGATTCTAAAATCCTTTGGTAAGTAGTTAACAGCATGAGTCATGAGTCCTTTGTTCATCATCGTATCATATCAGGTAAAGATTTAAACATTAGAAAAAGTGCTAACAATGACCACTTATATAATCAGTTGTGTTTTTGGCTATCATAAACTATCTCTGCTCAGAACTTTTACTTTATCTCTTATCTAGAAAGCTCTGAAATTCTCTTCAGCTTCTTTCTATCTTTACAACCTCACTGCCCACAAACATCATTTTTTATGACTCTTTGGGAGTTGTATTTTATTAGTTTACTTTTCTCTGCAGGTGTAAATGCAATGGACACGCAAGTGAGTGTGTGAAGAACAACTTTGATAAGTTGGTATGTAATTGCAAACACAACACCTATGGAGTAGACTGTGAAAAGTGTCTTCCTTTCTTTAATGACCGGCCATGGAGGAGAGCAACTGCAGAGAGTGCCAGTGAATGTCTGCGTAAGTACCCTGCATATGACTCCTACTAATTAACCTATAAATGGTCTTTATAATCCCTAGTAGAGAAAAAGGGAGCATGTAAATTGCTTCATTTTATATTTTTGTTAAGAAAAAAATTCAGAAACAACAGTTTTTCCTTTGAAAATTGAAGGAATCTTAATAGGAGACTGCAGTCATGTTAGTAGGAAATTACAGACACAAATGATGAAGTCAGCTATATACAAATTACAAATCTGATTTATGATAATACTTTGATGGGCATACCTACAAAATTGTTCTTGAGTCATAAGAATTCAGAATTTTGCTTGGGTTTATATGTTATCCCTATCTTACCTTCTCAGAAAACCAAAGCAATGTAGATCATTACCCATCTGGAAGAGTATCTATATTTATGGTATATTAATCCAATGACGGTTCAAACATAAAGTTACTAAAAATCTGTGTATGGAAAAAAACAAGTTAAATAGTTTTCCATCAGCTCTTCCTATTCTGAGAATACTTTTGTTTATAGTATTATATTAGCCATTATACAAAGAACTATCTATACTTAATTTATAGCTAGCTAGCTAACTAGTGAGATAATGTTCCTGCAGATCATTATGTCTTAAAACGCTGCTTTTACTGTATGGCATCTCCCTCTTTAAAAAAAACAAAACATAACTTGACATACGCTGTATTTCAAACTTGTACATTATGTGGAAGGAAGTTAGACAAGGCTTTAACTACATTATTCCCTAGTTCACAAGTGACTGTAAATTTACAAGGTGCTAACCAAATGTTATCTGGAGCATTATGAACAGAAATAATTTATCCCATAAAAGTCAACATCTGGGAAATGTAAGGCTAAATTTTTGGACTTAGTTCTTTAAAGCTTAAACAGCTTGTGACCATTATGGAGATTATAGCTTGATGTTTTGGAATGCAGCATCTCTGAATGGTAGGCAGCTGTCTTTTAATTTGGAAATACATCCATGAGGGAGCAAGAATAGAGATGGGTTGGTGCTAAGCACACTTCCAGGAGCACAGAGAGAACCCTTCTCCTTGCATTTTGTTCTTCTTTATTTGGCAAAATGCTCGTTCTAAAGAAAACTTGAGCATAGGGATGTTTTAGTGAATGACCCTACACTGACATTTTCTAACTTCAAATAATTTTATTGTTTTTATTTTAAGGATAAGGCTCAATTTAAGTTATCAAAAGACAACAGATAGTTTTAAAAATCTTTTTATTGCATTCTGATTTCCTATAACATACATTTTAATGGGATCTTTATTTTAATTAATGCAGTGCTTCATATAAATATTTCATGTTAAATAAAATAAAGATCCCATTAAAATGTATTTCTTTAGGAAAAAATAAAGCATTTCACAACAGTATGTCATCTCACTCTCACAATAACCCTTTGATCATTCCGTTCCAATGACTTAGGGTACTGAGACTCAGCAAAATTAAATGAGCTGCCCATGGTCCCATAGTTAGTTTAAATATGGTCCTCTTTCCACTACGTTATACTGCCCATAACTTTATGTTTTGTTATATCATCTTATATTGCAGTTATCCCTTCAATGTTCGTTTTAAAATAGAAGGAAAAGTGATTGTCATTCATTATTTACATGAGAGAGATATAGGGGCCAAGCTAGAATAAAATCCTGACCTTTCTGAGTTTAATTTTGTTATTATTTTAACAATAACAATGTTAAATTGCCCTATTTCATGAATTATTCAACATAAATATATAATTTTGAAACAGAGTTGTAATCACATAGTAATAAGAATTCAATCATTTGAATCACTTCATAGGCCTCTGTATATTTCCAGAGTGTCTTCATTCTTTTTTATTCCTCAGGAATAATACTGAATCATGAAAATTTGATGATAAGAACCAGACTTCTCCAAAATTGTCAATATTTGTGGGGATAAAAGAGTTGGAATTTTTAACTTCCCATGACTAAGAAGCTCTGGATATCATTTGAACTTTACCTTTTTGCCCATTCTGGGCTCCAGAGACACTCATCTGAGCCTTGTATTAGAGAGTTTCCCGGACTGGGACACAACATTGATAAGTTTTAAGGTTGAGGTTCATGTCCTTTGTCATTGATTCATGTTTCTTGGTGCCTAAAATATTTTTAAGGTAAAATCTTAGCTTGGTACTCATAGGCATCTTGTTCTGTGGTCAGGGACCAAAAGACATGGATTTGGCTTTTAATTTTAATGTGAATATCTGCTAGATTTAAAACTTCCTCATTATAGGAGCTCCTTAATGTTTTATGGCAGTGCTAATACTGTTTTTGAGCATAATTAAGCCTTGATAGTTTGGCAGCATGATGATTTGGAATCACCTGTGAAAATGTGTTTATGATCTGGTTGATGCATCCTACTATAGGAAATTGTAAATTAATTATTCTCATTCTAACACCACAGATTTAGCAGCAGGCTCTATAGAAATATGTCGGGGAGTCTTGGGAGAAGGGAATCACCTTTTTGCACGTTCCTTTGATTGTCCTTTTTGAAGGACAGGCATTTAGTTAACTTAGATGTTTTGTTCTACAGCTTGTAATTGCAATGGAAGATCACAAGAATGTTACTTTGACCCTGAACTGTACCGTTCTACGGGCCATGGTGGCCACTGCACCAACTGCCAGGGTAATACTGATGGTGCCAATTGTGAAAGGTGTCGGGAGAATTTCTATCGTCTTGGGAATGAGGAAGCATGCCTGCCATGCCATTGTAGCCCTGTTGGTAAGTAAGAGGGTAAGGCCTTCTGCCAGATCAAGGTCGCTTTTGGCTGCACTTTTACTGTTTAAAGCCAGATTTAAAAATCTGTACACTGTACACTCCTCACAGGTAAAGCTTTGGTTATCAGGGTATCCTAGCAAACAAGGGTAGAATGTGTACTTTTCCTTTTAAATGATATGGGATTCCTCCTGTCCTTTTTCATGTTGTACTTTAATGTACTTTTCTGGTATATTTAAGAAGTGTATGGGTTTGCTTGAATAATACTTTTGTAAATAATTATAAATAGAATCAGACTATTTGAATTTTGACTGAAAGATAGTTGTTTTGTGAGCTTTATTCTATTAATTATTTTATTTGGGTTAATTACCTTATAAAGCTCAAGTGCTTCTATGTGTTGTTGTGTCTCAGAAATTCCCCCTCACTTTTTTTTTTTTTTTAAAGCTCCACTCTCTATGTGGATGACTTTCACTTTAGTCATTCCTTGAGGGGAGGTCTTTGTCCTTATAGGGATCATGGACCTTTGTAATCTCCTGCAGTTAAATGATCAATTGCAGTATTCATTGTGTAAAGTCTGATTTGTGACTTTCTCTAAGATTGGTAAGTGAATACTATTATAGATGTAGAAGGTGAAGGTGATAGCTAACCTCCAACTTAGCTTTAAAAAGCACAGATTTCAGATTAGGTCTGGTTTTGAAATTGGTATTTGATCTATCTGTAGCCATCTGAAAGGTAAACCCAATCAGTTTTTGGAAACAGTTTCTGTTTAGCCAGTTCTGTGGGAATTTATCTGACCCTTTATCTTGCTGTTGCCTTTTATGACATGTTCTCTGATGGACAATAGAACATTATAAAATCGATCTCTTTTCCTACCCAGGCTCTCTCAGTACACAGTGTGATAATTATGGACGATGTAGCTGTAAACCAGGTGTGATGGGTGACAAATGTGATCAGTGTCAGCCTGGATTCCACTCTCTTACTGAGGCAGGATGTAGGTAAGGAATTTGAAATAAATATTAGTATGCAAGTAGGAAGGAGATGTATTTCTTTATCAGTGTCTTTTGTTTTTATGCCACCTCTGTTTCCATATTTGTAGCCCTCATTCCCTAGCCAGAGAGCTATCCCTTGCAACAAAAAATTAAAAAGGATTAGAAAAAAGCAGTTAAACCAAACCAGCCAACACATCAACTGAATCTCATCCAACCTCCTTGCCAAAGAAAGAAGGAAGGCTCATTTGTTTTCATCTCTTCTTTGGGGGCCCAACTTGATCATTATTGTAATTGCTTAAAATTCACTTTTGGTTTTTTGGGCAGTCTTAGCATTTTCCCTATAGTTACCATGTATATTGTTTTCCTGGTTCTGTTTGGTGCACTTTGTATCAATTCATAGTACCTCTCATCCTTATGCTTCTCTGTAGGGTTCATATTTATTGTTTCTTATGGCACAGTAACTTTCCATGGGGAGGTGGTGGTGGTGGAATACATTTATAACATAGTCAGTTTTTTGGATTTTAACATTTATATAGCACTTGCTTTATGGCAAGCTTTTTCTAATTTTATCTCACAACAAACCTCAGATGCAGATGCTATAATTATCCCTATTTTACAGATGAGGAAACTGAGGTAAACAGAGTTTAAATGACTTTCCCAGGTTCACACAGCTACTAAGTGTCCAAGGCAAGATTTGAACTCAAATCTTTCTGACTCCAGACCCGTTGTCCTTTCCATTGTACCACACAGGTGCCAGTTCACAGTTTTTTCACTTTGTACTTCATATACTCCGATACATGAAAGCCCTCACCTCTCAATTGTTGGCCAAATTCTGATCTGGCAGTAAGTAGTGTCAAGTCAGGAGAAGATTCGGTTGGAATCAGTGTAGTGTAATTATATCAGTCTTTTAAATGGAATATTTCCTAGGTACAACTCAGAATGCATTTTAAAATTGCGCGTGCGCACGCGTGTGTATACATACAGATCTATCTTCTATCTCTGTATATACATACACACACATATACATGTGCAGTTTTGAAATGCATTCTGAATAGATTGATAGGTATCTCTTCTATCTATCTATATACGCACATATCTAGATAGATGATTTCTAGATGTTATCTGTACCGTTGTTCATTAACTGTTAACTTTGTTCAGTAATTAAAAGTTAACTATTTCAGAGTGAGATTTCTTTATCCAGTTATACTTGAGGATCTCTATGCTTCTTAATGAATTTTTATCTTTTTTTGTATTCAATAGGCCATGTTCTTGCAACTCTGCTGGAAGTACAGATGAGTGTAATGTTGAAACTGGGCGTTGTATTTGTAAAGACAATGTGGAAGGATTCAACTGTGAGAGGTAGCTGATCCTTGTTGCAACTCCACTCTGTTTTTTCCAGTGACATACTAGCCTATAAACAGTTCTTTTTCCATTTATCTATAGGTGCAAACCTGGATTTTTTCACTTGGAGTCATCCAATCCTCGAGGCTGTACACCTTGCTTCTGTTTTGGGCATTCTTCTGTCTGCACAAACGCAGAAGGATACAGTATCCATTTCATCACTTCCACTTTCCAGATAGGTAATTTCGGTCTTTCCATATCAGAACAGCTAAGACTGTACTTTGACTATTAAAAGGAGTGCTCGTAATGGCTTTCTGAGATTTACAGTGAGTGTGTGTAGTTTTTGCCTCGGTTAGCTTTTTTATTTAATGGGGAAAATTATGACTAAAAAATTCCTAGGCTTTAATGGCAAGTGTAAATCATGTACTAAATAGATAAAGCATAACATGAGAAATGTAGCCTTGCCAGTTATAGCTTTAACGCAGCATCACAACTACATGAGCGCTTGTGTTCTCGTTCTCTGCTTCCAGATGAGGAAGGATGGCGCGCTGAGCAGAGGGATGGCTCTGAGACTTCACTGCAGTGGTCTTCTGAGAGCCAGGAGGTATCTGTGATCTCAGATAGCTACTTTCCCATATACTTCATTGCTCCTGGTAAGTGAAACTAGAAAGGCATGTATTTGGTACTTTTATATATCCATATTCCTACTTCATTGCCTGTCTTTGGTATATTGTTTCTGTATTTCAGACAAGTTTTTAGGTAACCATCTGTTGAGTTATGGTCAGAATCTCACTTTCTCCTTTCGAGTGGAAAGGCGGGATACACGACTCTCTGCAGAAGATCTGGTTCTTGAAGGAGCTGGTCTTAGAGTATCTGTTCCTTTAATTGCTCAGGGCAACTCTTATCCAAGTGAGACCACTATGAAATACGTTTTTAGGTAAGGTGGCAGCCTTCTTTGCCAGATGAGGGCATCAAATCCATTTTTTGCTTTTGGGGTAAGGGAGAAGGGAGTGAAGAGAAGAGGAGTTGATTACTATAATTTGTAGATCTTATCTTGAGTAATGTATCTGTTTACCTAATATACCTGTTGTAAAAGGATGGCTTCCTACTATTCACCTTTTCCAGTGATTGTGTCAGACTAACTGAAAGCTCTGTGAGTTTTTACATTTGTGCATTTAACATATTGTATTGGTGGTAGAATGAACAAAGAGTGCATTGTGAGTTTCCAGAAACTATGACTACAGAAGCTAATACGAACTTTTCCCCATAGACTTCATGAAGCAACAGATTATCCCTGGAGACCTACCCTTACTCCTTTTGAATTTCAAAAACTACTAAATAATTTAACTTCTATCAAGATTCGTGGGACATACAGTGAAAGAAGTAAGTTATAAAATAATTTGAAAGGCTCTGAGTAGTATGAAGAACACTTCTTGTTCTGGAGTGATTATAATGTTGTATCGTAAGGCTACAAAAATAGATACTTTAGTGTTCTTTATATTTTATTCTCAAGTATTTGCATAGCAAATCTTTTTTTCCTCCACTCATAATATAATGGTAAATATTAGTTTGGTACTTAATGGAGTTGCCACACTTTATAAATTTTGTGAGTTTTTAATACTGAAGTTCAGAATTCAAGGAAAGTATATTTTTCATAAAGCATAAAAATGCCCATTTTTCACTTGATCCTTATGTATCAGAAGATCTGTGACAATCTTTACAGAAACTCCTTCTTCTGATAAATATTGCACACACCAGCACCACCTCCAGTGCTTTAGAAATTTTCTTAAATTAGTTGCTTTGACCAAAATAATTCATTACCTGGTATCTCACTTTCTGGTGAAGAGGTAA
The DNA here is from genome assembly GCF_028372415.1 of Notamacropus eugenii. Classification (NCBI taxonomy): domain Eukaryota; kingdom Metazoa; phylum Chordata; class Mammalia; order Diprotodontia; family Macropodidae; genus Notamacropus; species Notamacropus eugenii. Next base: position 462,049,219 of record NC_092873.1, on the reverse strand, counting down.
CCTAGCTACAACTTAGCAAAACTATTTCTCATCTTGCTTTTAAGGACACACTCTAAGAAATCTTTGCTTCAAAACATAAAATAAATCTCATTTTTTAGCTACAGTATTTGATTTATATTTTGCTTTGGATATTTTTTAATTTATTTGTTTTCAGTTTTCAACAGTCACTTCCATATGTTTTAAAATTTTCTCCCCTTCCTTTTCCCCGCCCTCCCCAAGACAGCATGCAGTCTTACATGGGTTCTACACATACATTCTTATTAAACACATATTCACCTTAGTAATATTGCATAGAAGAATTAAAACTTAAGAATGGGAGAAACCATAAGAAAAACCAAAACATAAAAGAGGAAATAGTCTGCTTCATTCTGCATTCCAGTTCTATAGTTCTTTCTCTGTGTGTGGATGACATTTTGCATCAAGACTCCTTTGGAAATGTTTTAGGTCCTTTCATTGCTGTGAAGAGCTAAGTCTATCAGAAACAGTCCTTGTACACTGTTGCCGTTCCTGTGTATAATGTTCTCCTAATCTCACTCAACATCAGTTCATATAAGTTTTTTCCAGGTTTTTCTGAAGTTCACCTGTTCGTCATTTCTTATAGCACAATAGTATTCCATTACATTCATATACCACAGCTTGTTCAGCTGTTTCCCCGATTGATGGGCGTCTCCTAGATTCCAGTTCCTGGCCATCACCCAAAAAGCTGCTATCAATATTTTTGTACATGTGGGTCCTTTTCCCATTTTTATGATCTCTTTGGGATACAGTCCTAGAAGTACATGCACACTTTTATAGTCTTTTGGGCATAGTTCCAAATTGCTCTCCAGAATGGTTGGATCAGCTCATAGCTCCACCAACAATGAAGAGTGTTCCAACTCTCCCACTTCTTCTCCAACATTTATCTTCCTGTTTTGTCATGTTAGCCAATCTGACATGTGATAAGGTACCTCAGAATTGTTTTGATTTGCATCTCTCTAATCAATAGTGATTTAGAGCATTTTTTTCATATGACTACAAATATCTTTAATTTCTTCCTCTGAAAACTGCCTACTATATCCTTTGACCGTTTAGCAATTGGAGAGTGGCTTGTATTCTTGTAAATTTGCCTCAGTTCTCTATATATTTTAGAAATGAGGCCTTTATCACAGACACTAGTTCATAAAAATTTGTTCCCAATTTTTTGCTTCCCTCCTTATCTTGGTTGAATTGGGTTTGTTTGTGCAAAAACTTTTCAATTTAATGTAATCAAAATTATCTATCTCTTCTTTGGTCATAAATTTCTCCATTCTCCATAAATCTGACAAATAAACTATTACTTGTTCCCCTGATTTGTTTATAATATCAGTCTTTATACCTTGATTGAGTACCCATTTGGACTTTATTTGTGTACCCCTTTTGGCTTTATTTGGTTTGGATTTTTTTAATGAGAATCTTTTCATCTGGAGATATAATAAATCCTTAGAAGGAATGTGTTACAGTGTTTAAAAACAGAAAAGGGTAGAACAACATGTTACCTTATAAACACTTTACTTAAGTTAATTAAATTAGTATTTATTGTGTACTTAATACATGCTGGACATTGTACTTAATACGTATAGCCACTTTGGAAATTACAAATCTGGGGTGCAAACCCTATCCTCAAGGAATTTTTTAGTTGGAAAGACAAGACACAAACATGTAACAAGTTAGATGACGGTAAAATATTTAAATAATAAATAATAATTTAAGTGCCTTTGCTTGGATTTCACTTCCTTCTTCCCTCTGATACATAAGAATCCCTCTCCTCCTTTAAGACACAGCTCAGTTACCATCTTTTTTTTTTTAACTTTATTTATTTATTTTTAGTTTTCAGCATTCATTTCCACAAGATTTTGAGTTCCAAATTTCCTCTCCATCTCTCCCCTCCCCCCGCCCCAAGACACCATGCATTCTGATTACTCCTTCCCTCAGTCTGCCCTCCCTTCTATCACACCTCTCCCTTCCCTTATCCCCATTTTCTCTCTTTTCTTGTAGGGCAAGATAGATTTCTATATTCCATTATCTGTATTTCTTATTTCCCAATTGCATGCAAAAACAATTCTCAACATTCATTCCTAAAACTTTGAGTTCCAACTTCTCTCCCTTGCTCCCTCCTATCCCCACTGAGAAGGCAGGCAATTCAATATAAACCATACATACATAGTCATGCAAAAGACTTTCATAATAATGTTGTGAAAGACTAACTGTATTTCCCTCCATCCTATCCTGTCCCCCATTTATTCTGTTCTCTCTTTTGACTTTGTCCCTTCCCAAAAGTGTTTACTTCTAATTACCTCCTCCTCCCATTTGCCCTCCCTTCTATGATTCCCCCCCATACCTCACTTATCCCCTTCTCCCCTACTGTCCTGTAGTGTAAGATAGATTTTCATACCAAATTGAGAGTACATGTTATTCCCTCCTTAAGCCAAAAGTGATGAGAGTAAGCTTCACTTTTTCCCTCTTACCTCCCCCTTTTCACCTCCATTGAAAAAGCTTTTTCTTGCCTCTATTATGAGAGAGAATTTGCCCCATTCCATTTCTCTCTTTCTCTTCCCTATATATTCCTCTCTCAACCCTTAATTTTATTTTTTTTAGATATCATCCCTTCTTATTCAATTTACACTGTGTCCTCTGTCTATATATGTATATAATCCCTCCAACTACCCAAATACTGAGAAAAATTTCAAGAGTTACAAATATTATCTTTCCATGTAGGAATGTAAACAGTTCAACTTTAGTAAGTCCCTTATGATTTCTCTTTCCTGTTTACTTTTTCATGCTTTGCTTGATTCTTGTGTTTGAAAGTCACATTTTCTACTCAGCTTTGGTCTTTTCATTGTGAATGTCCTCTATTTCATTAAATGACATTTTTCCCCTTTAGTATTATACTCAGGTTTGCTGGGTAGGTGATTCTTGGTTTTAATCCTAGTTCCTTTGACTTCTAGAATATCATATTCCAAGCCCTGCAATCCCTTAATGTAGAAGCTTGCTAGATCTTGTGTTATCCTGATTATATTTCCACAATACTTGAATTGTTTATTTCTGGCTGCTTGAAATATTTTCTCCTTGACTTGAGAACTTTGGAATTTGGCTGCAATATTCCTAGTAGTTTTCCTTTTGGAATCTCAGGAGGTGATCGGTGGATTCTTTCAATATTTATTTTACCCTCTGGTTCTGCAATATCAGGGCAGTTTCCTTTATAATTTAATGAAAGATGATGTCTAGGCTCTTTTTTTTATCATGGCTTTCAGGTAGTCCCATAATTTTTAAATTGTTTCTACTGGATCTATTTTCCAGGTCAGTTGTTTTTCAAATAAGATATTTCACATTGTCTTCAATATTTTCATTCTTTTGATTTTGTTTTGTAATTTCTTGGTTTCTCATAAAGTCATTAGCTTCCATTTGCTCCATTCTAATTTTTAAAGAACTGTTTTCTTCAGTGAGTTTTTGAACCTTCTTTTCCATTTGGCTAATTCTGCTTTTTAAAGCATTCTTCTCCACATTGGCTTTTTGGATCTCTTTTGCCATTTGGGTTAGTCTATTTTTAAAGATGTTATTTTCTTCAGCATTTTTTGGGGTCTCCTTTAGCAAGCTGTTGACTCGTTTTTCATGATTTTCTTGCAGTGCTTTCATTTCTCTCCCCAATTTTTCTTCCTTCTATCTTACTTGATTTTCAGAATTCTTTTTGAGCTCTTCTGTGGCCTGAGATCATTTCATGTTTTTTTTTTTTTGGAGGTTTTGGATGCAGAAGCCTTGACTTTTATGTTGTCCTCTGATGGTATGCATTGTTCTTCCTCATCTGAAAGGATGGAAGAAAGTACCTGTCACCAAGAAAGTAACCTTCTGTAGTCTTATTTTTTTCCCTTTTTTGAGCATATCCCCAACCAGCTACTTGACTTTTGGGTCCTTTGTCAAGTGGAGGGTATACTCTAGGGACGACCTGTAAGTTCTCAGTTACTCTAAGGTGGCGCAGTCAAGGGAGAGGAGATTTTTCCTCGCCTGGCCTGAGCTCTGGTCTAGGAGCAACCACAAGCTTTTCTGCCCAGGATCTGTGAGTAGGATTCCTTCTCCGGAGCCTCCTCCTCCAGCTCCCCCAGCCAGTGCTTCTCCTCACCCTAGGGCTGGCACTCAGGGCTGAAATTCAGAGCAGCTGCCTAATTCCCCCAGGGTCTTTAGGCTGAAGGCTTCAAAAATGGATGCTGCCACCACTTAGGGCAGCTAGGGCAGGACCCTATTACCTTCTCACCCAGGTGAAAGAGCTTTCTCACTGACCTTTGAAACTGTTTTTGGCGTTTGTGGATTGAGAAATCTGGGAACTGTGGCTGCTGCCCATGATTGTACACCCTGAAGCCTGCTCCAGTCCTGTCTGTGCTGCATGGCCAAGGCTGGGCTGTGCTCTGCTCTGAGCCTGCTGCAGTAGACCTATCATGTCGGCCTTCCAAGCTGTCTTGGTCTGGGAATCTCTTTCACTGTGTTGTTTTGTGGCTTCTGCTGCTCTCGAATTTGTTGAGAGTCATTTTTTTGCAGGTATTTTATGGGCTATGGGAGGAGAGCTACAGCAGATCTGTCTTTCTACCTCAGTTACCATCTTCTATATGAAACTCTTTCTGATTTCTCTCCCATGTGTGCCTTCCCTCCCAAAACTACCTGGTGTTTAAATACTTTGTGTATGTGTAAATTTTTTACTTTATATTTATGTATTTACTTGTCTCCTCCATTAGCATGTTAGCTTCTTGAGAGTAGGAATTGTTTTCATTCTTTTTACTTGTATCCATCATGTCTGGCACACACTAGATGCTTTAACAAGTACTTGTTGAATGATTTGTCACTGCATGATTAACTGCCAGATTAATTATTCCTAACTCATCCTCATTGACATTTTGTCAAATTCAGTGCTGTTATGTTATTCTGACATGATCTTCTCTTGTTGAATCTATACTGGCTTATAGGGACTGTTACTTTTCCCCCTAGATAATAACAAACCATCCTTTTAGTCATATATTCCCAGTATTTTGCTAGAAATAAAAGTCAAGCTCACAGATTTATAATATGAAGAATCTCTTTTTTCTTCCTTCTGAAAATGAGAACGTTCACCAACCTTCTGTTCTATGAGAGCTGGCTAGTCTTTGTGACTTTTGGAGGGCTCACTGACAGTAGAAGTTACCAGCATCCTGGGATGTTTGGTTTGTGCAGGTGCAACACTCAGATTTTATACAGTACTTTATACCTCATTTGTTATGTACTGTTCTTTACTATCACTGTAGTCTTACAGAGGAAGTTGTCTCAGAAGCCAAGGGAGGAGAGAGTATCAGGAGTGATGAACAGGGTCATATGTTCATGGCAGAGCAACCAGGAAGGTTGGAGACAGAGAAAGACCCATCCTAATGGAGCATCACATAACAATGATGTCTCACATGTCTCCGTCATATGCCCCTCTGATTCTTTTCAACTTTATTTACATAGTATACTTTATTTCACAAATGGAATGGGAAATAATGTTTAAGGCCATATAGCAAAGTCATTGATAGACTAAAACCAGAAGAAAAATAATTTCTAATTGCCAGTCTTTTAACAGTAGTTTTAATCATAAGATGATATAAACAGAGTGGTATTCAATATACAGTCCCTCATTTCTTCTGGGAAGTCCTTTGAAAATTGTATCTCATAAGATTGGAAAGCACAAGTATTTTTGTGTAGTACACTGACATTTTCCATAGAAGTCAAATAATAGTGTTCTGTGTGGCCTTTTCTTGGGCTATCATGTGAGTGGACTGAGTGGTGTGTCCTAACTAAAATCCCTAAAGAGATAAGGTAATGATTAATTTTTAATTCCTGACATTTTTTTTGCTTTTCACCATTTTTGGAAGATATAACTGACTGAATTATCTGTTAGAATGCAAGTTAGGCCTTTATAAGATCTGTCGTGAAATGAAAACTCATTGTCTCCTGATAAATGTTTATTGATTGCCTTTTTCTCTTACAATTGTACATAGGTGCTGGATATTTGGATGATGTCACTTTGATGAGTGCCCAGCGTGGACCTGGGGTCCCTGCAGTTTGGGTAGAGTCCTGTACCTGCCCTGTGGGATATGGAGGACAGTTTTGTCAACTGTGTATCTCAGGATACAAAAGGGAAACACCTAGTCTTGGACCTTATAGTCCTTGTGTGCTCTGTACCTGCAGTGGACATAGTGAGACCTGTGACCCTGAGACAGGTAAGAATGTGATCTGGTGCAGCTACAAGGTGTGAATTTTCTGGTTTGTTTTTTTTTAAGGGAGAAGAAAGTGAGAAGTTTTATTTATTACATGTATCTATGTATTTCCTTTTATTTCTTGCCTTCAATAGGTGTTTGTAACTGCAGAGATAACACAGCTGGTCCACATTGTGAAAAGTGTGCTGATGGCTATTATGGAGATTCAACAGCTGGTACTTCCTCTGATTGTCAACCATGTCCATGCCCCGGAGGCTCAAGTTGTGCTGTTGTGCCCAAGACAAAGGAGGTGGTATGCACCAATTGCCCTACTGGCACCACTGGTAATTCTACATTTCCAACTTCCTTCACTGAGATTATTTCTTTGAAGTGATGTTGATGAATTTATCTTGAAGTTTTTTATTTTAAATATTTTAGTTGTGCTGTTTTAAATATTTTCATTGCATAAAAGTATTTTTAGATCTGTTAGGTAAATGCCAAATCAGATGAGAGGATAAGCCTTCATCATTGTTTCTGTGGTTTTACTGAGGGCTCCGTATTTTCTAGCTTTGAAAATACTTGGCATTTTCTACAGAATTATGTACTTTTGCAGTACTTCAGGACTGATTGCATTAGCTTTGTGTTAGGTATATCAAGATGGGAAAGGCCATCATCACAAATATTTCTATAATCTTTAGATTTGTATGTGAATAAGGCAGTTGGGGTTAAGTGACTTGCCCAGGGTCACATAGCTTGTGTCAAGCTGTAATATATATTGCAGTATGCTCAGAGTAATGTTATGTAACTGACAGGTGAAATGAAGGTCTTGGCTCTATTCTGCATATGAATATTTGATATAAATACTTAATAAAAGCTTAGTTGCTTTCTTTTTTAATTAAAAATTTAAATGAAATTTCTATTATTTTACCATACCACTGTGGCACATCGTGTATTCCACTTTGCAAACCGTTTGTCTAGATGATCTTCAGGGTCCTTTTAAAAATGCCATTGTTCTATAACTGCTCAGGGTGATACACTTTCTTCTCTGAAGTGTTCCCTACTGAAAAAGTCAAACTGCTGTCTGGCTATTTGGTGTTAACCCTTTCATCATTGGTAACCTAATGGACAGAATTCAATGAGCCTAGTATGCACTAGGCTCCTTCTAGCTATTTGGCAAGTGAAATTTGAGAACTATAAAATGACAGCTTGTTTTTGCCTTTATTTTAAACCTGTAACATCAATTTCTCTACTTTGTAGGTAAAAGATGTGAACTCTGTGATGATGGCTATTTTGGAGACCCCCTTGGTGAAAATGGCCCCACAAGACTTTGCCGACCTTGTCAGTGCAGTGACAACATTGACCCCAATGCAGTTGGAAATTGCAACCGCTTAACTGGAGAATGCTTGAAGTGCATCTATAACACCGCTGGCTTTTATTGTGACCGCTGCAAAGATGGTTATTTTGGGAATCCTCTGGCCTCTAATCCAGTAGACAAATGCAAAGGTACAGTTTTCAACTTAGAACTTGATGACCTCATGAAGAAAGAACATAGCATCATTGTACATTTTGTATTGAAGGATTAATTTTCTGGAGCTAGGTAATGTACTGGGCCCAGAATCAGGAAGATCTGAGTTCAAACCCAGCCTCAGATGCTTACTAGCTATATGACCTTGGACAAGTCACTTAACCACTGTCTGCCTTGGTTTCTTCAGCTATAGAATGGGGATGGTAACAGTACCTCCTTCCCAAGGTTGTTGTGAGATCAAATGAGACAATAATTATAAAACAGCATGGTACATGGCACATAGGAAGAACTATGTAAATGCTTTTTCTCCTCTCTCCATCCTCTTCCCCCTATCCCCATCATCTTGAATATTGTGATTGCCTTGTCTGCAGACTGTATTAGTCGTCTCTAAGCTGAACTTGTCAAAGGATGAAGGAAGGAAAGGAAAGAAATTTATACAAATACAAATTTAAAACCAATACTGTCCTCTTTGCCCTCAAGGACCTTACATTCTTAAGAAGAGGAGGCAACATATAAAGGGTAGTGAGTGGTGGCCAAGGGAGGGGACAAAGGAGTGTTTTCATTTGGGATGCCAAAGGAATGATGAAAGGAACCTTGGGGAACTTGATCAACACATGTTCTGATAGCAGTGGCAATATTGATTTGATTATAGTTTCCAGTTGGAAATCATGGTGGATTTAGGGTTTGGAGGTGGCAAATATATGCACAACAAGTCATGTGGCAAGAAAAGATCAAGGGGAAGAATGGTCATTTGGAGATGACCAGAGTATGGTGTTTAATATTCAGATAAGTGAGATTATATGCAGTTCTTATCAGCATTATCCGTAGTTAATCTGCCATTTTTTTTCCTATCTCTTAGCGTGTAGTTGTAATCCTTATGGCACGGTGAATCAACAGACTACATGTAATCAAGTAACTGGGCAGTGTGAGTGCCTCCCTCATGTCACTGAGAGGGATTGCAGTGCCTGTGATCCTGGATTCTATAATCTACAGAGTGGACGAGGATGTGAGAGGTAATGCTGAGCTGCTTGTTAGTACACCTGGGGGTGTACTGGCTAAGGTACTGGGCTTGGATTTAGAAGAACCTGAGTTCAGATCCTGCCCTAGAATACTTAACTGGCTATAGAACTGTGGGCAAATCACTTAATCTCTCAGTCTCTGTTCCTCATCTGTAAAATGGGTATAAACAAAAGCACTTCCCTTACAGGGTTGTTGTGAGGATCAAACGAAATAACAAAAGTAGAGCACTTTACAAATGCTGTTATTGTCATCCCTTACTTATAACATTTTTACCTACGTTTTAGAGGTGATGGTTTATAAATGAATGAACAGAAATTATATTTGATTGAAACCATAAATATCTGTTTACTTCCACTCTGTATAAGGCACAGTATTGGCAGTATTATCTTCCATTTTTCAGAGAACTATACTTAACATTAAGAAAGAAAAACATGAGTCCACATGTGATTTTGACAGGGTAAAGGTCAACATTTGTGTTAGGGTGAAAAAGAAATTCTGTATAGGATTCATTAAAACTTGAGTCACACTTTTTGCATATGAAAACTTAACTCCTACTCAGCAGTCTTTGTCCTCTCCTAATAGAAAAGTACATTTCTCATGTATGGTTAGAAAATTATTTGTTCAAAATCTGTTTCTTTTATTTAAAACAAAATTATTTTCTATTTCATTTCCAGATGTAACTGTCATGCTCTTGGTTCTACCAATGGCCAGTGTGACATACGCACTGGCCAATGTGAATGTCAACCAGGCATCACTGGTCAACGCTGTGAGCAGTGTGAGCCCAACCACTTTGGATTTGGACCTGAAGGCTGCAAACGTAAGGGATTGATGACACAGCATTTCATGCCTCTTGTCACCTCCTTTACTTCTAGTCTTATGGCTAGAAAGGGTCTTAGCCTCTATGGCTTATTGCCTTACAAATACAAGAATTCACCTAAGTCATCCCTAGGTGGATGATTATAGTCTAGTCTTAAAAGTCTAGAGAGTTTAAAAGATTCACTTGGTAATGATTTTATCTTTTTCTTCTATTTCTCATACTATGTTATTTGTAAATGGTAATTTTTACTTTTTATCCAATTAAACCTTTTGTTGATCACTTCTCTTTAGATAGGCTATTCACAGGACCTTTTTTGTTGATTTGTTTATAGCAGTTGTTTCTCATCTGTGATGGTTTTGGGGAGCAGATTTAATTATAAAAATCTTTCTTTCCTTGATATAAGCAGTTCTTAGAATCAAGTCCCGGGTTACTTAGGCTTTCTGCTTTCTGAATTCTTGCATTTTTTCTCTGCAGTGTTACATGTTATTGACCTAAACCAAGGAATAATATCAGTAAACATAACAAAAAATCATACCGTTAACTCCATCTTCATTTGGGTTTTCTAGCTTCTTAGTGAGGAAACATTGAAAACAGAGGAATTGTGAGGATAGAGGTGACTGTTCAAGGTAAAAGCCACCAGGGCATTTAATGGAATGATTTTCATCATTCCAAGATACCATCTTGCAGGGTGCACATTGCACTTAAACCTTGGTTTTGCTCTAAAAGTTTCTGTGTTGCCTGCCAAGCAGACATGTTTTGTTTAAAATCTGATAAATAGGTCTCTCTTGCAGGCAGTGACAACGATGATGGTGCAGTCAGTTTCCTGATAAGCAATGTACAGTTCAGAGAAAGCACCTCTTCTTCCGTCCCTAGTTTTGTTTTGATTTGAGACTTTCTCCTTTTACTCTACAGCATGTGACTGTCACCCTGAGGGGTCGCTTTCACTCCAGTGCAAAGATGATGGTCGTTGTGAATGCAAGGAGGGTTTTGTGGGAAATCGCTGTGACCAATGCGAAGAAAACTATTTCTATAATCGGTCTTGGCCTGGCTGCCAAGAGTGTCCTGCATGTTACAGACTAGTGAAAGATAAAGTAAGTCCTTAGCAATGCCTTTTTAGGACTTTTACTATTTAATGAAGAAAGATATCTAAACTCTTTCGGCATACTGCTACCTCCTAAAGGCAGGTAGATAAGCCAGCAGGCATACAGTTTAGATGTAGTTTTGGTCTGTGTTTTTAAAATTCATCATACGTCTGCTAAGGAGACAAATAGGCACTAGCTAGAATCCTGTCTCTGGGAGGTGCCCAAGAAGGCATTTCACCTGGGCCCTCATTTCTTCTTCACTTTGTTGAGGTTGCTGAGCATCGAGTGAAGCTCCAGGAGTTAGAGAATCTTATAGCAAACCTTGGAACTGGAGATGAAGCAGTCACAGATCAAGCCTTTGAGGACAGACTGAAGGCAGCAGAGAGAGAGGTTATGGACCTTCTGCGGGAGGCTCAAGACATCAAAGGTACGTCTTATCGGTGGCTTCTATTGGACTGGACAGTGTAGTCGTTGCCCCTGGCTACTGTGTTGTATCATGAGTTCATGAGCTGAGTAGTCAAGGTTTTTAAAATATTTTTTCCATAGTTATATATAAAAACAATTTTTTACAATAGTTTTTGAAAATTTTGAGTTCAAAATTCTGTCCCTTTCTCTTCTCCTCTCATTGAGAAGGTAAGCAGTATGATCTAGGTTATACATGTGCAGTCATGGAAAACATTTTCATAGTAGTCATGTTGTGAAAGAAAACACAGAATGTAAAATCAAAAAAATATATTTTGCCTTGCGTTCATGTACTATCAGTTCTTTCTCTCGAGCTACATGGCATTTTTCACCATGGGTTCTTTGAAATTGTCTTGAATCATTGTATTGCTAAGCATAGCTAAGCCATTTCCAGTTGATCATTGTACAATATTGTTACTGTGTCTGATATTCTCCTGGTTGTGCTCATTTCACTTTGCATCGGTTCATGTAAGCCTTTCCAGGTTTTTCTGAGAGCATCCTGCTTGTTATTTCTTATAGTACAGTAATACTCCATTACAGTCATTTATCACAACTCATTCAGCCATTCCCCAGTTGATGGATAATCCCCTCAATCTCAAATTCTTTGCCACCACAAAAAGAGCTGCTGTAAATATTTTTGTACATGTGGGTCCTTTACCTTTTTGTTTTTATCTCTGTGCTTGCACTGAGGAAACAAAGATAAAAATTAACGAATCAGTCCTTGTTTTTCAATTGCCTACATTCTCCGGCAGACACTAGTCAATTTTGACATTATCTAGAGTTTCTAGACATAAATCTGAAGAGTTAAAGGCATTGAAATTAAAAGGTGAAAATGTAAGATACTATGTTAAAATAATTTCATTGACTTTTTAAAAGGATCAGCTATTTTTATTTAGTTTTTGAGACTGGGTCTCCCTATTTTCTCAGGCTAGTAATACAGCAGCCATTCATAGGTCCAGTTCTACAGCACAGAAGATTTGACCTATTAGATTTCTGACCCGGATTGGTTCACCTTTCCTTTGGCAGCCTGCTGGTTCCCTACTCCTGAAGGCTTCTCATATTGGTACTGAACTTAATATGGTCACTCCATTGACTTATCCCTATTGCAGTTCAGAACTCTTAAGTTTGAATGATTCACCAGGCCTAACCTTCCCAGTTGCAAGGATTTACAGGGGTGTGTTACCATGTTTAATGGAAGCAACTATTTTTAAATTCATTTTTATTTTTTTTAAGTCTTGAGTTAAACTTTTCTTGCCTCATCTGTCATTTTCAACTAACGCCTAGCCATTTGTAAATAGGCCATTATAATTCTGTGTGTGAACTATTATTTATTATATACCTATAGAATCATGAGTATAGCATGGGCAATTGACATCGCTTAAAATAAATCAGAGCTAATTTCCTGTCAGGATAGCAGTAACTAATATTTATTTCTAAAATAAATATTCATCATTCTTTGTGTACTTGATAAACATTTAAATTTGTGAAATTGATATAAATTAGTATTTTGAATTTGTTTTATGAAGCAACAAGCATTTATTAAGCATCGACTTTGTGCTTCTAGTCTCTGACATGAACAATTTCATACTGAAGTTCCATCAGGTATCTTTAGTGTGATTATTTATTAGTCAGGTTGTGGTGATTGCAACAGCTCTCTTAGATACTGCAGATATTCAGACCTGAGTGAAGAAGGGATGTGGTAAGAATTTTTTAGGGCTGTGAGCATGTAATTGGGGGAATTCCTAGAAATGGAAGTTCTTATATTTTCAGAGTGATGGAGGATATACAAGATGGTAACATAGTTAGGAAATTGAGGAAAAGTTACTAGTTAAGTAATACAAATCTCTATGTGCCTAACTGCTGGTATCCTACTGTGCCTAGTGTGACATGGATTTAGCACCTCCTTAACACTTTTCCCACCCAAAGTGTTTAAATCACTGAATTTCACAGTTATCAGGGATCTCAGAAGCAATTGAGGCCAATTTGCACCTGACCAAGAATCCCTTCTACATCTCCCAAGAAGTGAGATGGGAAAGGCACCCCAACTCTTCTCTAACATTTCCTAAGCCAGCTCATTTGACTTTTGGTTAATTCTAATTATGAGGAACTTTATTCAGGAATTTTTTTATGGGAACATATTTCTGTTTTGTGGTTGTTGCTGTTGGTTTTAAATGGCTCTAGGTGGGAATGTTGGATTGGTTTTATAGAAATTAATTCAAAAATTTTTTTTAAGTCAGGTAAGTCTTACTGAAAAGCTAACAAAAGCATTCCTTTTGACCCAGCTCAGAGGGGGAAAGGGTAACTTATAAGTCAGGTTTTCATAGATTAGTCTAGAGGCATAGGGTTTGGTGTTCCTGTTTCACTTTTTCAGATCTTTAAAGGGAAAGCAGAAGAGGTGGAATTTTTCTGTAGCATTCCAAGCTACATCTCATCTGTAGAGTGTAGTGACAAATAGGGGAGTTTTAGGTTTGAAGCCTGATGACTATTAGCTGACTGGATGACTTCAGGCAGATGACTGAACTTTGCTCAACCTCAGTTTACTCATTTAAAGTAACAAGGATAGCAGTCCCTGCCTACTTCACAGGCTTGTAGTGAGATGGTGTAAAGAAACACTATAGAAGATGTCATCATCGTTAGCATCATTATTATTAAGGAATACTTTCCATCATTGAAGGGGAGTGGTCAGGCTTTTTTCTTAGAGGAATTGATTGTCTTTTTCCGTAAAGGCCAAGCATTTGGAATCTCTTTTTAGGTTAGCACGGGAATCTGGGCAATAAAAAGGCAGGGGATTAGCACAGGTTATCTAGGTAGAAGATAGTTTACTTTGACATCCTGTAAATATATTACTTATAAACCTGTTGGGTCTAGTGCAAGACTCAGCTGTTCTTCTGTGCGTTATTTGTACCCAGTGACTCAATTTGTTGGGAACTTAGGAGTAGATAGAACATTTTTGGCCAGAAAATTTTATTACTGGTTTTGGCCAGTTTGTTTGCTTTTCGTTGAAGTGCCCAGAAACTGTTTTATAAGATTTATTTTTAGAAACTTAAAAAAAAAATTAATAGGTCAGTGGCCTAGTTTAACTGTAGTTTTTCATTTTTTTGTATGGCCTATTTTTAGTTTTAAAACTTTGAGACAGAAGAATTTTAACAAATGCTGTGTGTTCTGCTTAAAGATCTGTGTTTCTTGAACTTAAGAAAATATTTTACTTAAGCATGTTGCGTGTGTTATAACTATTATTGCTTCACCTGATTTAAACATCACTTTCTATAGGGGCTTGGAAGGGGAAGTATGTTATTATCATTCCCTTCTTAATCTGTACTTCTCCAGGGCTACTTACAGTATAAAGACCTCAATTCTCTCTGTTTTACTCTTGTCCAAGTAAGTCGTTTTGTTGGTTGAAGAGAAGCTGGGAAGTTTTAAGAGGTGTTATACTTGAAATCAGCAATATTCCATCTCCTTTACCTCAAGCTCCCCAGAGAGTGGACATCCGAAGTTGGCTCTGGCAGTTATATCAGAGAGTGGCTGATAATAATGCTTCCCAATACTCAGACAGATAGAACCATGCCTGATTGTCTTATACTTAAGTGAAAACTACAGACTTTTTAAAAATAATGATTTTTATCTTTTAAGATCAAAAGTAATTGCATATATTTTATACTTTTCATCTATCCTAAAATGTGAAATATGAAACTATGAAAAGAGACCATGTAGAGCGATTAAGCCTTAGAAGTAAAATCTTAATACTGGATCCTAAACTTCCTCTGCCCTCTTCCAGACCTACTTTCCCCAAAGAATTGACCCCAACATGACAGGGTTAACTTTTTTTTTTTAAAAGATAATCTATACTAATGTCTGGTGGCATAACTGAACAATTTTTTCTTGGGCCTAATCAGAATAACTAAGTCAAAGTCTTAACTCTTTTTGCCAGTTTCAAAGTGTGGTAAGAAACTTGTGCACTTTAACTGTTGTGCCACTCTTAGCATTTTCTTCCTTGAGACTAAATTTTGGTGGCTTTTTTTTTTCCTCAGACCTCTGTTCATCTTTGCTCTTGCTTGTGACTCAGTATTTTTAAAAAATATTTCTAAAATACAGAAAGTCTGAAATGAGCATAGTGCTATTCTAAGTAACCATCCAGCTCTGAATGTAATTAAACAATTTATTTCATGGTCCTTATCTATTGATATGTCCTAATTTTATGTGAAATTATTAATATCAGCACTGTGACAGACTCTTATTCAGTTTTTATGAATCTTTATGAGACCAGAAATATGTACCAAGTTGATTCATTTCAACCCACTGAATTAAAATGGCTGTTATGTTCAAGGTTCTAACACAAGATTCTAAGACAAAAAATGAAACAGTACTTACCTTCAGAGAACTTACTGAGAGGAATATAACTTAAAAATTCTCATTTGAAGGAATGGAGAGGAGTGGAAGTCTGGGTAGGATTAAGAGAGAGAAAGGAGATAGAGGGGTTAGGGGAGAGAATTCTGAAAGAAACAGGTGAAAAGGGAGTATATTTCAGGCATGAAATTCCTTTACCAAGGAGCAGTGATAATACAAGAGGATATATTGGGTTCAGGGAAAAAAACTAGAAGGTCATTTTAAGTGGAATGTAGATTATGGGAAAGAGAATAATATAAAATATTTAGAAAAGTAGGTGTTAGGCATGTTGTGGAGGACTTAAATGCCAAACTGAAGAATTTGTATATTATTCTGTAAGCAATAGGAAGTCCCCTAACTTTTTGAAAAGCGAAATGACATGGTCAAACCTGTACTTTGAGAAGATTAATTTGGTAGCTATATGGAGAATGGATTGGAGGGAGGAAAGACTGAAAGTAGGGAGACCAGTTAGGGCAGCTCTTGAAGTATTCCAAGTGAGAGGTTGTGAGGCTTGACCTAGGGTATTTGAGAGCTGTGGTAGAGGTAGGATCAACAAGGCTATGTGAGATGAGGGGGAGGCAAGACTCATAGGAAACAAGGATTATACTTTTTCTGTATAACCTCAGAAGGCAGAACTAGGAAAAGTTGGTTAAAGTTGCAAAGAAGAAAATCTAGGAATGATGTAAAGAAATGCTTCCTAATGATTAGAGCTGTCCCTAAGTAGAACAGGCTACTTTAGGAGATAGATGGCCACCAAAGTCTTTTTCAGGAAGATTTTATTTGAAGCAGTGAATGCTAGGTGTCTGGAAGGAAGATAGTAGTACTCTTTACAGAAATAAGGGAAGTTTACAGGAGACCAAACTAGAGAAGGAGAGAATGGAGGTTGATAATAGTAGGGATTTGAGAAGTGAAATAGATGGTGTTAGATGACCTCATTTTCTTAATCAAGTAAAAGATGCAAGGGAAGTGGTGTAGAATGAAGAGAAAATAAAGAACATATGCACTGTGATTATCAATTATGGAAGAATATAAAGATTCCCGTGTAGTCGTGAGAGCCAAGTGGAGATTAGATAGCATCACTTTACAGTGAATCCACTAGCAAAAGTTGTGTAATTTATTCTATTGCTATTAAGTAGCATTTAAGTAAGAATAGAGAGGTTGGATGGTGGAGTACCTGACAGTTGCAGTGTAACATGGGGTGAGTGGAAATAAGGGGACTAGAGATCAGAAGGGTAAAGGACAGGGTTCAGTTGGGGTGTTCAGCTGTGGAGTCAAAAATGAATAGACAAAGCTTTTTTTTTTTTTTTTAAGAACTGCACATATTTCACAAAGAAGAGATCAAAAGAGCAAGAAAAATACTTGATTTTAAAATGTTGTGTGATTTGCCAAGGTGAAATTATGTAATCTTGAAAAATATGCTCTAGGGATTGATTGATATCTTTAGTTAATGTGTTTGTACGTATGACAGCAGCTCTGTCTTAGAATGGGCTTGAAGATCAATAAGACTGTGTTCACTTGGAAATGCTAAGTAAGTTGTATCTCATGGAATAAGCCACCAGCCCTGCATTCTAATTAGAATGATCTCTGCCACACTCACATTCTATACTTTCTCCCCCCATCCATTTCTAGATATAGACCAGAACCTGATAGATCGCCTCCAGAGGGTGAATAATACCCTGTCCAGCCAAATCAGTCGCTTACAGAATATCCGGAACACTGTGGAAGAAACAGGAAATTTAGCTGAGCAAGCCCGCACCCGAGTCGAGAGCACAGAAAGGCTCATTGAAATAGCTTCAAGAGAACTGGAGAAAGCAAAAGTGGCCATTGCCAATGTGGTGAGTGTTACTGTTGGAGTTTGATGTGCAGATGTCTGCCATAGTGACTTGTAGTGTATTTTGTTACTGGGAGGGAGAACATGAACTATTTTTACTCTTCTATCTATAGATCTCCATAATAAACGACATTAGACTTTTAGAGCTTGGGTGGACCTTGGAGAGAATGTAGCCTATTTTAATTCCCTTCTTTTACAAATGCACAAACTGAGACCCAGGCAGTAGAGAAACTTGCCTGAGAGCATACAGTGAGTCATTTCAGAATCAGATTCAGGATTTTCACTCCCAGTCCCTTGCTCTTTTCCTTATTCTGTTACACAACCTTCCTTTGCTATTATTTCCCTTTGATATCATTTCATGAAAATAGAGCTTTAGTAGCACTGACAATTGAGTTGTCAAGAAATAAACCTTGTGTTTATTTTTCTGGCTTCTGTTTCTATGCCACTGGGGAATCTAGTGTTCCTTCATCCTTCTGTAAAAGTAGAAATGATACTGGAGTTCCAAAAATATCTACTCTATAAGTATGGGAGAGGAGAGACTTGATTACACAGCAGTTTATTTGAAGATCCAAGGTCTTTTAATTGACTAAAAGTTTAGGATGAGTCAAAAAATGACATAAAGTTAATGTCCTCTCTTGGGCTTTTGAATTGGAGTAGGATAGAAAGGTATTTATTAAGCACTTACCCTTTGCTGAGCACTGAGCTAACCATTATGAAAACAAGTCATCAAATTAAGATGCTCCTTGCTCTCAAAGATTTCATATGCTAATTAGGGGAAACACTGCATGGATTTGAATTCAGTCACTGGAAAGTTGGAAAGGCCTGCTGGTCCTTTGGGTTTTATAGTAGTCCTGATAGCAAGTCCCAGAGGGTCCTTTAGGTACAGTGCTGGAAAGGATAATTGCTGGTGGAACCTGGATAGGTGGGGTTTGGTCTGGGGTCCTTGGTGGGAGAAGGGAATAGAAGGATAGTGTTGAGATCAAGAGAGATGTTAATCCCATGGTATTCTATGCTGGTCAGATCACAGTATGAATTATTAAATTTACTTCTGTAAAGTAAAGCATTGAGCCAAAATGTGTCTGGAAGAGTGTGATTAGGATGCTGAAGGGTCTGGAAACCATTCCATGTGATGGACAGCCAAAGTTACTAGAGATATTTAGTCTATAAAAGAGACAAAATGGGGCTGGAATCACTGACATCAAAAATTTATTTGAAGGGCTAGAATATGTAGGAAGGATTAGATTTATTATTTTTTGAACCTAAAGAAGGGAACTTGGGATTGGTAGAGGATAGAAGTTAAAGGGACAGCAGTTTCAATTCAATAAGAAGAAAAACTTCCTCATAAGTTCTTGCTGTCTAAAAATGGAATAGATTGCCTCTGGACATCGTGCGTTCCCTTCGCTAGCTGTATTCAAGCAGAGACTGGGTTAATACTTGTTGGATATGTGTTGTAAATAAAAGGGGCTCATGCTTCACAGGTAAAAGGGTCGTCTTCATGAGGTTTGTTTTAACTCTTATGATTTTATCATTCCTATATAGTAGAAATCTTTGGAAAGGTGAAAATGCTGCTGACTAATACTTAACATTGACATTCACAGACATGTCCTTTATTTAAATTCATGCAGTTCAGTTCTCTATGAATGTTAAGTTCTGTTTTCGCTTTATTTCATTTTCAGTCAGTTACCCAACCAGATTCTACTGGGGATCCTAACAACATGACTCTGTTGGCAGAAGAGGCTCGTACACTTGCTGAACGGTAATTTCTGGATTTAATCCCGAAGTTTAACCGCTGTTCTTCCTTCACGTTGGTGGGTTTTTTTCCCATATATAACCAAGTTTTAGCAAGTTAGACTTCTTTCTTAATTTTTTTTTCTTTTGTCACCATACAGTTATTGTTGCTGCTGTTACTCATTTTTTCCTTTGTAAAATCTCTGCCTTGGAGCTCCGAGTGTTTGGAGGCATTTAGAGACTTCTCCGTTTTTGTATTGACTCAAACATGGCCAAATTTAAGAGCTTCGAATTTGGTTGTGTGGTGTGTAATGCTGTATGGATTCTCTTCATGGATAATTTAGTTCTTGATTGTTGAAGATATCCATCTAAAGATTCACTGTGGAAAACTTGGACTCACTTAGGTGCTTTCTGCAGATAAAAAAAAGAATGAGGAAGGAATCTATCCATCACATGAAACCTTAACAGCAGTGAATCAAACCTTCCACAACAGCACCAAAAGATAGAAGAAGCATTTAGAGACCTTCACTGTTGATGACATATTTTCTTTTGAGACCCAGTTGATCTTGCATTGAGGGAGCCTTAGCGATACTGAGGTCATTTTTCTCATAAGCATAGAGCCTCAGTAATTAAGACTGAGTGGTATGAAAGCTGGTCTGCCTAGAATGGAATTTTTAAGAAATATCATTATCTTACTTTGGAATAGAAGCATTATTTTCAACAAGGCTAACATAGCTGTACGTAGGTGGGGGCTTTGGGGACTGGATTTTGTTCCTAGATGAGAATGATTTGTAATTAGCATTTACCGTTTGTCATTTGTTCAGTGCTTCTGAATTTATTTTGAATACTTGAATTCAGCTTTTATCCTCAGGTAATTTGAACATTTACCCTTATATACTCTTTATTCTGTTTGCGGTTAATTTTCTGAGGAAATCATTTCACCCAACATATATCCAGCTTCTGTCCAGATTATCACACATTCCAAACTAATGAAATTTTATAGGATTTCTGGAGTTTGGCTGAATTCAGCGATCTTTTTTTTTTTTTGACATTAAGAATTTTTCTATAGTGTCAGTTACTACATTGTTAGAGAATAGTACAAAATTATGTGATGCATAATTAATTTAAAAACTCAGCTCCTGTAATAATTTCTTATTTTGACAGACATAGTTATTGCCAGCAGTACATGATTTTTTTTTTTTTTAACAATAGGATGTTTTGGGATTTTGCTAATCTGCTTATTTCATGATCATCTAGTTTTAACCGTTTATATTATGAATCTGGCCTATCTTGATTTGCTAGTGTAACCTTAGAATTAACTGATAATTGCTTCAGTCATACTGTCTTATGATCTGTGAGGTCCCCAGTGATTTTGGAAAGATGTGTCATGCTGTTCATTTGTGAAGCCTCTCTTAATATCATGCTGCTGTTTGGGGCAGGGTTGTCTTAGCTTGACTAGTACTAGCATCATCCTAGGAGTAGCATTAAAATAGAACTATGATTTTAAGTTTTTGTTCTAATACAAGTTTATTTAGATTCTCGTTGTGACACCTTTGCCTGAGATACTTCTTGGTAGTTTGATTGAAGTGTCTTATGTAGCTGGAATAAACATAATTTTTTATGGGGGCATTGTTGTGGCAGCTTATGTTTTATGGAATTGTTTTACTTTTTCTGTCATAGACATAAAAAAGAGGCTGATGACATTGTACGAGTAGCCAAGACAGCCAATGATACATCAACTGAAGCCTATAATCTGCTCTTGAGGACTTTGGCTGGAGAGAATCAAACAGCAAATGAAATTGAAGAACTTAATAGAAAGTGAGTCTAATTTAAGTGTTTGATGAGCCCTTTAGGGTATGTGAGTGAATGAGAGAGAGAGAGAAAGAGTGAGTGTGTGTGTGTGTGTGTGTGTGTGTGTGTGTGTGTGTGTGTGTGTTAGTGACAGTGCAACAAAAAATTAAATTCTGGGGTATTTGGACGATGTTCTGGGATGGTCTTTTATTTGTGCTTTTGAAATGTCCTCCAGGAGTTAGGTCAGGGAAAGCACAGCTAAACCTTTTGAGTCTAATTGATTGCTTATTGGAATTGCAGATAAAAGAATAATTAATCAAAGCATTTAAACTGTTAAAGAAATAAGAAAATATAAGAAATGTTAAAGAAATGAAAAAATAAAAAAAATAAAAAGAAACCTGTGACTCATGGTAGGTATGGGGCCAAGGAGAAAATATGCTAATGGACTGCAAATACTGGTGATTGAAAAAAGAAACTGGTCTGTGGGTTTTTAAAAATTTAAATTTAGTTATGTATTGATTGTTATTAAATACAATTTTAATGTATCACTGGCATTTTGCTGTGTTTATCCTTCTAGTGGAATGGAAACTCCTTTAATGTCTTTTGTCTTTGTATCCCAACCACTTTCACAGTATCTTGGACATAGGAGGCACTTCGTTGAGAACAGTCAAAATGGTAGAAATGCTGTGATTGAAATGCCAAGATTGAAATCTGCTTTAGTTTTATTAATATTTATTAATGGATCAATTAGATTAGAGAAAATAGGCTAAAATGTTTAATTATTTTTTGCTCTGTTCTTCCTAGTTTTTTAGTCGTGGTTTAAATGTAACTTTGAGTATATTCTGTAAGTTTCTCAAACTCAAAATAAAACTGATTATCTTTTTTTTTATTATTAAGCATATGGATGTGACATTGTATAGAGCTTTGAACTTGAAGTCAGGAAGATCTGAGTTCATATCCTGCCCAAGACTTAGTAGTTTTGTGACCATAGACAAGTCACTTAACCTCTCTCAGGTTGTTTTCTTAAATAAACTGGGATATAAATAAACTGGTTGTTGTGAAGAAGCACTGAACCAATGATAGCTATTATTCTTTCTCCTTAAAACCACCTTCCTCCTTATTTCCTATCTTTGTTAGGGACACCACCAGAACCTAGGAATCATCATCATCCATTCTTCAGTTTTACTTTTCCCCCCAAATCTGATCATTATCTAGTCCTTGTTGATTATACATCCACAAGATCTTTTACTTCATCCCTTTCTTTCCATTCCCACCAAAATCAATCTGACCTTTCACCTAGATTATTGCAAGTCTCCCAGTTGTTCTCCCTGCATCCAATCTATCTTCCTCATAACTGCCAAACTGATATTCTTAAAGCATTGCCCTATTCAAGAAACTTCAGTAATGCGCTAGGACCCTTAGCCAAAATACAGGCTCCTGCATTTGGCATTGAAAGCTGTCTGACTCTCTGTTTTTCTAGACTGGTTTCATGTTAGTCCCCCTCTCATACTCTGTGTTGGATGCATACCAACTCCATTGCTGTTCTAATGCATGACAATTTCTCTCCTGCCATTGTACCTTACACAGGCTGTTTCCCCTTATCCATCCCATGTCCAGGCAACTCTCATCTTCCTAGCAGAGAAGTTGGTAGCTGCCTGGAACTACCTTGCCTCTGAACGTTCCCTGTTCCACTGAAATCCTGTGTCTGGCCCTATGCCCATATGTACTTATCTGTCTTCTCATTGTGTCTCCACCTCTGCCTTCCCAGTAGAAGGCAAACTTCAACCTTTATTTAAAGAGTTGTGGCACCTCTCGCTTTTGCACAGGACCTAACAATGAATGTTTGGGTTGATTGTTTTACAAAGTTTCTTAAAATGTCCATTATCAGTTAAATCTCATCTTCTGTCCCTTAGATATGAACAAGCAAAGAACCTTTCCAGAGATCTGGAGAAGCAGGCTACCCGAGTACATGAAGAGGCAAAACGAGCTGGAGATAAGGCTGTAGAGATTTATGCCAGTGTTGCCCAACTTATGCCTGTGGATTCTGTGGCCCTTGAGGTATGGAGTCTACATGCATATGTGCATAATGTACATACATGTGCTTGCATATACAGGAAGAAGAGCCTTCAGGTGCCATGATGATTTTATAGTAATTGGGTAAGAAATTTCCTTGTCCAGTCTATGTGCTGGCCACACCTTAAAATACCTGAGCCCAGTTACTACCCAGGTGCACCTCACTTTATGCAGTTTTTCTGTTCCTAGTTGTTCACACCTAACAGCGACTTTCACAAAGTTTGTTGAACAAAGCAATGTTTGTTGAATTGAAATCATTTTAAAATCTCAATGTAGTAGTGTTATTAAAAATAATTTAAATAATAATTGCTGGACCACTAGAAAGTCATTTAATCTTATGGCAAAAGCTTTTACAAAAGCAAAATCCTTTATCCAAACAAATAATCCCCCTGAATCTCCAACAGCTTGCTCAATGTGCCCATCCAGGATGTCCTGTCTGAACCTCTGCCACATGATGTCTAGAATCAAACCTGTCTTCCCCACCAAATCTGCCCTCCCTCTAAACTGTCCTATTTCTTTTTGAGACGTTAACGTCCATTCAGTGAAGCAGCAGAGAAGTGAGTTATTGGGCTGGGATTTAAGTAGAATTGAGTTCAGATCCTGTCTCAGAAACTTATTTTGATTAGTTGATGATGACCCTGGACAAGTCACTTAAACTCTCAGGCTTGCTTTTCTCATCTGTAAAACAGGAATAGTAATAATGATAACACCTACCTCACTAGGTAGTTCTGAGGATCAAATGAAGTTATATATGTAAACCTCCTTGTAGACCTTAAAGCAGTTATGTAAATGCCATCTGTCTGTCTCTGTTTGTCTGTATCTATCTCTCTATCTATCTATCTACCTATCTATCTATCTATCTATCTATCTATCTATCTATCTATCTGTCTGTCTGTCTGTCTGTCTATCTCTCTGTCCCTCTGTCTCTCTGTCTGTCCATCTGACTGTCTGTCTGTCTATCTAACCATCTATATATCTGTCTGTCTGTCTATCTATCCATATCTGTATCTGTCTGTCCATCTATCTGTCCATCCATTTGACCATCTATCTGTACCTGTTTATCTATCCATCTGTCTGTCTGTCTGTCTGATCATCTATATGTCTGTCTGTCTATCCATCTAACCATATGTCTTATCTGTTTATCTATCCATCTATCTGTCTGATCGTCTGTCTGTCTATCTGTGTATCTATCCTTCTGTCTAAATGTCTCTCTGTCTGACCATCCATTTGTCTATATATCTATCTCTTCATCTATCCATCTGTCCTTCTGTCTGTCCATATCTATCACTCTATCTGTCTTTGTCCATCTGTCTGTCTATCTCTATATGTCATTCATCAAAGTCATCCAGGCTTGTAACCATTGAGTTATCTTTGACTCTTCTCTCTTACCCCACATATCCAATTAGTTGCCGGGTTTTGTAGATTCTCTAAACATATCTTTTGCCTTCTCTTCTCTCCATTAACAAGGACACCTTCCTAGTTCAGGCCTTCATTAACGCTTGTCTGGAGTACTCTTATAGCTTCCTAATTGACCTCCTTTCATCTGTCCTGTTCTCTTTCCAACCTTTCTTCACACAAGGCAGAATAAACTCCTTCAGGCACAAGTCTATCACTTAGTCACTCCCTTGTGAAATACCTTTAATACTTCCCATTGCCTTGAAGGTAGAAAACAAACCCCTCAGCCTCAGATACTCTTTAATCTTTCTACTACTTACATTGATAGCCTTATTTCTTGTGATTCTGTGGCATGGATGGTATCCTCTGGCAACACTGTCCTACTTCCCTTTCCCAAATTTACAGATTTACATAATCTTTATCTGCTTTTAAGGTTCATTAGCTCAGGTGTTACTTCTGTATAGACTTCTATGATTCCTGCCCCTTCCCACCACCCCTTGCCAAAATTGTTCTCTTCCTCTTCAAAAAGCTAGCTCTTTCTTTTGTCCTTTTTTGTATATTTCAACATATTTCATATATATATATATATATATATGATATATATCTCCAAATATATATTCATATATTATGGTTTTCTATGTATATGTATATATTTCATATATCCATGCATATCATATCTCCTACCACCACTCTCCAGTAAAGTACAAGTTCCTTGGGGGCAGGCCCTCTTTTTGTTCCCAGCTATCTGGCCTAGTGCCATGTATTATAACAAATGTAAATGAATTTAATAAAGAGTATTTATGTAAACCTGTGTTTAAATATATTAGATTTCATTAAAGTAAGCAATACTAGTATCAACACCCCCTCTTGCTACTAAGAAGAATTTTAGCAAAAGAAACATATCACGACACTTTCAATTACATACATCAAAAGGGATGGAACAAGATGTATCATCTATGCACTCTTCTAATTCCCAGCCATTTCTCAAGACCTGTGTGACTGAATTGTCTTCCATCTGCCTATTAATGTCCTGCTGCATGTGCATGCACGGGGACACACACACACACACACACACACACACACACACAAGTGCACGTTTGTGCTGTTGAAGTTGGAACTTATTACCTCACAGACATTTGTTTGGCATTTTTATGGCACTCAGTGTTGCCATTGAAACTACCTCCAAAAGTTTCGGCTCTCAGACCATGACCTGTCACACGTGAATTTGTACTGGGATTTCAGAACTATACTTTTCAGTAGTTTCATTGTCTTTTTAAAATGAATTGATCATTTCTCTTTGTTTTTGAAGAATGCAGCTAATAAGATAAAGAAGGAAGCAGAGGCCCTGGAACAAATGATGGATAAGAAACTGAGGGACTATGAGGACCTCCGAGAAGACATGAAAGGCAAGGAGCTTGAGGTGAAGGATCTGCTGGACAAAGGGAAGATGGAGCAGCAGGTGAGGCTGGTGTGCAAGTTACGTGACTGTGAGGAGGCAAGATCAGTATGGAAGCACAAAGATGGGGGCTGGGGGAAGAGCACTGATGGAGCTGCTGTGACAGCCTCGGCTGATGAGGTGGAGGGGTTTGTTTTGGAGATTCTCATTTCTCTGTTATGTGTTTATAGACAGCTGACCAACTCTTAGCCCGAGCTGATGCTGCCAAGGCTCTTGCTGAGGAAGCTGCTAAAAAGGGAAAGAACACATTACAAGAAGCCAATGACATTCTCAACAACTTGAAAGGTAGATGACAAAACCACTGGGACAAAGAGATTTGTGATGTTCCTTTACTGGGTCACTGTCTTCATGTGACTTAAAGTTGGACATGAGTTGATAGATGAAAACTGTCATTTTAAATTTCTTCTGCTGTTTTCCCTCTAACTCTGAAGCAGTAAGACTGTAAATATAATAAGACTAATCCCTAGTGCTTTCTGCTAAAATCTGTGTGCGGTTCTAGGTTACAGTACTATCCATGCCTTCCTTAGATAAGAAAATGCAAAAGTAAAAAATATTTTCTCCAGAAGAAGAAAGAGATGCTGTCAGGTAGCAGACTGCTCCTCAGCGCATCCATTAGTGGATACTTGAATGTCTTTTGCTCTTTTCCAGGCATCTACTAGTTAGTCTGAGTTCTGTTGGTCCTTTATTTCCTCTGCTTATGGGCTTTATCTTACAAAGCCCTGTGGAATCTCGCTGAAGTTCCTTCCTGATTGTCAGTAACCACTAAATGTCCATTTAGATTTTGATAGACGAGTAAATGATAACAAGACAGCAGCAGAGGAGGCTCTAAAGAAGATCCCTGCCATCAACCAGACGATTGCTGAGGCCAATGAAAAGACACGAGAAGCACAGCTGGCCCTGGGCAGCGCAGCTGCAGATGCCACTGAAGCCAAAACCAAGGCCCATGAGGCAGAAAAGATGGCAGGAGCTGTGCAGAAGGTGTGCATGCTGGCATCTCCAAACAAAGGGATTTTTTTTATACTCCACTTCTTTCCCTCTTCCCCAATAATAAGAAAATCACATGTTCTTTCTTCTTTGCTTGAAGTAAATTATTTTCTTTACCCTTGTGATCCTGAGCATGTCACTTAGCTTTTATCTGCCTTAATTTCCTCATCTGCAGTAATAGCCCCTACCTCCCAGGGTTGTTGTGAGAATCAAATGTGATAATATTTACAGAGTACTTTTTAAAGTTCCATGTAAACGTTAGCTTTTATCAAAGTTCTATGTAAATGTTAGCTGTTATCGTTATCTAGTGGGTGAGTACTCGACAAGGTACAATTTTAGTAACGACAGTTTTCCTCGCTGGGCCAAGGCTAAGGGATCATAACTTGAAGAGATTCCTCTGTATTGAGGAAACTTACACTCTCTTGGAAATCATTGTAAGAGCTAAGAAATAGAAATGACTAAGGTTGTGGCTTATTCCACTGTTATATACCAGTAATTATTTGATAGTTATTTTAGGCCATTGAATATTCAAGTCCTTGGTTTGTGTACTTAGGTTTATGTACTTAGGGTTATGGTCAGCTTATCTTATGATAAATTAGCCAGAGATTGGCATTTGATTATTGGCGTTGCTGCTAATAATGAAATAGAAATAAGGGTTATGTTCTGCTCCCAAGTTGCTTAGGAAATCCAGTATGCATAACGCTTGAGCTTTAAAGAATCCAAAATTTTGGTGAAAGATAATATAGTGAATTGTACTTTAAAATTTTTTGAGATTTATACATTTTAATTACCTCATGAAGAATAGAAGAAGGAAAATGTGTTAGAACAGAACAAATAAAGAGGGTAACATTTGTGTGTTATACCTAGAATGCGACCAGTGCCAAAGCAGAGGCAGAAAGAACTTTTGCAGATGTTACAAGTTTAGACAAAGAGGTGGATGAAATGTTGAAACAGTTGCAAGAAGCAGAAAAGGAATTGAAGAAAAAACAAGATGATGCTGACCAAGATATGATGATGGCAGGAATGGTGAGTGATTTGGGCCGTCTTTGTGCGTGGTCACCCCATGAAGAAGGGTGGGACTGCTCAGCGGCAGCAGGAGCTTCTTGGTGCAGCCCAGGCTTCTGCCCTCCAAACACTGGCTCAAAGGCCAGGCGATCTCAACATTTCCTGGTGGTTGTTTGTGGTACAGAGATGCACAACCCTATAATTATTACTCTTCTACCCCCAAAAACTTGGTGTACTGGGGGGGTGATACCTGTCACAAATGTGACATTTTTGATGATGTCCCCCTTCATCATAAATATTATATCCCACAGCTTCAAGGAAAGACCCTTCACAATGGCATATACATGTTAAAACAGCTTGTAATATCATAAATAGAAGTCTTGTGTATATGAAGCTCAAGAAAGGGCAGAAGAGAGATTTTTCCTGCTCTGTCAAAGCCAAGGTTTATGCTTTTGAAGGACTTTATTGTAATTCAGGATCAAAGATGTGACTTAAATATGTGAACTTAGATGATAAAAATTATCCTACTGTAAGTATATATTTCTAAATAGGCACTTTGAGGGAGCTCAAAAGACCTTCCCTGTCCCACTATTTAGAAGAAAGACATTTTTATGTGGGAGTTAATTGACTAGAAGAAGGAAGTATTATGCTTGTTAATATACCAAACCATCTGTGCTTATGTAATCTACTTTCCACTTTCCTTATTTTCCATAAAACGATTCATTGTCTCAAGTAGAAATCCTGTTGAATTCTCTTTTTGGGATGTGTGTTTTAAGGGTTTTGACTATAAAATTGTGTGTGTGTGTGTGTGTGTGTGTAAAGTTTGGATTGATTTAAGAGAAATAAATTTATTTTTTTAAAAGAACTTAAGATGACTAAGAATATTAGACGTAGAAAGGAACGTAGAAATTATTTAGTCCAATCCCCTTGTTTTATATATGCAACTACTGAAATCTTGAAACATTCTCTAATCTCTGTAGCACTTCTGAAGAGAGATAGTTGGACAGACCTTGCTGTATTTGCTCTTTAGTTTTAGATAGCAACTAGCTTGTTTTAAGTGTATGTGTTTGGGGTGTGATGAGAGAAATACTGTGTCATGATGTTTTTGCATTCTCCCAGAGTAAAAGATAGCAGTTCTCCAAAAAGCCTCTAGAAGCCTAATAAAACCCATTGGGTTAGGAATCGTAACAAAGATATTATTTAAGAAATTTTTTTCTGTGTGGGTTTTTTTTTTTTTTTTGGTTATTTGTTTTCCTTTGTCTTTCTGGGAGGAGTAAGTAAGGTGCTGGGAAGCAGCATGGTCCAGTGGAAAGGGTACTGCATTGAGGGCAGACGGCTTGATTTTGAATCCTGACCCTGTTCCTTGTGACCTTAGGGATATTTCCTATTCCTTTTGAGCCTCAGTTTCCTTATGTATGAAATGAGAGGGTTGAGAAAAGTGGCCTGTGAGTCGCCTTACTAGACCTGGGAGCTTTGGTGCTAAATCCTTTGCAGATTTCTAGATTGGATTATTAAATGTACAGTTTGGAGGTGCTTGTTGAAGCTGTGATTGAGGAATCAGCATGCGAGCTCATAAAGTATGTGATATTGATCTAACCTTATTTCTCAACTGCTACATTAAGGATATGTCAGGAGCCTTGTGTAGCTAGATCGTATTGAAGCTTTTGACAGTCTTTCCTTTTGTCCTTATGGAGAAAGTCAACATTCCCCAATCCCATTCTTTAGTAGTGAACCACTTTTCCCAAAGAGTTGAGTACTTGAGTAATATTGTCACCCCATGTGTCTAGTCATATATATTTTTTCTTGTATATCTCCACAATATCTCTTGCACCTGGACCCTTCTTCTCATATCCTCCACTTTAGCTCATGTTCTCAACATCACTCGCTTAGATTATTGCAGCTGCCTCTTGGTTGGTCATGACCTCACCCTGTTTCATGTCTCCTCACTCTCAGTCTGCTCTCCACTTAGCTCACAAAATGATTTCCCTTTAGTGTAGATCTGACCTATTGGCTCTAGGATTAAATGTAGACTCCTTGGTCTGGTTTTTAAAGCGCTGGACGTCCTGGACCCCCCCCCCCCCCCCAACTTATCTTTTATCCTTCTTTACACATTATTAGTAAGCCCTCCTACCCCTCTGTTGTGCAGTCTAGCCAAAATGGCCCTTTCTGTGTTCCTCACAATCCTCCATCTCCCAGCTCTGTGCCTTTGTGCTGGCTATCCCCTCCAACTTCTATATGAGCCCTTTCCTGATCCTCTTAATTCCTTGTACCCTCCATACCCAGACCCTTGTATTTGTTCTCTTAGACTTGTTTCTCCCTTAGAATGTTAACACCTTATACGACTAGGAATTATTTTTCTTTGTATTGAAATCCTCTGTGTAGTTCCTGGTTTATAGAAGGTACTTTAAAAATGTTGATAGATTGCCAAACCTGAGAGAGGTTTTTAGTGGAATGCCACAGGGTTCTTCTCTCTTTGGTTTTATTGTAGTCTGCATTTTTGTCAGTGACTTGGATAAAGTTATAGATGCTATACTTATCAAAATTGTAAGTAATACAAAACTGAATAGCTCATAAATTGTATACCAGACTCAATGTCTAAAAAGATCTTAAAAGACATGGAAGAATTAGAGACAGTATCCAAATTGATGAGATGACATATCCATTTGAGTATTTGAATAAGACCTACCCAACACATTAAGAACTCAGAACAAAACGTTAAGTCTTTTGTGGTTAGAGAATGTTGGAGGGATGTGGTGATGGGAAATTCAGAAAAATTGAATGAAGACTCCAGTTATTTAGCAATGCAGATGTCTTATCTGTAAAAACAAACTACTTGGGAGTGTCAAAAATGATTTTCAGAAATACCTGTTTCAACATATGGATATTTCTAAGGATCTAAATTGTAGATGTTTGTTACCCAAGTCATGGGAAAATCTTAAAAATTGGAAACTTGAAAATCAAAGCTGATGTGTAGTTTTCCCCGTACTTGTGGTGAAAATACAGGAAGGACTGACTGTAGAAAGAGATTACAGCTAGTGCTCAGCATTTTCATATACATATATATACACACATTGCTCTGATGGTAATTTTGTAAAGTGTTCATTTTTCCCCACAGTGGCAAAATACCCTATAAGTGGAGTAACCAAATTTGTTTATTGTAATCTTTTCCCATTAATATTAAGGAATTAATGAACTGAAAAATACTCCAGCTCAAAATACTCTGCCTTAGAAGGATTAGAATTTTGAATCTCTAGAAATAGGGGTGTCAGACTCAAGTAGAACTGGATCCATGCAGGCTACTTTACTGACTTGGAAAACAAAAATAACATTATCTATGTTGTATTTTCATTTATTTTATTAAACATTTCTTAATTATATTTTAATGTGGTTCCTGGCATCAAGAGTTGTATTGACTTTGAGTTTGACACCTCTATCTTAGTAGCCTTTCAAGTTGTATATGCTTTAATTTAATAATTAGAAGGCAAAAGTTCCCTTCCCATATTTAATTAAAATTTAGTAGTTACCAAAGTAAAAATTCCAAAAGTGAACCATTAAAAAAATATTATTGGTTATTTGAGCTAGAGTTCATCACAAGAATAACAGAGGACACAAGTAGACCTTCAGATTTAATGGTCAAGTAAAATTTTTTAAACCTTAGAAATTTTAAGTTTGATGAAGAGAACATGCTGATTTAAGCAGCTGCTGAAACTTGGAGGAGGGGGTAAAATTTTCTTGTGCCAATCCGATAGAATTATACTCTGCTATGCAACCTTCTGTCATGTACTCTGATAAACATTAGGAGCCCTGCAAAAGAACTGATAGAAATTTTAAAACAAAACACTGTGAAAAGTGTATTGTGAAGCATCAAATTCTCATGTCAGGTATCTCAGAATCACTCATTTCTATACTTGCTACATTTATTTGGATCAGTGAAACCCATCTGTTTTCTAATATTTTTAGTGGCTTCCTCTTTGATCACAGTTTCCTGTGACTCATGTACATTGTATTTATTCAAGTTACATGGAATTTTCCCTAATAAATTCACCTTTGGGCTTATTCTGAATCTAAACAGTATAGTCATGAATGATTTAATTTTACTTTAGTTTTCTTTGGAGGAGCGGAGTGAAGAGATTTATTTAGTTATGAAAATACTTAAGGATAGGACAGTATAGTTCTAGCAACCATGACTTCTTTGATAATCCTACAAAATGTTTTTGTCTAAAAATTGTTTTTCCATGTAGGTCCTTGAAAGCACTTGTTCTTTAGTAGACCTTTTCATGTTTTAGGAATTAAATAGTATTTCCCTCTTACCTCTCCCCCAAAATGGGCTACAAATATCTTGACTTATTGAGAAAGGTGACACATGGGACTAGTCTTCATCCTTAAAAGGTGACTATTGAGAACTTGCGTATTTTATGGACTTCATGTTTAGCAGTATTACTGTGGGATGAATTTTAATGATTCATACCTCCTTATTGAAGATCTAGAAAGAAGCTCTCTCTCTGAAGGGAGAAATTGGCATTTTGTCAGCTTAGAAAGGATGTAAATCAGAAAACTCAGTCTTCCTATGTACTGAGAAAAGAGAAAAGGAAGGAGGTAAACCCTGTTGCTGTTGTAATTGATATATTGCACTCACTTTTTCCCTACAGGCTTCACAGGCTGCTCAGGAAGCAGAGATTAATGCAAGAAAGGCCAAGAACTCTGTTAGTAACCTTCTCACCATCATCAATGACCTCTTGGAACAACTTGGTATGTAGTAGGAGTATCACAATTTCAAATACTGTAAAACCATATGGAATCCAGTCTTTTTGACTCATAAAGTAGATTATATGACATAGGTTTATCTGATTAAGTTGCCCTAAAATAATTCATTAAATTAGTTACACTGTGTAGTTTCACTCTTTATTTCTTTGAACTGCCTCATGACATGACTGTCAGTCATCAGAGAACCTTTCTTTGAAGGTTAGAAGTGGATGGGGTTGATGTAAAGGGGGCTTATTTCCTTTAGGAGCTATGTATGTTGTCATATCACTACCTTACTTATTGAACCAGCATTTTATTAAATGCCTACTTAATAATAAAGGGCACACCTAATTCACATGGCTAGTGCTTGCCTCTTCCTCATTTGAACCAGTGCAACAACTCTGGTATAGTGAAAAAAGTCCTAGAATGAGAGTCAGGAGACCAAATTCTTGTTTCTGATTTTCCACTAATTTATATGATCTCTATAAAGTCAACCTCTGTAGGCCTCAGTATTCTTATTTGTAAAAAGAAGAGATTTGGTCATTAGAGATTAGGTCATCTCTAATGTTCTTTCATGATCTAAAAATTCAGTGATTCTGAATATTTATTTTATAATAAGTCCATATTAAAATAGAAATTTTCTCAGATTATCCTACCTGGTAAATGATATCACTGTCCTGGTTAGAGTGATGCATTTGAGATGAAGGGTCTTAAAAGTATTCTTTGAGAAAAGTCCTAGACCTGGCATCCCTGTCCAGAATTCTTCTTGTATGTATGTATGTATGTATATGTACATCCTATGTATATGTGAGCATATACATTTAGATAAGGAAATGAAAATAGATGGTGAAAGTTGAGCTTGCAGGAAAGCTTTAATGTCCTGGAACATTTTTATACTGTTTGAGATGCAGCAAACTTCATTACGAAGTAAAGCTTTCTTGGACTCTATCCACGTGGGTTCAGTGATTAAACTACCAAACTGTGTCATTACAAAGGAGTTCTACCTATAAGAGAGTCTTCCAGCATGGAAAGCTTTATCAGCTTCCATCTTCATTGCTTAGCTTCTGTTTTCTCAAATTAGGTGGAGTTTGGAGTCTGTCTCAAGCAGCTAAAGTCAATATGCCAGTAAGAGGAATGGCTATTCCATGATACTATGTTTTCACTGCTTCACTAATACTAAAAAAAAATTTTTTAAACTCTCTCTCAGCTTATTATGGAAGACTAAACTATCAGAAATTTCCCCCCCTAGCTTGTAAATCAAACCTGAATGCACCAGCATTCTTAAACTGGTATTTCTTACAGAGTGTAATTTTATTTCCTCCTCTTTCCAGTTCCCCTAAAACGTAATCCTGAGAACTGATCTACTTTGCCTTGAGTAAATTTTTTGGGAAAGAGAAAGTTGAAAGTATACTCAACAGACTAAAAATTATGGTATACTGGATGTCACTTAAATAACAAGCCAGTCACATATGCAAACTAGACTAAATATTATATGGCTGTCTTCCCATTGTGGAAATTAAATGACCTTTAAAATTCACATGTAAAGTTTGTGTGTGTGTGTGTGTATATATAAAATAAATACTTAATAATGCTTGTTGACTTGCCTTGAGAGAATACAGAAAACAGAAGTGAATATATTTTCTCAAAACAAAACCAATCAAACAAGAGTTAGTTTGTGTGTTATGAGTCATTCCAGCTGGATTAAGGTCAGAATGTGTTTATACTTTCCATACCCTGTTTATATACCATGTACTGTATCACTTATTTAGAAGTCACATTCTGTAGGGCTCCTTCTGCCTGGCTAAAGCTGCTGTGCTTGGTCTGTTAAGGGCTTCAGAGGGGGTGACATCCTAGTACTGAGTCTTTTCTTTGTCTTTGCCTTTCTCTCTAGGGCAGCTGGACACTGTAGACCTGAACAAGCTAAATGAGATCGAGGGCACCCTGAACAAAGCCAAAGAGGAGATGAAGATCCGGGATCTCGATAGAAAAGTATCTGATCTAGAAAATGAAGCCAGGAAACAAGAGGCTGCCATCGTGGACTACAACAGAGACATCGAGGAGATCATGAAGGACATCCGAAACCTAGAGGACATCAAGAAGAGCTTGCCAGCAGGCTGCTTCAACACCCCCTCCATTGAGAAACCCTAAAGGCGTATCTGTCTTCCTGCAGCCACTGGTGGAGCGCCTTCATACACCGATGATCTTCTTCAGACCCCAACTCTCCGCTGCTCTTGGTCACTGTTCTGTATGAACCAGAAAAAGTTGCGAAGTTCAAAGAGAGGCATATTAAACTTCTGTCTTTGGGCATCAAAGGGTTTTCTTTTATAAAGTCTCTCTCTTCCACCCAAAATAATTCTACCTTACCTACACTCTCCCTTTTGATTTGCACAAGGACACAAAGTGTCCTGGATTACAGTACAGTGGTACAAATGCAGCTGTGTGTGAACCATTGTATGACAAGGCACAGGAAGCTCATGCTCTCACTTCTCTCATTGCCACCTAAAAGACCCTCCCCAGCCTTAGTCATATCTATTATGGGAAGGCTGGGAGAGCCCCACCTTCAGGGAAAGGAATGATCCTCTGGAGCCCCTGGCCCTTTGTTCAGCAGAATCTTAAAGGAAATCAACATCCCTGTGCCAAAAGTAGTATCCAGTTAGAATTTTGGTAGCCGTCTACCAAATGTTTTACCATCTGTTCTGAGTGCAATACACTGAGCCACCTGCTGATTTAAAAAAGATGCTGTTATTTATAATGTTGTTTAGCAGGCCCCAGGACAGAAGAAGTGGGCTTAAAGTTTTCCTCAAAAGCCTCTCATGGCCTGAAAAGCAAACCATTTCCCAGGTCTTTGGGTAGTCAGCTAATTCTCTGAACTGGCAGCTTGTGAGGTAGGGATCTGTTTTGCATTCACTAAAAGACTTGCATCCCTCTATGTGGAGTTACTATAGAGAAATTTTATGTAAGAATGAAATAACCACTGAAGTCTTTATTTGAAAAGAAAAGTAAGTCAGTACTTAGAAATTTTTTTGGTATATACTAGTTTTGGAGGTAGTGTTAAATTATCAGGCAGAATAATTGGTATTATTAAGGTCTTGGTTTAAAAAATCCTTTTTATTCCTATCACTTACAAAAGGATAACATATTTTGCTCACTTGGCATTAATATCAAGTTCCCTTGCATTCTTCTGGAGAGAGATGAAATACTAAACCCTTTAGTCCTGTCTTCCCAGTGTTCCCACCACCAGAAAAAACACCAGATTACCCCGTTTGTGTCTAAACCTTGGTGGCTTATCAGTTGCACTCTCACTATGTCGTAAAACTGCCACCATCATTCAGAAGCCTCCACCTCATAATTTCCACCTGTTGCAAAATCTCTCTCTCTCCTTTATGTTGAGGGAAAGCCCTTACGGGGAGCTTCCTAGCAAGCTTTTCCACTTTTTGTCCTCATTCCTGTGACTTGTTTTTGCAGATCACAGGACGTGATTCTCTTCTTACACCCAACTCCCTGCCTTTGAGATTCATATATAGCCTTTAACACTATGCAACTTTGTACTTTGCGTAGCGGGGAAGAAACTATTATCTGACACACTGGTGCTATTAATTATTTCAAATTTATATTTTTGTGTGAATGTTTTTTTGTTTGTTTTGTTTATCATAATTATAGATTAAGAAATTTATGTAAATATACTTGGTCCTGTTTCCAGAATGACAGTGTCTGTTCTACTCTTCCCTCTATATTTCCTTTTAACCAGCACAACAATTTGCATCACACTTTCTCATGCTTCTTGCTATTTAGGTTCTCCCCGCCATTGCCCTCCTTGTACCCATTGCCTTGTGTTGGCAGTATTTGTAGTCCATAGTATTGGTAGATACTTGTTTACCTAAATACAGTCTCTATAGATAAAAGAGCCCCTCAGACATCCCCCAGTTACAGCACCAGCTTACCCTGAACAGTTATTTCTGCAGACTGTAGAGTCTTTTGTGTCTGCTATGTAATTGCAGTGCTAAATTGACGTATGTGGTAGCATTAGGGGGTGCTACTGTAGGGGTCTGCAGCACTGTTATGGGTCTGGGATGTCATCCCTATGTGGGTGTATATGAAATGTGAGAGCTTAATGTTGTTAGATTTCCATAAGGCATCAGGGACAGTGCTATAGGAGGGTAGATGGGGGAGGATGCTTAGTCCTTGAATATGCCTCTCCCCTCACTATCCCCTAGGGCATGCTAGAGTTTACCAAAAATTCTGTGACTTGGCATTCCTCTGCCCTTTGATACCTTTGCATCTGCCAGGCCCTTCTTGCTACCATAAAACCAGTTGCTTTTTTTACGCCAAGTTTTCACATCAGTATTTCCTGACCAGCTTTTGTAGTAAGGTGGTCATAACTTAACACTCATCTCCTGGTCAAGGCTGCAGGAAAAGACAAGAGAATCTGCCAGCATTGATTTCCTCCCATCTTTTCTACCAGGTGCACACCAGCTGGTGTTGGGCCAAGGTCAGGGACTGTTGGCTTTTTGTTTTGCCTTTCCTCAACTCTGTGGTGGTGTGGTGTTTTTTTTTTTTTAAAAATTATTTTTTAAATAAAGATTCTTTATAAGAAAGTTCTTCAATTGCACCCCTGTATTACAGCCATTATTACATTGTAGAGCTGTCTGTCCTTTGAATAATGACATGGACAACATGGCTGTCATGGGGAATGTATGAGCACAGCTGTTCTTTGCCTGGAATTTGCTCCTTTTTGATCTTGACTGTGGCCTTTTTTACGTGCCTTCACTTGAGCTTCTCGCCTTAATCTCTGCAGTCTTGCTGTCTGGGGAGGTGAACAAATGCAACACTTGGCGGTTTTTTTTTAATGTATAAAACAGTATTTTTATTTATAATAAAGTCTGAATATTTGTAACCCCTCATATACTTGGTGTTGTCTGAGTATGACTTTGTGGGAAGAAAGAGAGGGACTTTATCATAGTAGTAGAAAACTTTTTAAAGTGGTAAAAAATAAAGGGTAGTAAATCTTGTTAAAGTGGATAATGATTTTTCTGGAAGGGTAATTCCGTGTGGCTTTAACTTCTCTGGGGACTTAATAGCAAATTCCATATTGACTGACACATACTAGCATTTTAAGCACTTTACATATAGTATCTCATTTGATTCTCAATACAGTTTTGTAAGGTAAGTACTAGAATTGTTCTCATTTTACAGATGAGGAAATAGAGGCTCAAAGAATTTAATTTACCCTTATGGTGACACAGTTAGAAAGTGTCACAGGCAGATTTCGAATTCACTTTTCTTGTTACAAGGTTAGCACCATATTCACTACAGTAAATCAGGGTTATGTCTTCCAGTGATGAAGACTGAAAGAAATTTTGGTGTTAGGAAAAAAATTTTTAAATTGGGAGGAGGGGGTGCTCATTAACTTGTCTTAGTGATTTTTCCATTTGTCACATTCTATCTGTATGGAATACCCATGTATCACAC
Source organism: Notamacropus eugenii (assembly GCF_028372415.1). NCBI lineage: Eukaryota > Metazoa > Chordata > Mammalia > Diprotodontia > Macropodidae > Notamacropus > Notamacropus eugenii. The sequence continues at coordinate 462,011,246 of NC_092873.1, read as the reverse complement.
TCTTGATAGAATAGCTGGCTAGTGTGTTTGTCCTGTAGGAGAAACAAGTTCCAACATAACCTTGAGATGAAAGGGCATATGTCAGTCTCAGTACATTGGTAGCTAGTGCCCTCTAAAGCTTTCTCTGAGGAAATTCCCCTAAGAGATGCCCTCGGTATGTCCCCTATATGTCTCAATAGCTATACTATGCTTGATTCCACCCAGAGGGTCAATCCAAAGAACATACTGAACCATGGGGCTCTCTAGAAGAAGGATCTGATCCTGAAGTTTCCAAGTCTTCCAGATTTACTTGTAGCTTCTATAAATACCAATGTCTTAATGCTTGATCTTAACCCAAACGGCTAAGAAGTGACATTATTTTTGAGTCTTTACAGTGTATTCTCTCCCCTCCTCCCCCCAAACAGAATGACTGTTTGAGTAAATTCATCTTCCCAGCCTTTTATGATATAAAATTTCAGTGGTACTGGGGAAGAAACCAAATACAAACTTTTCCTCAGAATGTTAAAAGATGTAAGTTAATAATACCTTTATTACAAATGTTCCTGAACGTGTTTTTGCTTTCCCCCCCAAAAAAAAGTCATTTAAATGCTGATACTTATTTCTTGCTCTTATGTGATGATGATAATAGTTTTAAACTTTGCTTTTATGCCAGTGTGTTCTACTCCAAGGGTCAGCAGTTTCTTAGAAATTGGTTGCAGCATCGTCTTCTGATCCCCAATACCATAAAAGGTTATTTTCATAAGCATCTACTGTATGCAGAGCTCTGTGCTAGGTGCTTGGAGAGATACAAAGCCATGTGATCTAAGCTTATAGTCTCATGCAAGGATTAGATGCAAACAAGAATGTGATAAATGGTATTGCATAGTGAGAGTTTTAAAACAGTGTTGTGTGATATACAAGAAAGAAAGGTACAGAGATCAGGGAAAGGAAGGCTTTGTAGTCGAATTTTCTTCATTTATTTAAAAAAGCTTTTACTGAACACCTGCTATATGCCAGACACTGGGGATGTAAAGGCAATAACCAAACAATTATTGCCATTAAAGAGTTTACATTCTATTGGACAAGTCAAAGTTAGAACAGGGTTTCCCAAAGGGAAACTGTGACACCGAAGAGTTTCATCTTTTATAGGAGTAATGTCTTAACCCTTTCCTGTTTGTGGTGGGGTAAGCATCAACTTTGTCCCATGGAAAGGAAAAGAATTTTTAAAATTTACTAAGATAATAAGCTTAGTGTGAAAAAATATATAAATTTATCTAAGGAATTAGTAAAGATTTTTCCAATCAGAAATAAAGTACTATGGTTTTAGAATTATCAGACTTTCTGCTAGTTGTCTGTTTGGGGCTTGGTTGGCATTTGGAACCCTGCATCCAAGACAAAATGAGACAGCCCTTATGATCATTGGATTTGGAATTTTCGAGATCTTGGAGGTTATCTAAAAGGTGCCCATATCACTTTGCAGGCTTAATAAACCGCAGTAGCTCTATTACCTCTAGGATCAAATGTGCACACCTCTGAAGTCTTCACCACTAAATTATTGACATTTCAGCCTTGTTATGGACTACTCCCCCTTCATGTACTCTTGCGCACAGCCAAGGGAGCTTTCTTGCTATCCTTCATGTAAAGGACCTCATCCTCCTAATCCCAGCACAGGCAAAGGTAATGTGTTCTCTGCCCAGAATATGCTGGGTACCTTCCTGATCTCTACACTGATTATCCTCTCCACCTTATTACCTTGTGTATACTTCTGCGTAGGGAATCTGTTGGCTTCTTGATGCAGGGACTCTTTCGTTTCTGCCTTTGCATTCCAGTGCTTAGCTTAGTGGTCAATATAAATGCTTAGTAAACTAGTCCAACCTCATGCCTTTACAAATGAGAAGATGGTCAGACAAGATCATTTTGAGACAAATAGTAGAGCTAGGGTTTGAACTAGGTCATCTGCCTCCAAATCCAGTGGCATTTAATACGATATGAACGAAGGAAATGAAAGAAAAAGCATTTATTAAATACTTACAATGTGCTGAGCGTTGGGTATACAAACTGAGAAATGGGAGCTAACATTTTCCTTTGAGTCAACGTGTAAAGGAAGATTCAACTGCAGAGTGAATGAAAGGACCTAGCCGCTGCAGGTTAGGTGACAAGGCCCAGAGACCTTTGGAGATCTGACCACTGAGCATCCACATCTACCTAGCAAGGGAAAGTGTGGATAGGACTATCGAAATCTTTGCACTTCTTTAATTGAAGGAGGCTATGTACTAACTACTGCTTCTAGTCCTGCTTACATGCACCAGCCTGTAAGACCCTACCTCCCCCATTTCCAGGCCCCCAATGTGCAGGCCTTAAAGAAAGCTACCTTCTGCCTAACACAGCTTTTCTTCCACAATGTCCTTGTCCTGACTACAGGCCCAAGACTCTCCCAGAGAAGGTTTAAATAAATAAAATTAAATACTTATAATTAGCTAATATTTTTATATTGGTGTACGTTTTAGAAGACATCTAACTATGGTTATGACATTGATTTACGTTGGTTAAAATGCTAAAATGTGTGGTCATAGCTATAAGAAGTTGGACGTTAGGCAGTTGGCTCAGGAACGTAATAGCATTGTCTTAAGAGAATATTGATTAACATTGTTTTGATTTAATAGGGCCTTTTCTAGGTACATAATGCACTATAAGTATGTAGAATGAAAAGACTTAGAACTGGAAGAGATCTAGTCCAAATCCTTCATTTGCTAGTGAGGGACCTTAATGAGACCTGGGTCTCACAAGTAAGTAGAAGAGGCAGATTTTGAATTCAGATCTTGTTATCCCAATTTCAGTGTTCTGTGATGCCATCCTACATAGAACTGCCTATGTAATCTAGCTTGTGTCCCAGAACCAAAGTTCCAAGTTTCATGGATCGAAGGATCTTAAAGGATTTTCTCAAAAATACTTCTCATTCCCCAATTTTCCTGAGAATGCCTGAATTTGGCTCATTGTTAGGTCTCCCCATTGAAAGAAAAAAGTCCCTCAACCTTTGTGCAAGCACTTAGGCTAACAACACAGAATTTAGGACAAGCTTTTATATAATCTAACCTAACCTGTATATTAAGAAGCTCTTAATTATATGAGGAAATCCAGAAACAAAATGAGGGAAGCATGATAAAGAGTATTTTTTGAGTGGGTGAAGAGGGAAGGGAATTTGGAACTGAAAATAAAATAAATGAATTTTTTTTTTAAAGTATTAGTATGAAGGTCAATGGAGGAAGAAAAGGGAGTGATTTTACAATTTGAGATTAATGAAGATGCCCTAGACAGACTTGACAAAGATATGGATGATACAGTATTGATGGGAAATGTAAATTATCCAGCTATTTGTAAGAGCAAGCTCAGTATGCATCAGTAGTGTCATGTGGCAGCCTCAAAAGCTAATGCAATCTTGGGCTACGTTAAGAACAGCATAGCTTCTAGCAATAAAAAGCAATGCTTACTGTCGTCTTTTTTCACCAAACCTCATCTGGAGTATTGGGTTCAATTCCGGATGCTACATTTTAGGGAAAATAGTGACAAGTTGGAGAATGTTCAGGGTGGGCAACCAGGATGGTGAAGCATAAGAATTCCATGTCATAGTAGGACAAGTTGTACAAGGTGTCAGTACTTGGGCTGGAATATGACTCGGGAGGAGGTGGGAGGGCTCATAACTGCCTTCAAGAATTTGAAGGGTTTTAGATTTGTTCTGTTTGACCCATAGGATAAAACCAAAAACAAGGAGTAAAAGTTACAAAAGGGCCATTTTAGGCTTGATGTCAGGAAAACCTTCCTCACCATGAGAAGTTAGTGGAATGGGCTGCCTAGTGAAGCAGTAACTTGATGACCACTGGTCAGGTGTGTTAGAATGGGGATTCTTTTCAAGACTGGATTAGAATAGATAGTAGTTGAGGTCCTTCCCAACCTAAGTTCCATGACTCTGGAAATTGTAGAACTCCCCTAAGGAACACAAAATTGTCCCTGAAAACAAAGACCAATATTGTTAACAATAGCATTCCAATTGTGTTGTGGTTTGGCTATGAGCTACAGATCACTACAGGCTCCAAAGAATTGAAGATGAATATCACTCAGAAAGCAATGGAGAAGTGCCTGATGGGTGTGAACATCCCATTAAGTAACACCCAAGCAAGCATAACCCCAAGGCGAGCCCCAAGGTCACAAATCTGTGAACAGTTCATATGCGCCAGTGATATCTTTATGATGACAAGAGAAAGCAAGAAATGCCCACAACATATTGGGCACCCCCCCCCCCCCCCGTGATGAATTTATGGGAAGGCATTCTCATTCGCTTGTTGCTTACCCAGACATGAGATGCGCAGGGCACAGATGAGTGTCATAAGATGGGCAAGCATGAATGTATGCTGAAGGGAAGTATTTGCATCAGTGATCACAGAGCCATTGGAGTTAGTTTTCGTGACTTCTGGGGCAGAAACTCCTTCTACCAATGGAAAATAGCCTATCTCTTAAAGTATATATAGCCTTAGAGATTTACCTAGGGGCAATAACAGGTTAAATGATTTGCCCACAATTACTCAGCTTTTGTGCTAGATGGGACTTCTGAAATATAAAAGGGCCAGGTCTTCGTGACTCCTGGACAAGCCCTCTGTCCCCTACACCATTGCTGTCAAACTCAAATAGAAACGATCTGTGGGTTGCCTATTGTCTTAGAAACCCAAATTAACATTATCTGCTGTTTTGTGCTTTTATTTGTTTGGTCAAATATTTCCCAATGACATTTTAGCTTGCACTAGGGGTTTTGCAGATCACTTTGCTAGGTCTCTCTCCATAATCACTTTTTGAGTGTTCTGAATATCTTATGCTATGCCCAGCTGAGTTGTCCTTACTTTGCTGAGTTAATGCATCAAGGAAAACAGTCTATCTGCCTTCTTGGCCAGAGTCTCTAGAAGGGTCATATGGGTAGTTCATAGAATACAATTGGGCTGGGGAGGTGTGTAGAGGTGACTGGCTATCCCGGTGCTGATTACAAGCTTCAGGGATGCTGAATCAGTTGGCCAAGGTAAAGTATTGGGATCATGTCTATGATTTTGGTGATTACATGTTAACATGATCAGAGAGGATTATGTTACAACTTGCTGATCTTGAATGGATCAGACTTGATGCCCAGACAGTCTGTTCTCTGTGTTGTCTCTGGTCTGATACCAGAGGATCAGACCTATCCCAGAGATCAAATCTGCTTTTCCATATGGACTCCAATTTAGGGCTTTTTCCACATGGTATAGCACACTGCTGAGCCATGAGTTTTCCTTGCTTTGATTACAGTTATCCCTTCCACATGGCAACTTTTCCCATCAATGTTTGCATATATTGTGGGTCAGCATAAGAATTTAAAAGGGAATTTTAGGGATTTTTGCAGAAGCCACAGACAACACACAGAAAACATTTAGAAACTCAGAAATGCATAAAATGTCTGTATAGTATTGTGTAATATCAACATATTTTATATCTTAATACTTTGAACACCCCAGGAAAAATTCAGACTTCTCTGGTACGAAGGGAAGGCCAAAAAATTTTACACGGATTTTCCAGATCTTGGGGGTGCCGTGCCCTAACCCCTGCAATATGGAAGGGATAACTGTACTTGTACCAGACTTTAGGAAAGTGGCATGTAGCACTACAAAGATGTATTATGTTTGTATATAACTTTTTAAAGGGCTTTTGCATCTTGTCCCTTATCTGATTCCTGAAACAACCCAGTGAAGAAGGATTTATCTTCTCCACTTATTGATAATGTACCTGAGATAATGTAAGATAATAGGGGTTGGTTAGGAAAGACAGGCCAGTTCCTAAAAGGAGTGCTAAAGCTTAAAATAAGCAGAGGCTAGTGAGGAAAACTAAGAGCAGCATTCAAATAGGGCAGATTGGCTTTAGTTTTTACAAGCAAGCTATATTGGAGAGAAGGGGATGAAAGAAGAGAAAAGACCAGTGCTCAAGGTGGATGGAGTGTCAGTAACTATGGATGGAAATATTGCTTGATTTTTGTTTTTATCTTTTCTATGCCAAGGAGAATGATGTTTAGACTGGAAAAGTCAGAACAAAATGGCTAATAGGGAGTTGATACAGATAAGTAACTGCAAAACCTAGTAGCCCCTGATGAATTCAAGTCACTGGCCCAAATGACCCAGATATCCTTGGGTACTGAAAGAACTGACTAATGAGATTAGTAAACCACTGGCAATTATCTTTGAAAGACTGTGGAGACCAAGAGAGGTATCAAAGGCAAATATCGCAGTTTCATCTCATCCTGTTTGATCCTCCCCCAAAATGGAAAGGGGTGGACTTTGAAAGTTACAGTCAGTGAACTTGACTTTGATCCTGGGTGAATGGGAGAGACATGAAGGCTGTAGTATTGAAGTAAGGGTTAGTGACTATCCAAAAAAAAGTAGAAGAAGAAGAAGCAGTAACTACAAAAAAAAGGGCAGTGAAGTGGCAAAGTGGATAGAGCACGGTGCTTGAAATCTGAAAGATTCATCTTCCTGACTTCAAATCTGGCCTCAGACACTTACTAGCTGTGTGACCTTGGCAAGTCACTTAACAGTGTTTACCTCATTTTCCTCATCTGTAAAATGAGCTAGAGAAGGAAATGACAAACCGTATCTTTGCCAAGAAAACCGCAAATGGAGTCATGAAAAAATGAACACAACTGAAACTACTCAACAGCAACAAACTACAAAAATCAATGTAAGGGAACTCCCTACTAGTTGGAGATAGCCTTTTGGATAATTCTAATTGTTAGAAAGTTGTTTTTATCTCATAATGAGCTGAAATCTGGTTTTCTACAACTTCTACCTCCTGGTTTTTGGAACCAAACAAAACATTTCTATTCTTTCACATAACAGCTTTTTAACTAGTTGAAGATAACTGTTATGTCCTTCCTAATCCTTCTCTTCCTCAGACCCAGCATGCCCCATTGCTTCAGGTGGTCCTTATAAGGTGGTTTGGTTTTTAGTCACCTCACCATCCTGGTTCCATTCCTGTGGATGTGTTCAAATTTGTCAATATCTTTGGCAAAATGTGGTAACCACAATGGAATATAGTTCTCCAGGTGTGATTTGACCAGGGGAGTGTACCCTCTCTCATAGCGCTCCTCCTCCCCAATTCCAATTCTGGAACTGGAAGTGTGTCTTTATAGAACTAGGAGAAGTTCTTTAGTCAGGATTGGTTGTGCCTCTAGTGGTCCTTAAAGAAAGCAAGTCACTCTAGGAAGTCAGTCAAGGACAGGGAATAAGACAGGGGATAAGAGTGTGAGCTCCATGAGTCAAGAAAAGAGTCAGCTATGGAAGGAAAGCTCAGCCCTTGAGGGGGAATCATCCCTTGCCTTTTGGGGAGTCAAAGGGATTTCTCTCTCTTCCCCTCAACCCACCATGGGTCAGGTAAGAGAGCACAGGCAGTTTGATAAGGAGAAACTTGTTGAGCATAAAGTTGGTTCTTAGCACTGGGGGGGGTTGAACTTCAAGGACAAACAGACTGGTGGAGTCTGGTTGAGAGACCTCTCCAGCAGAAATGCTGCAGAAAGAGGAAGCAGCATGAAGACACAAAGAAAGGTCATCATGGTCCTGAATTACCAGGTGTGAGTTGTGTTTGCTGTGTGTTTTCCCTTCTACTGGTGTACACCATGTGTAGTCCCACTCTTCCCACTGAGAGGTACTGTGTGAGGTTGTGGTACAGTGTGCTCCAGGTTCATGGAAGGAATGTTCAGATTGTTTATGTTACTCCATTTCAGTAAATGTTTTTGCATTGAGTTAATTGTGTCTCCTGGTTGACTACTAAAAATAGGTACATCAGTAGGGGCTTGTAAACTACAGTTTCAGGAGTGTGAACTCACAAAGTACTTGAACCTGGGATAGTCACTCTCCTGAAGGATCCAACCTGAGAGTGTGAGTTTGGGAGCAAGGTGGTTTCTAGAGGTTGGAAGGATACACATATGCCTCTTTAATAAATCTATGCTGTTAATTCCTTGGTAGCTTCAGTTGCTTAAGAGACACAAGCCAGCTTCTATAATTCCCAGTGAGATTTCTGGATGGAGGAAACATGAGCTTTAGAGTTATTATTGAGAAACCCTCAAGATTTAATCGAAAGCCATTGATTATGCATCATGCATTCCATTCCATTAAGTCTCAGGGACACCCAGAAGGTCTTACTCCTCCCCCTTCCTCAATTCCCTAAGAATTAAAATCTCTAATTCACTTATTGATTACGCAGACTCTCTAGACATTGATACATGCTCATCTGAATCCCTAAGAATTGTTTCTGAGACTTCTTTTTCCTGTAATGTTCTCTGGCCAGTCTCTAGGCAAATAGGGTCTTCTCTCTTCTCCTCTTACTGCTCCTCTTTCTATATTCTATTTTCTATCTTCTGTGGTACCTGGTTTGTCAAATGTATCAGACATTTCCCCTTCCCCTTCCCCTCCATTTTAGATTAACTTAAATTCTTTTCAATCAGATCATCCAGTCTCCAGGCAAATAGGGTCTTCTCTCTTCTCCTTAGATATCTTTTCCCTGTATTTTATGCCATGGTTTTCCAATACCATCTTAAGCCATCTATTTGCTTTCCATGTGTTACTTTCTCTTCTAAGTCCCCTACCTTCAAAAGGCAAAATAATGAAAACCCCACCTTTCAGTTCCGCCTAAGACTTTCAAGCCCTTAGAGAGTCTTCAATATCTTTCTGACAGAATTATTTGATTCCC